>NC_053391.1:317783563-318398313 GCF_905171765.1 Bufo bufo
AACGAGCATCCAAAAACATTGGCACCATATCCTGAAAGACAAAATCATCGGTCAACTACTACCAGACAAACCGCAGTTCACATATACTAGAGCCCCAAATCTCGGTCTTAAAGTGGCACCAACAATAAAAAAGACAACAATCAAACCCAACCCAAGCTGGCTAACATTGCAAGGTTTCTTCAGATGCGGAAAATGCTACAGTTGTAAGATCACAAACTTTCCGAAAAAAACGACCACAGTAAAGGCAACCAATAGCACACATGTACACCAGATTCGGGAACATCTCTCTTGCCACTCCAGTAATGTTATCTATGTCCTGCAATGTCCCTGTTCCAAGCAATACATTGGACGCACAAAAAGACTTCTTAAAATAAGAATAGCAGAGCACATATCGAATATCAAAAAAGGTTACGAGTTACACTCTGTCTCTAGACACTACAAAGAAAAACATAATTGTGACCCATCATCACTCACCTATGCAGCTTTAATAAAAATTACACGCCAATGGAGAGGTGGTAACCACATAGCGGCAATGTCCAGATCAGAGTCTAGAAAAATATTCGAGTTCAACACAATGATTCCAAAAGGACTCAACGCGGAAATGGAAATATTCGGGTTTCTATGAATAAGAACGAAAACCCACAGATAGAACATATGGGTGGGGTGCCCCCTCTGTGATCAGGAGTCGGAGTCAGGCTGTCTACCAGCATTCCGACCCCTCCTCCCAGGTGGGCCCCTCCCCCTTATCCACTTTTCACTCTCCACATCCACTACCTTCCCTCTATCATCACCCTCTCCTAATCTGAAGTGTCAACTCAGATACACTTACACACCACAATATAGACAGAAGCCTCCCCAACAAAAATAAAAACAACAACCATCCAACTAAAGAATCCCTGGACCCCCAATCCTGCTCTTTATATATATTTATGGAACTAGGGAACCATAATACTTGCAAATCCATCTTCAGTATAATATTTCCAATACTGTTGATAATATTCCCAACCTAGAGTTTTTATATTCATTTTACTTTCGTAATACAATGTATGGACTCCTCTATAAGCTGATGATATGTATATATGTATATTCAGATGTATATGAAAGTGTACTGATACACACAGAACTACACAGATTTTATGAATTTTATTTTGTTTTTATTCTTATCCTCATTCTTAAACTACAAATATCATGAATGACATATTGAGACAGAATATAGTCGTATCCTGTCCGTCTCCTCATAAGTATCACATTGTTTCATCTGAACCTCATCCATTCCCCCTGCAATTCCAGGACAAGTGTTACTAAACACCGTTAATTAAGGTCCATAACCACGCCCCCAGAATCCCAATTGATCCAATTAAGACCATATATATAGGATAAAGAAAAAAGGCTACCCATTCCCACTGATGAAGGAGCAGGAAGCTCCGAAACGCGTATGGGGTAATTTGAGGTAGCCATACCCATACCAAGCTAGCAAAAACTGAAAGGGTCCTAATCCTTAACAGCTCCGGAGCACCCTTAAACTTTGAAATAAAGCAGCAGCTTCATATTCCCGCCATCGGATACCACGTGCAACGCCGATGTGAATTGAGCGGGAGAGCCAGCGAGCACAGGTTACGTCACCGGAAGTGACGAACAGCCACATCAACAGACGTACTGAGCATACAGCTCCGTAAGCAAGAACAAAGATTCTGAGCGGGAAGAATACACGTGGACGCCACCCGCCCGCCAGGAGCCGCTCACCAACCTACGTCCCATCTACAGGAGGGTAACGTACCAAACAGCAGTACTTTACTGTTGGATAACTGTTGCAACATATAACCATCAATCGGAGGTGAAATACCCCATCCATCTGAAACAAAGGAGGCAAATTCAGATTGGATACCAATTCCCTCAAAAAGGAGGGCCCCCATCTCACATATATCTGTTCCCTATATGACAGCATCGAACTTGATACCTATACCTACCTCAGATAGGTTTACTTGACATTTTATCACCATCTGACTTTTATATTATCATTTGATTCCTTTTTTTACCACCATCACCTGATTGTATGCATTGATACCATATAATATACATTGTTATTTTATTGTTCTACATTTTTTTTACTTCCAAGGAGAACGTCATTGTGTGCCTGGGATCTGTCACCAATTATACACATATTGGTTGACAGAGACTAGCCACGTATTGATCTATGCCAGCAATCTATTTTTCATTTTTTATGCATTGTTGTCATATAGTCCACAAATTGTGCATTGATATTATATTGTCTATATTTTTTACTTCCAGGAGATCGCTATTTTTTACCTAGGCTTTACACCATATATCTAGACAACTTTTATTATTATTTATTATTTATTACTTTATCCTTTTGCCAATAGCCGACACAAACCAGCCAGTTATTACCAATAAAATACCCTTTTACATGCATTACCTATGACTAGAGTGCCATCCCTATACTTTCTCTAAATACTCCTTTCACACAAGCGTTGGGTACGCTCTGTTTGGATAGAGCACCTTATTCCATTCCTTGGGTTTTAGTGAGCCGCCCTATATATTTATATTTATACTTTTAGCAATTTATATACCCATCGGCTGAGCTCCTACTCCCCATATAATGGACATATGGGACTGCATGGAAAGGAAATCCAAAACCATAGAAACATATGCTTTTGACCTGACAGATAACATCATTTCACCAAACCAAACCAATAGACCAGTCTCCGACACATTCAGAGAACTAGAAAAACTCCTACACAAACAACTTAGACAAGAATGGGAGATTAAATCATTAAACCAATATCTAATTAAGGGTTTAATACCGAAAGGATTAGTGCTAACTAAAGACCCAGCAGAGGATTTATATAGTGAACAATTCCAACAAGAATGGGAAGGGTTCTTACAAGCACAATCATGTACACTTATACAATTAATTATTAAAAGACGAACACAGATCCTAACAGACACCATAGAAAAAATCTCCAAACTAAAAGAAATACTAGATAAGACACCAAAGGATGAGTCCTTCAACACATGGCAAGAAAGAATCTGCACCAGCCTAGACAACCTAGAAAGGACAATCATAACCAGAAAAAATAGAAAATTAAAATCAAATACACAAACAAATCTACCTTACAATCAGCAAAGAAATCAGTCCAACCAGAGAGGTCAGTCATCAAATCCCCAAAGCAATGACATGAGAGACCACCCAGAAAGACAGGGAGACAAACAAATCAGGAGAAATATTCAAGACCATTACAATATCCCGACCAACAATTATTTTGAATCACTCTCTTCACCTCATTTTTTAGACCAAACCCCACCCCACCACAGAACAAGGATACGTCACTATTCCCGTTCCCCACAGAGACACAAAAGAGCACTAACCCCCACACACCAATACAACCTAAGACACAGGAGGAATACACACAAGTCAACCCCACCCAAACAACACCGGGAGAGAACACCGAACAACACCCCCCATCACCTCAGGGAACACCGAGAAGAAAACCAAACGAACACCCCCTATCACCAACACCACCACATGAACCATCACATAATGATAGATCAACAAAGAGACAACCCACTCAGGACACTAAACTACAAAACACAACGAAGACAAGAAGGGGTAGACACAAGAAGAAAACAGAACAGATATCACAGGACCTAGGAAACACAACAAATATTATAGTCAATTTAAGTAATGTAACTCTCAACGAATCTCAACAGAAACTACTGAACAAAGGACTTAAATTTTCTCCCACAAACAAAATGGACAAATTTAATGCATATATAGGAATAGAGAAATACATAAGAAAACTCTGCCTAAAAAAATATTTTATCAAGAATCCAATATCTAGAGCCAATCCCCAAACATCAACTTACAATCATACAGACCTTAAAATAAAATCCACAAAATACCCAAAACAAGAAATGGGAGATGATATCGCCACATTCCGGAAATGCATAGAAGCAGACATTAGAAAGATGAACCTAAACAAAACACAATTCAATATGACTAAGAGAGAGATGCATGCGATAAAACAATTACAAACTACCCAAAATCTCACTATACGACCAGCGGACAAAGGGGGGGCCATCGTTCTATTAAATACAGAAGACTATACTATTGAATGTAAGAAACAACTAACAGACCCTGAGACATATACTACCCTTAGAAAAGATCCGACAGAAAAATTCTATAAGGAACTAGTAACTCTGACACAAGCAGGCAGAGAAAAGGGCATTCTCAATGACCAAGAATTTACATTCATAACCAATGCACAAAACAGAATCCCCATCTTCTATTGTCTACCAAAGATTCATAAAAATCCAACTCACCCACCTGGAAGACCAATAATCTCAGGAATTGGATCCCTCACCTCCAACCTCTCCCAGTACATAGACAGACTACTACAGCCCACAGTCAAACTAATCCCATCTTACATCAAGGACACAACAGACATAGTGAGAACACTAGAACAGGTTGAATATCAAAAACACTGGCTTCTGTGCACAATGGACGTTAATTCACTCTACACCATCATTGATCACAATCACGGTACCGCTGCCCTGAGAGAACAATTGAATCATTATCAAACGTTACACATAGATCAGATTAACTTTTTAGTAGAGAGTGTACTTTTTATTCTCACTCATAATTATTTTATGTTCGACTCGGTGTTCTACTTACAACAACGCGGCACCGCCATGGGTACCAGGTTCGCCCCCAGCTATGCTAACATTTTCATGGCCCAGTGGGAACACGATTTCATCACACCACTACTGGGGACGAGCCTGGTACTATGGCGGAGATACATAGACGACATCATTTTCATCTGGAGCGACACTAGGGATAAACTAAAGGAATTTTTGGAGGCCATTAACTTAAACGACAGGAACATAAAACTTACCACGAACATAAGCGAGACACAAGTAGAATTCCTAGACTTATTGATCCAAACAACAGATAACAAACTACACTGCAGCACTTATCAAAAGCCAGTGATGAAGAACAACTTTATACTACACTCAAGTTGTCACCTTCCTAGCTGGCTACTTAACATTCCGACAAGTCAATTTAGAAGACTTAAGAGGAATTGTACACTAGATAGCCAGTTCGAAAAAGAAGCAGAGAATTTGAAGACACAATTCCTAGTCAAAAAGTATCCAAAAACAATAATAGACAGATCACTAGACAGAGTAAGGGCAATGGACAGAACAATATTCTTTGACCAAACCACAACAAACACAACTACAAAAGAAGAAACCCCGCGAATTATCCTACCATACAATGTCCACTACAAGAAACTAGAAACGAGCATCCAAAAACATTGGCACCATATCCTGAAAGACAAAATCATCGGTCAACTACTACCAGACAAACCGCAGTTCACATATACTAGAGCCCCAAATCTCGGTCTTAAAGTGGCACCAACAATAAAAAAGACAACAATCAAACCCAACCCAAGCTGGCTAACATTGCAAGGTTTCTTCAGATGCGGAAAATGCTACAGTTGTAAGATCACAAACTTTCCGAAAAAAACGACCACAGTAAAGGCAACCAATAGCACACATGTACACCAGATTCGGGAACATCTCTCTTGCCACTCCAGTAATGTTATCTATGTCCTGCAATGTCCCTGTTCCAAGCAATACATTGGACGCACAAAAAGACTTCTTAAAATAAGAATAGCAGAGCACATATCGAATATCAAAAAAGGTTACGAGTTACACTCTGTCTCTAGACACTACAAAGAAAAACATAATTGTGACCCATCATCACTCACCTATGCAGCTTTAATAAAAATTACACGCCAATGGAGAGGTGGTAACCACATAGCGGCAATGTCCAGATCAGAGTCTAGAAAAATATTCGAGTTCAACACAATGATTCCAAAAGGACTCAACGCGGAAATGGAAATATTCGGGTTTCTATGAATAAGAACGAAAACCCACAGATAGAACATATGGGTGGGGTGCCCCCTCTGTGATCAGGAGTCGGAGTCAGGCTGTCTACCAGCATTCCGACCCCTCCTCCCAGGTGGGCCCCTCCCCCTTATCCACTTTTCACTCTCCACATCCACTACCTTCCCTCTATCATCACCCTCTCCTAATCTGAAGTGTCAACTCAGATACACTTACACACCACAATATAGACAGAAGCCTCCCCAACAAAAATAAAAACAACAACCATCCAACTAAAGAATCCCTGGACCCCCAATCCTGCTCTTTATATATATTTATGGAACTAGGGAACCATAATACTTGCAAATCCATCTTCAGTATAATATTTCCAATACTGTTGATAATATTCCCAACCTAGAGTTTTTATATTCATTTTACTTTCGTAATACAATGTATGGACTCCTCTATAAGCTGATGATATGTATATATGTATATTCAGATGTATATGAAAGTGTACTGATACACACAGAACTACACAGATTTTATGAATTTTATTTTGTTTTTATTCTTATCCTCATTCTTAAACTACAAATATCATGAATGACATATTGAGACAGAATATAGTCGTATCCTGTCCGTCTCCTCATAAGTATCACATTGTTTCATCTGAACCTCATCCATTCCCCCTGCAATTCCAGGACAAGTGTTACTAAACACCGTTAATTAAGGTCCATAACCACGCCCCCAGAATCCCAATTGATCCAATTAAGACCATATATATAGGATAAAGAAAAAAGGCTACCCATTCCCACTGATGAAGGAGCAGGAAGCTCCGAAACGCGTATGGGGTAATTTGAGGTAGCCATACCCATACCAAGCTAGCAAAAACTGAAAGGGTCCTAATCCTTAACAGCTCCGGAGCACCCTTAAACTTTGAAATAAAGCAGCAGCTTCATATTCCCGCCATCGGATACCACGTGCAACGCCGATGTGAATTGAGCGGGAGAGCCAGCGAGCACAGGTTACGTCACCGGAAGTGACGAACAGCCACATCAACAGACGTACTGAGCATACAGCTCCGTAAGCAAGAACAAAGATTCTGAGCGGGAAGAATACACGTGGACGCCACCCGCCCGCCAGGAGCCGCTCACCAACCTACGTCCCATCTACAGGAGGGTAACGTACCAAACAGCAGTACTTTACTGTTGGATAACTGTTGCAACATATAACCATCAATCGGAGGTGAAATACCCCATCCATCTGAAACAAAGGAGGCAAATTCAGATTGGATACCAATTCCCTCAAAAAGGAGGGCCCCCATCTCACATATATCTGTTCCCTATATGACAGCATCGAACTTGATACCTATACCTACCTCAGATAGGTTTACTTGACATTTTATCACCATCTGACTTTTATATTATCATTTGATTCCTTTTTTTACCACCATCACCTGATTGTATGCATTGATACCATATAATATACATTGTTATTTTATTGTTCTACATTTTTTTTACTTCCAAGGAGAACGTCATTGTGTGCCTGGGATCTGTCACCAATTATACACATATTGGTTGACAGAGACTAGCCACGTATTGATCTATGCCAGCAATCTATTTTTCATTTTTTATGCATTGTTGTCATATAGTCCACAAATTGTGCATTGATATTATATTGTCTATATTTTTTACTTCCAGGAGATCGCTATTTTTTACCTAGGCTTTACACCATATATCTAGACAACTTTTATTATTATTTATTATTTATTACTTTATCCTTTTGCCAATAGCCGGCACAAACCAGCCAGTTATTACCAATAAAATACCCTTTTACATGCATTACCTATGACTAGAGTGCCATCCCTATACTTTCTCTAAATACTCCTTTCACACAAGCGTTGGGTACGCTCTGTTTGGATAGAGCACCTTATTCCATTCCTTGGGTTTTAGTGAGCCGCCCTATATATTTATATTTATACTTTTAGCAATTTATATACCCATCGGCTGAGCTCCTACTCCCCATATAATGGACATATGGGACTGCATGGAAAGGAAATCCAAAACCATAGAAACATATGCTTTTGACCTGACAGATAACATCATTTCACCAAACCAAACCAATAGACCAGTCTCCGACACATTCAGAGAACTAGAAAAACTCCTACACAAACAACTTAGACAAGAATGGGAGATTAAATCATTAAACCAATATCTAATTAAGGGTTTAATACCGAAAGGATTAGTGCTAACTAAAGACCCAGCAGAGGATTTATATAGTGAACAATTCCAACAAGAATGGGAAGGGTTCTTACAAGCACAATCATGTACACTTATACAATTAATTATTAAAAGACGAACACAGATCCTAACAGACACCATAGAAAAAATCTCCAAACTAAAAGAAATACTAGATAAGACACCAAAGGATGAGTCCTTCAACACATGGCAAGAAAGAATCTGCACCAGCCTAGACAACCTAGAAAGGACAATCATAACCAGAAAAAATAGAAAATTAAAATCAAATACACAAACAAATCTACCTTACAATCAGCAAAGAAATCAGTCCAACCAGAGAGGTCAGTCATCAAATCCCCAAAGCAATGACATGAGAGACCACCCAGAAAGACAGGGAGACAAACAAATCAGGAGAAATATTCAAGACCATTACAATATCCCGACCAACAATTATTTTGAATCACTCTCTTCACCTCATTTTTTAGACCAAACCCCACCCCACCACAGAACAAGGATACGTCACTATTCCCGTTCCCCACAGAGACACAAAAGAGCACTAACCCCCACACACCAATACAACCTAAGACACAGGAGGAATACACACAAGTCAACCCCACCCAAACAACACCGGGAGAGAACACCGAACAACACCCCCCATCACCTCAGGGAACACCGAGAAGAAAACCAAACGAACACCCCCTATCACCAACACCACCACATGAACCATCACATAATGATAGATCAACAAAGAGACAACCCACTCAGGACACTAAACTACAAAACACAACGAAGACAAGAAGGGGTAGACACAAGAAGAAAACAGAACAGATATCACAGGACCTAGGAAACACAACAAATATTATAGTCAATTTAAGTAATGTAACTCTCAACGAATCTCAACAGAAACTACTGAACAAAGGACTTAAATTTTCTCCCACAAACAAAATGGACAAATTTAATGCATATATAGGAATAGAGAAATACATAAGAAAACTCTGCCTAAAAAAATATTTTATCAAGAATCCAATATCTAGAGCCAATCCCCAAACATCAACTTACAATCATACAGACCTTAAAATAAAATCCACAAAATACCCAAAACAAGAAATGGGAGATGATATCGCCACATTCCGGAAATGCATAGAAGCAGACATTAGAAAGATGAACCTAAACAAAACACAATTCAATATGACTAAGAGAGAGATGCATGCGATAAAACAATTACAAACTACCCAAAATCTCACTATACGACCAGCGGACAAAGGGGGGGCCATCGTTCTATTAAATACAGAAGACTATACTATTGAATGTAAGAAACAACTAACAGACCCTGAGACATATACTACCCTTAGAAAAGATCCGACAGAAAAATTCTATAAGGAACTAGTAACTCTGACACAAGCAGGCAGAGAAAAGGGCATTCTCAATGACCAAGAATTTACATTCATAACCAATGCACAAAACAGAATCCCCATCTTCTATTGTCTACCAAAGATTCATAAAAATCCAACTCACCCACCTGGAAGACCAATAATCTCAGGAATTGGATCCCTCACCTCCAACCTCTCCCAGTACATAGACAGACTACTACAGCCCACAGTCAAACTAATCCCATCTTACATCAAGGACACAACAGACATAGTGAGAACACTAGAACAGGTTGAATATCAAAAACACTGGCTTCTGTGCACAATGGACGTTAATTCACTCTACACCATCATTGATCACAATCACGGTACCGCTGCCCTGAGAGAACAATTGAATCATTATCAAACGTTACACATAGATCAGATTAACTTTTTAGTAGAGAGTGTACTTTTTATTCTCACTCATAATTATTTTATGTTCGACTCGGTGTTCTACTTACAACAACGCGGCACCGCCATGGGTACCAGGTTCGCCCCCAGCTATGCTAACATTTTCATGGCCCAGTGGGAACACGATTTCATCACACCACTACTGGGGACGAGCCTGGTACTATGGCGGAGATACATAGACGACATCATTTTCATCTGGAGCGACACTAGGGATAAACTAAAGGAATTTTTGGAGGCCATTAACTTAAACGACAGGAACATAAAACTTACCACGAACATAAGCGAGACACAAGTAGAATTCCTAGACTTATTGATCCAAACAACAGATAACAAACTACACTGCAGCACTTATCAAAAGCCAGTGATGAAGAACAACTTTATACTACACTCAAGTTGTCACCTTCCTAGCTGGCTACTTAACATTCCGACAAGTCAATTTAGAAGACTTAAGAGGAATTGTACACTAGATAGCCAGTTCGAAAAAGAAGCAGAGAATTTGAAGACACAATTCCTAGTCAAAAAGTATCCAAAAACAATAATAGACAGATCACTAGACAGAGTAAGGGCAATGGACAGAACAATATTCTTTGACCAAACCACAACAAACACAACTACAAAAGAAGAAACCCCGCGAATTATCCTACCATACAATGTCCACTACAAGAAACTAGAAACGAGCATCCAAAAACATTGGCACCATATCCTGAAAGACAAAATCATCGGTCAACTACTACCAGACAAACCGCAGTTCACATATACTAGAGCCCCAAATCTCGGTCTTAAAGTGGCACCAACAATAAAAAAGACAACAATCAAACCCAACCCAAGCTGGCTAACATTGCAAGGTTTCTTCAGATGCGGAAAATGCTACAGTTGTAAGATCACAAACTTTCCGAAAAAAACGACCACAGTAAAGGCAACCAATAGCACACATGTACACCAGATTCGGGAACATCTCTCTTGCCACTCCAGTAATGTTATCTATGTCCTGCAATGTCCCTGTTCCAAGCAATACATTGGACGCACAAAAAGACTTCTTAAAATAAGAATAGCAGAGCACATATCGAATATCAAAAAAGGTTACGAGTTACACTCTGTCTCTAGACACTACAAAGAAAAACATAATTGTGACCCATCATCACTCACCTATGCAGCTTTAATAAAAATTACACGCCAATGGAGAGGTGGTAACCACATAGCGGCAATGTCCAGATCAGAGTCTAGAAAAATATTCGAGTTCAACACAATGATTCCAAAAGGACTCAACGCGGAAATGGAAATATTCGGGTTTCTATGAATAAGAACGAAAACCCACAGATAGAACATATGGGTGGGGTGCCCCCTCTGTGATCAGGAGTCGGAGTCAGGCTGTCTACCAGCATTCCGACCCCTCCTCCCAGGTGGGCCCCTCCCCCTTATCCACTTTTCACTCTCCACATCCACTACCTTCCCTCTATCATCACCCTCTCCTAATCTGAAGTGTCAACTCAGATACACTTACACACCACAATATAGACAGAAGCCTCCCCAACAAAAATAAAAACAACAACCATCCAACTAAAGAATCCCTGGACCCCCAATCCTGCTCTTTATATATATTTATGGAACTAGGGAACCATAATACTTGCAAATCCATCTTCAGTATAATATTTCCAATACTGTTGATAATATTCCCAACCTAGAGTTTTTATATTCATTTTACTTTCGTAATACAATGTATGGACTCCTCTATAAGCTGATGATATGTATATATGTATATTCAGATGTATATGAAAGTGTACTGATACACACAGAACTACACAGATTTTATGAATTTTATTTTGTTTTTATTCTTATCCTCATTCTTAAACTACAAATATCATGAATGACATATTGAGACAGAATATAGTCGTATCCTGTCCGTCTCCTCATAAGTATCACATTGTTTCATCTGAACCTCATCCATTCCCCCTGCAATTCCAGGACAAGTGTTACTAAACACCGTTAATTAAGGTCCATAACCACGCCCCCAGAATCCCAATTGATCCAATTAAGACCATATATATAGGATAAAGAAAAAAGGCTACCCATTCCCACTGATGAAGGAGCAGGAAGCTCCGAAACGCGTATGGGGTAATTTGAGGTAGCCATACCCATACCAAGCTAGCAAAAACTGAAAGGGTCCTAATCCTTAACAGCTCCGGAGCACCCTTAAACTTTGAAATAAAGCAGCAGCTTCATATTCCCGCCATCGGATACCACGTGCAACGCCGATGTGAATTGAGCGGGAGAGCCAGCGAGCACAGGTTACGTCACCGGAAGTGACGAACAGCCACATCAACAGACGTACTGAGCATACAGCTCCGTAAGCAAGAACAAAGATTCTGAGCGGGAAGAATACACGTGGACGCCACCCGCCCGCCAGGAGCCGCTCACCAACCTACGTCCCATCTACAGGAGGGTAACGTACCAAACAGCAGTACTTTACTGTTGGATAACTGTTGCAACATATAACCATCAATCGGAGGTGAAATACCCCATCCATCTGAAACAAAGGAGGCAAATTCAGATTGGATACCAATTCCCTCAAAAAGGAGGGCCCCCATCTCACATATATCTGTTCCCTATATGACAGCATCGAACTTGATACCTATACCTACCTCAGATAGGTTTACTTGACATTTTATCACCATCTGACTTTTATATTATCATTTGATTCCTTTTTTTACCACCATCACCTGATTGTATGCATTGATACCATATAATATACATTGTTATTTTATTGTTCTACATTTTTTTTACTTCCAAGGAGAACGTCATTGTGTGCCTGGGATCTGTCACCAATTATACACATATTGGTTGACAGAGACTAGCCACGTATTGATCTATGCCAGCAATCTATTTTTCATTTTTTATGCATTGTTGTCATATAGTCCACAAATTGTGCATTGATATTATATTGTCTATATTTTTTACTTCCAGGAGATCGCTATTTTTTACCTAGGCTTTACACCATATATCTAGACAACTTTTATTATTATTTATTATTTATTACTTTATCCTTTTGCCAATAGCCGGCACAAACCAGCCAGTTATTACCAATAAAATACCCTTTTACATGCATTACCTATGACTAGAGTGCCATCCCTATACTTTCTCTAAATGTTTCTTACATTAGCTGTTTTTTTATATACAAAAAATGGGACCATAGGTATCATGCTCCCTATTATTTTATCTTCTTTTAGGATGTCCCAATATTTATTTACAATATTTCTCAGGATATGTGTCTGTGCTTTATATGGAATAATTATAGGTGGAATTTTTTCATTTTCTCTCTGTGTGCTCTTCACAGTTTTTTCAGTTTTTTCTACTGCATCATCCAACAGTTGTTTCCTCTCAATCTGTCTGATCTCATATTTTTGTTCCCTAAGTTTATCCACTTTATAACCCTTGGATTCAAACTTATTCTGTAATATTTCTGCCTCCCTCTCATATTCAGTCACCTCTGTGCAATTTCTTCTAATACGCAGAAATGGACTTCTGGGTATGTTATCCAGCCACCGGGGAAGATGGCAGCTTCCCCTGGCAATGTAGCTATTAGAATCTGTGGGCTTCTCATACGTTTTTGTGCATATATTTTCCCCAGTTGTATAGATGGTAAGATCCAAGAAATTAATTTCTTTAGTGCTGTAGATTGGGGTAAAATCTAAATAAAACAAATTTTTATTTATTTCTATTAAAAAGTTTTTCAAAGCTATTTCACCCCCCTCTCAAATAAAAATCACATCATCGATAAAACGCCGCCAGAGGACGAGGCCTGCCCGGAGCTCGCCGTTGGGGTGTTGGGGTGTATGAATTCTTGTTCCCACCGCCCAACATATAGATTAGCGAACCCTGGTGCGAACCTCGTCCCCATCGCGGTCCCCCATGTCTGTAGGTAAAAATTCTCTTTATAATTAAAAAAGTTTTTTGCAAAATAAATAAAATGCACTCCCCTATAAATTCTATTTGTGCGCTGGACAGTTCAAAATGGGAATGGTTGGTGATATTAACTTCCTGTTTGTGGCACATTAGTATATGTGAGGGGGGAAACTTTTCAAGATGGGTGGTGACCATGGTGGCCATTTTGAAGTCGGCCATTTTGAATCCAACTTTTTGATTTTTCAATAAGAAGAGGGTCATGTGACACATCAAACTTATTGGGAATTTCACAAGAAAAACAATGGTGTGCTTGGTTTTAATGTAACTTTATTCTTTCATGAGTTATTTACAAGTTTCTGACCACTTATAAAATGTGTTCAATGTGCTGCCCATTGTGTTGGATTCTCAATGCAACCCTCTTCTCCCACTCTTCACACACTGATAGCAACACCACAGGAGAAATTCTAGCACAGGCTTCCAGTATCCGTAGTTTCAGGTGCTGCACATCTCGTATCTTCACAGC
This sequence comes from Bufo bufo, assembly GCF_905171765.1. Taxonomy (NCBI): domain Eukaryota; kingdom Metazoa; phylum Chordata; class Amphibia; order Anura; family Bufonidae; genus Bufo; species Bufo bufo. The sequence goes on from NC_053391.1 coordinate 317,797,945, forward strand.
ATAGACAATTGCCTTCAGATGATACGAGATATGCAGCACCTGAAACTACGGATACTGGAAGCCTGTGCTAGCATTTCTCCTGCGTTGTTGCTATCAGTGTGTGAAGAGTGGGAGAAAAGGGTTGCATTGACAATCCAACACAATGGCAGCACATTGAACACATTTTATAAGTGGTCAGAAACTTGTAAATAACTCATGAAAGATTAAAGTTACGTTAAAACCAAGCACACCATTGTTTTTCTTGTGAAATTCCCAATAAGTTTGATGTGTCACATGACCCTCTTTCTATTGAAAAAACAAAAGTTGGATTCAAAATGGCCGACTTCAAAATGGCCGCCATGGTCACCACCCATCTTGAAAAGTTTCCCCCCTCACATATACTAATGTGCCACAAACAGGAAGTTAATATCACCAACCATTCCCATTTTATTAAGGTGTATTCATATAAATGGCCCACCCTGTACATGTTTAGTGTCATTCAGATAGGTCGGCAACACCTGCGCACATGGCTGCAGATATTGGTCTACATATTTAGATGCACTCGTTAGACACTCCACCCCTGACACTATTGGTCTACCCGAGGGCTTATTTGCATCCTTATGGATTTTGGGATTCTGATAGAAGATGTTTAATATCGATATACATGCTCTCATGTTTATGTAAAATACCTTAATTTTTCGCTTTTTGGACCAGATCTTTTAATTATTTTTTAAAAACTTCCATAGGATCTCTTTTTAAGCGTTTATAGGTTTTTGTATCACTTAGTATGTTTAACGCCTCTCTATCATAATCGTCCCTATTCAGTATAACGATACCCCCACCTTTATCTGCCGGGCGGATAATTATTTTATTATTTTCTTGCATCTTAATCATTGCTTCTTTTTCAAATCTTGTGATATTACCCTTGTATTTTATTCTATTCGATATTTGTATTTTTCTAATATCTCTCGTTACTAAATTCGAAAAAGTGTACAATGCTGTAGAATATTCATTCAGCGGATCAAATCTGGACTTAGGTTTCAGGTTGGTATGTATGAATGGATCACTATCCACCAATATTTCCTCCCTATCTGTCTTACTATTATCCTTTTTTGTATAATATTTCTTAAGGGCTAAATGCCTTATGAACTTGCGGACCCCTATAAATGCCTCAAACTTATTAAAAAAGGTTGTTGGGGCAAATTTAAGCCTCTTCTTCAAAATTTCCTGCTCTACTTTAGTTAGGGTATAACTACTTAGGTTGTATATTTTTTGCCCAAAAGTTTTGCCACCACGCCACAGCTAACTGCACCACCACCTGATACGGAACGTGTTAGCAGGAGGCAACATTTCACTAACATGGTGGAACAGTACATGTGCACACCCCTCCACGTACTGACTGATGGTTCGGCCCCATTCAACTTCTGGGTCTCCAAATTGTCCACGTGGTCAGAGCTAGCCTTTTATGCCTTGGAGGTGCTGGCCTGCCCGGGGGCCAGCGTTTTGTCTGAACGTGTTTTCAGCGCGGCAAGGGGCGTCATTACAGACAAACGCAGCCGCCTGTCTAGAGCCAATGTGGACAAGCTGACGTTCATAAAAATGAACCAAGCATGGATCCCACAGGACCTGTCCATCCCTTGTGCAGATTAGACATTTATAACTACCTCCCCTTAACCATATATTATTGTACTCCAGGGCACTTCCTCATTCAATCCTTTTTTTATTTTCATTTTACCATTATATTGCGGGGCAACCCAAAGTTGAATGAAACTCTCCTCTGTCTGGGTGCCGGGGCCTAAAAATATCTGACAGTGGCCTGTTCCAGTGTTGGGTGACATGAAGCCTAATTCTCTGCTATGACATGAAGCCTGAATCTCTGCTATGAGACCTCTGTCTGGGTGCCGGGGCCTAAAAATATCTGACAATGGTCTGTTCCAGTGTTGGGTGACATGAAGCCTGATTCTCTGCTATGAAAGGAAGCCTGATTCTCTGCTATAGGACCTCTCTTCTCTGTCTGGGTGCCGGGGCCTAAAAATATCTGACAATGGCCTGTTCCAGTGGTGGGTGACATGAAGCCTGATTCTCTGCTATGACATGAAGCCTGATTCTCTGCTATGGGACCTCTCTCCTCTGTCTGGGTGCCGGGGCCTAAATATCTGACAATGGCTTGTTCCAGTCGTGGGTGACGTGAAGCCTGATTTTCTGCTATGACTTGAAGCCTGATTCTCTGCTATGACATGAAGCCTGATTCTCTGCTATGGGACCTCTCTCCTCTGTCTGGGTGCCGGGGCCTAAATATCTGACAATGGCCTGTTCCAGTGGTGGGTGACGTGAAGCCTGATTCTCTGCTATGACATGAAGCCTGATTCTCTGCTATGACTTGAAGACTGATTCTCTGCTATGACATGAAGCCTGATTCTCTGCTATGGGACCTCTCTCCTCTATCTGGGTCCCGGGGCCTAAATATCTGACAATGGCCTGTTCCAGTGGTGGGTGACGTGAAGCCTGATTCTCTGCTATGACATGAAGCCTGATTCTCTGCTATGACTTGAAGCCTGATTCTCTGCTATGACATGAAGCCTGATTCTCTGCTATGGGACCTCTCTCCTCTGTCTGGGTGCCGGGGCCTAAATATCTAACAATGACCTGTTCCAGTGTTGGGTGACTTGAAGCCTGATTCTCTGCTATGCCATGAAGCCTGATTCTCTGCTATGGGACCTCTCTCCTCTGTCTGGGTGCCGGGGCCTAAATATCTGACAATGGCCTGTTCCAGTGGTGGGTGACGTGAAGCCCGATTCTCTGCTATGACATGAAGCCTGATTCTCTGCTATGACCTGAAGCCTGATTCTCTGCTATGACATGAAGCCTGATTCTCTGCTATGGGACCTCTCTCCTCTGTCTGGGTGCCTAAAAATATCTGACAATGGCCTGTTCCAGTGGTGGGTGACGTAAAGCCTGATTCTCTGCTATGACTTGAAGCCTGATTCTCTGCTATGACATGAAGCCTGATTCTCTGCTATGGGACCTCTCTCCTCTGTCTGGGTGCCGGGGCCTAAAAATATCTGACAATGGCCTGTTACAGTGTTGGGTGACATGAAGCCTAATTCTCTGCTATGACATGAAGCCTGATTCTCTGCTATGGGACCTCTCTTCTCTGTCTGGGTGCTGGGGCCTAAAAATATCTGACAATGGCCTGTTCCAGTGGTGGGTGACATGAAGCCTGATTCTCTGCTATGACATGAAGCCTGATTCTCTGCTATGGGACCTCTCTCCTCTGTCTGGGTGCCGGGGCCTAAATATCTGACAATGGCTTGTTCCAGTGGTGGGTGACGTGAAGCCTGATTCTCTGCTATGACATGAAGCCTGATTCTCTGCTATGACTTGAAGCCTGATTCTCTGCTATGACATGAAGTCTGATTCTCTGCTATGGGACCTCTCTCCTCTGTCTGGGTGCCGGGGCCTAAAAATATCTGACAATGGCCTGTTCCAGTGGTGGGTGACATGAAGCCTGATTCTCTGCTATGGGACCTCTCTCCTCTGTCTGGGTGCCGGGGCCTAAATATCTGACAATGGCCTGTTCCAGTGGTGGGTGACGTGAAGCCTGATTCTCTGCTATGACATGAAGCCTGATTCTCTGCTATGACTTGAAGCCTGATTCTTTGCTATGACATGAAGCCTAATTCTCTGCTATGGGACCTCTCTCCTCTGTCTGGGTGCCGGGGCCTAAATATCTGACAATGGCCTGTTCCAGTGTTGGGTGACGTGAAGCTTGATTCTCTGCTATGACATGAAGCCTGATTTTCTGCTATGACTTGAAGCCTGATTCTCTGCTATGACATGAAGCCTGATTCTCTGCTATGGGACCTCTCTCCTCTGTCTGGGTGCCGGGGCCTAAATATCTGACAATGGCCTGTTCCAGTGGTGGGTGACGGGAAGCATGATTCTCTGCTATGACATGAAGCCTGATTCTCTGCTATGACTTGAAGCCTGATTCTCTGCTATGACATGAAGCCTGATTCTCTGCTATGGGACCTCTCTCCTCTGTCTGTGTGCCGGGGCCTAAATATCTGACAGTGGCCTGTTCCAGTGGTGGGTGACGTGAAGCCTGATTCTCTGCTATGCCATGAAGCCTGATTCTCTGCTATGGGACCTCTCTCCTCTGTCTGGGTGCCGGGGCCTAAATATCTGACAATGGCCTGTTCCAGTGGTGGGTGACGTGAAGCCTGATTCTCTGCTATGACATGAAGCCTGATTCTCTGCTATGACTTGAAGCCTGATTCTCTGCTATGACATGAAGCCTGATTCTCTGCTATGGGACCTCTCTCCTCTGTCTGGGTGCCGGGGCCTAAAAATATATGACAATGGCCTGTTCCAGTGGTGGGTGACGTAAAGCCTGATTCTCTGCTATGACATGAAGCCTGATTCTCTGCTATGGGACCTCTCTCCTCTGTCTGGGTGCCGGGGCCTAAGTATCTGACAATGGCTTGTTCCAGTGGTGGGTGACGTGAAGCCTGATTCTCTGCTATGACATGAAGCCTGATTCTCTGCTATGACTTGAAGCCTGATTCTCTGCTATGACATGAAGTCTGATTCTCTGCTATGGGACCTCTCTCCTCTGTCTGGGTGCCGGGGCCTAAAAATATCTGACAATGGCCTGTTCCAGTGGTGGGTGACATGAAGCCTGATTCTCTGCTATGGGACCTCTCTCCTCTGTCTGGGTGCCGGGGCCTAAATATCTGACAATGGCCTGTTCCAGTGGTGGGTGACGTGAAGCCTGATTCTCTGCTATGACATGAAGCCTGATTCTCTGCTATGACTTGAAGCCTGATTCTCTGCTATGACATGAAGCCTGATTCTCTGCTATGGGACCTCTCTCCTCTGTCTGGGTGCCGGGGCCTAAATATCTGACAATGGCCTGTTCCAGTGTTGGGTGACGTGAAGCCTGATTCTCTGCTATGACATGAAGCCTGATTTTCTGCTATGACTTGAAGCCTGATTCTCTGCTATGACATGAAGCCTGATTCTCTGCTATAGGACCTCTCTCCTCTGTCTAGGTGCCGGGGCCTAAATATCTGACAATGGCCTGTTCCAGTGGTGGGTGACGTGAAGCATGATTCTCTGCTATGACATGAAGCCTGATTCTCTGCTATGACTTGAAGCCTGATTCTCTGCTATGACATGAAGCCTGATTCTCTGCTATGGGACCTCTCTCCTCTGTCTGGGTGTCGGGGCCTAAAAATATATGACAATGGCCTGTTCCAGTGGTGGGTGACGTCAAGCCTGATTCTCTGCTATGACATGAAGCCTGATTCTCTGCTATGGGACCTCTCTCCTCTGTCTGGGTGCCGGGGCCTAAATATCTGACAATGGCTTGTTCCAGTGGTGGGTGACGTGAAGCCTGATTCTCTGCTATGACATGAAGCCTGATTCTCTGCTATGACTTGAAGCCTGATTCTCTGCTATGACATGAAGTCTGATTCTCTGCTATAGGACCTCTCTCCTCTGTCTGGGTGCCGGGGCCTAAAAATATCTGACAATGGCCTGTTCCAGTGGTGGGTGACATGAAGCCTGATTCTCTGCTATGGGACCTCTCTCCTCTGTCTGGGTGCCGGGGCCTAAATATCTGATAATGGCCTGTTCCAGTGGTGGGTGACGTGAAGCCGGATTCTCTGCTATGACATGAAGCCTGATTCTCTGCTATGACTTGAAGCCTGATTCTCTGCTATGACATGAAGCCTGATTCTCTGCTATGGGACCTCTCTCCTCTGTCTGGGTGCCGGGGCCTAAATATCTGACAATAGCCTGTTCCAGTGTTGGGTGACGTGAAGCCTGATTCTCTGCTATGACATGAAGCCTGATTTTCTGCTATGACTTGAAGCCTGATTCTCTGCTATGACATGAAGCCTGATTCTCTGCTATAGGACCTCTCTCCTCTGTCTGGGTGCCGGGGCCAAAATATCTGACAATGGCCTGTTCCAGTGGTGGGTGACGTGAAGCATGATTCTCTGCTATGACATGAAGCCTGATTCTCTGCTATGACTTGAAGCCTGATTCTCTGCTATGACATGAAGCCTGATTCTCTGCTATGGGACCTCTCTCCTCTGTCTGTGTGCCGGGGCCTAAATTTCTGACAGTGGCCTGTTCCAGTGGTGGGTGACGTGAAGCCTGATTCTCTGCTATGCCATGAAGCCTGATTCTCTGCTATGGGACCTCTCTCCTCTGTCTGGGTGCCGGGGCCTAAATATCTGACAATGGCCTGTTCCAGTGGTGGGTGACGTGAAGCCTGATTCTCTGCTATGACATGAAGCCTGATTCTCTGCTATGACTTGAAGCCTGATTCTCTGCTATGACATGAAGCCTGATTCTCTGCTATGGGACCTCTCTCCTCTGTCTGGGTGTCGGGGCCTAAAAATATCTGACAATGGCCTGTTCCAGTGGTGGGTGATGTGAAGCCTGATTCTCTGCTATGACATGAAGCCTGATTCTCTGCTATGACTTGAAGTCTGATTCTCTGCTATGACATGTAGCCTGATTCTCTGCTATGGGACCTCTCTCCTCTGTCTGGGTGCCGGGGCCTAAATATCTGACAATGGCCTGTTCCAGTGTTGGGTGACGTGAAGCCTGATTCTATGCTATGACATGAAGCCTGATTCTCTGCTATGACTTGAAGACTGATTCTCTGCTATGACATGAAGCCTGATTATCTGCTATGGGACCTCTCTCCTCTGTCTGGGTGTCGGGGCCTAAAAATATCTGACAATGGCCTGTTCCAGTGGTGGGTGATGTGAAGCCTGATTCTCTGCTATGACATGAAGCCTGATTCTCTGCTATGACTTGAAGTCTGATTCTCTGCTATGACATGAAGCCTGATTCTCTGCTATGGGACCTCTCTCCTCTGTCTGGGTGCCGGGGCCTAAATATCTGACAATGGCCTGTTCCAGTGTTGGTTGACGTGAAGCCTGATTCTATGCTATGACATGAAGCCTGATTCTCTGCTATGACTTGAAGACTGATTCTCTGCTATGACATGAAGCCTGATTCTCTGCTATGACTTGAAGCCTGATTCTCTGCTATGACATGAAGCCTGATTCTCTGCTATGGGACCTCTCTCCTCTGTCTGGGTGTCGGGGCCTAAAAATATCTGACAATAGCCTGTTCCAGTGGTGGGTGATGTGAAGCCTGATTCTCTGCTATGACATGAAGCCTGATTCTCTGCTATGACTTGAAGTCTGATTCTCTGCTATGACATGAAGCCTGATTCTCTGCTATGGGACCTCTCTCCTCTGTCTGGGTGCCGGGGCCTAAATATCTGACAATGGCCTGTTCCAGTGTTGGGTGACGTGAAGCCTGATTCTATGCTATGACATGAAGCCTGATTCTCTGCTATGACTTGAAGACTGATTCTCTGCTATGACATGAAGCCTGATTATCTGCTATGGGACCTCTCTCCTCTGTCTGGGTGTCGGGGCCTAAATATCTGACAATGGCCTGTTCCAGTGGTGGGTGACGTGAAGCCTGATTCTCTGCTATGACATGAAGCCTGATTCTCTGCTATGACTTGAAGCCTGATTCTCTGCTATGACATGAAGCCTGATTCTTTGCTATGGGACCTCTCCCCTCTGTCTGGGTGCCGGGGCCTAAATATCTGACAATGACCTGTTCCAGTGTTGGGTGACGTGAAGCCTGATTCTCTGCTATGACTTGAAGCCTGATTCTCTGCTATGACATGAAGCCTGATTCTCTGCTATGGGACCTCTCTCCTCTGTCTGGGTGCCGGGGCCTAAAAATATCTGACAATGGCCTGTTCCAGTGTTGGGTGACATGAAGCCTGATTCTCTGCTATGACATGAAGCCTGATTCTCTGCTATGGGACCTCTCTTCTCTGTCTGGGTGCCGGGGCTTAAAAATATCTGACAATGGCCTGTTCCAGTGGTGGGTGACATGAAGCCTGATTCTCTGCTATGACATGAAGCCTGATTCTCTGCTATGGGACCTCTCTCCTCTGTCTGGGTGCCGGGGCCTAAATATCTGACAATGGCTTGTTCCAGTGGTGGGTGACGTGAAGCCTGATTCTCTGCTATGACATGAAGCCCGATTCTCTGCTATGACTTGAAGCCTAATTCTCTGATATGACATGAAGCCTGATTCTCTGCTATGGGACCTCTCTCCTCTGTCTGGGTGCCGGGGCCTAAATATCTGACAATGGCCTGTTCCAGTGGTGGGTGACGTGAAGCCGTATTCTCTGCTATGACATGAAGCCTGATTCTCTGCTATGACTTGAAGCCTGATTCTCTGCTATGACATGAAGCCTGATTCTCTGCTATGGGACCTCTCTCCTCTGTCTGGGTGCCGGGGCCTAAATATCTGACAATGGCCTGTTCCAGTGGTGGGTGACGTGAAGCCTGATTCTCTGCTATGACATGAAGCCTGATTCTCTGCTATGGGACCTCTCTCCTCTGTCTGGGTGCCGGGGCCTAAGTATCTGACAATGGCTTGTTCCAGTGGTGGGTGACGTGAAGCCTGATTCTCTGCTATGACATGAAGCCTGATTCTCTGCTATGACTTGAAGCCTGATTCTCTGCTATGACATGAAGTCTGATTCTCTGCTATGGGACCTCTCTCCTCTGTCTGGGTGCCGGGGCCTAAAAATATCTGACAATGGCCTGTTCCAGTGGTGGGTGACATGAAGCCTGATTCTCTGCTATGACATGAAGCCTGATTCTCTGCTATGGGACCTCTCTACTCTGTCTGGGTGCCGGGGCCTAAGTATCTGACAATGGCTTGTTCCAGTGGTGGGTGACGTGAAGCCTGATTCTCTGCTATGACATGAAGCCTGATTCTCTGCTATGACTTGAAGCCTGATTCTCTGCTATGACATGAAGTCTGATTCTCTGCTATGGGACCTCTCTCCTCTGTCTGGGTGCCGGGGCCTAAAAATATCTGACAATGGCCTGTTCCAGTGGTGGGTGACATGAAGCCTGATTCTCTGCTATGGGACCTCTCTCCTCTGTCTGGGTGCCGGGGCCTAAATATCTGACAATGGCCTGTTCCAGTGGTGGGTGACGTGAAGCCTGATTCTCTGCTATGACATGAAGCCTGATTCTCTGCTATGACTTGAAGCCTGATTCTCTGCTATGACATGAAGCCTGATTCTCTGCTATGGGACCTCTCTCCTCTGTCTGGGTGCCGGGGCCTAAATATCTGACAATGGCCTGTTCCAGTGTTGGGTGACGTGAAGCCTGATTCTCTGCTATGACATGAAGCCTGATTTTCTGCTATGACTTGAAGCCTGATTCTCTGCTATGACATGAAGCCTGATTCTCTGCTATAGGAACTCTCTCCTCTGTCTGGGTGCCGGGGCCTAAATATCTGACAATGGCCTGTTCCAGTGGTGGGTGACGTGAAGCATGATTCTCTGCTATGACATGAAGCCTGATTCTCTGCTATGACTTGAAGCCTGATTCTCTGCTATGACATGAAGCCTGATTCTCTGCTATGGGACCTCTCTCCTCTGTCTGGGTGTCGGGGCCTAAAAATATATGACAATGGCCTGTTCCAGTGGTGGGTGACGTCAAGCCTGATTCTCTGCTATGACATGAAGCCTGATTCTCTGCTATGGGACCTCTCTCCTCTGTCTGGGTGCCGGGGCCTAAATATCTGACAATGGCTTGTTCCAGTGGTGGGTGAAGTGAAGCCTGATTCTCTGCTATGACATGAAGCCTGATTCTCTGCTATGACTTGAAGCCTGATTCTCTGCTATGACATGAAGTCTGATTCTCTGCTATAGGACCTCTCTCCTCTGTCTGGGTGCCGGGGCCTAAAAATATCTGACAATGGCCTGTTCCAGTGGTGGGTGACATGAAGCCTGATTCTCTGCTATGGGACCTCTCTCCTCTGTCTGGGTGCCGGGGCCTAAATATCTGACAATGGCCTGTTCCAGTGGTGGGTGACGTGAAGCCGGATTCTCTGCTATGACATGAAGCCTGATTCTCTGCTATGACTTGAAGCCTGATTCTCTGCTATGACATGAAGCCTGATTCTCTGCTATGGGACCTCTCTCCTCTGTCTGGGTGCCGGGGCCTAAATATCTGACAATAGCCTGTTCCAGTGTTGGGTGACGTGAAGCCTGATTCTCTGCTATGACATGAAGCCTGATTTTCTGCTATGACTTGAAGCCTGATTCTCTGCTATGACATGAAGCCTGATTCTCTGCTATAGGACCTCTCTCCTCTGTCTGGGTGCCGGGGCCAAAATATCTGACAATGGCCTGTTCCAGTGGTGGGTGACGTGAAGCATGATTCTCTGCTATGACATGAAGCCTGATTCTCTGCTATGACTTGAAGCCTGATTCTCTGCTATGACATGAAGCCTGATTCTCTGCTATGGGACCTCTCTCCTCTGTCTGTGTGCCGGGGCCTAAATTTCTGACAGTGGCCTGTTCCAGTGGTGGGTGACGTGAAGCCTGATTCTCTGCTATGCCATGAAGCCTGATTCTCTGCTATGGGACCTCTCTCCTCTGTCTGGGTGCCGGGGCCTAAATATCTGACAATGGCCTGTTCCAGTGGTGGGTGACGTGAAGCCTGATTCTCTGCTATGACATGAAGCCTGATTCTCTGCTATGACTTGAAGCCTGATTCTCTGCTATGACATGAAGCCTGATTCTCTGCTATGGGACCTCTCTCCTCTGTCTGGGTGTCGGGGCCTAAAAATATCTGACAATGGCCTGTTCCAGTGGTGGGTGATGTGAAGCCTGATTCTCTGCTATGACATGAAGCCTGATTCTCTGCTATGACTTGAAGTCTGATTCTCTGCTATGACATGAAGCCTGATTCTCTGCTATGGGACCTCTCTCCTCTGTCTGGGTGCCGGGGCCTAAATATCTGACAATGGCCTGTTCCAGTGTTGGGTGACGTGAAGCCTGATTCTATGCTATGACATGAAGCCTGATTCTCTGCTATGACTTGAAGACTGATTCTCAGCTATGACATGAACCCTGATTATCTGCTATGGGACCTCTCTCCTCTGTCTGGGTGTCGGGGCCTAAATATCTGACAATGGCCTGTTCCAGTGGTGGGTGACGTGAAGCCTGATTCTCTGCTATGACATGAAGCCTGATTCTCTGCTATGACTTGAAGCCTGATTCTCTGCTATGACATGAAGCCTGATTCTCTGCTATGGGACCTCTCTCCTCTGTCTGGGTGCCGGGGCCTAAATATCTGACAATGGCCTGTTCCAGTGTTGGGTGACGTGAAGCCTGATTCTCTGCTATCTATAGAAAAATGGGGAACCGCACTCCGTTTTAGGGGTGGTATCACCGGTGCCGATCAAGGGCTACTTAAGCCGTATCCAAGTAATAAGAATTTGAGGCACTCAGTCCGTAGGTTATGCAATTCAAATAATTTTTTTATTTTTATTATTATTCATGTTTTCTGCACCATCCATATGCCCGTGAAAAATAAGGAATGACAGATTATTTCTGACCAGACGTTTCGGTCACGGTGGACCTTCATCAGTGGTCATGTTATCTGGAATATACATATTGAAGTGTTTTACATATACATGGAATGCAGAGCATGAAGTCACAAAATAAATAAAGTAACATAGAACAAAAAATAAATAAATTTAAATTACAAGCAAAATTTCATAGTGTTGTCGCAGCAGAGTGAATACTGTCCAGGGGTTGGTAAAAACATCTGAGTGTGCGTAATCGTGAAAAATTCATATATTTATAACAATCAAATGGTTAGTAAAACATGATTATCTACGCTGGAGGAAGTATAGGGGGGGCAATAGATAGAGGGGGGAGGTGTCCAGGGAGTACATAAGTAAATAAATAAAGCCTATGGGAGATATTGGGCATATTGATATCCCGCAAATGTCAGGTAAAGCAACCTGTAGTATATCCCATGGGATCTGTCGTATGGTCCCATGGATATTCACAGATGCATGGATTCTCAGAAACACAAACTTATGGCATACACAGTTGTGGCATTGTATTAATGAGATTATAAAGTTTCATGAGGAGCGTCATCAAAGCATTTACAGATCCATGGATTTACATAATAGACACATGGCTGTGGCATAGCATAAGTATGTGGTTTCATGGGAAGCGTCACCCAGATATAAAGCTATGTAGGAGCAAATATAGATGCACATAAATCACATAGACATAGATGCACAAAAATCACAGAGATCACATGGTGGCAGCATAGTGGACCCAAGAAATCGGTGAATGGAATTTCACAAAGGTAACCTGTGGAGAAAGCATTGCAAATGGTTATCTACCTGTATGCTGGGTAAAGGTATGCTTGGGCGCTGGATGCAGGAGTGTGTAGGCTTTGAGCTGCTGTTTAAATAGCACACTGTCCGGCGATAGCGATCACCTGACAGGAAGTCAGGTTTCATCTGGAACGCATGTATGCGTTCCAAAGGGCGGAAGTCTCAGCTAGGGCTGTGGATTATGGTAATTCCGGTCACATGACCGGCTGTAGTGAACTGTGGAGTTGTTCATGCGTTCCACACTGTGTAAAAGGGGCGGAGTTAATATGTTAATGCGTTCCACTGCATGGCCAGACATTATATCTTACTGTGTGTAATAAGGTTGGAAGAGAGATGGGATGCGATCTACATGTGCAACAATATGGTTGGAATGGGAGATGGGATCTAATCTATATACACAATATTGTTGATCTGAAAGAAGGGGATATAGGATAATGGTGTATAATGTGGATAGATCATCCGGGAGGTAGTTGGGGGAGGTGACAAAAAGACTGGGGGAGGAGCTAGGGGTGGAGAAGTGGCCTCATGGATTTGACAGGTCATGAGCTTAATATTTGGAGTATTATGTGAGTTGGATCCACACTCTCTATGGTATCTATAATGATCTGAGGATAACTAAGTACTAAAATCATCCTATTGTGACCTATGGGGAACAGTCAATAGCGTAAAGCAAATTATGTTGTGGCATATTCCATATGTGTGTGCCTGTATGGCTGTTAGGTCCAAAGGATATGTAGATAACATAAGGGTATAGATATAGTCAAGGTAGGGGACGGAGAGGGGTTAAGGGGGAAAGGAAAGGGCAGGGGGAGAAAAAGGGAAGAGGAACAAGGGGAACCGAGGCCAATACATCACCCTCACCCGCTTGTGGACAATTTCAGTGCGTCTGTAGGAAAAATGAGAGACATAAATGTTAACATACATCAATATTTTTACAAGTTTATAAAGAAATCACATTCGCGGTTTAAGCCGTGTGGTGTTAATGTCCCCAGTTTATGGATCCAGAAAGCTTCCCTTTGCCTAAGGAGGAGCGTCCGGTTTCCTCCCCTTCTCGGTTGGTCAATTTGCTCCAGGATTTGGAAACGTAATTGGGAAATTTGGTGTTTCTTTTCAATGAAATGATGAGGTATCGGTAGGAAAGTATGGCCTAGTCTGATCGTGGATTTATGTTTGCTTATCCGGTCCCTGATGTGTTGCGTGGTTTCGCCGACGTATCCGAGGCCACATGGGCATTTTATTAAGTAAACAACAAAGCTGGATTCGCAGGTGTAGAATCCTCTGATTGCTATGGCTTTTCCGGTGCGTGGGTGTGTGGCGTATTCGCCTTTAATGACACTGGAGCAATGGGCACAGTGTAAGCACGGGTATGTCCCTTGTCGTTTACTGCGTAAAAAAGTTTGTTTTAAAGGTCTCGTGAAGCTACCTACATCTGCTTTAATTAATTTGTCCTTGATATTAGGTGGTCTCTTATAACAAGTCAGCGGATATTGTTGGAACTCTTTGATGTCCGGATAAGCCTTGGATAGTAGTGACCAATTCTTTTTGAGGGCCTGCTGAATTTTGGGCATAAGGGGATGGTAAGTAGTTACGCATGCAATCCTATTGGAGTTGTCCCGTTTTGTTTCCGGTAACGTGGGTGGGTTTTTGAGTTCCAGGAGAGTTTCATTTAGAATTCCCTGCGGGTAGCCTCGATGTACAAACCTGTCGGTCATGTTCTCGAATCTAGTATTTTTTGTTGTGGTATCTGTAACGATCCGATCTACCCGTGTGTACTGGGACCGTGGTAATGATTTTTTTGTGGCTCTAGGGTGACAACTGTTGTAGAGAAGAAGGCTATTGCGGTCCGTGGGTTTATGGTATAAATCTATGCTGAGAGATCCGGATTGATCAATTTTGATTAGGGTATCGAGGAAACTGATTTCCTCTTGGCTGATGTGTGAGGTAAATCCTAGTTCATTATGAATGTGATTGAGGTCATGGATAAAGCTGTCTATGGTGGAAGTGGGTCCCTTCCAAATGCAAAAAATGTCGTCTATGAAACGTAGCCATATGTGAGCGTGTTGTTGGAACAGGGGATGTGTATAGACGTGTTCTTCTTCGAAGTTAATCATGTACGCATTTGCGTACGGAGGGGCCACGTTGGACCCCATAGCGGTGCCACGCCTCTGGCCATAGTAAGTATCCCCAAATAGAAAAAAGTTTTTTGTCAACACAATTTCAAGTAATTTTAGGCAACATTCCTGTTGTGGGTTACTCAGGGTGGAATGTTTATTGAGGAGAATAGCTGTGGCCAGTATGCCTTTCTCATGTGTGATTGAAGTATAGAGGCTGTTCACATCTAATGTAAGTAAGTGACAATCTATTGGGACATCAGTATTTTTTAATTTTTGTAAAAAATCAGAAGTGTCTAGAATGAAGGATTTCGATGTTTTTATCAGGGGGGTCAGAATTTTCTCTAAATAAATTGCTAGGGGAGAGAGGATGGACTCGGTGGAGGCTACGATAGGGCGCCCTGGGGGTTTAGTCAGATCTTTATGTATTTTCGGTAGAGTATAAAATACTGGAGTGATGGGATCTTGTTTGGTTAGGAAGCTTGCAGTCTTGGGGTCTAGGATACCTGATACTGAATAAGAATCAATAGTAAAGGCAATTAATTCCCGTACCTGTGGTGTGGGATCTCTTGATAGTATCTCGTATGTCTCAGTATCGGATAACTGTCTATTAATTTCTGCAAGGTAATCTCTCTTGTCCATGACAACGAGAGCCCCACCTTTGTCCGCGGGTTTAATGGTTATGTCTTTATTAGTTTGTAACGAGTTCAATGCTATTTTCTCCTCCTGAGATAAGTTATTGGAATGTCTAAAGTGGCCCTCTGTGTTAGCCATAAGGATGTCACCTACCAATTTTTGGGAAAGAGAAATATACGTCTCAATGGGATGCTTATTTTTAGGGGGCATAAAGGAACTTTTGTTCCTGAGTCCCAGGTTTTGGATGGAGAGGGGTCCCGGTGAAATAGTACTCGTCGGTCGTTCTGGTATTAGCTCCTGGAAATGGGCTTTAAGTCTCACAGTTCGATAGAATTTTTGTAATTCCTGTTCTAGCGAGAACGTATTAAACGTAGGTGTGGGACAGAAGGATAAACCTTTCTGTAGAACTGTGATTTGTATTGGTGATAGATTAGAGGATGAAATGTTAACGACTAGATTGTCCTCCTTACCTGGGAACGAGTCTGGATGCGTCCTTCTTGATTTCCTCCCGCCCCTCCTGGTCCTCCTCTTCTTTTGCCCCTCCTTGGGGCATTGCCTAAAAAACGCGGTTCGTAGTGTCCGGATCTGTCGCTGTCCGAAGAGCCGGAGTAGTGTTGATGTCTGTATCCACGATAGAACTGTTGTTGCTGGTTTCCCTTCCAACGATAGACTCTGTCTAGTCTATAGTCCTCGGCGTCCCGTATAAATTTCTGTCTCTTTCCTTGTTCTGCGTATTTTCTGTATTCCAGTAGCTGTTTATCGATCCTTTCTTTGGTTGTAACTAGCTCTTCTTCACCGGAAAAGCCATAGCAATCAGAGGATTCTACACCTGCGAATCCAGCTTTGTTGTTTACTTAATAAAATGCCCATGTGGCCTCGGATACGTCGGCGAAACCACGCAACACATCAGGGACCGGATAAGCAAACATAAATCCACGATCAGACTAGGCCATACTTTCCTACCGATACCTCATCATTTCATTGAAAAGAAACACCAAATTTCCCAATTACGTTTCCAAATCCTGGAGCAAATTGACCAACCGAGAAGGGGAGGAAACCGGACGCTCCTCCTTAGGCAAAGGGAAGCTTTCTGGATCCATAAACTGGGGACATTAACACCACACGGCTTAAACCGCGAATGTGATTTCTTTATAAACTTGTAAAAATATTGATGTATGTTAACATTTATGTCTCTCATTTTTCCTACAGACGCACTGAAATTGTCCACAAGCGGGTGAGGGTGATGTATTGGCCTCGGTTCCCCTTGTTCCTCTTCCCTTTTTCTCCCCCTGCCCTTTCCTTTCCCCCTTAACCCCTCTCCGTCCCCTACCTTGACTATATCTATACCCTTATGTTATCTACATATCCTTTGGACCTAACAGCCATACAGGCACACACATATGGAATATGCCACAACATAATTTGCTTTACGCTATTGACTGTTCCCCATAGGTCACAATAGGATGATTTTAGTACTTAGTTATCCTCAGATCATTATAGATACCATAGAGAGTGTGGATCCAACTCACATAATACTCCAAATATTAAGCTCATGACCTGTCAAATCCATGAGGCCACTTCTCCACCCCTAGCTCCTCCCCCAGTCTTTTTGTCACCTCCCCCAACTACCTCCCGGATGATCTATCCACATTATACACCATTATCCTATATCCCCTTCTTTCAGATCAACAATATTGTGTATATAGATTAGATCCCATCTCCCATTCCAACCATATTGTTGCACATGTAGATCGCATCCCATCTCTCTTCCAACCTTATTACACACAGTAAGATATAATGTCTGGCCATGCAGTGGAACGCATTAACATATTAACTCCGCCCCTTTTACACAGTGTGGAACGCATGAACAACTCCACAGTTCACTACAGCCGGTCATGTGACCGGAATTACCATAATCCACAGCCCTAGCTGAGACTTCCGCCCTTTGGAACGCATACATGCGTTCCAGATGACACATGACTTCCTGTCAGGTGATCGCTATCGCCGGACAGTGTGCTATTTAAACAGCAGCTCAAAGCCTACACACTCCTGCATCCAGCGCCCAAGCATACCTTTACCCAGCATACAGGTAGATAACCATTTGCAATGCTTTCTCCACAGGTTACCTTTGTGAAATTCGATTCACCGATTTCTTGGGTCCACTATGCTGCCACCATGTGATCTCTGTGATTTTTGTGCATCTATGTCTATGTGATTTATGTGCATCTATATTTGCTCCTACATAGCTTTATATCTGGGTGACGCTTCCCATGAAACCACATACTTATGCTATGCCACAGCCATGTGTCTATTATGTAAATCCATGGATCTGTAAATGCTTTGATGACGCTCCTCATGAAACTTTATAATCTCATTAATACAATGCCACAACTGTGTATGCCATAAGTTTGTGTTTCTGAGAATCCATGCATCTGTGAATATCCATGGGACCATACGACAGATCCCATGGGATATACTACAGGTTGCTTTACCTGACATTTGCGGGATATCAATATGCCCAATATCTCCCATAGGCTTTATTTATTTACTTATGTACTCCCTGGACACCTCCCCCCTCTATCTATTGCCCCCCCTATACTTCCTCCAGCGTAGATAATCATGTTTTACTAACCATTTGATTGTTATAAATATATGAATTTTTCACGATTACGCACACTCAGATGTTTTTACCAACCCCTGGACAGTATTCACTCTGCTGCGACAACACTATGAAATTTTGCTTGTAATTTAAATTTATTTATTTTTTGTTCTATGTTACTTTATTTATTTTGTGACTTCATGCTCTGCATTCCATGTATATGTAAAACACTTCAATATGTATATTCCAGATAACATGACCACTGATGAAGGTCCACCGTGACCGAAACGTCTGGTCAGAAATAATCTGTCATTCCTTATTTTTCACGGGCATATGGATGGTGCAGAAAACATGAATAATAATAAAAATAAAAAAATTATTTGAATTGCATAACCTACGGACTGAGTGCCTCAAATTCTTATTAATTGATTCTCTGCTATGACATGAAGCCTGATTTTCTGCTATGACTTGAAGCCTGATTCTCTGCTATGACATGAAGCCTGATTCTCTGCTATGGGACCTCTCTCCTCTGTCTGGGTGCCGGGGCCTAAATATCTGACAATGGCCTGTTCCAGTGGTGGGTGACGTGAAGCCTGATTCTCTGCTATGACATGAAGCCTGATTCTCTGCTATGACTTGAAGCCTGATTCTCTGCTATGACATGAAGCCTGATTCTCTGCTATGGGACCTCTCTCCTCTGTCTGTGTGCCGGGGCCTAAATATCTGACAGTGGCCTGTTCCAGTGGTGGGTGACGTGAAGCCTGATTCTCTGCTATGCCATGAAGCCTGATTCTCTGCTATGGGACCTCTCTCCTCTGTCTGGGTGCCGGGGCCTAAATATCTGACAATGGCCTGTTCCAGTGGTGGGTGACGTGAAGCATGATTCTCTGCTATGACATGAAGCCTGATTCTCTGCTATGACTTGAAGCCTGATTCTCTGCTATGACATGAAGCCTGATTCTCTGCTATAGGACCTCTCTCCTCTGTCTGGGTGCCTAAAAATATCTGACAGTGGCCTGTTCCAGTGGTGGGTGACGTGAAGCCTGATTCTCTGCTATGACTTGAAGCCTGATTCTCTGCTATGACATGAAGCCTGATTCTCTGCTATGGGACCTCTCTTCTCTGTCTGGTTGCCGGGGCTTAAAAATATCTGACAATGGCCTGTTCCAGTGGTGGGTGACATGAAGCCTGATTCTCTGCTATGACATGAAGCCTGATTCTCTGCTATGGGACCTCTCTCCTCTGTCTGGGTGCCGGGGCCTAAATATCTGAC
The DNA here is from genome assembly GCF_905171765.1 of Bufo bufo. Classification (NCBI taxonomy): domain Eukaryota; kingdom Metazoa; phylum Chordata; class Amphibia; order Anura; family Bufonidae; genus Bufo; species Bufo bufo. Next base: position 317,816,822 of record NC_053391.1, read on the forward strand.
AACGGCTTGTTCCAGTGGTGGGTGACGTGAAGCCTGATTCTCTTCTATGACATGAAGCCTGATTCTCTGCTATGACTTGAAGCCTAATTCTCTGCTATGACATGAAGTCTGATTCTCTGCTATGGGACCTCTCTCCTCTGTCTGGGTGCTGGGACCTAAAAATATCTGACAATGGCCTGTTCCAGTGGTGGGTGCCATGAAACCTTATTCTCTGCTATGGGACCTCTCTCCTCTGTCTGGGTGTCGGGGCCTAAATATCTGACAATGGCCTGTTCCAGTGGTGGGTGACGTGAAGCCTGATTCTCTGCTATGACATGAAGCCTGATTTTCTGCTATGACTTGAAGCCTGATTCTCTGCTATGACATGATGCCTGATTCTCTGCTATGGGACCTTTATCCTCTGTCTGGGTGCCGGGGCCTAAATATCTGACAATGGCCTGTTCCAGTGTTGGGTGACGTGAAGCTTGATTCTCTGCTATGACATGAAGCCTGATTCTCTGCTATGACTTGAAGCCTGATTCTCTGCTATGACATGAAGCCTGATTCTCTGCTATGGGACCTCTCTCCTCTGTCTGGGTGCCGGGGCCTAAATATCTGATAATGGCCTGTTCCAGTGGTGGGTGACGTGAAGCATGATTCTCTGCTATGACATGAAGCCTGATTCTCTGCTATGACTTGAAGCCTGATTCTCTGCTATGACATGAACCCTGATTCTCTGCTATGGGACATCTCTCCTCTGTCTGGGTGCCGGGGCCTAAAAATATCTGACAGTGGCCTGTTCCAGTGGTGGGTGACGTGAAGCCTGATTCTCTGCTATGACTTTGAGCCTGATTCTCTGCTATGACTTTGAGCCTGATTCTCTGCTATGACATGAAGCCTGATTCTCTGCTATCGGACCTCTCTCCTCTGTCTGGGTGCCGGGGCCTAAATATCTGACAATGGCCTGTTCCAGTGTTGGGTGACGTAAAGCCTGATTCTCTGCTATGACATGAAGCCTGATTCTCTGCTATGACTTGAAGACTGATTCTCTGCTATGACTTGAAGCCTGATTCTCTGCTATGGGACCTCTCTCCTCTGTCTGGGTGCTGGGGCCTAAATATCTGACAATGGCCTGTTCCAGTGGTGGGTGACGTGAAGCCTGATTCTCTGCTATGACTTTGAGCCTGATTCTCTGCTATGACTTTGAGCCTGATTCTCTGCTATCACATGAAGCCTGATTCTCTGCTATCGGACCTCTCTCCTCTGTCTGGGTGCCGGGGCCTAAATATCTGACAATGGCCTGTTCCAGTGTTGGGTGACGTAAAGCCTGATTCTCTGCTATGACATGAAGCCTGATTCTCTGCTATGACTTGAAGACTGATTCTCTGCTATGACTTGAAGACTGATTCTCTGCTATGACATGAAGCCTGATTCTCTGCTATGGGACCTCTCTCCTCTGTCTGGGTGCTGGGGCCTAAATATCTGACAATGGCCTGTTCCAGTGGTGGGTGACGTGAAGCCGTATACTCTGCTATGACATGAAGCCTGATTCTCTGCTATGACTTGAAGCCTGATTCTCTGCTATGGGACCTCTCTCCTCTGTCTGGGTGCCGGGGCCTAAATATCTGACAATGACCTGTTCCAGTGTTGGGTGACGTGAAGCCTGATTCTCTGCTATGCCATGAAGCCTGATTCTCTGCTATGGGACCTCTCTCCTCTGTCTGGGTGCCGGGGCCTAAATATCTGACAATGGCCTGTTCCAGTGGTGGGGGACGTGAAGCCTGATTCTCTGCTATGACATGAAGCCTGATTCTCTGCTATGACTTGAAGCCTGATTCTCTGCTATGACATGAAGCCTGATTCTCTGCTATGGGACCTCTCTCCTCTGTCTGGGTGCCGGGGCCTAAAAATATCTGACAGTGGCCTGTTCCAGTGGTGGGTGACGTGAAGCCTGATTCTCTGCTATCACATGAAGCCTGATTCTCTGCTATGACTTGAAGCCTGATTCTCTGCTATGACATGAAGCCTGATTCTCTGCTATGGGACCTCTCTCCTCTGTCTGGGTGCTGGGGCCTAAATATCTGACAATGGCCTGTTCCAGTGTTGGGTGACGTAAAGCCTGATTCTCTGCTATGACATGAAGCCTGATTCTCTGCTATGACTTGAAGACTGATTCTCTGCTATGACATGAAGCTTGATTCTCTTCTATGGGACCTCTCTCCTCTGTCTGGGTGCTGGGGCCTAAATATCTGACAATGGCCTGTTCCAGTCTTGGGTGACGTGAAGCCTGATTCTCTGCTATGACATGAAGCCTGATTCTCTGCTATGACTTGAAGCCTGATTCTCTGCTATGACTTGAAACCTGATTCTCTGCTATGACATGAAGCCTGATTCTCTGCTATGGGACCTCTCTCCTCTGTCTGGGTGCCAGGGCCTAAATATCTGACAATGACCTGTTCCAGTGTTGGGTGACGTGAAGCCTGATTCTCTGCTATGCCATGAAGCCTGATTCTCTGCTATGGGACCTCTCTCCTCTGTCTGGGTACCGGGGCCTAAATATCTGACAATGGCCTGTTTCAGTGGTGGGTGACGTGAAGCCTGATTCTCTGCTATGACATGAAGCCTGATTCTCTGCTATGACTTGAAGCCTGATTCTCTGCTATGACATGAAGCCTGATTCTCTGCTATGGGACATCTCTCCTCTGTCTGGGTGCCGGGGCCTAAAAATATCTGACAGTGGCCTGTTCCAGTGGTGGGTGACGTGAAGCCTGATTCTCTGCTATGACTTTGAGCCTGATTCTCTGCTATGACTTTGAGCCTGATTCTCTGCTATGACATGAAGCCTGATTCTCTGCTATCGGACCTCTCTCCTCTGTCTGGGTGCCGGGGCCTAAATATCTGACAATGGCCTGTTCCAGTGTTGGGTGACGTGAAGCCTGATTCTCTGCTATGACATGAAGCCTGATTCTCTGCTATGACTTGAAGACTGATTCTCTGCTATGACTTGAAGACTGATTCTCTGCTATGACATGAAGCCTGATTCTCTGCTATGGGACCTCTCTCCTCTGTCTGGGTGCTGGGGCCTAAATATCTGACAATGGCCTGTTCCAGTGGTGGGTGACGTGAAGCCTGATACTCTGCTATGACATGAAGCCTGATTCTCTGCTATGACTTGAAGCCTGATTCTCTGCTATGGGACCTCTCTCCTCTGTCTGGGTGCCGGGGCCTAAATATCTGACAATGACCTGTTCCAGTGTTGGGTGACGTGAAGCCTGATTCTCTGCTATGCCATGAAGCCTGATTCTGTGCTATGGGACCTCTCTCCTCTGTCTGGGTGCCGGGGCCTAAATATCTGACAATGGCCTGTTCCAGTGGTGGGGGACGTGAAGCCTGATTCTCTGCTATGACATGAAGCCTGATTCTCTGCTATGACTTGAAGCCTGATTCTCTGCTATGACATGAAGCCTGATTCTCTGCTATGGGACCTCTCTCCTCTGTCTGGGTGCCGGGGCCTAAAAATATCTGACAGTGGCCTGTTCCAGTGGTGGGTGACGTGAAGCCTGATTCTCTGCTATGACATGAAGCCTGATTCTCTGCTATGACTTGAAGCCTGATTCTCTGCTATGACATGAAGCCTGATTCTCTGCTATGGGACCTCTCTCCTCTGTCTGGGTGCTGGGGCCTAAATATCTGACAATGGCCTGTTCCAGTGTTGGGTGACGTAAAGCCTGATTCTCTGCTATGACATGAAGCCTGATTCTCTGCTATGACTTGAAGACTGATTCTCTGCTATGACATGAAGCTTGATTCTCTTCTATGGGACCTCTCTCCTCTGTCTGGGTGCTGGGGCCTAAATATCTGACAATGGCCTGTTCCAGTCTTGGGTGACGTGAAGCCTGATTCTCTGCTATGACATGAAGCCTGATTCTCTGCTATGACTTGAAGCCTGATTCTCTGCTATGACTTGAAACCTGATTCTCTGCTATGACATGAAGCCTGATTCTCTGCTATGGGACCTCTCTCCTCTGTCTGGGTGCCAGGGCCTAAATATCTGACAATGACCTGTTCCAGTGTTGGGTGACGTGAAGCCTGATTCTCTGCTATGCCATGAAGCCTGATTCTCTGCTATGGGACCTCTCTCCTCTGTCTGGGTACCGGGGCCTAAATATCTGACAATGGCCTGTTCCAGTGGTGGGTGACGTGAAGCCCGATTCTCTGCTATGACATGAAGCCTGATTCTCTGCTATGACTTGAAGCCTGATTCTCTGCTATGACATGAAGCCTGATTCTCTGCTATGGGACCTCTCTCCTCTGTCTGGGTGCCGGGGCCTAAAAATATCTGACAGTGGCCTGTTCCAGTGGTGGGTGACGTGAAGCCTGATTCTCTGCTATGACATGAAGCCTGATTCTCTGCCATGACTTGAAGCCTGATTCTCTGCTATGACATGAAGCCTGATTCTCTGCTATGGGACCTCTCTCCTCTGTCTGGGTGCCGGGGCCTAAATATCTGACAATGACCTGTTCCAGTGTTGGGTGACGTGAAGCCTGATTCTCTGCTATGCCATGAAGCCTGATTCTCTGCTATGGGACCTCTCTCCTCTGTCTGGGTGCCGGGGCCTAAATATCTGACAATGGCCTGTTCCAGTGGTGGGTGACGTGAAGCCCGATTCTCTGCTATGACATGAAGCATGATTCTCTGCTATGACTTGAAGCCTGATTCTCTGCTATGACATGAAGCCTGATTCTCTGCTATGGGACCTCTCTCCTCTGTCGTGGTGCCTAAAAATATCTGACAGTGGCCTGTTCCAGTGGTGGGTGACGTGAAGCCTGATTCTCTGCTATGACATGAAGCCTGATTCTCTGCTATGACTTGAAGCCTGATTCTCTGCTATGACTTGAAGCCTGATTCTCTGCTATGGGACCTCTCTCCTCTGTCTGGGTGCCGGGGCCTAAATATCTGACAATGGCCTGTTCCAGTGTTGGGTGACGTGAAGCCTGATTCTCTGCTATGACATGAAGCCTGATTCTCTGCTATGACTTGAAGCCTGATTCTCTGCTATGACATGAAGCCTGATTCTCTGCCATGAGACCTCTCTCCAATTGATATTGGTTAATTTTAATTTAATTTATTTTTATTTAAATTCATTTCCCTATCCATATTTGTTTGCAGGGGATTTACCTACATTGTGCTGCCTTTTGCATCCCTCTAGCCCTTTCCTGGGCTATTTTACAGCCTTTTTAGTGCCGAAAAGTTCGGGTCCCCATTGACTTCAATGGGGTTCGGGTTCGGGGCGAAGTTCGGGTCGAGTTCGGATCCCGAACATTTCCGGGAAGTTCGGCCGAACTTCTCGAACCCGAACATCCAGGTGTTCGCTCAACTCTAAATATAATCTATCACACATACGTTCGGTAACGCTACCTCAATCCTAAACACCACATATACCTCCTTTCTTTCTTTTATATCCCTATTCACACTGCGGCAGGAACCCGCTATTCAATCAGACATAATTTCAAATCAAAATTTACATTTAATCCGCTGGTTTGCAGTGAATCTAGCCTGTAGATCCACTCTACCTCTCTGCGGTTAATGTTACTAACCAGATCACCACCCCTCCAATTGTGGACCACCTTTTCCTAACCCACGAACCAAAGCCCTCTTGTGTCTTTATTATGACATCTTTTAAAGTGCATCAAGACGCTATGACTCTCCAGGCCTTTTTTCGTAGTGTCCTCCCTACATACAAATAATTGCAGGGACACTTTAATAAATAAATAACCCCCCGCATGTTCACAGCTTATCTCTCCTTTAATATTATATTCTGTACCATTTTACACCATGGTACAGAATATAATATTAAAAGAGAGATAAGCTGTGAACATGCGGGGGGTTATTTATTTAATAAAGTATCCCTGCAATTATTTGTATGTAGGGAGGACACTACGGAAATTGAAAACACGGCTCCAAGAACATATAAACAATATAAAAAAAGGCCTGGAGAGTCATAGCGTCTTGATGCACTTTAAAAGATGTCATAATAAAGACACAAGAGGGCTTTGGTTCGTGGGTTTGGAAAAGGTGGTCCACAATTGGAGGGGTGGTGATCTGGTTAGTAACATTAACCGCAGAGAGGTAGAGTGGATCTACAGGCTAGATTCACTGCAAACCAGCGGATTAAGGCTAGGTCTACACGACAACATTTGTCGCACGACAGATAGGGCACAACTACACTGCAACATTTGTAGCGCAACATTTTGTTGCACCAATGTCGCGCAACAATTTTTATAATGGCAGTCTATGGTGTCGCACTGCAACATGCAACATGCTGCGACTGCGACGCAACAGTCGCAGAAAAATCCATCTCGAATGGATTTTCTGCGACCGTTGCATCGCAGTCACAGCATGTTGCAGTGCGACACCATAGACTGCCATTCTAAAAATTGTCGAACGACATTAGTGCAACAAAATGTCGCGCGACAAATGTCGTCGTGTAGACCTAGCCTAAATGTCAATTTTGATTTGAAATCATGTCTGATTGAATTGCGGGTTCCTGCCACAGTGTGAATAGGGATATAAAAGAAAGAAAGGAGGTATATGTGGTGTTCCCTCAGTGGTATAAAGGAACGCCCAAGGAAGGGTGGGATATTCGCCCCTGATGAAGCTATTCTGGCGAAACTCGGGTCGGGCGGTTCTACAGATTTTATTGTTCAATGCCTGAATTTTAGTGACTCTTGTGAGTATATTAAAAAGCATCTAAGAGATTAAGATTGGTGGAACTTCATTTTGTAATCCACAGGAGGAACTCATTTGTTAGAGATTGCCTGCTGTTGGAAGTTTGTGTCATAGCTACACGAAAAGAGCTGCTGTTTTTCCTTGATTTTGCACTCTGACACTTTGAAGTGTGCCCGGCAGCGCGACTACCTTTGAATTTACTGAGACTTATTGTGAAAATTTCCCACATCACACGGTTGGTCTGCGGCGCCGAAGATTTGAATTCCCACAGTGGTGACTTTAACCTTTACATCATTTGGTGTTTTATGATTATATTGACCCAGAAAGTGTTTGTCTAGTTCATCTCTGTATATTAGACCCCTCCTTGTATATTATTTCATTATTTGATGCAATTTCTATTTAAAAAATTTCTATATTCAGATAATTTTTGCCCTATTGTGCGCTAAGAAAATTATTAAAGTGTATAAATATACAGGAAAAATGGACTTTCACGCAATGAACCATAAATGTCCCTCTCTGACCGTCCAAAAAGTTGGGATGTATGCTGATGAACTATCCTTAGGTTAGGTCATCAGCATTAAATTGTCGGAAAACCCTTTTAACCACCTCCGGACCGCTGTACGCACAGACGCGTCCTGGAGGTGGTTGATTCATTCCTAGTGGACGCGCCGGGCGTCCTCTCGCGATGGCCGAGATTTCCTGTGAACGCGCGCACACAGGCGCGCGCGCTCACAAGAACGGAAGGTAAGAAAGTGGATCTCCAGCCTGCCAGCGGCGATCGTTCGCTGGCAGGCTGGAGATGTGATTTTTTTAACCCCTAACAGGTATATTAGACGCTGTTATGATAACAGCGTCTAATATACCTGCTACCTGGTCCTCTGGTGGTCCCCTTTGTTTGGATCGACCACCAGAGGACACAGGTAGCTCAGTAATATGTTGCACCAAGCACCACACTACACTACACCCCCCCCCCGTCACTTATTAACCCCTTATTCACCCTTGATCACCCCTGATCACCCCATATAGACTCCCTGATCACCCCCCTGTCATTGATTACCCCCCTGTCATTGATCACACCCCTGTAAAGCTCCATTCAGACGTCCGCATGATTTTTACGGATCCACTGATAGATGGATCGGATCCGCAAAACGCACACGGACGTCTAAATGGAGCCTTACAGGGGAGTGATCAATGACTGTGGTGATCACCCCATATAGACTCCCTGATCACCCCCCTGTCATTGATCAACCCCCTGTAAAGCTCCATTCAGACGTCCGCATGATTTTTACGGATCCACTGATAGATGGATCGGATCCGCAAAACGCATACGGACGTCTGAATGGAACCTTACAGGGGAGTGATCAATGACTGTGGTGATCACCCCATATAGACTCCCTGATCACCCCCCTGTCATTGATTACCCCCCTGTCATTGATCAACCCCCTATAAAGCTCCATTCAAACGTCCGCATGATTTTTACGGATCCACTGATAGATGGATCGGATCCGCAAAACGCACACGGACGTCTGAATGGAGCCTTACAGGGGCATGATCAATGACTGTGGTGATCACCCCATATAGACTCCCTGATCACCCCCCTGTCATTGATTACCCCCCTGTCATTGATCAACCCCCTGTAAAGCTCCGTTCAGATGTCCGCATGATTTTTACGGATCCACTGATAGATGGATCGGATCCGCAAAACGCACACGGACGTCTGAATGGAGCCTTACAGGGGCGTGATCAATGACTGTGGTGATCACCCCATATAGACTCCCTGATCACCCCCCTGTCATTGATCACCCCCCTGTCATTGATCACCCCCCTGTCATTGATCACCCCCCCTGTCATTGATCACCCCTCTGTAAGGCTCCATTCAGACATTTTTTTTGGCCCAAGTTAGCGGAAATTTATTTTTTTTTCTTACAAAGTCTCATATTCCACTAACTTGTGTCAAAAAATTAAATCTCACATGAACTCACCATACCCCTCACGGAATCCAAATGCGTAAAATTTTTTAGACATTTATATTCCAGACTTCTTCTCACGCTTTAGGGCCCCTAGAATGCCAGGGCAGTATAAATACCCCACATGTGACCCCATTTCGGAAAGAAGACACCCCCAGGTATTCCGTGAGGGGCATATTGAGTCCATGAAAGATTGAAATTTTTGTCCCAAGTTAGCGGAAAGGGAGACTTTGTGAGAAAAAAAAAAATAAAATCAATTTCCGCTAACTTGTGCCAAAAAAAAATAATTCTATGAACTCGCCATGCCCCTCATTGAATACTTTGGGGTGTCTTCTTTCCAAAATGGGGTCACATGTGGGGTATTTATACTGCCCTGGCATTCTAGGGGCCCTAAAGCGTGAGAAGAAGTCTGGGATCCAAATGTCTAAAAATGCCCTCATAAAAGGAATGTGGGCCCCTTTGCGCATTTAGGCTGCAAAAAAGTGTCACACATCTGGTATCGCCGTACTCAGGAGAAGTTGGGGAATGTGTTTTGGGGTGTCATTTTACATATACCCATGCTGGGTGAGAGAAATATCTTGGCAAAAGACAACTTTTCCCATTTTTTTATACAAAGTTGGCATTTGACCAAGATATTTATCTCACCCAGCATGGGTATATGTAAAATGACACCCCAAAACACATTCCTCAACTTCTCCCGAGTACGGAGATACCACATGTGTGACACTTTTTTGCAGCCTAGGTGGGCAAAGGGGCCCACATTCCAAAGAGCACCTTTCGGATTTCACAGGTCATTTACCTACTTACCACACATTAGGGCCCCTGGAAAATGCCAGGGCAGTATAACTACCCCACAAGTGACCCCATTTTGGAAAGAAGACACCCCAAGGTATTCCGTAAGGGGCATGGCGAGTTCCTCGAATTTTTTTTTTTTGTCACAAGTTAGTGGAAATTGATGATTTGTTTTTTATTTATTTTTTTCTTACAAAGTCTCATATTCCACTAACTTGTGGCAAAAAATAAAAACTTCCATGAACTCACTATGCCCATCAGCGAATACCTTGGGGTGTCTTCTTTCCAAAATGGGGTCACTTGTGGGGTAGTTATACTGCCCTGGCATTCTAGGGGCCCAAATGTGTGGTAAGGAGTTTGAAATCAAATTCTGTAAAAAATGACCAGTGAAATCCGAAAGGTGCTCTTTGGAATATGGGCCCCTTTGCCCACCTAGGCTGCAAAAAAGTGTCACACATCTGATATCTCTGTATTCAGGAGAAGTTGAGGAATGTGTTTTGGGGTGTCTTTTTACATATACCCATGCTGGGTGAGATAAATATCTTGGTCAAATGCCAACTTTGTATAAAAAAAATGGGAAAAGTTGTCTTTTGCCAAGATATTTCTCTCACCCAGCATGGGTATATGTAAAATGACACCCCAAAACACATTCCCCAACTTCTCCCGAGTACGGAGATACCAGATGTGTGACACTTTTTTGCAGCCTAGGTGGGCAAAGGGGCCCACATTCCAAAGAGCACCTTTCGGATTTCACAGGTCATTTACCTACTTACCACACATTAGGGCCCCTGGAAAATGCCAGGGCAGTATAACTACCCCACAAGTGACCCCATTTTGGAAAGAAGACACCCCAAGGTATTCCGTGAGGGGCATGGCGATTTCCTAGAAATTTTTATTTTTTGTCACAAGTTAGTGGAAAATGATGATTTTTTTTTAATTTATTTTTTTCTTACAAAGTCTCATATTCCACTAACTTGTGACAAAAAATAAAAACTTCCATGAACTCACTATGCCCATCAGCGAATACATTGGGGTGTCTTCTTTCCAAAATGGGGTCACTTGTGGGGTAGTTATACTGCCCTGGCATTCTAGGGGCCCAAATGTGTGGTAAGGAGTTTGAAATCAAATTCTGTAAAAAATGACCAGTGAAATCCGTAAGGTGCTCTTTGGAATATGGGCCCCTTTGCCCACCTAGGCTGCAAAAAAGTGTCACACATCTGGTATCTCCGTACTCAGGAGAAGTTGGGGAATGTGTTTTGGGGTGTCATTTTACATATACCCATGCTGGGTGAGAGAAATATCTTGGCAAAAGACAACTTTTCCCATTTTTTTATACAAAGTTGGCATTTGACCAAGATATTTATCTCACCCAGCATGGGTATATGTAAAAAGACACCCCAAAACACATTCCTCAACTTCTCCTGAATACAGAGATACCAGATGTGTGACACTTTTTTGCAGCCTAGGTGGGCAAAGGGGCCCATATTCCAAAGAGCACCTTTCGGATTTCACTGGTCATTTTTTACAGAATTTGATTTCAAACTCCTTACCACACATTTGGGCCCCTAGAATGCCAGGGCAGTATAACTACCCCACAAATGACCCCATTTTGGAAAGAAGAGACCCCAAGGTATTTCGTGATGGGCCTAGTGAGTTCATAGAACTTTTTATTTTTTGTCACAAGTTAGTGGAATATGAGACTTTGTAAGAAAAAAAAATAAAAAATCATCATTTTCCGCTAACTTGTGACAAAAAATAAAAAGTTCTATGAACTCACTATGCCCATCAGCGAATACCTTAGGGTGTCTACTTTCCGAAATGGGGTCATTTGTGGGGTGTTTGTACTGTCTGGGCATTGTAGAACCTCAGGAAACATGACAGGTGCTCAGAAAGTCAGAGCTGCTTCAAAAAGCGGAAATTCACATTTTTGTACCATAGTTTGTAAACGCTATAACTTTTACCCAAACCATTTTTTTTTACCCAAACATTTTTTTTTTTTTTATCAAAGACATGTAGAACAATAAATTTAGAGCAAAATTTATATATGGATCTCGTTTTTTTTGCAAAATTTTACAACTGAAAGTGAAAAATGTCATTTTTTTGCAAAAAAATCGTTAAATTTCGATTAATAACAAAAAAAGTAAAAATGTCAGCAGCAATGAAATACCACCAAATGAAAGCTCTATTAGTGAGAAGAAAAGGAGGTAAAATTCATTTGGGTGGTAAGTTGCATGACCGATCAATAAACGGTGAAAGTAGTGTAGGTCAGAAGTGTAAAAAGTGGCCTGGTCTTTCAGGGTGTTTAAGCACTGGGGGCTGAGGTGGTTAATGTCTAAACCAATACAGAGACAAGGATGACTAAACCAATACAGAGACAAGAGGAAGTTCTGTGAGCATTTTCCTCTGTCTTTATGCTGCATGCTTGTCCTCCTCCAGCGTCCCTCTCCTCTTTCACAAAGGCTGAAGTGAGAGCTGCAAGTACAGCATACAGTATGTAATTCTCACAACCTGCTAATTCAGGCTTGGTCATGATTAGAGCTGCGTTCATATAGTTTTAAAGCCAAGATTCTTTGTGGCTCTACCTCGATTTTCGTCCGAAGAGTCCTCAGAAGTGCTACAAAACACACTTTTGGGGAACATTAAAGAAAATCATTGAAGGTAAACATCAGCTTTAATAACTTGTTAACTTTCCTATCCGATAACCTGGAAACATTTCATAGCTATCCCACATACTCCATCTAGTGGACTAGTAGAGACATTAATTTTAATGCTCTTGATCAAGGTCTATTGTAATTGAGTCACTTCTGCTGGGATTACAGAAGTAGGACCTGCAGCTTCCATTTAAAATCAGTTTGACTTCAAATAAAGTCAAACTGGTATGCCTCTGTTTTTGTGGAGGAATTACTATATTACATGGCCAAAAATGGACTACCCTCATACAGACATTGAAACAGTATGGGTTGCATTTTAAACATGCTACTGAAACTAGAATGGCAGCGATAGGTGGGGTGTTGATTCTTCTACAATTTTACCAACTCTTAACCGTCACTGTACCCTGTGCACAAACCGAGCTCCATCAAGCCTTTGACAAGTTTGGTGTGGAAGAACTCGAGTGGTTGAACAAAGATTGAATTAAAGTGCTGATTGGTAGTCTGACCTTTTTGTCCAACATCAGTGCCTGTCCTCATAAATTCTGTTTTAGTTGATGATGGTGCAAAGTGAAAATTTGAATTTTTCCACAGATAAGACATTTCAGTGCCCAATATGTTGCGTCCTTCATGCGCCAGTCTGAAAAGTCAACCATCTTATTATTATGCTGTGCTGAATGTTTTTATAAACACCCTACATGTGACCCTAATCTTTTGCTTGGACATACAACAGGGCTCAGGAGTAAAAGGGGCCCAGTGTAGTTAGGTATGCATCTTGTGCTGACAGCTGTGGAGGTTCTGGGGGGGAATAATAAATGGAACCCCCAAGAAGTGACCCCATTTTGAAAATTCCGCCCATCAATGTATTAAGGGGGTGAGTGAGCGTTTTGATGCTACAGGTATTTTGTTTCAATGAATGCGCAGTGGACTGTGAAATGTGAAAATTGTTCATTTTCCTCAGATATGGCATTTCATTGCCCAATATGTTGTGTGTCCAGCGTGTGCCATCTGAGAAACACCATGCCCTTTAAGTTGTTAGGCGGGCTCTACTATGCACTGAAATGCAATAAATTTTAATGTAACTGCTGTTTCGGTACACTGCAGGGTTCAGAAAGGACAGACCACCTTTTGGATCTTGCAGCGCAGATGTTGATGGATTGGTTTATGGGCGCCAAGTTACTTTTGAACATCCTCTTAGGTACCAGTAAAACTATTTTCTGAGAAGTATACATTTATTTTGCTCTTGAGAGTCGTGTGAGCTCTGTGTTCCTCAATATTGTACTGCAGAAACAGATAGTCCCCCTGAAAATACCAGTACCACACAGATTAAAGTATTAAACCTGTCACAGTGTGCCCCAGTAGTAAATATATCCTCAGTAGTAATGACACCCACCGTAGTACCCCCAGTAGTACTAAAGCCCCCTATAGTATGCTCCAGAAGTAACAATTGCCATCTGTAGTACCCTAGTAGTGTGGGGATTCAATCTGGTAGTTAGGATAAGCAAAATACAAGTTCGTAATTCAAACTTCAGTGTTTATTCACACATGATCCCAAAAACAAAACGTCACTCTTGCAGTGTTGGTGTTACTTCACACCCAATGGCAAGTTAATATAACAAAAGTCACCTTGGTGGCAGTTCTGCCTCAGAAAGTTCAAATACAGGCTTTAGGTGGCCTGTTCCCCTGGTCTCCGCTCTCCAGCCCAGCCTCAGATCCCAGCACACAGACCTCCTGAGCTCCACTGTCAGACGGAGGTAATCCTCTCCACCTGGAAGTTCTGAATGGTTTTTATGCCTGGCAAAACCCGGCCTGGAATGTGGGGAGTAGTCACCCACCCAGCACTTTGTCTACTCCCAGTAAGAGCTGTCCCGGATCAGCTATTACATCCATGCTAAGTACCAAGAAGGTGTCAAACAGCAACTGCTGCTGACACATACAAACCGACTCTTACTCCACCGAGGTCAGGAACCTCGGTGACACGTACCTATCATCCACAATTATTCCTTTTACCTTCATATACCCATGCAATGTGTGCCAGCAAAACAAAATACCCCCTTATAGTGCCCCTAATAAGACATGGCCGTCCATCTAAACTGACAGCCCAGGCAAGAAGAGCTCTAATTAGAGAAGTAGCCAAGAGCCTATGGTCACTCTGGAGGAGCTACAGAGATAAACAGCTCAGCTGGGAGAACCTGTCCACAGGGCAACTATTAGTCGTGTACTCCACAAATCTGGCCTTTATGGAAGTGTGACAAGAAGAAAACCAGTTTTGAAAGCAAGCTATAAGAAGTCCTATTTGCAGTTTTCCACAAGCTATGTAGGGGACACAGCAAACATGTGGAAGAAGGTTCCCTGGTCAGATGAGACCTTGTGTGGGATTGTATGTTGTTGGTAGTGTGTGTAAAGGCTGTATTACATAGGCAGATTTTACAGGCAATAAGGAAGGAAACGCCTGCTCGCTTGCTGAGGAGACGGCTCCTATTACATGCAGCGATCTTGTCCACAGTATGGGGAGGAGCGATCGTTATACCGTCGCTTGTCTCCATGCTGCACAATTATTTGCCAGCAGCAGATTGTAATTAGCACAATCTACCGTTTGCCTGTTCATCGGGTAATTACCAGCAGTATTACACTGTATTGATGATATGGGAATGTTGAGATGACTTCAGAACAGAGGTCGCCATAACGCCTGTACAAGCGTCATAGATGCCTGTTCAGGCTGTTTTACTCTCTGAAAAAAGTTTAGGGTGTACCAATATGCCATAGACTTTTCCATGCCATTCATCAGTGCAGGGAGCTCTGAACGGTATGGAAGTGCATCAATGCTGTCTATGCCTGAAATAAGGAGCTTTGTTATTGGTTCGTTTGGGTGGTGCAGTGTCCTGCAGCAGATAAAGCTGGCGGGAGCTGTAAGGAGGAGGGGCGTGCTCCCAGGGTTGCTATAGTAAGGAGAGCCGGGACTACATCCCAGACATCAAGATGGATGTGCAGAACAAGGTGTCAGCACTGTGTAACGTATCGATGTATGTGGTGCAGTGTGGGATCATCACACACTGAACCACATGCCCCTCATACCTCGTGCTGTGCTCCACGTGCCCCTTCATGCAGTGCACCACGCGCCCCCTCATGCACTGCAGCACCATGCGCCCTTCGCAGTGCAGCACCACATGCCCCTCACACAGTGCAGCACAACGCACCCATCAGACAGCGCACCATACGCACCCATCACACACTGCCCCACACGCTTCTCCCTCACACACTGCCCCACACGCTTCTCCCTCACACACTGCCCCACATGCTTCTCATACCTCCCACACTGCCCCACACTCTTCTCATAGCTCACACACTGCCCCACACTCTTCTCATACCTCACACACTGCCCCACACTCTTCTCATAGCTCACACACTGCCCCACACTCTTCTCATACCTCACACACTGCCCCACACGCTTCTCCCTCACACACTGCCCCACACGCTTCTCCCTCACACACTGCCCCACATGCTTCTCATACCTCCCACACTGCCCCACACTCTTCTCATAGCTCACACACTGCCCCACACTCTTCTCATACCTCACACACTGCCCCACACTCTTCTCATACCTCACACACTGCCCCACACGCTTCTCCCTCACACACTGCCCCACACTCTTCTCATAGCTCACACACTGCCCCACACTCTTCTCATACCTCACACACTGCCCCACACGCTTCTCATAGCTCACACACTGCCCCACACGCTTCTCCCTCACACACTGCCCCACACTCTTCTCATACCTCACACACTGCCCCACACGCTTCTCCCTCACACACTGCCCCACACTCTTCTCATAGCTCACACACTGCCCCACACTCTTCTCATACCTCACACACTGCCCCACACGCTTCTCATAGCTCACACACTGCCCCACACGCTTCTCCCTCACACACTGCCCCACACTCTTCTCATACCTCACACACTGCCCCACACGCTTCTCCCTCACACACTGCCCCACACTCTTCTCATACCTCACACACTGCCCCACACTCTTCTCATACCTCACACACTGCCCCACACGCTTCTCATAGCTCACACACTGCCCCACACGCTTCTCCCTCACACACTGCCCCACACTCTTCTCATACCTCACACACTGCCCCACACGCTTCTCATACCTCACACACTGCCCCACACGCTTCTCCCTCACAAACTGCCCCACACGCTTCTCCCTCACACACTGCCCCACACTCTTCTCATACCTCACACACTGCCCCACACGCTTCTCATA
The DNA here is from genome assembly GCF_905171765.1 of Bufo bufo. Taxonomy (NCBI): domain Eukaryota; kingdom Metazoa; phylum Chordata; class Amphibia; order Anura; family Bufonidae; genus Bufo; species Bufo bufo. The sequence goes on from NC_053391.1 coordinate 317,833,205, forward strand.
CCTCACACACTGCCCCACACGCTTCTCCCTCACACACTGCCCCACACTCTTCTCATAGCTCACACACTGCCCCACACTCTTCTCATACCTCACACACTGCCCCACACTCTTCTCATACCTCACACACTGCCCCACACTCTTCTCATAGCTCACACACTGCCCCACACTCTTCTCATACCTCACACACTGCCCCACACGCTTCTCCCTCACACACTGCCCCACACTCTTCTCATAGCTCACACACTGCCCCACACTCTTCTCATACCTCACACACTGCCCCACACGCTTCTCATAGCTCACACACTGCCCCACACGCTTCTCCCTCACACACTGCCCCACACTCTTCTCATACCTCACACACTGCCCCACACGCTTCTCATACCTCACACACTGCCCCACACGCTTCTCCCTCACAAACTGCCCCACACGCTTCTCCCTCACACACTGCCCCACACTCTTCTCATACCTCACACACTGCCCCACACGCTTCTCATACCTCACACACTGCCCCACACGCTTCTCCCTCACACACTGCCCCACACTCTTCTCATAGCTCACACACTGCCCCACACTCTTCTCATACCTCACACACTGCCCCACACGCTTCTCATACCTCACACACTGCCCCACACGCTTCTCCCTCACACACTGCCCCACACGCTTCTCATACCTCACACACTGCACCACATACATCCCATACCTGACACACTGCACCACATGCTGCCTACACAGTGCACCACATGCACCCCACACAGTGCACCACATGCACCCCACACAGTGAACCACATGCACCCCACACAGTGCAACCACATGCACCCCACACAGTGCACCACATGCACCCCACACAGTGCAACCACATGCACCCCACACCGTGCACCACATGCACCCCACACAGTGCACCTCATACCCCACACAGTGCACCAAATACACATATCACATGCTGCCCCACATGCTTCTCATACATCACATGCTGCCCCACACGCTTCTCATACCTCACACACTGCACCAGATGCACCTCATACCTCACACACTGCACCAGATGCACCTCATACCTCACACACTCCACCACATGCACCTCATACCTCACACACTGCACCACACACTTTTCATACATCACACACTGCACCACATGCTTCTCATACCTCACACACTGCCCCACACGCTTCTCATACCTCACACACTGCCCCACACGCTTCTCCCTCACACACTGCCCCACACGCTTCTCCCTCACACACTGCCCCACACTCTTCTCATACCTCACACACTGCCCCACACGCTTCTCACACACTGCCCCACACGCTTCTCCCTCACACACTGCCCCACACGCTTCTCATACCTCACACACTGTCCCACACGCTTCTCATACCTCACACACTGCACCACACACTTTTCATACCTCACACACTGCACCACACTCTTCTCATACCTCACACACTGCCCCACACGCTTCTCATACCTCACACACTGCCCCACACTCTTCTCATACCTCACACACTGCCCCACACACTTCTCATACCTCACACACTGCCCCACATGCTTCTCATACCTCACACACTGCCCCACACTCTTCTCATACCTCACACACTGCCCCACACGCTTCTCACACACTGCACCACATGCACCCCACACAGTGCAACCACATGCACCCCACACCGTGCACCACATGCACCCCACACAGTGAACCAGATGCACCCCACACAGTGCAACCACATGCACCCCACACAGTGCAACCACATGCACCCCACACAGTGCACCACATGCACCCCACACAGTGCAACTACATGCACCCCACACCGTGCACCACATGCACCCCACACAGTGCACCTCATATCCCACACAGTGCACCAAATACACATATCACATGCTGCCCCACATGCTTCTCATACATCACACGCTGCCCCACACGCTTCTCATACCTCACACACTGCACCAGATGCACCTCATACCTCACACACTGCACCAGATGCACCTCATACCTCACACACTCCACCACATGCACCTCATACCTCACACACTCCCCCACATGCACCTCATACCTCGCACACTCCACCACATGCACCTCATATCTCACACACTCCACCACATGCACCTCATACCTCACACACTACACCACATGCACCTCATACCTCACACACTGCACCACACACTTTTCATACCTCACACATTGCACCACATGCTTCTCATACCTCACACACTGCCCCACACGCTTCTAATACCTCACACACTGCCCCACACGCTTCTCCCTCACACACTGCCCCACACGCTTCTCCCTCACACACTGCCCCACACACTTCTCATACCTCACACACTGCCCCACACGCTTCTCACACACTGCCCCACACGCTTCTCCCTCACACACTGCCCCACACGCTTCTCATACCTCACACACTGTCCCACACGCTTCTCATACCTCACACACTGCACCACACACTTTTCATACCTCACACACTGCACCACACGCTTCTCATACCTCACACACTGCCCCACACGCTTCTCATACCTCACACACTGCCCCACACACTTCTCATACCTCACACACTGCCCCACACGCTTCTCATACCTCACACACTGCCCCACACTCTTCTCATACCTCACACACTGCCCCACACGCTTCTCACACACTGCCCCACATGCTTCTCCCTCACACACTGCCCCACACGCTTCTCATACCTCACACACTGCCCCACACGCTTCTCATACCTCACACACTGCCCCACATGCTTCTCATACCTCACACACTGCCCCACACGCTTCTCATACCTCACACACTGCCCCACATGCTTCTCATACCTCACACACTGCCCCACACGCTTCTCATACCTCACACACTGCACCACATACATCTCATACCTCATGCAGTGCACCACATGCTGCCTACACAGTGCACCACATGCACCTCATACCTCACACACTCCACCACATGCACCTCATACCTCACACACTCCACCACATGCACCTCATACCTCACACACTCCACCACATGCACCTCATACCTCACACACTCCCCCACATGCACCTCATACCTCACACACTCCACCACATGCACCTCATACCTCACACACTACACCACATGCACCTCATACCTCACATACTGCACCACATGCACCCCACACAGTGCACCACATATCACAACCTGCACCACACACGCTTCACACTCCTCTACACGCTTTTCATACATCACACACTGCCCCACATGCAGCACGCACTGATGTGTGTGTGTGAGATGCATGTAGTGAATGCAGGCTATTAAAGCCAAGTGGTAAAGTACAGGGAGGATCCGCCATATTGGACCACACTTTATCACTTCACTATAATTACCTCATGTTATTTAGACCAGTAACTGTTTCCTGCATGCTCACCTCTTAGGGCATGTTCACAACACTGCTATTTATTTCTGTTCTGCTCCGTTAGATGAGCAGAACAACAAAAATAATGGAAGTTCTGGATGGGGCACATAAGAGGGGCACATTTTTGCCGACATACACAAAAGACATATACATTATCGGACGCTTCAGACAGATACCATACTGTGGCATTCGGCACCATTGACAGTAGCGTACTGCCAATATAGGCAGACCACGCAGCTGCTATGGGGCCAGTGGCACAGGGGGCCCAGAGCAAATGGAAGGCCCCGCCCACTTGTCCTCTGTTCTGTTTCAGGCAGGGCTGGTGCAAGGATTTTTACCACCCTAGGCAAAAGCTAATTTTGCCGCCCCCTTGACTCCGTCCATTGACCACGCCATTTGACCCGCCCCTTTTTTGTCAGCCACCTATTTAATGATTGCTGCATTCAACATTTTAATTGACTAGTTAATTTTAGATATTCTACAGCAGTCCCGTTACAATACCCCCTCCCCCCAATCAGCCTTTCGACCAAATAATAAAAATAGTAAAATAGAACATTTAATTAAAACATTTTAATTGTAAACATTTTCTCATATGCAAAACATAAAATAGCAGCATTGCACATATACAGCAGCAGCACGTACCTCTCACATCCAGGGCCTCCAGGTGACGTCTCCTCCAATGTAGATCTTCTCTGTCATCATCTTCTCCATTCAATCTGGACTCTTCTCTCAGCCACCTCGTCTCTGTAGAGTGTGACAGACAGACATCTTAGTGTCCTCACTTTTCTATCATCATCCCCCAACCTGGAGTCCCCACAGTGTTATCCTGCTGCTCGCTGTGCCCCAGCCCCAATACCACAAATACTATCCTGAAGAAATAATAGTGCCCCCATAGTAATAGTGCTCCTCATAGTCCCACCAATAGTAATTCCCTTCTAGAATGCCCTCATTAGTAATACTGCCCCCTACACTGCCCCACATTAAGTAATATGCCCCCCACACTGCCTCACATTAAGTAATTTGCCCCCACACTGCCCCACATTAAGTAATTTCCCCCCCACACTGCCTCACATTATGTAATTTGCCCCACATCATGTAATTTGCCCCCCCCACACTGCCTCACATTATGTAAATTGCCCCCCACACTGTCTCACATTATGTAATTTGCCCTCACACTGCCCCACATTATGTGATTTTTTTTCCCCTACACTGCCCCACATTAAGTAATTTGCCCCCACAATGCCTCACATTATGTAATTTGCCCCCCCACACTGCCTCAAATTATGTAAATTGCCCCCACACTGCCTCACATTATGTAATTTGCCCCCACACTGCCCCACATTAAGTAATTTGTCCCCACACTGCCCCACATTAAGTAATTTGCCCCCCACACTGCCACACATTATGTAATTTGCCCCCCACACTGCCTCACATTAAGTAATTCCCCCCCACACTGCCTCACATTAAGTAATTTCCCCCCACACTGCCTCACATTATGTAATTTGCCCCCACACTGCCTCACATTATGTAATTTGCCCCCCACACTGTCTCACATTATGTAATTTGCCCACACACTGCCCCACATTATGTGATTTTTCCCCCTACACTGCCACACATTAAGTAATTTGCCCCCCACACTGCCTCACATTATGTAATTTGCCCCCCACACTGCCTCACATTATGTAATTTTCCCCCACACTGCCCCACATTAAGTAATTTGCCCCCCACACTGCCCCACATTATGTAATTTTCCCCCCACACTGCCTCACATTAAGTAATTCCCCCCCACACTGCCTCACATTAAGTAATTTCCCCCCACACTGCCTCACATTAAGTAATTTCCCCCCACACTGCCTCACATTATGTAATTTGCCCCCACACTGCCTCACATTATGTAATTTGCCCCCCACACTGTCTCACATTATGTAATTTGCCCCCACACTGCCCCACATTATGTGATTTTCCCCCCTACACTGCCCCACATTAAGTAATTTGCCCCCCACACTGCCTCACATTATGTAATTTGCCCCCCACACTGCCTCACATTATGTAATTTTCCCCCACACTGCCCCACATTAAGTAATTTGCCCCCCACACTGCCCCACATTATGTAATTTGCCCCCCACACTGCCTCACATTAAGTAATTCCCCCCCACACTGCCTCACATTAAGTAATTTTCCCCCACACTGCCTCACATTATGTAATTTGCCCCCACACTGCCTCACATTATGTAATTTGCCCCCCACACTGTCTCACATTATGTAATTTGCCCCCACACTGCCCCACATTATGTGATTTTTCCCCCTACACTGCCCCACATTAAGTAATTTGCCCCCCACACTGCCCCACGTTATCTTGTTTGCCTCCATTATGTAATTTGCCCCCCACTACCCACTAAGTAATTTGCCCCCACACTAAGAAATTTTGCCCCCAAACTGCCCTCCATTATGTAATTTGTCCCACTAAGTAATTTTGCCCCCACTAAGTAATTTTGCCCCCACACAAGTTAATTTTGCCCCCAGACTGCCCTCCATTATGTAGTTTGCCTCGTACTTGTGTCGCTGATCCTGTAAGGTCTGTATTTGCCGGCTGCGCGAGCATGAGTTCAGTTAAGTTCAGTGTCTTCAGCGCAGAATTCCATCCTGCGGCGTGTGATCCCACGATAACCACCTCGGGAGGTTACGGGTCTCGTAGGATTGCTCGCCGAAGTGACTAAACTCATGCCCGCACACCCGGGGGCGGGTGCTAGTTGTGCTGGGAACTTGGGTCCGGCGGGTGACACCCCATCAGACTGGTGTCACCCGGTGCGGCCTGCACCCGACGCACCCACCTCGCAACGCCACTGACGGCCAGACTCCAGAGCGCCGGCGCCCCCAGCAAGAATGGCGCTCTATGCGGTGGCCTACTCTGCTTATGGGTGTCGCCGGCCCTGGTTTCAGGCCCTGCTTGCTTCCCCTATGCTCAGTCAGAGCCCCCCTCCGCTGCCAGGTCTGGCACACATAAAGCCCCGCCCCTCTCCCAAGAAGCCCCGCCCCTTACATTTCTCTCACCAGGAGCAGCTCCAGACTACACTGTAGTTACAGGACCTGTGGTGATGTTACAGCCATGTGATCAGCGATGTGTGTGGGAGGAGTTAGGGGAACACAGGCTCCAAGGACTGTGCTGGTGGAGAATGCAGAGATACTTTATGTATGGAACTGGAAGGTGTGTATAAAGCAGGGCTATATCAGTGTAACCAGTCTATTGTACAGTTTTCTATGTGTAATGTGCACACAGTTCTATCTGTGTAATGGACATGTAGCAGAGCTGTGTCTGCAATGTGTATATAGTAAACTATCGGTGTAATGGGCATGTGGTAGTGCTGTGTATGTAATATGTATATAGTAGGGTCATGTAGGTGCTGTGTATGCATCAGGTGAGCGCTGTGTACGGCAGCATCAGGTGGGCGCTGTGTACGGCAGCGTCAGGTGGGCGCTGTGTACGGCAGCTTCAGGTGGGCGCTGTGTACGGCAGCGTCAGGTGGGCCCTGTGTATGGCAGCGTCAGGTGGGCACAGTGTATGGCAGCGTGAGGTGGGCGCTGTGTACGGCTGTGTCAGATGGGCGCAGTGTATGGCGGTGTCAGGTGGGTGCAGTGTATGGCAGCGTGAGGTGGGTGCAGTGTATGGCAGCGTCAGGTGGGCGCAGTGTATGGCGGTGTCAGGTGGGTGCAGTGTATGGCGGCGTCAGGTGGGCGCTGTGTATGGCGGCGTCAGGTGGGCGCTGTGTACGGCGGCGTCAGGTGGGCGCAGAGTATGGCGGCGTCAGGTGGGCGCAGTGTATGGCAGCATCAAGTGGGCGCAGTGTATGGCAGTGTCAGGTGGGCGCAGTGCATGGCAGCAGTGGTCTTATATTTAGTGTATGATTTTGGATAAATGTAAAATTGTCTACATTTATTTCTGCAAGGAGACTAGTAATGGGTCCCTGCAGAAATATCAGCCTCATAACGTTATGTGGGCATGTGTATTATATATATGAAATACCTCAAAATTACTACTCCTCCTTAGCTAAAAATACTCAAAATTGTTAACAGGAGTATTTTTACTCTTCTGGAAAAAATGTAGTGCGACCTCTGGGCAGCACGCTCCGCTGGTTTCCCGAGTCCAGACCCTCCCTGTCTTACCAGTCCATCCAGGCTCCCAGGCACGCAGCATAGCGATTAGCTCTCTCTCTTGGGCACCGCTGCACTGCACACTGGCCAATCAGCATTTAGCAGTGCAAAGCTCCTGCTGATTGGCTAGTGTATCGCTGGCAGCAGGAGCAGCACAGCAGGTTCAAATAGACAGAACTTTGCTGGCGCGGCAGTTTTATACTGCGCTCACGCGCTGCCCGCCTGCCTCATCAGCCATAGAAACATAGAATATGTCAGCAGATAAGAACCATTTGGCCCATCTATTCTGCCCAATATACTGAATACTATGAATAGCCCTCGGCCCTATCTTATATGAAGGATGGCCTTATCCCTATCCCATGCATGCTTAAACTCCTTCACTGTATTTGCAGCTACCACTTCTGCAGGAAGGCTATTCCATGCATCCACTACTCTCTCAGTAAAGTAATACTTCCTGATATTACTTTTAAACCTTTGCCCCTCTAATTTAAAACGATGTCCTCTTGTAGCAGTTTTTCTTCTTTTAAATATTCTCTCCTCTTTTACCTTGTTGATTCCCTTTATGTATTTAAAAGTTTCTATCATATCCCCTCTGTCTCGTCTTTCTTCCAAGCTATACATGTTAAGGTCCTTTAATCTTTCCTGGTAAGTTTTATCCTGCAATCCATGTACTAGTTTAGTAGCTCTTCTCTGAACTCTCTCCAAAGTATCAATATCCTTCTGGAGATATGGTCTCCAGTACTGCGCACAATACTCCAAATGAGGTCTCACTAGTGCTCTGTAGAGCGGCATGAGCACCTCCCTCTTTCTACTGGTAATGCCTCTCCCTATACACCCAAGCATTCTGCTAGCATTTCCTGCTGCTCTATGACATTGTCTGCATACCTTTAAGTCTTCTGAAATAATGACCCCTAAATCCCTTTCCTCAGATACTGAGGTTAAGACTGTATCACTGATCTTATATTCTGCTCTTGGGTTTTTACGCCCCAGGTGCATTATCTTACACTTATCAACATTAAATTTTAATTGCCAGGTTTTTTTTTACCATTCCTCTAGTTTTCCTAAATCCTTTTCCATTTGGTGTATCCCTCCAGGAACATCAACCCTGTTACAAATCTTTGTGTCATCAGCAAAAAGACACACCTTACCATCGAGGCCTTCTGCAATTTCGCTGATAAAGATATTAAATAATATGGGTCCCAGAACAGATCCCTGAGGTACCCCACTGGTAACGAGACCATAGTCTGAATATACTCCATTGACTACAACCCTCTGTTGTCTGTCCCTCAGCCACTGCCTATTCCATTCAACAATATGGGAGTCCAAGCCCAATGACTGCAATTTTTTTGATAAGCCTTCTATGTGGGACAGTATCAAAAGCCTTACTAAAGTCTAGATAAGCGATGTCTACTGCACCTCCGCCATCTATTATTTTAGTCACCCAATCAAAAAAAAAAAAAAAAGATTAGTTTGACATGATCTCCCTGAAGTAAGCCCATGCTGTTTTTCATCCATGGGATTTTAGATGTTCCACAATCCTCTCCTTAAGTATGGTTTCCATTAATTTCCCCACTATTGATGTCAGGCTTACTGGCCTAAAGTTGCCCGATTCCTTACTACTAACTTTCTTGTGAATGGGCACAATATTTGCTAATTTCCAATCTTCTGGGATGACTCCTGTTACCAGTGATTGGTTAAATAAATCTGTTACTGGTTTTGCTAGTTCACCGCTAAGCTCTTTTAATAGCTTTGGGTGTATCCCATCAGGCCCCTGTGACTTATTTGTATTAATTTTAGACAGCTGACTTAGAACCTCTTCCTCTGTAAAGACACATGCGTCAAAAGATTCATTAGTCTGAGGTCCTTTTCCTTCATTTTCCTTTGTAAAAACTGAACAGAAGTATTTATTGAGGCATTCAGCTAGTTCTTTATCTTCTTCCATATACCTTCCTTCTTTTGTTTTTAATTTGGTAATTCCTTGTTTTAATTTCTTTTTTCATTTATGTATCTGAAGAATGTCTTATCGCCTTTTTTCACTGACTGAGCTAATTCCTGCCTGTGCTTTAGAAGCTCTTATAATGTCACGGCGGAGAATGGGGGAAGCCCCCCGCCGTGCGATGTTAAAGGGATAATGGAAAGCTGCTAGGCCAGGACAACAGAATCAGGGAGCAGGTCACCTCCTAAAGCGTCCCTAAACTCTGACCCTGACTCCTAACCGTATGAGCCAACCCAGATGGTAGGAGGGCTCATACTCAGGAACATCGGGTCCCTACTAGCCCTCAGGATATCCCTGTACTAGGAGCAGGGTAAGACGACCTGTTCCTCCTAGACACGGACGAACAGGAGTCTAAACTTACCAAGCTGCAAGGAAAGGGAAACATATACAACATATGGATATGGCAGGTAAGTGAAACCACTTCCACACCTACCTGCCACAGACACAGTGACTGGAACCCATGCTCAAACGCTGATGTCCACACCAAACATAGAGGGAGACAGCACACACACATTAAACACACAGGAAACCAGATCCATAGCTGCAATAAGGTAAGACACCACACAAACATAATCTTAACATCAATACATGTTTTATGACCACAAGGGTGGCCCTCACTGGACAGATGGTATAAGACCAGGAGGATGACTCCAGCATAAGGCATGGCTGGAGTACCCCTCAGCTACAAGGATCCAGCAGAGGCTAAATAGCCCAAGTAGCCACACCCACACACACAAACTAGGAAAGGAGTTAACCCTTCCAACACCAGACAAGGTAAGTGTCACTTAAAGGGGAAATGTACACATAACATGAATCCTGTGCACACCAAACATAGAAAGTGAACACATACATACAAATGTTGCCAGAAGCAACCGCATGCCTTGACAGCGAGCCGCCTAGCAACCAACTCAGGCTGCTACACTGCCAAACATAATTATGTTGCCAGCGGCAACCACACGTGAGACAAACATGCAAACTGTCCAAAACTGCGGTAGACAACAAGGAGACCGCTGACAACTGCATGCAACACAAAGAGTCACGACTATAGGCCGTGACATATAACTTGCTTGGCCTCTCTGCCTAATCTTATAAATTTGCCTGTCATCGTCATTCAGTTTTTTTTTATAATTACTAAATGCTATCTTTTTGTTTTTAATGCTTTTGGCCACTTCTGCTGAGTACCACAGTGGTCTCTTCCTTTTTTTGCTTTTACTGACAAGACTAATGCAATTATCTGTTGCCTTTAATAGTGCCACTTTTAAGTAGTTCCCTTTCTCCTGGACTCCATTGAAACTGTTCCAATCTGATAGGGACTCGTATACCACTAATCTAATTTTAGAAAAGTCAGTTTTTCCAAAATCTAAAACTTTGGTTTTTGTGCGGTGTGACTCAGTCACTGTACTTTCCCCTATAGTAATATCAGATACCAAATTCCTATTTGTGAATACTAAATCTAAAATGGCCTCCTTCCGGGTTGGCTCCTCAAATACTTGCTGTAGAGATAATCCCAGTAGGGAATTTAGAATATCTGTACTCCTGGCAGAACTAGCTATTTTGGTTTCCAGTTTACATCAGGAATATTAAAGTCTCCCATAATGATAACTTCCCCTCCCCCTTTCTTGCCTTCTCTGTCTTTCCTATATAGAGAGAACCCTGGTATTGTTATATCCCAGTCATTACTCTCATTGAACCATGTCTCAGTAACAGACACTAAATCTATATTCTCAGAGGCCATTATAGACTAAAGTTCATTGATCTTATTCCCTAAACTGCGAGCATTTGAAGACAAGACTCTGAGCTTGTCATTTCTTAACCTATGTGCTACTGGCATCTTCTGGCATTGTTCTGGGGTGCAGTCGGACTGCTGGATTATCAATTTCCTGCCGCATTATGGAGAGCTGTCTACAGATCAGACAGCATACAAACCTCTGAAGAGTGGAACCTGAAATAAAAGCACAACAATTCCTGCACAGAACCAGGTCTGCCATTTTAAAGAGGGGAAAGATTTTAAACAAACAAATCTTACTTTTTTAGATTGTATCCACCTCCAGATAACCTCCTGAGTATCTCAGATGCACTTAGTAATGCTGCACTTGAGAATGCTGCAAGCTATAATTAGGCAAGCTAATACTATGTTGCTATATATACACACTCCCACAAAGCTCCTCCCCAACAACAAATTTAACACCTTAATCACCTATGCTCATTTGCAATCAGACAATAGCAAAAACCTGTCTAACAAATTCGTTACCTGTTTTAAAGCACAGTGTCTGAGTAGCCACCAAAAACACAGCTGAAGTTCTGCTACAGTGGAAAAGCTCTAAGTTAGTCTCCTGAATAGCTCAGATGCACTTAGTAATGCTGCACTTAAGAATGCTGCACCCACCCACCGGACCGGACTGGAGAACAGTCGGTCAATGAATACAGCCAGGCCGCTTCCCCCCCCCCCCCCCCCCAGCATCACCGCCGCCGGATCAGAATAAACACTTGCCTGCCCTTTATGTGCGCCACATTTGAGCTGCCCGCAGTAAAAAGAGTAAAATAAGTTAATGTGGGTATTCTTGATGGGGGGAGGGCAGCAGCAAGCAAGCAGAGTCCCTGTGTGGTCGTGGGGGGGACACTGTAGTCTCATAGATAGAGGACTCAGGACAGTGAGCTCCCCCCCCATGAACTCTGCTTGCTGATAGAGGACAGAGTGCCCAGCCAGCACAGCTGCACATTCCCACTCAGTCACCTTGCAGATTTATGCACACTAAGCATAAGCAGCAAGATGTTATCCAAACCCTATAATGCCCCCCAAAATGCCCGGGCACCTCATACAGGTAATCCTTAGCCCTCTCTCCGGCACACGCATCCCTCCTAATGCCCTCACAGCCTGGCCGCCACTGCATCCTCTCGCCACGAAAGATGAAAACTTCTGAAGACATGGGAGCCAGTCAATAGCAGGTAATGAGCCTCCCTAGCATCGCGGATGAAGCTAGGGAGGTTAATTTCCGTCGCAGCCTGCTATTGGCTGCACCTCTTCCCCACCAGGCATTAGTATTACCTGTATGTGGTGCCCAGCATTTTGGGGGGCATAATAGGGGTTGGATAACCCGTTTAACCATTAGGATACCGAAGTTTATTTTCATTTTGTATTTTCATTTTATTTTCCCTATCTTCTTTGAGCCATAACTTTTTTATTTTTCTGTTAATCTATCCATTTGAGAGCTAATTTTTTGCAGGACAAGTTGTACTTTAATATGGCATAAAATGTAGTGGGAAGCGGGCAAAAAATTCCAAATGAGGTGGAATTGGAAAAAAAACAACACAATTTCTCCACCGTTTTACGGATTTTGCTCCTATGGCATTCCCTTTGCGGCAAAACTGACCCATGCACTTTATTCTCTGGGTCAGTAGGAATACAACGGGGATGTGGCAGGGGAGGAGCCAAGCAGGTGGTGGAATGGGCCAAGGGTGGGTAGTGGGCGGAGTTAGGGGGGCCCAATTCAGATTCTTGCTATTGGGCCCAATGATTTCTATGTACTCCCCTGTCTGCTGCTGTCCTCTTACTGTGGCACACTTCTGTGTTCACTGACTGGTATTTCAGTATGGGCCAGGGGTGTGGGGCACTCACTGGCTGATGACTGTCTTGAGGGCGGGCGGCAGATGGCGGGCAGCACGTGAGCGCAGAGGATAACTCTGCAACGCCGGGTGCACTCCTCTATTAGGGTGACTAGACGTCCAGTTTTTAGACTCCTGGTCCTCCGTCTGGCACAAGGCCAGGACGGACGGCCAGAAGTCCTCTTTTTTTGTGGTCATCAGCGACTCTAGATTCGACGAGTACGGGGCACTTTAAGGATCACTCACATCACGGCGTAGAGCGCACTGACATCAGTCGCACGTCCGGCAGCGACTGCATCGCGCCAGTCAATTCTGGTTTGTGCAGGCGCAGCCACGCAGGAAGTGGAGGAACAGACTCTGAGGAGCGCAGTTGCGCTGAGGTACTCACTGGTCTGTGCTGTGGACAGTCGCGGATTGCTCAAAAGGGGGAAGGGCAGGCGCTGGTAATTTTGAAAGGGGTTAATAATAACTACTGTGTGGGTCCTGGGAACAGCTAAAAGGGGGAAATAAATTAGTGTGAAGAGGGGACTGAAAGGGTTAAATACTGTCAATGAGGGACTGCTGAAAAGGGTTTATGTGAAGGCCCTTCACAGTATTTATTAACCCCTTTCAGCAGTTCCCCATTCACAGTATTTATTAACCCCTCGGGGGACTGCTGAAAAGGGTTAATAAATACTGTGAATGGGGTACTGATGAAAGGGGTTAATAACTACTACTGTGAAGGGGGGACTGGCTGACTCCTCACCACCCCAACCCCTCCAGGACACCCATGACCCCTCCACAAGTTCTTACCTCTCCTCCACCCGATTCCTGGCAGGTGATGGAGGCGTGGCTTCACGGAGGCGGGCATGGTTTGTAGGTTTTGGGTGCGTGACCGGCGAGGTCCGTGAAGCCAGTGGCCACCCTAGTCTCTATGTGTGCCTGGCTGCGCTGCTCCTGCTGCCTGATACACTGGCCAATCAGCAGCAGGATCCTTGCCTGGGAGGGAGCCGCAGCCTGAACAATGGGTGGGGTTGGAGCCGGAGGGAGAAGTTCAAGAACGCCGCCTCAAACTATGAATAAACTGTCACTGTCTTGTGCAGAGTAGGGGGCGGAGCCTTCCATGCGCTCCGGGCCCCCCTGTGCCACGGGCCCCATAGCAATGGCGTGGTCTGCCTATATTGGCAGTACGCCACTGCGCCACTGGCAGCAGACTTAATATAAAGCTCATATATGGTATTGGTTGGATATGGGTATTCTTCATAGGGGAGGGCAGCAGCAAGCAGTGGGGTTTGGGGGGAAGGGGGCCCTGTAGGATCATAGAGGACAGTGTGCTTTCCTCCTACCCCTCCTCACTCCCCGGGGAGAAGAGGGGGGAAGCACACTGTCCTCCTGAGTCCTCTATGATCCTACAGGGCCCCCCCCAGCACATCAGTCACCTTGCAGGGGCGGGGGGAGAATATGATTGGTGGCTATGTGCACACTTAGCATCAGCAGCAATGAGTTAAAGGGGTTATCCAACCCCTATAATGCCCGCCAAAATGCCCGGGACCAGGTACCTTACTTACCTCATTCCCCAGCACCCACATTGCTCCTGATGCCCACACAGCCACCACTGCCTCCATCCTGTCACGCAGATTAATACATCCAGCGACATAGGGGGGCGCAGCCAATAGCAGGCCACAATGGGAACGAGCCTCCCTAGCATCGCTGGTGACGCTAGGGAGGCTCATTTCCGACGCAGCCTGCTATTGTCTGCACCCCCCCATTGGGCATAAGTATTAACTGTATGCGGTGCCTGGGCGTTTTGGGGGGCATAATAGGGGTTAGATAGCCCCTTTAACCCTTAGGATACCGGAGGTTTTTTCATTTTTGCATTTTATTTTTCCTTCCCTATCTTCCTTGAGCCATAACTTTTTTATTTTTCCATTCACATTGTTGTCTGAGGGCTTTTTTTTGTGGGAGAAGTTGTACTTTAATATGGCATACAATGTAGTGTGAAACGGGCAAAAAAAAATTCTAATGGGATGGAATTTGAAGAAAAACCCCCACAATGTTTCCATCTTTTTATGGGTTTTGTTCCTACGGCATTCCATTTGTGGCAAAACTGACCTGTGCCCTTCATTCTCTGGGTCAGTACGATTACAATGATACCACATATGTATAGGTTTTTTATGTCTAAATAGTGTAAAAATACATTAACACTTTGATTTTTTTTTAAAATTATTAACTTTTTTACATCACCATATTCTGACCCCCATAACTTTTTTTTATAGTTATATGATCTACTGAGCTGTGTGGGGGCTCATTTTTTGCGGGATGAACTGTAGTTTTTATTGATACCATTTTGGAGTGTGTGTGACTTTTTAATCACATTTTAATACATTTTTTAGGGTGAGAGAAGTGATGAAAAAATGGCGCTGGTAACAAAGGGGTTAAGATGTGGGGGATGGGCTGTGTCAGGCTTTAGCGCAGTGGGCACAGGCAGGAGGAATGGTATATATGTGGGCTCCTGCCCTGCACACGTTCAGCTGTGCTCGCATACATATGGCGCCCTGTGCCCACTCTGCTAAAGCCTGACATCGCCCATCTATGCCCGACTTTACCAAAGCAGATAGGCAGGAGCAGTGATGCGTGCTGTACATGGCTCACTGCACCCCAGGGAGATCCTTACTCCCATACAGAGAGAGTACAGATTATAAAGCGCTATAGGCACCTGAATTCAGCACCTATTTCTTAAAGGTTTCTAACGGTTTCAGTAGAACATGTATACATTTTTTATTGGCAAATGGGGGTGTGGCAGGGGAGGAGCCAGGAGGTGGGATGGGCCAGGGGTGGGTAGTGGGTGGGGTTGGGGGCCCAATTCAGACTCTTGCTATGGGGCCCAGTGATTTCTGTGTACGCCCCTGCTTAGCAGTGAAGAGAAGCCCTGGGAAGAAGCTGAGGTGAGATCTGCTACATGAGGAGAGGTAAGTTAAGATTACTCAGTAATGAGAGGCAGAGCAATGTTGGGAGTTGTAGTTATTTAACTGGGACTATATGTTAGGGCTGAAGGGAGGGAAGTTATTTACATGGGAAAGTGAGGTGGAGTGATGTTAATTACATGGGACTGAAATTTGGAAGTGGCTGGGGTAGGGTGATGTTATTTACATGGGACTGTATGTTAAGTTCCAGCAAAATCAATTAACATATATATAACGGGGTATAAAAAGTATACATCAAAGTTCCAGCGTAGAAAGAACCCCTAAAATCACAATTTTAATGATATACCTTAAAAGAGATCCCAATTGGACCTACTATACAAAAAACAAAAAATACATACAGGGTATGTGACTGATGAATTGCATCCAGAGGCTAGAAAATGACCTGGGGTGCGGGAATAAATTATCACTATGTCTACCCCTATCCTAGAACCTCAGCCCAGGGAAGGCTCCTAATGGTGGAGGCCCCCTGTCCACGTTCCTAGACTGCTATCCCTAAGCTGTCCCTATAAGGGTATATGCAGGAATTATTCTGGAGTGCCCCAGGTATGAGGTGAGGATAATAAAGTACCAATGGTATAACAATTAACTGGATGCAAAAAACAAAGTACAAACACACACAAAAATACAGATAGTCAGGGTTGACATTATAGTCATACACCTGGGTTACCTCGACTCATTTCCGCCTAGACAGTGCTATGGGATCATCAGGAGGCATGATAGAGCACTATTAGTCTATACAATGTTAATGTAACAGGATAAGTACTAGCTTATAGCCAGGTCACATAGTCAAATTCAGATCATCGCTCTACATATGATTGATACAGGGGGCTGTTTTGAGGCCAGTACACATATATTATGGCACCATTCCAGACCGGTCACAGACAGACAATATCATATGTGGTTATGGTGCCTTGGTCCAGCTCCTTGAGGCCAAAAAGAGGGTGTGCTCCGCATCTTGTTGGGCAAAAATGATCATATACCCAGATCCATATATTATCCAACACTATGCAGAGTCCATCATTGTATAGTGTAAACTCACAGTTAGAAGGTATGATACACCCCAGCAGAACAGCGTTCCTGTTGTCTAACTGTGAGAGAGTCTTGATAAGACCCACACTAGAATCAAAGGATACAATCACCACAGATGCATAAACAGAGTCACAGCAGTTCATCAAGGAAGCTCTCTTAACCTAATGAATATCCTCTTGGAGGAAGAAAACGTACCTCTAGTAAGCTTCAAGAGCAAATATACATAGCCCTTAAACTCAGAGAGGATCCTGACTTCGGTAGACGCGAGTCATCTCTACAAACATTGGTAGAGAGATTTTAAAATCTACTGAAGGCGAGGAAACACAGGCAGTTTATCCATGACCTCACTGAGTTTAAGGAAAATAGGGCATATAAACAGCCTATTGCTAATAATCCTCCTGCAGTCTCTGAAATCTCATCTTCTGATATCGAATCGTCAGATACTGAGCCCCAATATCACACCTACGGCAGAGGGAACTCGTTCGGTGCGAGGAGACGTGGCAGAAGATGGCCACGTGGGAGGGCGGGAGACGCGGGGCATCACGAGAGACCCACTACCCTGTCGTGCCTTCGTCTCCATCCCCATCTGGTTCCTCCAATATGCCATCCTTCTCTCAGTCTGTACCCTCTTTTTTAGAGAAGACCCAGGCTCCTTATCAATTATGGGAACAGGGACGGGTGGACAAAATGTAGTGGATGGTCTACAAATTATTAATCTTACCTCCCGTGAATTGAGTACAGTTGAGACTGATTTATTAGGGTTTATCATTTGTACCAACCACGAACTTCTGCCTTTTCAACTGGACCAAAGATTTACAATTATTTGCTTGGCGTCTGAAATGGCAGAAGTCTAATAAACAGACATGTGAGAGCTTGGAACTTGATGCTTCAGATTATGCAGATTTTCAGACACTGATGGACCTTGAAGAGGAAGGGAGACGAAACCCAGGTCAGGGCCCATATACCAACCTCAAACAAAAGAGTAAAAGGATGCCCCCTCCGTTTAATTACGAATGCATAGTCATTTTTCTTCAGATGGTAATCTCGGAGCTGAAGAAATTCGAGTATATGCATCCTGATAAATATAATCTTTCACGAGTAGAGATGTCAGCATTGCAGTCACTGGAACGTGATAAATCATTAATTATAAAGCCCTCCGACAAGGGAGGAAATTTGGTGATTTTGGATCAATCACTGTATATTCAGATGTGTATGGACCTACTCGAGGACAGGGGGGGATACGGTGTGTTATCAGCGAATCCCACCGAATCCCACCAGTTTAAGACGGAATTAAAGAGTATCCTGGATAAGGGCATCCGTGATAAGGTGATTTCCCCGGCGGAGTATGATTTCCTTCTCCCTAACTTTCCCTGCATTGCCACTATTTATGGACTCCCCAAAAAGGGACCAGCCCACTGAAGGGTAGACCAATTATCTCAGGGGTGGACTACCTCACTCAGAATAGTGGCATATATGTCGATCGTGTCTTGAGTCAGTTCGTCGTGTCCCTACCAGCATACACGAGGGACACGATGGACTTTCTCAATAAGATAGACACCATTAGTCTTGACCCGGGATGTCTCCTTGCAAGCATTGACGTGGAGTCTCTCTATAGTTCAATACCACATGACAAAGGGCTCTGTGCGGTGGAATACTTCCTCAAGACCAGGGGGATACACTGCAAGGCACATAAACATAATGGTTTTATTCTGAGGCTTCTTGAATTCATACTGACCCACAATTTTTTTCTATTCAACGGGCGTTTCTTCCACCAGCTCAGGGGGATGGCAATGGGGAGCCCCTGTGCCCCTACCTATGCCAACCTCTTCCTGGGCTGGTGGGAGGACACTTGTATCTTTCCAGACCAGATTATGTGGTGGACAGACAAAATTATTGTCTGGACACGTTATATCGACGATATTTTTCTGGTCTGGAAGGGTGGGTCAGATGAATTCAATAGGTTTGTTACCGAGCTTAATGATAACAAGATTGGTCTCCAATTTACATTTGAGATTAATCCGAAGACGATCGCCTTTTTAGACGTCCGCGTCACGATGACTGGTGACAAACTGACTGCTGACATACATAGAAAGGCGACCGCCACCAATTCCCTTTTGCACTGGGGATAGCCACCATCCGGTCCCCCTCAAACGAGGGATACCGAGGGGGCAGTATCTCCGCGTACGACGGAATTGCTCGGACAACCAAGCCTTCTTTAATGAAGCGAGGAAACTGCAAACGAGGTTTAGAGAGAGGGGATACTTTCAGAAACATCTTAATGAAGCCTTTAAAAATGCAGCAAATCAGGATCGAACCAGCCTATTAGTCCCGAAACATAGAGACCAGGATAAGATCCAACCACCTCGTATCATTTCAACTTATGACTCAGCCAATCAGGATGTCATGAAGATACTTAATAGATACTGGCCCATATTACGGATGGACCATGATCTTTGTGACATCCTGACGGAGCAACCATGCGTCAGCTATAGGCGGGGCAAGAGCCTGAAGAACCGTCTTGTCCACAGCAACTATACCCCTCCTATTAGGGAGGGTACTTGGCTGGACCGTAAGCCGATAGGAATGTTTAGATGCGGATCATGCAAAGCATGTAAATATATCTCAACAATAAAACAATAACATGCACGGTCACTGGACAAGTATTTAAAATCAGGGACTTCTGCAACTGCCGTAGTAAGGGCGCAATATACAGTACAGACCAAAAGTTTGGACACACCTTCTCATTCAAAGAGTTTTCTTTATTTTCATGACTATGAAGGCATCAAAACTATGAATTAACACATGTGGAATTATATACATAACAAACAAGTGTGAAACAACAGAAAATATGTCATATTCTAGGTTCTTCAAAGTAGCCACCTTTTGCTTTGATTACTGCTTTGCACACTCTTGACATTCTCTTTATGAGCTTCAAGAGGTAGTCCCCTGAAATGGTCTTCCAACAGTCTTGAAGGAGTTCCCAGAGATGCTTAGCACTTGGCCCTTTTGCCTTCACTCTGCGGTTCAGCTCACCCCAAACCATCTCGATTGGGTTCAGGTCCGGTGACTGTGGAGGCGAGGTCATCTGGTGCAGCACCCCATCACTCTCCTTCATGATCAAATAGCCCTTACTTTCAAAGTTTTCCCAATTTTTCGGCTGACTGACTGACCTTCATTTCTTAAAGTAATGATGGCCACTCGTTTTTCTTTACTTAGCTGCTTTTTTCTTGCCATAATACAAATTCTAACAGTCTATTCAGTAGGACTATCAGCTGTGTATCCACCTGACTTCTCCTCAATGCAACTGATGGTCCCAACCCCATTTATAAGGCAAGAAATCCCACTTATTAAACCTGACAGGGCACACCTGTGAAGTGAAAACCATTTCAGGGGACTACCTCTTGAAGCTCATCAAGAGAATGCCAAGAGTGTGCAAAGCAGTAATCAAAGCAAAAGGTGGCTACTTTGAAGAACCTAGAATATGACATATTTTCAGTTGTTTCACACTTGTTTGTTATGTATATAATTCCACATTAATTAATGTTAATTCATAGTTTTGATGCCTTCAGTGTGAATCTACAATTTTCATAGTCATGAAAATAAAGAAAACTCTTTGAATGAGAAGGTGTGTCCAAACTTTTGGTCTGTACTGTATATCTGTCAGTGTCCTTGTCCAAAGGACTACATAGGCAAGATAATCAGGGAGGTACGGAGAAGAGTATGTGAGCACGTAAATGATGTCATCAAAAAGAACATCACTCCAGTAGCCTCACATGTTAGTGAAGTGCATGGGGGGGACCCTGGATGCCTTAAATTCTCTGTCCTGGAACTGGTTCAACCGTCACCCAGGGGTGGGGACTGGGACAAGAAAATATTACAGAAGGAATGTACATGGATCCATCGGTTTAGATCCCAGGCCCCTTTGGGCATCAATGAAAGGCTGACGTTCACTTGTTTTTTATGAGTGTGGCTTTCCCTGCGATATTCTTATTTTTCTGACGGCCAAGCTTTGTGTGATTTTCGTAGTGTACTTTAAATTAGGCCACATGCGTGAAGCATGAAATAATATGAAATATCTTTATGGAAATTAGTGACCCGTTATCAGGTCATTGTCTTGAGATGACCACGGACCGTGGACACTCTTTTGGAAACTACATATAATTGGGATAATTGGGACTTAACTACAGCTGTTTCGTATCTAAAGCATCCTGTGATCCTGTATGGAATCCTTGATCACATGATTGCTGTTTCACCATACCGATTAGTGCCCATATATCTGGTGACTCCTCCCATTATGTCCCTATCCCCCCCCCCTTTTTTTTTTTTTTTATTCACCTGCTTGGCTTGTCATCAAGAATAGGTGGCATCCATTATATTATATTATAGCAGGATGGCTGAATCTCTATTAGGACTATATATACATGGGCAACATTAATGGGACATGTTATAAAGAAGTATGAACCGAAAATAAAACCTCATTGCATGGATCGGAACCTGCAGGACCGACATGCACTGGAAAGATTAATTGAATAGAAACGGTCGACTGGGGGTGGAATCATTGTATGGAACGCATATGCGTTCCAAAGATCGTAGATACAGGAACCGGAAACATGTGCGTTCCAACAACAGGAAGTGGGGCCAGTCCGGAAACATTGTGACTCACCAATAAGGTGAGTGGCGCTAATGGGCAGCGCTTTAAATACAACTGTAGCATGAGTAATAGATCGCCTACCGGGGGAGCGGTAACTGAGGGGAGGCCTCCAGGATGTAAGTTGAAGCTACCTTGGCTCCTTAATGAATCGTGTAACCATAGTTCCTTGATGAACTGGTGTGACTCTGTTTATGCATCTGTGGTGATTGTATCCTTTGATTCTAGTGTGGGTCTTATCAAGACTCTCTCACAGTGAGACAACAGGAACGCTGTTCTGCTGGGGTGTATCATACCTTCTAACTGTGAGTTTACACTATACAATGATGGACTCTGCATATAATAGTGTTGGATAATATATTGATCTGGGTATATGATCATTTTTGCCCAACAGGATGCGGAGCACACCCTCTTTTTGGCCTCAAGGAGCTGGACCAAGGCACCATAACCACATATGATATTGTCTGTCTGTGACCGGTCTGGAATGGTGCCATAATATATGTGTACTGGCCTCAAAACAGCCCCCTGTATTAATCATATGTAGAGCGATGATCTGAATTTGACTATATGACCTGGCTATAAGCTAGTACTTATCCTGTTACATTAACATTGTATAGACTAATAGTGCTCTATCATACCTCCTGATGATCCCATAGCACTGTCTAGGGGGAAACGCGTTGAGGTAACCCAGGTGTATGACTATAATGTCAACCCTGACTATCTGTATTTTTGTGTGTGTTTGTACCTTGTTTTTTGCATCCAGTTAATTGTTATACCATTGGTACTTTATTATCCTCACCTCATACCTGCGGCACTCCAGAATAATTCCTGCATATACCCTTATAGGGACATCTTAGGGATAGCAGTCTAGGAACGTGGACAGGGGGCCTCCACCATTAGGAGCCTTCCCTGGGCTGAGGTTCTAGGATAGGGGTAGACATAGGGACTGTATGTTCAAGGGTAATGTTATTTATATGGGACTGTATGTTGAAGGCAACTGTGGGAGGGAGTGATATTATTTACATGGGATTGAATGTTAAGGGGTAATGTTATTTACATGGGACTGCATGTTGGAGGTGGCTGGGGAGGGGGTGATTTTATTTACATGGGACTGTATGTTGAAGGTGTCTAGGGGAGGGAAGGATGTTATTTATATGGGACTGAATATTGAGGAGGTGATGTTATTTACATGAGACTGTGTGTTGAAAGCGGCTGGGGAGGGGGTGATGTTATTTACATGGGACTGTATGTTGGAAGGGGCAGGAGAGATTGTGTGATGTTATTTACATGGGACTGCATTTTGGAGGGGGCTGTAGATAGAGAGGGATGTTATTTACATGGGACTGTATATTGGAGGGGGCTGGAGAGATGGTGTCATGGTATTTATATGGGACTCTATGGCGGAGGGAGGGAAATAGTGTTATTTACATAGGACTGTATGGCGGAGGCGCTGAGGAATTATAATTTCTGAGGACACTAAACTGAGGAATATGACTACAGGGGGCACTGCAGGCGGCATTATAAATACTTGGGGCGCTTCAGGGTGAGCATTATAACAGTAGGGGGCAGGAAAAATACTGAGGGCACTATTGGGGCATTTTAAATCCAGGGGACATTATTATTACTACTGAGGGGTCTATAGAGAGCTTTATTACCACTGGGGGAATAATAGGGGGCCTTATTTCTACTGGGGGATCGTAGAGGGTATTATTAATACTGGAGGGCTCTTCTACTAATGGAGGCACACTTGTGGAGTATTATCACTGTTGGGTCCAGTAGGGGGCAGTATTACTAATGAGTGCATTCTAGAAGGGAATTACTATTGGTGGGACTATGAGGAGTACTGTTACTATGGGGTGCACTCATTTTTCCTCAGTATAGTATTTGGGGGTACAGAAAAGTAAGGAAGCTAAGATGTCTGTGTGTCATACTCTGCAGAGATGAGGCAGCCGAGAGAAGTGTCCGGACCGAACGGAGAAGATGATGACAGAGAAGATCTACATCAGAGGAGATGTCACCTGGGAGGCACTGGATGTGAGAGGTATGTGCTGCTGTATAGCAAGTACAGCAAAATGTCTTCAGTGCTATTGTTTGGGGGGGGGGGGGGGATGCGGTTGTTCAACTTAGAGAATGGGGCCATATGCATTGGTGCTTGGGCCCCGGATCTTTTGAGACCCTAGCAAGTCCCCTGGAATATAGTGATATATATTCGTTATTTCGAATATTCTAGATATTTTTTTTTTCACAGTACACATGATCCCTCCCTGCTAATCCAGATATTTAGTGGTAAATAGTGTAGGTTAGTTAGGGAATAGGTTAGCTGATTAGGTTCCAGTGTAGGGTGTTAGGTACATTAGTTGGGTAGCTCAATAATATATATATAATCCAGATAGTTAGTGGTAGATAGTGTAGGTTAGTTAGTGTATCTGATAGGTTCCAGTGTAGGGTGTTTAGGTACATTAGTTAGGTAGCTCAGTCATATATATAATCCAGATAGTTAGTTTGAGATAGTGTAGGTTAGTTAGTTAGTTAATAGTGTAGCTGATAGGGTTTAGTGCAGGGTGTCGTGTAGGTTAGATAGAGATATAGCATAGTGTAGCCTTTTGCTGTCTGTTAAGTCTGTGAAGAAAAAAAAGTCTTTGCCCGTGTTTTGGTGTAACGGTTTAGGGTTTTGATTGTTAGGGAGGGATTATTGCCTGCGTCATTTGTCTGTGAAAAAAAAAAAAAAAAAAGTATTTTTGTTTTAGTGTTACAGTTTTAGGGTTTCGTTTGTTAGGGAGGGAATATTGTCTGCATCTTTTGTCTGTGAAAAAAAAAAAAAAAGTCTTTGCCTCTGTATTAGTGTTATTGTTTTAGGGTTTCGTGTCAATTATTATTATTTTTTTTTGCCCCATTGTCCCCAACTTAATAAAGTCTGCCCAAACTCCCTCATTATTTTCTTTCTATATTCTTTTCTGTGGTTTAAAAACATTGTGGTCATTTACTCCTTTGGTGAAATAATGAGGGGACGTGGTCGTGCCGGCAGCCGTGGTCGTGATAGGGAAGTTGGTTCCAGTGCTGGACCGCTGCCAGCACGGAGCCGCTCCTCTACCCACAGAGGGGGTCCGCCAGATCCTTGACTTTTTTAGACGTGGCAGACACCCTATTTCATCTCAAGACGCCGAGGCTGTGGTGTCATTCGTGACCCAAGCCAGTGGCACGAAGTCCTCTGCCCCAGCTGTGAGCAGCAGCAGCTCTCCACCTCCTGCAGGACCAGCCCCCAGTCCCCAAGAATCGACCCTGATGCTGTTTGACAGCGATAGTGAGAGGGACATTTTGAGGGTGCTAATGCAGGAGAGTGAGCTAGAGCTTGGTCCGGATGGTCAGGACCTTTTGGAAGGGATGGAGAAGGAGGAGGGGGTACCGCCCGTCAGTACCTCAGTGACATCCCTTCCAACTGGTGCGGGTGGTTTCAGCCACAGAACCCCCGCACCTAGTCAGACCTAGGCATCAGCGAGGGGACAGCGGAGCCAGGTCATGGGCTCCACGTCTGCTGTTCCCCTCAGTCAACCACTGGTCGACCTTGGGTCTGACATTACAGGCAATGAAGAGGAGGGTGACTTAGAATGGGTGCCAGCTCCCTTGTCAGGTGACAGCAGCACTGATGAGGAAGGTAGGCAACCGAGGCAAACGGTGCGCCAGGTCACCAGGGAGCCCAGTGGCAGGGGCTCCACTGGTAATGGCAGCAGGAGGCGGCGGCAGCAACAGCAGCAGGTGTCAGCTCCAAATGTGCGCACCGAGCCTAAACAGGCGCAAGCCAGCTCCACCCCATCTGACAGGAGGTCGGTGCATAAGTCACCTGTTTGGGCTTAATTCACCCTGGCAGCAGACGATGTGACAATTGCCATCTGTCAGCTATGCCATGCCAGGGTAAGGAGAGGGAGGTCTGTTTCTCAGCTGGGTACCACTGCCCTTACTCAGCACCTAAGAGTCAACCATTGGTGGGAGTGGGAACAGATGCAGGGTGGTCGTAGCAGCGCCAGCAGCAGTGCGCAGGGGACAGCAGCTCCTGCCACTGTCCTGCAGCCACCTCAACTCCTTCCAACAATGCATTCCCACTCCCCCACTACCTCCCCTAGAGGTACTGGTACCGTCAGCCAGACCTCTGCCTCCTCTGCACCCTCCTCCATTTCCTCCACTGCCGTCCGGCACCAGCCGTCATTTGCCGACGCATTTGAACGCACCGCACCCTATGCCCCGGGGACCGATGCGTGCTTTCACTCAATGGGCTCTTGGCAACGGTTATCGCCCAACCCAGGCCCAACCCAGATGGCGTGTCCCTAGCCACCATTTCTTTGCCAGGACCGGCGTCCCTGCCCTACACCAGCACATTGTGCAGAATGTAACCCTGTTGCTGAATCACTCTGTCAGCGACAGGGTACATCTGACAATCGATGCCTGGACCAGCAGATATGAGCAGGCGAGGAGCCGGGGAGGGATCATCAGATGTGGCGGCATCTCAGTTTGTGGTGCCGCCCCGGGGAGTCCAGGGGAGAACTGCTGATCAAAAATTACCAAATAGTTAGATTCTTACTGATGTCTTAATCACACAAGTTATTTTAAATAAATTGAATTAGAATTAGTGACTTTTAAAAATACCTTTAATCATGATAGTGCGGGTATAGGTATGTATATACCAACATTTGTGTACTACATTTAAACAAAAAAATTTTTTTGAAAAGGGAGTAGTGACCCCAACAAAAAAACTTTCAACGGTGACGAGATATATAAGCCTATAGGTTCAAGACAAAAAGATCAGGGTCTAAAAGAGGGCAGGGCAGACGAAAGCTTACCCTATATGCCCTAAACACTGCTTAGCCCAGGCTGACCCCCTAATGGTGGAGGCTCCCTGTCCCGGAACCTATTGCTATCCAGTCCCTACGCAAACCCTAATCAGGGAAAAAAGTGATACGGAAGTATTTACAAAAAATATATATGGAGAGTGGAAGGTGGTCCAGATTAATGAACGCCACCAGCCCTCTCAGGACCGATACACAAACCTCGACGCGTTTCACCTGAGACTCGTCAGGCTCATCAGGAGGTAGGTATATGATTGGAATGAATCCAAACGTTAATAGTCAAACAAAGATGGTACACATAAAAGATACTTAGCTATAGAAGCCTGATAGAGGAAGGCACAGGTTGTTGGGTTGCCAGAATGGAAATATACAAAGCCCATCAATGATACCTAAAAAATACATATAGATGGAAAAGATATCAGTAAAGTGCCTGCAGGCTATAAGAGCTACGCATTAAGATCACTCAATACTTGGGCACTGCATAGAATTATCGGAGCAAACTTACATGTTTTGATACTGGCCGATTTCCCACAAGAACCTGGTCCGGGCCCAGCTAACCCTGGCGGTAATGGTGCCGTCTATTTAAAGTATGTGCTCAGTGCGTCCGGACGCCGGTAAAACGATTCCGGCTTCCGGAACGCACTGTGGAACGCATCAGACTTCCGGCCCATGTCACTTCCGGTGTCGTGACACGCATCGTGAGCCGTATAGGGCTTGACGTCGGCACCGGAAGTTGACGATGGAGCGCAACATGCTGATCTCCTTTAGTGATGGACGAACATCGGCCGGGACGATTCGCGAACGTGATCACGCAAACGCGATCAAATGTCCGTGAACCACAAAATTGCGGCGGGCCCCATTCACTTTAATGGCAGGCAAACCTGAAAAACCGTCAGGTCATATTTGCAGCCACCAAATACTTACTAGAAGTGCACAAATCATCCCACAACATGGACAGTGACATACCAGAGGGGGATCAATGGCAAAAATTCCCACAAAAATTATGTATTTTAATCAGGGGCCATTTTTATGCATCTTAAAGGGAAACTGTCAAAAATGTGCCCTGCTGGAGCCTAGAAAAATTTATTTTAGACCACGGTAATACAGGCCCTAAACATTAGGCATTCACTGGACATAAAACATCAAGTGATTATGTGGCTGTAGGTATATTAGATGGTCATTGGATATCAATTTTACTGCAGGCCAGTTAGATTACAGGCCCCGAAAATTATGCATTCACCGTACAAAAAAGATCAAGTGCCTATGTGGCTGGAGGTATATTAGACGGTCAATGGATATCAAGTTTACTGCTGTCCAGTTATCTACAGGCCCCAAAAAATAGTCATTCACCAGTCAGAAAACATCAATTGATTATGTGGCTGGAGGTATATTAGATGGTCATTGGATATCAATTTTAATGTAGGCCAGTGGAGTACAGGCCCCAAACATTAGGCATTCACCAGACAGAAAACATCAAGTGATTATGTGGCTGGAGGTATATTAGATGGTCATTGGAAATCAATTTTAATGCATGCCAGTGGAGTACAGGCCCCAAATATTTTGCATTCACCTTACAGAAAAGATCAAGTGATTATGTGGATGGAAGTATATTAGACGGTCGATGGATATCAATTTTACTGCTGGCCAGTGGATTACGGGCCCAAAAATTATTTATTCACCGTACAGAAAAGAACAATTTATAATGTTGCTGGAGGTATATTAGGCGGTCACCGTATAACTATTTTTCTGTTGGCCAGTTAGATTACAGGCCCCAAAAATTATGCATTCACCGTACAGAAAATATCAAGTGATTATGTGGCTGGAGGTATATTAGACGGTCATTGGATAACAATTTTTCTTCAGGCAAGTGGAGTACAGGCCCCAAAAATTATTCATTCAACGTACAGAAAAGAACAAGTGATTATGTGGCTGGAGGTATATTAGACGGTCATTGGATATTTACTGCAGGCCAGTACAAATATATGTCAAATACATATGTTTAAAAGAACTAAAAACATAAAATTGGATTAAAAACATGGCTAACGAAACCCCCCCTCTTGAATAAACCCCAAATGATAATAGGTGAAATTCGATAACACGTGGTCGTCACAGGTGTTGAATTCCTCCGAGGCCCCAACAATTAGGCATTCACTGTACAGAAAAGATCAAGTGATTATGTGGCTTAAAGTATATTAGACGGTCAATAGATATCAATTTTACTGCAAGCCACTGGACTACAGGCCCCAAAAATTATTTATTCACCGGACAGAAAACATGAAGTGATTATGTGGCTGGAGGTATATTAGATGGTCATTGGATATCAATTTTAATGCAGGCCAGTGGAGTACAGGCCCTAAACCTTAGGCATTCACCGGACAGAAAACATCAAGTGATTATGTGGCTGGAGATATATTAGACGGTCAATAAATATCAATTTTACTGCAGGCCAGAGGACTACAGGCCCCAAAAATTATTCATTCACCGTACAGAAAAGAACAATTGATAATGTGGCTGGAGGTACATTAGGCGGTCACCGTATAACAATTTTACTGTTGACCAGTTAGATTATAGGCCCCAAAAATTATGCATTCACTGTACAGAAAAGATCAAGTGATTATGTGGCTGGAGGTATATTAGACGGTCAATGGATATCAATTTTACTGCAGGCCAGTGGACTACATGCCCCAAAAATGATTCATTCTCCGGACAGGAAAGATCAAGTGATTATGCGGCTTGAGGTATATTAGACGGTCATTGAATATCAATTTTACTGCAAGCCATTGGAGTACAGGCCTCAAACATTAGGCATTCACTGTACAGAAAACATCAAGTGATTATGTGGCTGTAGGTATATTACACGGTCATTGGATAACAATTTTATTGCAGGCCAGTGGACTACATGCCCCAAAAATTATTCATTCATTGGACAGAAAACATGAAGTGATTATGTGGCTGGAGGTATATTAGACGGTCATTGGATATCAATTTTACTGCAGGCCAGTACAAATACATGTCAAAAACATATGTTTAAAAGAACTAAAAATATAAAATTGGATTATAAACATGGCTAATGAAATCCCCCCTCTTGAAAAAAACCAAATGATCATAGTTGAAATTCGATAACACGTGGTTGTCACAGGTGTTGAATTCTTCCGTGGCCCCAAACATTAGGCATTCACCGGACAGAAATGGCCTTTTATGCCACTGTATTTACATAAGACAGGGACCATTTTTTGTTCTGGGTTTTGGAAGATATGTGTGGGCCGGCATGAGGAAATTTAATTAAACAGGTGTTGAATTCCTCCGAGATCCATGCTTCATTAATTTTTAGAAATGTGAGGTAGTCCACACTGAGCTAGGCGAGTGCGCTTATCGTTCACGATCCCCCCTGCTGCGCTGAACGTCCTTTTGGACAGGACACTCGACGAGGGGCAAGCCAAGAGTTCCATGGCAAATTGTGCCAGCTCTGGCCACAGGTCAAGCCTGCACACCCAGTAGTCAAGGGGTTCCTTGCTTCTCAGAACGTCCACATCGGCCGTGAACCCTATGTAGTCAGACACCTGTTGGTCTAGGCGTTCCCTGAGGCTGGATCCGGAGGGCGGCTGTCGATGGGTTGGCTACAAGAATGATCTCATATCCGAAGTGACCAACACATCTTCAAACCGCCCTCTTCTTGCATGCACTGTAGGATTGGTACCCGCAACTGTATCTCTGTGGGTTGAAATTCCTCTGCCAGCGCCCGCAACATCAGAATGCAGCATCTCTCGAAGCAAGGCCTGGAAATGCTGCATTCTGGCAGCCCTCTGTGATGCTGGTAACATGTCCACCATTTTGTGTTTGTACTGGGGGTCTAATTACTTTGGCACCCAGTACTGGTCCTTGCCCTTTATGCTTTTTATACGGGGTCCCTCTTCAAATACTGGAGCATGAAGGCCCCCATTTGCAATAAATTGAAACCGGTGAAGTAGCCTGGCTCCTGCTCATCGCCCAGTAGAATGTCGTCCTCGGTCTCCTCCCCCAGCCACGGACAACACCAGGGATCCCAGAAAAGTTTAAAGCCTGCTCTTTTTGCTCCTCCTCCTCCCCCCATGCACCATCCTCTGTCTCCTCTTCAGACTCCTGTTGACTCCTGTTGATGGAGTAGCCCATTGATGGAGAATTCATTCAGCATTGCGACTTCCTCATCCTCCTGCTCCTGGACGGCAAGTGGTGTCGCCGCTGAACGCCAGCAAGAGGAGCCATGGCCGTGTAAGTTCTTCAAAAATGGCCAGAGATTTTCCTGGCCTGCCTCAAGACTTCCTGGACCCCGGGGTATTTGGCATTGAATCGCTGCACGACTAAGTTCAGGACGTATGGCATGCACGGCACGTATTTCATTTTGCCCTGTTTCAGAGCGCTCAGCAGATTGGCACCATTGTCGCACACCACTTTACCAACTGTCAAATTGAGCGGGGTTAGCCACTGATCGGCCTGTGACCGCAGAGCTAAATGCAGTGCAGGACCGGTGTGGCTCTTGGCTTCCAGGCACAACAGCCACTGCACAGCATGGCAACATCTCACCTGGCACGTGGAATAGGTTCTGGGGAGCTTGGGGGGTGCAGCAGAAGAGGCGGTAGCGGTGGAAAAGGAGGAGTCAGCCAAGGAGGAGATGGAGGATGGAGTAGGAGGAGGAGAAGAAGAGGCAGGCCTACATGCAATCCGTGGCGGTAACACGAAATCCACACGGTTGCCACTAGTTGCATGCTTGACAGCCGTTAGAAGGTTCACCCAGTGGGCAGTAAAAGTTATGTACCGTTTTTGCTAGACCACGTGTCTGTGGTCAGATGTATCTTGGCACCGACACTGTGTTTCAGAGATACATTCACTTGCCGCTGAACATGGCCATATAGCTCTGGGATGCCCTTCTGGGAGAAATATTTCCTTCAGGGGACCTTCCATTGCAGTGTGCCAATGGCCACAAATTTTGTAAAGGCCTCCGAGTCCACCAGTTTATATGACAGTAGTTGGCGGGCTAGCAGTTCCGAAAAGCCGGCGGTCAGCCGTTGGGCAAGAGGGTTATCCGGCGTCATCAACTTTTTACGTTCGAACATTTGGGCCACGGAAGCCTGCCTTTTGCCAGATGAACGCGACGACGGCACGGTGGAAGGTGGAGTGGAGGACAAATGGGAGGAGAGAGAAGAAGAAGAGGCAGGACGTGGAGCGCTGGGAGTGTGGCTTTGTGGGTTCTGATGGTGTTGCTCCCACTGGGCTCAGTGATGGGAGGTCAGGTGCCTTCTTAAGGTGGTCATCCCTAGGTGAGTGTTGGGCTTACCGCGACTTATGCGTTAACAACACAGGCTGCAGATGGCAACACTACTGTCAGCAGCTGACACGTTAAAAAAAGTCCTCACTGTGGAGCCATGTGCCGGCGTCCTGGGAGCGCCAGATGTGACCGTGCATGGTGGATGGCTCGCTCTAGATCCAGTTGCAGTCTGCTTTTTGCCTCCTGTGCACTGTGAGTTCAGCCTGCTTCTCCTCCCTATCTGCTGCTCCGTCTCTCCCTCTGAACTCCCCTCCTCTTCCTCTCTTGTGGGCACCCATGTGACATTCATTGACGCGTCATCATCGTCACCTTCACCTTCACCACCACTGACATTAGAGATCTTGGAGTAGGCAGCAACAGCGGGAACCACCCTCCTTGGGCTGATCTGGGTACTGTCGTCAGACCGCTGGTTGGCGGCCGTTGCTACCTTCTCTTCCTCATCGGTAAGGTCTGGGAATGTATGGGAAAATAATTCCTCTGGCTTGAGTGGAGGGGCTATGAAGGTGGTGGTATCTTTGGGGGTGCACACAGCAGAGAGTGAGGAGGGTGCTGATACAGAGGATGAGGAGGGTGCAGAAGCGGAAGGCTGAGTGAGCCACTCAACCAACTCTGGTGCGTCCTTTGACGTAATCGCACGCACCTTCTCCAACTTCCCACTTAGGCTCCAGCCTGGTGCACCTGCCTGACCCCTACCACCCCTGGCCTGCCTCTTCCTCTGCCTGTCATTTTCAAAATGACCCTGTGACAAAGTCCCTATAGAAGAACAGTATTTGTGGAAGCAGGTATATCGCAGGCCTTTAATCAATATTTTGTGAAAGCTGGTATATCAATCCCTTCTATCGGTATTTTGTGAAAACAGGTATATAGAACCCAATAATGAGTATTTGCTGGAATCTGGTAAATCAAACCCTTTAATCAATATTTGGTGGAAGTTGGTGTATCACAGGCCTCAATCAATATTTGGTGTAAGCCGGTATATCAATACCCTGTATCAGCATTTTGTGGAAACAGGTATATAGAACCCAAAGATGAGTATTTGCTGGAAGCCGGTAAATCAAACCCCTTAATCAATATTTGTGGGAAGCTGATGTATCTCAGGCCTCAATCAATATTTTGTGGAAGCCGGTAAATCAATCCCCTTTATCAGTATTTTGTGGAAACAGGTATATAGAACCCAAAAATGAGTATTTGCTGAAAGCTGGTAAATAGGGATGAGCGAACTCTAACATTTTCGTAAAAGTCCGGGTTCGGGTTCGGTGTTCGGCGCTTTCTTGGCACTTTTTGAAAGGCTGCAAAGCAGCCAATCAACAAGCGTCATACTACTTGCCCCAAGAGGCCATCACAGCCATGCCTACTATTGGCATGGCTGTGATTGGCTAGTGCAGCATGTGACCCAGCCTCTATATAAGCTTGGGTCACGTAGCGCTGCACGTCACTCTGCTGTTACAAGTGTAGGGAGAGGTTGCAGCTGCGACGTTAGGGCGAGATTAGGCAGTGATTAACTCCTCCAAAACACTTAAGACAGTGATCGATCTACAGCTGTGGATCATTGAACTGCTGCTATTCAATTGCTCACTGTTTTTAGGCTGCCCAGAGCGTTTTTCAGTCACTTTTTTCTGGGGTGATCGGCGGCCATTTTGTGGCTTGTGGTGCGCCAGCACAAGCTGCCACCAAGTCCATTTAACCATCAATAGTGTGGTTATTTTTTGCTATATCCTACATCAGGGGCAAGCTGCTACCAAGTCCATTTAACCATCAATAGTGTGGTTATTTAAATCTATCCCTAAAAGGGTATATTAGATTCAAGGTGCTGATAGGGTCATTCTCAATAACTTCACACACACGCTACTGTGCATATCCAAGTCTAATTCTGTCCGTAAACGTATACCTGTCACCCAGCGCCTAAATAATAGGCCGCAAATTTATATTCAGCTAAATCTCTGGCTATTGCTGTAGCTGGTTAAGTTATATTGTGTCCGTCAAAGCACAGTTTTTGTTTTGGTTTGAAATACAATTCCCAACCTAGCAATTTCCTAAATTAGTGGTTTCTGCTGTATCAGGCCTACTTTAAATCTATCCCTAAAAGGGTATATTAGATTCAAGGTGCTGATAGGGTCATTCTCAATAACTTCACACACACGCTACTGTGCGTATCCAAGTCTAATTCTATCCGTAAACGTATACCTGTCACCCAGCGCCTAAATAATAGGCCTCAAATTTATATTCAGCTAAATCTCTGGCTATTGCTGTAGCTGGTGAAGTTATATTGTGTCCGTCAAAGCACAGTTTTTGTTCTGGTTTGAAATACAATTCCCAACCTAGCAATTTCCTAAATTAGTGGTTTCTGCTGTATCAGGCCTACTTTAAATCTATCCCTAAAAGGGTATATTAGATTCAAGGTGCTGATAGGGTCATTCTCAATAACTTCACACACACGCTACTGTGCATATCCAAGTCTAATTCTGTCCGTAAACGTATACCTGTCACCCAGCACCTAAATAATAGGCCTCAAATTTATATTCAGCTAAATCTCTGGCTATTGCTATAGTTGGTTAAGTTATATTGTGTCCGTCAAAGTACAGTTTTTGTTCTGGTTTGAAATACAATTCCCAACCTAGCAATTTCCTAAATTAGTGGTTTCTGCTGTATCAGGCCTACCTAAAATCTATCCCTAAAAGGGTATATTAGATTCAAGGTGCTGATAGGGTCATTCTCAATAACTTCACACACACGCTACTGTGCATATCCAAGTCTAATTCTGTCTGTAAACGTATACCTGTCACCCAGCACCTAAATAATAGGCCTCAAATTTATATTCAGCTAAATCTCTGGCTATTGCTGTAGCTGGTTAAGTTATATTGTGTCCGTCAAAGCACAGTTTTTGTTCTGGTTTGAAATACAATTCCCAACCTAGCAATTTCCTAAATTAGTGGTTTCTGCTGTATCAGGCCTACTTTAAATCTATCCCTAAAAGGGTATATTAGATTCAAGGTGCTGATAGGGTCATTCTCAATAACTTCACACACACGCTACTGTGCATATCCAAGTCTAATTCTGTCTGTAAACGTACAGGGAGTGCAGAATTATTAGGCAAGTTGTATTTTTGAGGATTCATTTTATTATTGAACAACAACCATGTTCTCAATGAACCCAAAAAACTCATTAATATCAAAGCTGAATATTTTTGGAAGTAGTTTTTAGTTTGTTTTTAGTTTTAGCTATTTTAGGGGGATATCTGTGTGTGCAGGTGACTATTACTGTGCATAATTATTAGGCAACTTAACAAAAAACAAATATATACCCATTTCAATTATTTATTTTTACCAGTGAAACCAATATAACATCTCAACATTCACAAATATACATTTCTGACATTCAAAAACAAAACAAAAACAAATCAGTGACCAATATAGCCACCTTTCTTTGCAAGGACACTCAAAAGCCTGCCATCCATGGATTCTGTCAGTGTTTTGATCTGTTCACCATCAACATTGCGTGCAGCAGCAACCACAGCCTCCCAGACACTGTTCAGAGAGGTGTACTGTTTTCCCTCCTTGTAAATCTCACATTTGATGATGGACCACAGGTTCTCAATGGGGTTCAGATCAGGTGAACAAGGAGGCCATGTCATTAGATTTTCTTCTTTTATACCCTTTCTTGCCAGCCACGCTGTGGAGTACTTGGACGCGTGTGATGGGGCATTGTCCTGCATGAAAATCATGTTTTTCTTGAAGGATGCAGACTTCTTCCTGTACCACTGCTTGAAGAAGGTGTCTTCCAGAAACTGGCAGTAGGACTGGGAGTTGAGCTTGACTTCATCCTCAACCCGAAAAGGCCCCACAAGCTCATCTTTGATGATACCAGCACAAACCAGTACTCCACCTCCACCTTGCTGACGTCTGAGTCGGACTGGAGCTCTCTGCCCTTTACCAATCCAGCCACGGGCCCATCCATCTGGCCCATCAAGACTCACTCTCATTTCATCAGTCCATAAAACCTTAGAAAAATCAGTCTTGAGATATTTCTTGGCCCAGTCTTGACGTTTCAGCTTGTGTGTCTTGTTCAGTGGTGGTCGTCTTTCAGCCTTTCTTACCTTGGCCATGTCTCTGAGTATTTCACACCTTGTGCTTTTGGGCACTCCAGTGATGTTGCAGCTCTGAAATAAGGCCAAACTGGTGGCAAGTGGCATCTTGGCAGCTGCACGCTTGACTTTTCTCAGTTCATGTGCAGTTATTTTGCGCCTTGGTATTTCCACACGCTTCTTGCGACCCTGTTGACTATTTTGAATGAAACGCTTGATTGTTCGATGATCACGCTTCAGAAGCTTTGCAATTTTAAGAGTGCTGCATCCCTCTGCAAGATATCTCACTATTTTTGACTTTTCTGAGCCTGTCAAGTCCTTCTTTTGACCCATTTTTCCAAAGGAATGGAAGTTGCCTAATAATTATGCACACCTAATATAGGGTGTTGATGTCATTAGACCACACCCCTTCTCATTACAGAGATGCACATCACCTAATATGCTTAATTGGTAGTAGGCTTTCGAGCCTATACAGCTTGGAGTAAGACAACATGCATAAAGAGGATGATGTGGTCAAAATACTCATTTGCCTAATAATTCTGCACGCAGTGTATACCTGTCACCCAGCGCCTAAATAATAGGCCTCAAATTTATATTCCGCTAAATCTGTCATTACTGCTGTGCCTATATTAGTGTAATACGGTACCTAAATAGATAGCCAGATAGTGTTAGGTGTCTGTAAAAAAAGGCCTGAATTTGAATTCAATACATTGGGCCAAATAATATTTTTCTTATTGTGGTGAACGGTAACAATGAGGAAAACATCTAGTAAGGGACGCGGACGCGGACATGGTCGTGGTTGTGTTAGTGGACCCTCTGGTGCTGGGAGAGGACGTGGCCGTTCTGCCACAGCCACACGTCCTAGTGAACCAACTACCTCGGGTCCCAGTAGCCAGCAGAATTTACAGCGATATTTGGTGGGGCCCAATGCCGTTCTAAGGATGGTAAGGCCTGAGCAGGTACAGGCATTAGTCAATTGGGTGGCTGACAGTGGATCCAGCACGTTCACATTATCTCCCACCCAGTCTTCTGCAGAAAGCGCACAGATGGCGCATGAAAACCAAGCCCATCAGTCTGTCACATCACCCCCATTCATATCAGGGAAACTGTCTGAGCCTCAAGTTATGCAGCAGTCTCTTATGCTGTTTGAAGACTCTGCTGGCAGGGTTTCCCAAGGGCATGCACCTAGCCCTTCCCCAGGGGTGGAAGAGATAGAATGCACTAACGCACAACCACTTATGTTTCCTGATGATGAGGACATGGGAATACCACCTCAGCACGTCTCTGATGATGACGAAACACAGGTGCCAACTGCTGCGTCTTTCTGCAGTGTGCAGACTGAACAGGAGGTCAGGGATCAAGACTGGGTGGAAGACGATGCAGGGGACGATGAGGTCCTAGACCCCACATGGAATGAAGGTCGTGCCACTGACTTTCACAGTTCGGAGGAAGAGGCAGTGGTGAGACCGAGCCAACAGCGTAGCAAAAGAGGGAGCAGTGGGCAAAAGCAGAACACCCGCCGCCAAGAGACTCTGTCTGCTACTGACCGCCGCCATCTGGGACCGAGCACCCCAAAGGCAGCTTCAAGGAGTTCCCTGGCATGGCACTTCTTCAAACAATGTGCTGACGACAAGACCCGAGTGGTTTGCACGCTGTGCCATCAGAGCCTGAAGCGAGGCATTAACGTTCTGAACCTTAGCACAACCTGCATGACCAGGCACCTGCATGCAAAGCATGAACTGCAGTGGAGTAAACACCTTAAAAACAAGGAAGTCACTCAGGCTCCCCCTGCTACCTCTTCTGCTGCTGCCGCCTCGGCCTCTTCCTCCGCCTCTGGAGGAACGTTGGCACCTGCCGCCCAGCAAACATGGGATGTACCACCAACACCACCACCTGCGTCACCAAGCATCTCAACCATGTCACACGACAGCGTTCAGCTCTCTATCTCACAAACATTTGAGAGAAAGCGTAAATTCCCACCTAGCCACCCTCGATCCCTGGCCCTGAATGCCAGCATTTCTAAACTACTGGCCTATGAAATGCTGTCATTTAGGCTGGTGGACACAGACAGCTTCAAACAGCTCATGTCGCTTGCTGTCCCACAGTATGTTGTTCCCAGCGGCACTACTTCTCCAAGAGAGCCGTGCCTTCCCTGCACAACCAAGTATCCGATAAAATCAAGTGTGCACTGCGCAACGCCATCTGTGGCAAGGTCCACCTAACCACAGATACGTGGACCAGTAATCACGGCCAGGGACGCTATATCTCCCTAACTGCACACTGGGTAAATGTAGTGGCGGCTGGGCCCCAGCGGAGTGCTGTTTGGCGCACGTCCTTCCGCCGCCAAGGATCGCAGGGCAACATTCTTTGCCTCCTGTCTCCTCCTCCTCCTACTCAGCTTCCTCCTCCTCTTCTTCCACCTGCTCATCCAGTCAGCCACACACCTTCACCACCAACTTCAGCACAGCCCGGGGTAAACGTCAGCAGGCCATTCTGAAACTCATATAATTGGGGGACAGGCCCCACACCGCACAGGAGTTGTGGGGGGGTATAGAACAACAGACCGACGAGTGGTTGCTGCCGGTGAGCCTCAAGCCCGGCCTGGTGGTGTGCGATAATGGGCGAAATCTCGTTGCAGCTCTGGGACTAGCCGGTTTGACGCACATCCCTTGCCTGGTGCATGTGCTGAATTTGGTGGTGCAGAAGTTCATTCACAACTACCCCGACATGTCAGAGCTGCTGCATAAAGTGCGGGCCGTCTGTTCGCGCTTACGGCGTTCACATCCTGCCGCTGCTCGCCTGTCTGCGCTACAGCGTAACTTCGGCCTTCCCGCTCACCGCCTCATATGCGACGTGCCCACTAGGTGGAACTCCACCTTGCACATGCTGGACAGACTGTGCGAGCAGCAGCAGGCCATAGTGGAGTTTCAGCTGCAGCACGCACGGGTCAGTCGCACTGCGGAACAGCACCACTTCACCACCAATGACTGGGCCTCCATGCGAGACCTGTGTGCCCTGTTGCGCTGTTTCGAGTACTCCACCAACATGGCCAGTGGCGATGACGCCGTTATCAGCGTTACAATACCACTTCTATGTCTCCTTGAGAAAACACTTAGGGCGATGATGGAAGAGGAGGTGGCCCAGGAGGAGGAGGAGGAGGAGGAAGAGGGGTCATTTTTAGCACTTTCAGGCCAGTCTCTTCGAAGTGACTCAGAGGGAGGTTTTTCGCAACAGCAGAGGCCAGGTACAAATGTGGCCAGACAGGGCCCACTACTGGAGGACGAGGATGAGGAGGAGGTGGAGGAGGATGAGGATGAAGCATGTTCACAGCGGGGTGGCACCCAATGCAGCTCGGGCCCATCACTGGTGCGTGGCTGGGGGGAAACGCAGGACGTTGACGATACGCCTCCCACAGAGGACAGCTTGTCCTTACCTCTGGGCAGCCTGGCACACATGAGCGACTACATGCTGCAGTGCCTGCGCAACGACAGCAGAGTTGCCCACATTTTAACGTGTGCGGACTACTGGGTTGCCACCCTGCTGGATCCCCGGTACAAAGACAATGTGCCCACCTTACTTCCTACACTGGAGCGTGATAGGAAGATGCGCGAGTACAAGCGCACGTTGGTAGACGCGCTACTGAGAGCATTCCCAAATGTCACAGGGTAACAAGTGGAAGCCCAAGGCGAAGGCAGAGGAGGAGCAAGAGGTCGCCAACGCAGCTGTGTCACGGCCAGCTCCCCTGAGGGCAGGATTAGCATGGCAGAGATGTGGAAAAGTTTTGTCACCACGCCACAGCTAACTGCACCACCACCTGATACGGAACGTGTTAGCAGGAGGCAACATTTCACTAACATGGTGGAACAGTACCTGTGCACACCCCTCCACGTACTGACTGATGGTTCGGCCCCATTCAACTTCTGGGTCTCCAAATTGTCCACGTGGCCAGAGCTAGCCTTTTATGCCTTGGAGGTGCTGGCCTGCCCAGCGGCCAGCGTTTTGTCTGAACGTGTATTCAGCACGGCAGGGGGCGTCATTACAGACAAACGCAGCCGCCTGTCTACAGCCAATGAGGACAAGCTGACGTTCATAAAAATGAACCAGGCATGGATCCCACAGGACCTGTCCATCCCTTGTGCAGATTAGACATTAACTACCTCCCCTTAACCATATATTATTGTACTCCAGGGCACTTCCTCATTCAATCCTATTTTTATTTTCATTTTACCATTATATTGCAGGGCAACCCAAAGTTGAATGAACCTCTCCTCTGTCTGGGTGCCGGGGCCTAAAAATATCTGACAGTGGCCTGTTCCAGTGTTGGGTGACATGAAGCCTGATTCTCTGCTATGACATGAAGACTGATTCTCTGCTGAGTCGCTGACATGAAGCCAGATTCTATGTTATGGGACCTCTCTCCTCTGTCTGGGTGCCTGGTCCTAAATATCTGACAATGGACTGTTTCAGTGGTGGGTGACGTGAAGCATGATTCTCTGCTATGACATGAAGACTGATTCTCTGCTGACATGAAGCCAGATTCTCTGCTATGGGGCCTCTCTCCTCTGCCTGGGTGCCTGGGCCTAAATATCTGACAATGGACTGTTCCAGTGGTGGGTGACGTGAAGCCTGATTCTCTGCTATGACATGAAGACTGATTCTCTGCTGACATGAAGCCAGATTCTCTGCTATGGGACCTCTCTCCTCTGCCTGGGTGCCTGGGCCTAAATATCTGACAATGGACTGTTCCAGTGGTGGGTGACGTGAAGCATGATTCTCTGCTATGACATGAAGACTGATTCTCTGCTGACATGAAGCCAGATTCTATGTTATGGGACCTCTCTCCTCTCCCTGGGTGCCGGGGCCTAAATATCTGACAGTGGCCTGTTCCAGTGGTGGGTGACGTGAAGCCTGATTCTCTGCTATGACATGAAGACTGATTCTCTGCTGACATGAAGCCAGATTCTCTGCTATGGGACCTCTCTCCTCTGCCTGGGTGCCGGGGCCTAAATATCTGACAATGGCAGGGCCGGATTAAGAGCATCATGGGCCTGGTGCTGAGGATTTTGCTGGGCCTTTTTATGGAACTGCACTCAGTGTCTTAATTACATATATATTTTATCGATACCATTTAAGTATTTTGTTCCTGCAACTACCCCTTCATTTGGCGTCTATCTTGGCAACCTGGAGGGGGACCACGGGAGGGGGACCCTGAGGGTGGGGGCACCCTCTGGGCACTATAGTGTCAGGAAAACCGCTTTGTTTTCCTGACACTATAGTGATCATTTAACATTACTATGAAGATTACTGTTTTCTAGCTGCTGTGGACTGTGGACAACAGCAGCTAGAAACAGTAATTTCCATAGAGCTGTGTTATGATTTATGGACACAGCACTCAGCATGCTTAGCCAGTCAGATAGAAGGCTGGCTAAGCATGCTGAGAGCTGTGTCTAAATAACATAACACATTAAAGGGATTCTGTCACCAGGTTTCACCCCTGTCAGCTAAAAATATGCTGATGTTCAGGGCGTCTTCACGATTCCTAATGTGGGCTTATAAATGTCATCTGTGGGCTTATTTAGCTAAAAAACAGCTATTACTAACCTGTCAGTCAAAGAAATAAGGTGCCCAAGGGGATGTTAATGGATGCAAGGTGCCCGCCTCACCCGCCGCCGTTCGTGCCCAGCGCCGCCTTTCCAGACTTCTGCGCCGCCTCCTAATCCTCTGTGGCCTCTCGCTCTCCCTCCCTCCCCCTCCTCCTGCTGTAAGATCTCGCGCATACAGGGGTTGAGCGAAGTGCCGGTGCATGCGCACTTCTCTGTAAGAAGCCAAATGGAGAAGTCCGCACGGGCGCATCAGGCAGAGCCCTGTGCGCAAGCGCAAGATCTTACAGCAGAAGAAGGGGGGAGGGAGGGAGAGCGAGAGGCGGCACAGAGGATTAGGAGGTGGCGCAGAAGTCCGGAAAGGCGGCGCTGGGCACGAACGGCGGCGGGTGCGGCCGGCACCTTGCATCCATTAACATCCCCTTGGGCACCTTATTTGTTTGACTGACAGGTTAGTAATAGCTGTTTTTTAGCTAAATAAGCCCACAGATGACATTTATAAGCCCACATTAGGAATCGTGAATACGCCCTGAACATCAGCATATTTTTAGCTGACAGGGGTGAAACCTGGTGACAGAATCCCTTTAAAGAAATTACTGTTTCTAGCTGCTGTGGACTAGCAGCTAGAAACAGTAATTTCTTTAATGTGTTATGTTATTTAGACTGAGCTCTCAGCATGCTTAGCCAGTCAGTAATTTTCATAGTGCTGTTATGATTTATGGACACAGCTCTCAGCATGCTTAGCCAGCCTTCTATCTGGCTGTGCTTCTTGAGAGTCACAGTCCACAGGCTCAGAAACAGCCTGTGGACTGTGACTCTCAAGATGCAAAGCCAGATAGAAGGCTGGCTAAGCATGCTGAGAGCTGTGTCCATAAATCATAACAGCACTATGATTGTCCTCCCTTCCAACTGGATGAGTTTATCTGATACCTGCCCTGCTCCAGAAGCTCCTGCTGTCTCGCGGGCTGGTGTGGCTGAGCACTGTGGGCCGTGTGCTGGTCGAAACTGCTGAGCAGCTTGTACACAGCGCAGCGTGCAAAAGGGATAACCGCGGGTGCACTGAGGTCATATCCGGCGGGCCGGCATTACAGGAGCCGCACCAGCTGTTCTGACGTCCAGCCGTCGGATATCCTGTGACGTACATCCGGCGGCAGGACGTCAGAGCAGCTGGTGCTGTTCCTGTAATGCC
Organism: Bufo bufo; assembly: GCF_905171765.1. Taxonomy (NCBI): domain Eukaryota; kingdom Metazoa; phylum Chordata; class Amphibia; order Anura; family Bufonidae; genus Bufo; species Bufo bufo. Next base: position 317,875,950 of record NC_053391.1, read on the forward strand.
GGCCCGCCGGATATGACCTCAGTAGTGATGGGAAGTTCGGATCTTTCAGATGAATCGGTTCATGAATCGGATCTTCGGTTCACTTGCTGAGTCACTGACTGCTGAGCTGACTCGCAAGTGAACCAAAGACTCTAGGTGCCGGTGCGCATGCGCAGATGCTATCGATTCGATTCACTTGCTGTTGCTGACTCAGTCGGCTCTTCAGCTCTCTAATGAGTGAGTCAGGATCAGGAAGAGTGATTTATTATAGTGATAGTGAAGGGAAGCTGAGGCTGACGCCGGACAGGAGTCAGGAGCTGTCACTGTGGTGTGCATTGTTGTCTGTTGTGCATTGTTACCCACAGTGACAACAGTCTGACACTGACAGTAGTACAGCGAACCAAGTGAAGTGAAATGTGAATGCACAGGGAAAACTATGTGCTGAATTGATAACAGTATTACAGTAACACAGTCACTGGCTGATAATAAAACAGTCCCCACTTAACGGAATCCATAAAGGAGATGTTAACCCACCCTTAGTTATATAGCTACTGAACGAGATGCCTTTAACATATATATCTCCTGAGAAGCCAATTTGATCCTAAAGGGTTAATTCAACCTGTAATCTAAACTCTGTGTCATCTGTCACTTCTCTTATCTCTGCTCCTGTCCCTTAATCTTATCACTGCTGAGAGCCTCAGTGTAACCTGTTCTAGAGTCTTACTCACGGCTCTTTTAACTCAAAGAATCGAATGAGTCTCTAACTAATCAGATCTTTAGATTCTTTTAACTTGTGACTCATTCGATTCATTTCTATTCTTAGACTCCCTGTACAGACGACTCAGAACTGCTAGTGCTTGCCTTGCCTCAGCTCTGATTGGTTGGTGGGCGGGGAGGGGAGGGGCTGGCAGAAGCAGCCATATTACGCTCCTCCCGAGTCCCTCCCTCAGGCTCCCTGCTGCCAGCGTGAGGTGAGCGTCTCTGCATTGTCTGTGCTCTATGTGACGCTGCGCTGTGTACAACAGAGGACTTTTAGCGCGGGCCGCTCCCGACGGCCTTTTGGCTGGCGGAAGGGCCTATTTTATGGTAGGGGCCTGTTGCTGCAGCTCCATCAGCCCTTACGTTAATCCGGCCCTGGAGACAGGTCCGTAGAGAGTACACCCTGGGTGGGTTTGGTTGGTACAAGTCGCCAGGTCTGGGATGGAGATTTACGGGGCTTGACTGCCCCCCTCCCAAAAGAACCCCCTGTAACAGTAGCCTCGTAGCTCTGAACCAGGTCCACCATTTCTAGGGTATTGCCAGAAGACACCTGGCCGATCCAGTGCTGGAGAGGGAGTGGCAGAGCCCTCCAGAACATATATTCGCTAATAGTCTATCCAGCATAGCCGTGGCACTCAGCACATCAGGCTGTAGCCACTTTTGCAAGAGGTGGAGTAGGTCATAATACTGGGTCCTCGCAGGCTCAGCCGGCTTAAACCCCCACTGATGTACCCGCTGGGCCCGGACCAACACATTCACCCCCAGTCTTGCCAAAATCTCACCCTTTACTTTTTGGTAGTCGGACGCTTGATCGTCCGGCAAGTCGAAATACACCAGCTAGGAATCGGATACCAGGAATGGAGCGACGACCTCAGCCCACTGGTCACACGGTAGCTTTTCTCTTATGGCCACTTTCTCGTACATCGGCAGGTAGGTTTCGATGTCATCTGCGGGGGTCATCTTAGGAATCGCGGTACGGACTGCTTTCCAGGCATCGTGGACGCTCGGGTTTGCTCCTGCTGTCTGCAAAGCCATCATGTGTTGTAGCAGCAACTAGTTAGTCTCCTGCTGCTGCTTATTAGCCTCGCGTTGCTGCAGGTTTGTCTCTTGCTGCTACAGATTAGCCTCCATGAGGGCCTTCACAACAGCCTGCATTTTGTCGTGGGGCACTGGTTGCAATACAGCTGGTTTAATGTACTACATACAACTGTGCCTGAAAAATGCAGAAGCCAAAAATATCGGCGTTCACGCCAGCCTCACTGCTTCTGCCTGCATCCTCCACCAATTGTGGGGTTTAGTTTTTGGTGTTAATTCAAACACAATGGAAAGTTCATATAACACAAGTCACCTTAAGGCCAATAAGATAATGGGTTGCATCAAAAGGGGCATAGATGCCCGTGATGAGAACATATTCCTACTACTTTACAAATCATTAGTCAGACCACACATGGAGTACTGTGTACAGTTCTGGGCTCCAGTGAACAAAGCAGACATAGCAGAGCTGGAGAGGGTCCAGAGGAGTGCAACTAAAGTAATAACTGGAATGGGGCAACTACAGTACCCTGAAAGATTATCAAAATTAGGGTTATTCACGTTAGAAAAAAGACGACTGAGGGGAGATCTAATTACTATGTATAAATATATCAGGGGTCAGTACAGAGATCTATCCCATCATCTATTTATCCCCAGGACTGTGACTGTGACGAGGGGACATCCTCTGCGTTTGGAGGAAAGAAGGTTTGTACACAAACATAGAAAAGGATTCTTTACGGTAAGAGCAGTGAGACTATGGAACTCTCTGCCTGAGGAGGTGGTGATGGTGAGTACAATAAAGGAATTCAAGAGGGGCCTGGATGTGTTTCTAGAGCGTAATAATATTACAGGCTATAGCTACAAGAGAGGGGTCGTTGATCCAGGGAGTTATTCTGATTGCCTGATTGGAGTCGGGAAGGAATTTTTTATTCCCCTAAAGTGAGGAAAATTGGCTTTTACCTCACAGGGTTTTTTTGCCTTCCTCTGGATCAACTTGCAGGATAACAGGCCGAACTGGATGGACAAATGTCTTTTTTCGGCCTTATGTACTATGTTACTATGTTACCTTGGTGGCAGTTCTGCCTCCAGCGTGCGGCTCTCAGCCCTCCAGCACGGCACGAAGCCTCAGATCCCAAAAACAGAGACTTCTCTGCTGAGCCCAGCTGCCTATTTAAGGACAGCCAGGTGCTGCCAAAACCCGGACCGGCATTTAAACTCCTGTCCGGTATTTGACCTCACCTGGCTGAAAACCATCCCAGCCGCACATGCTGGGAGGAAAATAATGTATTTTTCGCCCCATAAGACGCACTTTTTGTGGGGGGGGGGAAATGGCAGTGCGTTTTATGGGGCGAATGCTGCCACTTTTACATCGCAGGCTGCGATGTATCAGCGGGGAGGGAGGAGGGGCTGGAGGCAACTCGCGGCCGGGCCCAGTGCAGTCACTGTACTCTTACACCGGGCCCCGCACACACAAGTATTCAGATTAAATCTGGCGGCAATTGATATGTTAACTGTAGGCAATCCATATTTTAACTACAAGGCAGCGCAATCCGCATACCTTAGTACTCACTATTGAACGCCCGTACTTGCAGGCAGGCTGGCCAGTCACTCACTTCCTCACGGCGCATGCTCGCCCACTTAATTAATGAAGCAGGCAGAGCTTGCACCGTTCAGTATTTGGTGCAGGCGCAGTGAGTGAAGGACGCTCGCCTGCTGCTGGCTTCTTCACTGCGCCTGCGCCGAATACTGAACGGGACGGCGCAGGCGTTAGATTTCGCTGGCAGGAGGAGACTAACGCTGGCCTGGCCCTGTCAATCAAGTGAACAAGGGGGCGTTGAAAGAGCTGGGCGAACTGAGCCTCTAGGAGCAGGTGCAACGCTTCCCCTGCTCCTAGAGGCTAATTAGCATATAATAAAAGTTAAAATTGTGCAGTAAGGGGCGCATCCATAAGCATAAGAATAGGCTAGTTAGGGTCTGCTGACATTGCACATAGGGTTAATTCTGGTGACAGAAACCCTTTAATTGATATTAGTTTTTGCTGGTAGCCTGTAAAGTTAATAAAAGAGGGTGTTTAACTTTTATATGCCTCTTGCACTGCCTGGCAGCTTCCCACACTCCACCCTTGTCCTTTGGCTGTGGTGGTAGGCATACTTCTTTGGATCCCTCCTGTTTTGAGTGTAATGGTATAATAACCACTCTGTGGATAATTTTAATATTTTAACAAAGTTGTGACAGATCCCCGTCCAATAATAAAAGGTTTTATGCATAATACATATTATTGTTAGTGCATTTACTTAAATGGGAAGTCGTAGGGTTTGTTTTATGCAGCGGGCGTTTATGTTCTCTGCAGTCTGACCAGAAGATGGCAGTGTGCACCAATGTTGCGCTTTCTTCGGCTTGAGGTTATATGAGTACACTGGCACTGTGCAAAGGGTACAATCGTGAAAAGAAAATGCAGAATTTGAAATAATGTAAATAACCAGCTTGATTCAAATTTTATATATACCTGATTTGCAGGTAAGAACTGACTGCTTATGCAATGATCTGTTCTCCCAGGGGCGATCAGGTCCCAGTGTTTAGGAATGCCGAGTGGTATGTTGTGGCCCTAATAGTTTGTGTCACGGTGTTCCTATCTGGATAATGTCACTCCCCGGGGTTAGACTCCGTAACAAAAAAGCAGTGCTAGTTGGTGGAGTAAGTAGAGTCCAGACTTAGTAAAGTTCATTGGTTTTTACTTGAATAAACTTGCGATAAACTTGTGCCATCCAAACAATACTTGATCTTTCTCTTGGCTCCAGTAGGCTAGGTGTAAACTGGCAGGTAAACTTGAATACTTTGCATTCTCTTTCTGCTGCTGTGCTAATCTCTGGCTTCAGTCTGGTTACTGGACTTTCTAGCAGTTCTAGTACTGTTGAGTGGGGTGCCTGTTGACCCCCTTGAAATACTCAGTCTGTGAAGTGCCTGAAGCTGGGGGGGGGGGGGGATTTACAAGCTGCTTCCCGGGGCTCCAGCAGCAGGAGGGGGGAAATGCTCCCCTCACTACCCCTTGTCTGCTCCCTTTGGACTAAAACTCAACTCTCATATAGCTTCCTGCAACATCTCCCTTGGTAGGAAGCAGGACTAGCCCACTTCACATATAAAAACTACAGATTGGCGTGGTATTAAAAAGCAGGAAGTGCTCAACCCCATATGCAGTGGTGCATCTATACAGGGGGGCAGATCCTGCACTTGTGGTCCGCTGCTAATGGCAATCCCCAGCAAAAATGCATACAATGGAGGATGCCTGCAGCTGACCACAGGTACCACAATGGACATCCTACACAAGACAGCAAATGTGTGGATGTGATAAAACATGTATAGGGTGTAACTATGAACTAGATTTTGTGTATATATGCGAGGAATATGTTTAACTGCCTGAATACACGCTTAAAAGAATTTTTATTGGTAATATATTAAAAATCGTGGCGAACCTGCCACATAATGAATTCGTCAGGCTAAGCCTAGATAGGTGGCTCACTCCACAATTGTATGGGTATAGCCACTCAATCCACGCTTTCAACACGTGCAAAACTGGAATATCAGTATAGTCTGCTTTATATACGTCTCCTGATAAATTCCCAGATGCACTGACAATTACTCACTAAATGTGCTGGATATGCTTATAGTATATCAAGGGCACCAGCTATAAACATTAGTAGCAGCTTACTCAATAAGCCGCAACAATGTATTACAAGTAGTGAGTATAGAACAATAGTAGATGGGATAGATAAATTGCGGGTGAGAGCTTTATGTTTGAGCTCTACTTACAACCCTGCTAATCTTTGTCTCTATTATCCCATCACTAACTTACAAAGGGACCGTCTCTGCCTATTCATGCGTCTGCTCGACGCGTTTCTATGTCACTGTATAACTAGTAGCATGTCCTCAGGAGCAGAGTAACAGTGGCATAGGTGCAGTTTATTTAATCTCTGACAACTTGCATTATGCACACTGATAGAGAGAACGCTGCACGCTTCTGTTTGCGCGCGTGCAGCTCAAAGAGATACAGCCTCCGGCACTTGTTTGCAGCCGTCTCGCGGCCGCTCAGCCGCCGATCTCATATCAAAGTCACCACTCCCACTGGGCGGAGCTTCATCGGCAGGCGGTGACATCATCCTGAAGAGGTGAAACTATCACGGTCGGCGTGGCTATCACATACGTGACACAGAGGGAGGGAACGAGGAAGGCCCTGCCCAAGTGAGAGGGAAGATGGTGACCCCTGACTCACCTGGCGGCTGGCACCTGGCTGCCCTGACGTCCCTAGACGGGTTCCTCACCCGTACGCCGATCACGTGCCTAAAGCCCTGGCTTTCCCTGAGCTGAGCCCTAGGTAGTGAACAGGGCGATGGGAACACTAGTCCGCACCACTAACTCTAAGGGAAAACACCAAGGGGAGGACAGACAACACAGACTCAACATATATTCCCAGGTGGGCGACAACAGGAGACAACAATAAGCCCAACAGGGATCCGGAGGGTAGCACTCAGGAACGACAACCAGGATTAACCACTCCAGTGGGTCAGTATAGATGTCCAGGCAGGAAGCTCTATAACTGGCAACTAGAGAAGTGTGAGGGGAGAATATAAGGAGGTAGGGAGTGGCAGACAAGAAACAGCTGAGGAGGAGAAGCTACGGATCCCTGAGAGAGACAAAAAGGATAGCAAGGCAAACACAGAAAACAATCACTAAGAAACACCGTGATCTTTAGATATAGAGCGCGCAGCCACCCGCTGCGACTTCCTGACCCCGGGTATAACGGAGTCAGACGTGGCTCTTGATACCCTCGTGACAGTACCCCCCCTTTCACGAGGGGCCTCCGGACACTCAGGACCAGGTCTCTCCGGATGAGAGGCATGGAAAATCTGAATTAACCTGTTGGCGTTTACCTCTGACGCTGGAACCCACATTCTTTCCTCGGGACCGTAACCCCTCCAATGCACCAGATACTGAAGAGAGCGGCGGACCCGACGAGAATCAACAATTCTGGCTATTTGAAACTCCAGATTACCAGCCACAATGACAGGAGGAGGTGGCAGCGGCGATGGTTCTAGAGGTGGAACATACTTCTTGAGTAACGATTTATGGAAGACGTTATGGATCTTAAAAGTCTGAGGTAGCTCCAGGCGAAAAGCCACAGGGTTAATGACGGCTACTATTTTATAGGGACCAATGAACCTAGGACCCAGTTTCCAAGAAGGAACCTTCAACTTAATATTCCTAGTAGACAACCACACATAGTCATTCACTCCTAGGTCCGGACCTGGCGACCGTTTCTTATCGGCCATGCATTTATATTTACCACTCATCTTTTTCAAGTTAACTTGCACCTTCTGCCATACCGATGAAAGAGATGAAGAAAACCTTTCCTCTTCGGGAACCCCAGAAGACCCCCCCTCTTTGAAAGTACAAAATTGGGGATGAAAACCGTATGCACCAAGGAATGGTGACTTGCCAGTGGACTCCTGATAATGATTATTTATGGCAAACTCAGCTATCGGTAAATATGATGACCACAACTCTTGGTTTTCAGACACAAAACACCTTAAATATGTTTCTAGGTTTTGGTTGGTACGCTCAGTCTGTCCATTCGACTGAGGATGGAAAGCTGAGGAAAAGGACAAGTGAACCCCCAAACGGGAACAAAAAGCTTTCCAAAACTTAGAAATAAACTGGGTTCCCCGATCCGAAACCACATCGGAAGGGACCCCGTGAAGCTTCACGATTTCACTGATAAACACCTGAGCGAGAGTTTTAGCATTAGGAAGTGCGGGTAGCGCAATAAAGTGTACCATTTTGCTAAACCTGTCTACTACTACCAAGATAACTGTTTTACCCGCCGACAACGGTAAGTCAGTGATGAAATCCATTGACAGATGTGTCCATGGCCTATTGGGGATGAAAAGTGGCAATAAAGACCCTGCTGGACGTGTATGAGAGACTTTCGCGCGTGCACAAGTAGAACAAGTAGACACGAAATCCATTACATCCTGACGCAACCTTGGCCACCAAAAACGACGAGATAAAAGCTCCAAGGTTGCTTTACTACCCGCGTGTCCAGCAAGTGCCGAATTATGATGTTCTTTTAATAATTCAAGACGCAGGTTTAACGGTACAAACAATTTCTCTGAGGGGCAAGAGGCCGGGGCGTCCCCCTGAGCCTCTAACACCTTTCCCTCTAGAACAGAGTGTACAGCAGAGACAACCACTCCTCTTTGTAAAATAGGTACCGGATCACAAACATTACCCCCTCCAGGGAAACTACGAGATAATGCGTCTGCCTTAATATTTTTTGCCCCAGGATGATAGGTGATTACAAAGTTAAATCTGGTAAAGAATAGCGACCACCTAGCTTGTCTAGGGGTGAGACGCTTAGCCGATTCTAGGTACAGAAGGTTCTTGTGATCCGTAATCACCGTGACGGGGTGGATTGCTCCCTCTAAGAAGTGACGCCACTCTTCAAGCGCCAGTTTAATCGCCAACAGTTCCCTATTTCCAATATCATAATTCTTCTCCGCAGAAGATAATTTTTTGGAAAAGAAAGCGCAAGGACGCCATTTGCCAGGAGACGGACCCTGAGACAATACAGCTCCCACTCCCACCTCTGACGCATCTACCTCGACAATAAAAGGCTGGGAGACATCAGGTTGAATTAGAACAGGTGCCGAGGTAAACCTCTCCTTTAGAGAGGAAAATGCATCTTTAGCGGCGTCAGACCATTTGGAAAAATCCGTCCCCTTCCTAGTCATGTCGGTAAGGGGTTTAACGATCACTGAATAATTTTTAATGAACTTTCTATAGAAATTAGCGAAACCCAAAAACCGTTGTAGGGCTTTAAGGTTCTCAGGAAGATCCCAATCTAAAATTGCCTGGACCTTCCCAGGATCCATGCGGAAACCTGAAGCAGATAATAGATATCCCAGGAACTGTAATTCCTGAACAGCGAAGACACATTTTTCAATTTTCGCATATAATTTATTCGTCCGTAGGACCTGCAGTACTTGCCTGACATGCACCTCATGTGTTTTCAGATCAGCCGAATAAATTAAGATATCATCTAGGTATATGACTACAAACCTGCCGATGAGATGACTAAAAATATCATTAACGAAATGTTGGAAGACAGCAGGGGCATTGGTTAGACCGAAAGGCATAACTAGATTTTCATAATGCCCCTCAGGGGTGTTAAAAGCTGTCTTCCACTCATCCCCTTCCCTGATACGAATCAGATTGTAGGCCCCCCTAAGATCAAGTTTGGAGAACCACTTAACACCCGCAATCTGATTAAAAAGGTCAGGAATGAGAGGAAGAGGGTATGGGTCACGGATGGTTATCTGGTTTAACTCACGGAAATCTAAGCAAGGACGCAGGCCCCCATCTTTCTTTTTAACAAAGAAAAACCCTGCAGCCACGGGTGAAGAAGAGGGTCTGATGTGTCCCTTAGCCAGACTCTCGGAGATATAATCTTTCATGGCTTGTCTCTCGGGACCCGAAAGATTATACAACCTGGACTTTGGTTATTTTGCCCCGGGAATCAGGTTAACCGGGCAATCATAAGGACGATGAGGTGGTAGTTTCTGACAACCCTTTTCAGAAAAAACGTCCTCAAAGTCCGAAATAAATGTAGGTAGGGAAGCTATGGAGGCGATTAAGCAATTGTTATTTAAGCAATTCTCTCTGCAATGCTCACTCCACTCCAATATCTCCCTGGCCTGCCAATCCACCACTGGATTGTGCGCTACCAACCAGGGAAGACCCAATACCACCGGAGAGGGAAGGCCCTCCAGAACGTAACATGAAAGACACTCATTATGGTGGTCCCCTACCCGAAGGTGTAAATTACGAACAATGTGGGTGAGGTTTCTCTGAGACAGAGGAGCAGAATCTATAGCGAATACAGGAATAGGTCTCTGCAGCGTACAGAGAGACAAACCCATAGTGCGGGCAAAATGGGCATCAATCAAGTTTACCCCTGCTCCACTGTCTAGAAAAACAGAAATAGACTCCGTCTTAACACCAAAAACAATGACCGCTGGTAACACAAATTGAGATGTTCGTATGGAGGAAACGTATACCCCCCGGCTGACATCCTCCGCACAGCCCGGGGTTAGTAGTTTTCCGACGGTCTTTTGTTTTTGAGAAAGGAGGGACAGACATTAATGAAATGACCCCTCCCCCCACAGAAAAAACAAGCCCCCCCCCCTACGGCGAACCTCGGGAGGACGGACCTGACGAGAAGTTCCGCCTAGCTGCATAGGCTCATCTAAGTCAGTACAGGCTGACGGTTGCTTGGGAGAGGTAACCAATTGCTCCGGAATTTTCGATCTCTCCCTAAGACGTCTATCTATTCTGATAGAGAGGGACATAACAGCATCAAGGGAAAGGGGGGTCTCATACAGCGCCAGTGCATCCTTAACCCTTTCAGATAACCCAGAGCAGAACTGACTCCTGAGAGCCGGGTCGTTCCACTGAGTATCCGTAGCCCACCTACGGAACTCTGAGCAATATTCCTCTGCTGACCGATCTCCCTGTAGGAGTCTCCGTAACTTCGACTCAGCCAGGGCGACTCGGTCAGGGTCATCATATATGAGACCCAAAGCCCCAAAAAATCCCTCCACTGACCGAAGAGCCTGAGAACCAGGGGGTAACGAGAACGCCCAGGATTGCGGATCCCCCTGAAGCAGGGAAATGACAATCCCTACCCGCTGTTCTTCATGACCTGAGGAGTAAGGGCGCAACTTAAAATATAATTTGCAGGCCTCACGGAACGTCGCAAATTTGTCCCTTCCCCTAGAAAATCTGTCGGGAAGAGCAACCTTGGGTTCAGTGACAACCTGGTTACCCATAGCAACCGCTGGGGGTGCGGTCTGCTGCATTTGCTGCTGTTGCTGGAGAACAGACGCCTTCAATCCTGCCACCTCCAAAGACAGGCTTTGAAGCTGTTCTGCCAAGGCATCAATAGGATCCATATTGGATTCTAAGTAGAGAGAGAAAAGAAGAAAAAAAAAAAAACAACAAACAAAAAATTATAATTTTTTTTTATTTTTCTCAAAAAGTAAGGGCCAGTTATAATATCACGGTCGGCGTGGCTATCACATACGTGACACAGAGGGAGGGAACGAGGAAGGCCCTGCCCAAGTGAGAGGGAAGATGGTGACCCCTGACTCACCTGGCGGCTGGCACCTGGCTGCCCTGACGTCCCTAGACGGGTTCCTCACCCGTACGCCGATCACGTGCCTAAAGCCCTGGCTTTCCCTGAGATGAGCCCTAGGTAGTGAACAGGGCGATGGGAACACTAGTCCGCACCACTAACTCTAAGGGAAAACACCAAGGGGAGGACAGACAACACAGACTCAACATATATTCCCAGGTGGGCGACAACAGGAGACAACAATAAGCCTAACAGGGATCCGGAGGGTAGCACTCAGGAACGACAACCAGGATTAACCACTCCAGTGGGTCAGTATAGATGTCCAGGCAGGAAGCTCTATAACTGGCAACTAGAGAAGTGTGAGGGGAGAATATAAGGAGGTAGGGAGTGGCAGACAAGAAACAGCTGAGGAGGAGAAGCTACGGATCCCTGAGAGAGACAAAAAGGATAGCAAGGCAAACACAGAAAACAATCACTAAGAAACACCGTGATCTTTAGATATAGAGCGCGCAGCCACCCGCTGCGACTTCCTGACCCCGGGTATAACGGAGTCAGACGTGGCTCTTGATACCCTCGTGACAGAAACGTTCTGCTGATCCGCTCTGTCTGATCTCCTATGCTAGCCGCTGTTGTGGGTATGTTTATCATGGGCAAAAATTGCCTACCATCGTAGGAGGACAATGGAGATTGGTATCATTTCATAGGTGATGGTTGGACAGTAGAAAACAGCACATAGGAGAACTTAATTATATTTACACTTATGAGTCCCATATATCAAACCTTTAGGACAATTGATACATGGGATAGATTTATAGCCACCAAATCACATATGAAATACCATATCTATAGATTCAGAACTACAGCATGTTCCTGAGATAGTATATAGGGTATCTCATATGTCACGTGGTGACCAATCTGTCACTCTCATATAATTCCCATAACACATATTGTGTGAATGGAAATTAAATCAGATGAAACAGGTATATGATATGTGGTCATTTAGACCGAATGGTTTCACTGTACGCAATGTAAAGGTCCATTCAGCCTCTTTTTTCAGTAGCAAATTATCTATGTCTCCACCTCTTGGAGATGCTCTGACGTGTTCTATGCCCTGGAAAGAGATGCATTGTTTCACTCCTGGATGGCATTCCGCCACATGTTGGGCAATGGGTGTATCATCCTCATTCGTGATGTTTAACAGATGCTCACCAATACGTCTCCTAAACTCCCTCTTTGTTTTGCCTACATATTGTTTAAGGCAGATGCATGTGGCCACATAGATCACCCCTACCGTTTTACAATTTATAAACGATCTGATAGTGAACTCTCGTCCTGTGGTTGTGCATTTTACCACGTTGCCCTTTTTGATGGCTTTACAGGCAATGCACTTGCCACATTTGAACGTACTGGGTGTTCTATTTGGAAGCCACGTAGATTGTATTGAGGGACTGTACAGGCTGTGCACCAATTGATCTCGCAGGTTGCTTCCTCTTCTATAAGTGATCAACGGAGAATCACTTATGAGATGTCCGACTATCGTATCAGATTTGAGGATGCTCCAGTTCTCCCTGATGATGTTTCTCACCTCCTTGTTGGCCTGGTCATAAGTGCCTATAATTCTTATTTTATTATCTGTAGCTCTTTTTTTGGGAACCAGGAGGTCATCCCTGTTACTGGCTGAGGCATGCTGATATGCCTCAGCGAGACAGGGGCCAGGGTATCCTCTCTGACTAAACCGTTTTTGTAGATCAGAGGATGCTCTCTTGAAATCAATCCATTCGGAGCAATTTCAGCGGGCTCTCAGATATTGCCCCTTAGGTATTCCAGATTTTAGTTTGGTAGGGTGTGCACTCTCCCATCTAAGTAAGGTGTTTGTGGACGTTGGTTTCCAAAACATTTTCATGACAATTTTTCTGGATTTATCAATGCTGATGCATAAGTCCAGGAACGTCAGTTGCATATTATTGATCTCGCTCGTGAAGAATAGGCCCAGATCATTTTGGTTAAGTTCCTTCACAAAATTACTGAAGGCCGTGCTGGTGCCGTTCCACAGAATGAACACGTCGTCTATGAATCTTATCCACAGAATAATAGACGACGTCCATTGTTCCATTGCCTCACTAAAGACACATTCCCTCTCCCACCAGCCCAGGTAGAGGTTGGCATAAGTCGGGGCACACGGACTTCCCATGGCCACTCCCCTGAGCTGGTGGTAGAACTTGCGATCAAAGGTGAATACGTTATGATTCAAGATGAAATCGAGTAGCTCGATCACAAAGCCATTGTGATTGGCCAAATGTGATCCTCTTTCAGTGAGGAAAGCGCCCACTGCCTGGCAACCCCTATCATGGGGTATTAAACTATACAAAGCCTCTACGTCGAGGCTTGCCAGTAGTGTGCCTGGATCACAATAGATGTCATTCAGTCGTCTCAGGACATCCATAGAGTCTCTAACATAAGATGGAAGGTTTAGGACAAAGGTTCTCAACACCTCATCTACATACAGACTGATTTTTTCTGTTAAGCCATTAATGCCAGACACAATGGGCCTGCCCTTCAACGGGCTCAGCCCCTTGTGAACCTTAGGCAGGCTATAGAATGCTGCTGTAACCGGATGCTCTGGTAACAGAAAAGCAAATTCATTCTTATCTATGAGGTGTTTTTGCATAGCTTTTAAGAATGCCCCTTAGTTCATTTTTGAACACTTCCATCGGATTATGCTCTAGTCGCCTGTAGCAGGACGATGTGATAAAACAGTAAAAATAATATAACAAAAACAGACAGGTGCATACTGCAGTCTTACTAACCCTCATACTGGTGTAAAATTTAGAGATTAGCCAACATATCCTACTTGGAGGACATGTCTGAGCCGGAGCACCGCACCAAGGTTTCTCAAGTAGCTTGGGACCTAACGCTAAACCTACCTGGGCCATATGGGCAATAACAGGAGCCAGTGGGTGAATTACAGAAGCTCAAGGTCTGACTCACAGCAATCTCCCAGTAACCTCCAGCATGTAACCATGCATACAATGGGAGGAGGGAGAGAGTTCTGAGCCCCACCCAAGACTGGCTGATATAGCCCGGGCCTCACATGTGCACCAGAATACTGCCTGTAGAAGGAGTAAATGAGAAGATTGAGCACGGTACCAGCACCTGTGGTGAGCACGGTACCAGCTTGGACACGGCCGTAACAGCAAATCAACAAAAGGAGAAAATCCGGCTCTTGAACAACAGGAGACACTTTATTTAGCGGTAAAACTTCCAATCCTCATAGGCAAGTGTATAGTCAACGCGTTTCGGACCTTCGTGTATCAGTCAGGACTGATACACGAAGGTCCGAAACGCGTAAAAATAATATAACAAGAACAAAGACAGGTGCATACAATATAAGGTGCATATGCATATAAAATAACAAGAACAAAGACAGGTGCATACTGCTGTCTTACTAACCCTCATACTGGTGTAAAATTGAGAGATTAGCTAACATATCCTACTTGGAGGACATGTCTGAGCCTAAGCACCGCGCCAAGGTTTCTCAAGTAGCTCGGGACCTAACGCTAAACCTACCTGGGTCATATGGACAATACCAGGAGGGCAATATCAGGAGCCTGTGGGCGAATTACAGAAGCGCAAGGTCTGACTCACAGAAATCTCCCAGTAACCTCCAGCATGTGACCATGCATACAATGGGAGGAGGGAGAGAGCTCTGAGCCCCATCCAAGACTGGCTAATCAGCCAGAACCTTCCAAAAAACTGCCAGGACCAGATCTGCTTCAATTGTGGTCTTCTCTAGAATTAGTAATGCCACTGATACTGTGAACGCAGGGTCAAAACCTGCTAGACCTAAGCCAAGCACGGCTGCTGTTAGGTCTGTTCAAGTAGATCACGGGTGTCAAACACAAGGCCTGCGGGCCGAATCCGGCCTGCCAGACCTCGTCATGTGGCCCGCGCAGCCGCCGCCGGCCGCCAGCCTTCACCTTTTATTCTCGCTTTTTTTTTTTTTTTGACACAAGAAAGCCGCCTCTTCAGCCTACAAGCCAGAGAACGTCTGCCCTCTAGCGGCGCCGGCCGTTCTACACAGGAAATAATTGTACCGTATATCCTAATTGCTTGTGTAGAATGCAGGCAGGCCGGGCGGCATCGTAACTCCCTGATGTCACGTGCTTGCACCGCCTCCTTTATGAATGAAGCAGGCGGCGCAGGCAAGTGACGTCAGTGAGTGACGCGCCGGCCGCCCGTCCTGCCTGCCGGCATTATACACAAGCAATTAGGATATACGGTACAATTAGGAGTGAGGGGGGCATGTTTAATAACTTTTAATTCAATAATACATTTTATATTTGTATACTGGGGGGGGGGGGGCGGCGGCGGGGGGGGGGGTTTACACGGAATCTGTGGATGGCACAGTTAAGGGGTGGGGGTCTGTGGATGGCACTGTTATGGGGTGGGGGGTCTGTGGACGGCACTGTTATGGGGTGGGGGGTCTGTGGATGGCACATATATAACACTGCCATCCACAGATCCCCCCCTGTAACAGTGCAAGCCACAGATCCCCCCCCTGTAACAGTGTCTGTCATCCACAGATCCCCCCATAAGTGTTCGTCATCCACAGATCCCCCCATAACAGTGTACGTCATCCACAGATCCCCCCATAACAGTGTCCGTCATCCACAGATCCCCCCATAACAGTGTCCGTCATCCACAGATCCCCCCATAACAGTGTCCGTCATCCACAGATCCCCCCCATAACAGTGTCCGTCATCCACAGATCCCCCCATAACAGTGTCCGTCATCCACAGATCCCCCCATAACAGTGTCCGTCATCCACAGATCCCCCCATAACAGTGTCCGTCATCCACAGATGTTTAAAAAAAATAATAATTACTGTCTGTTACCAAAAATCATTTTTCAATAAATTGTATAATAATTGTACATTTGAATATCTACTTGCCATTATTCTGACTATGTTTCTGCTTTCAGAGCTAGTTATTACTTACATTATTACAAAAAACAGTAATAATTGAATGCAGTGACAATAATTTATGATAATAAAGAGTGGACACATAGTCCTACAGATACAACCGGCCCTTTGAGGGTGACCAAACTGCTGATGCGGCCCCCGATGAATTTGAGTTTGACACCCCTGAAGTAGATCTTGTCTGGCAGTTTTTCTCCACAGTGCTGGCAGACAAAAGCATTTCTGTGTACAAGATCTGCAGGATAAAAATAAGCTATGGGTGTTCAAACGCAAATGTAGGCCCCATAGCTCTATTGCAGCACATGAAGCGGTATCACCATATCCTGTGAGAAAATAGAACTGGCCGCCAGCTACCGGAACAAAAGTATCTTACTTCTCCTGGTCTCCTTTACAGCAGCCAGGCTGCATCTACATGCAGTACAATATCCTTGTCATCATTAGTTACTGCTTCTCCCGCTCAGACAACTCCTCCTCTTACCTGCTCCATCAGATGACACTAAACTGTGTAAAGTAATTAACACGGAAGAGAACAGTATACTACTACAGAGGGATCTGGATAGATTGGAGGCTTGGGCAGATAAGTGGCAGATGAGGTTTAACACTGACAAATGTAAAGTTATGCACATGGGAAAGAAAAATACATGTCAACAGTATATCCTAAATGGTAAAATACTGGGTAACACTGACATGGAAATGGACTTAGGAATTTTAGGGGAAGGCAAACTAAACTGTAGAGACCAATGTCAGACAGCTGCTGCCAAGGCCAATAAGATAATTGGTTGCATCAAAAGGGGCATAGATGCCCGTGATAAGTCCTGCTACTTTACAAATCAGTAGTCAGACCACACATGGAGTACTGTGTACAGTTCTGGGCTCCTGTAAACAAGGCAGACATAGCAAAGCTGGAGAGGCTCTCTTCAAACATAGAAGAGAATTCTTTACGGTAAGAGCAGTGAGACTATGGAATTCTCTGCCTGAGGAGGTGGTGATGGTGAATTCACTAAAAGAGTTCAAGAGGGGCCTGGATGTATTTCTGGAGTGTATTAATATTACAGGTTATAGTTACTAGAGAGGGGTCGTTGATCCAGGGAGTTATTCTGATGGCCTGATTGCAGGATAACAGGCTGAACTAGATGGACATATGTCTTTTTTCAGCCTTATAAACTGAAAGGATTAGGACCTTTCTGGACCTCTACAACCACCTTGGTTTGATGTCACTGACGTCAGGAGAGATATTTCTCAGCTAGCAATAACATGACACACAGGTATCTCTGAGAAATACTCTAACTTTATTATGCTATCGCTTGGCCTTATATAGGCAGTAGAAAAGTTTGCATAACAACAGCGTTAAACCAATCATAGAGATAAACATTGGTGCTCATACAGATACTACCGGAACATCCTTATATGGTATGTGTACGTGCAGTAAGCAAAAAGAATAGGTTTTATTCAGTCACATATAAGAATGTACGCAGTTGTGCCGAATGACCCTGAATAAGACAAGAACGTTTGTACTAATTCTAGGAGATTCACAGAATCTGTCCTGGGACAGATAAGAAAACCTAACTCACAGTGGGGGAACTTGAAACAGTGCGTGGGTGAGATGTTATAACAATTCTTTACATATTTAGAGCAGGAACAAGATGGAGTCACATTTCTTTTCATAAACGATGTTACTATGTTACTATCAGCCATCAATAACGGAATGTGTGGCCAGGTAAAAACATTACATGCCAAGCAAGCTAATCTGCAAGTTTAAAGAAGCACTCCCACAAAAAAAAATTATCTGACCTGTTGGAAAGGTATACGATGCAAACTGTAGTGAAGGTATTTTTCTAACCAGTGACTGTATTTGTGAGTTATAACTTCCCTTCTGATCCTCAGTTGTGTCATGTGACCAACACTCCAACTCTCCAAATAGCATAGCATCTTATGTGTGGTCAGGAAGCCATTTTCTCTATGTATTGCTATGGGATTCTCAATGTCAGCCTCATAGGAAAGTAACTGACTTCCTGTCCTGTGTCAGTTGGAGTACAGTGTTGGTAACAAGGCAAGGGCTAAAAATTAGAAGGGACGTTATAACTCACAAATACAGTCACTAGTAAGAAGATTACTTTCAAAACAATTTACATCATGTACCTTTCTAACAGGTCAGAGAATAGGAATTTGTGTGGGAGTGCTTCTTTAACTTCCACCTGGCCAAGTTGCTGGTGGTACAGTCACTGCCCTACCACTTTATGGAATCTGTTACCTTTAAAAAACTGATGAGATGTGCTCAGCATCACTGGAAGATACCTAGCTGCTATTATTTCTCCCAAGAAGCCATCCCTTCCTTGTGCTCTCACATGGCAAAGAATGTGGGCCACTCCTTGCAATTCTCAGGATGCAGTAAGGTGGGCCATGTTTTTCATGGCCCACTGTGTCAATGTTTTGGCAAAGCAGCACTGCAGAAATGAGGCCAAGTCTTATAGACACTTCCATATAGGTGTTGGTTTGGTTCCCACATTAGGCGCTTATCCATCTCAACTATGTCCTCCTCAATAGACATCCTCCAGCCCCTAACAGAAACAGTTCAGAGCATTGCTTTCACTCTCCCTCTCTTCTATCATATGTATAAAGTGAAGTGTCACCATGCTGTGTTAGAGCTGGCCAGCCTGGGGGAGAGTAGCCTCACAGCCGGTTAGTTGCTAAAGTGCATAAAGCAGCAAACATCCTGCTCGCTGTCTCCCCACCAACTCCAACTGGGCAAGGTGGCCAGCAACAAAGGCAGAAACTTCATGGTTGTACTGCATTTGGAGCAAAAAACACATGCTCCCTGCACGGTGCACATGATAAATTTAGTGGTACATTGCTTTTTGAAAAAGTATCATGGCTTACAAAAGGCTATGTCCATCAGATTGTCCTTGCATTTCAGCCATTCTTATGTGGCAAGGAACTCCCTCCTGGACTTAGAGTGACAGAACGGCCTGCCATTGAACCGCTTGATCTGCAACGTTCTAACTCACTGGAATTCTTCCTTACATATGCTGGAGCGTCTGTATGAGCAGCCACCACATTATTACTATTTTTCCTATAGAGCCGCGCACACATCTATTGCCTTGTCTGTTCCATGCTGTGCTGCTACTGCTGCTGCTATTACTGTTGCCACATGCCATTATTACCCTACACACCTTATACTTTACCTTACCCTTTCCATGTCCATACTGTACGGCTTCTACTTCCAAAAATAAAGGAGAATTTTCAAGACTTGTTCATAACAAATTAATGTTTCTTCTGACAGTTAACGTGCGTGTGTGTATATATATTAGCAAGGCCCCTGTTAAGGCATAATTTTGAGATGCTTGGTCTCAACAAGCTACTGTTTCTTTGCTATAATACTGTGTGTTTATTTAAACAGCATCCACCCCAATAAGTGAGAATTTGTGGAATGTTTCTTAAAATTTTTTGATGATGTTATTTTTAATTTTCCATATCACTTTTTATATTTAAACTAAAACAAAAAATCCTGCAGTTTTTGCATTGACCATTACCATACGTCTAATAATTGGCACTACTTCTTGGTTTGTACAGATCACTTTACTGCAGTTAACTCATTCCAATTCTGTCTGTAATGATATCATCTCTGTGTATAGATAAGACAGGATCCACCATTCACAATAGGTGATTGTCGAATCTTATCTGTTCTTTCCTTGTACAATGACTTCTGCACAAGTCACAGAGCATGCCTAGAAGACTTTCCCATGTAAATCAATAGGGTCACTTCCTGTTCATTGTGTCTAAAGCCCATTGCCATAGATGCCGTAAAGCAATTTTTTTAATGCTGTGTAAATGCTGTTAAAAACATCTCAGGCAAAATGTCAGCCCCCATAATAATGTTTAGGAAATAAAATAAAAAAAATCTACAGTGAGAAAATAAAAAACAGATTAGAAAATAAGGACGTGTTACTATCTGGTTTTTATTGGCAGATAAAATTTTGGGTGACACATTTCCTTTAAAAGGAGGTGGGGTCGCAAACATTTGAAAAAAAAAAATAATAAAAAAAAATAAGTCTAAGAGACAAAACATATGAGTCCAAGGAGACCTCTGAGTGTCATAACAATTTTTCTGGCCATTTGAAGGACTTCTGATTCGGGAAGAGTTAGACACAAAACAAATTTCAAGAAATTCACTCATCTAAAAAAACATGTAAATTTGTTTGAAAAGATCTCCCTTTCATAAAGTTATGCTTGTTAGGACAAGGATGATTATAACTGAGAAAATAACGACTTTTCTTATAAAACGTAACTTTTACGTCATTGATAATAAAATAATACCCCACAATGTATACAGTAATTAATAACGTATTGTGCCACATAAGAAAAACAGAGCCTTACTTTGGACGTAGTCAAGGATAGTAACATCCAAGTCATTGAAGATGCAACAACTTACAGTTTTGGAGACCAAGGGCTTGAATACTTTGATAGATGAGAAGTGAGATCAGGAAAGGGGAGGGGGAAATCTTTCCCTGATGAATCCCTCAAAACACTACCCCTGCCTACAGGCGGAGCAGCCGCCCCAAAAGGGACGACCCCACCTCTTGGTGGCTAAGCCCTCGCTGTCACCTACTGTGACCCTGCCAAGGTGTGATGAATAATTGTCCCAACTCGTTTCCTCAGTGTCATGTGAGCTGGTTCATCAGGGACCAAAAATAAATAATCTAATACGCATCAATGATATTGACAGCATGGTAAGGGCATCTTGATGTGGAAAGGCGCACTCACATACTAGCGATGAGGCCTTAAATAGCTTGAATTTGGTGCTAGAAGTTGGCCCCTCCTGTTGAACAAAACAATAACAAACACAGGTGCACTCTGCAGTCTCACTAAACCCTCAAACAGATTTTAAAATTGAGAGATTAGTCAACATGTCCTACGGTGTAGAACATGTCTAAGCCCGGACACCACGCCAAGGTTTCTCAAGTAGCCCGGGACCTAACACTCACCTACCTGAGCCATATGGGCAATACCAGGAGCCAGTGGGCAAATTACAGGAGCATAAGGCCGACTCACAAACAGCTCACCAGTTACCTCCAGCATGCAGCCATGCTTGCAATGGGAGGAGGGAGGAGTCTGCGAGTCCCACTCAAGACTGGCTGATATGTCCCAGGCCTCACAGGTGCACCTAAATGTGGCCTGTAGATGGAAAACAGGCACATTTAAATTGGAGTTTATACACCTCCAGGAATCTATGTATACAAACTAAGAAGACAGGTTGGCATTAGCAGGAGGTGCTCAAACCCACATGCAGTTGTGCATATATATAGGGGAGCAAATCCTGCACTTGTGGCCCGTTGCTAATGGCAATCCCCAGCAAAATGCATACGGTGGAGGATGCCCACGGCGAACCACAAGTACCACAATAGACATCCTACACAAGGTAACAAGTGCGGATGTCATAATTAATATAACAATATAACAAAACAATAACAAACACAGGTGCACTCTGCAGTCTCACTAAACCCTCAAACTGATTTTAAAATTGAGAGATTAGTCAACATGTCCTACGGTGTAGAACATGTCTAAGCCCGGACACCACGCCAAGGTTTCTCAAGTAGCCCGGGACCTAACACTCTCCTACCTGAGCCATATGGCAATACCAGGAGCCAGTGGGCAATTTACAGGAGCACCTGTTTTGGCCATATACTACATTTAGGGGCAAGCTGAGCCTGTCACCAAGTGCATTTAACCATCAATAGTGTGGTTATTTTTTGGCTATATCCTACATCAGGGTCAAGCTGTCATCAAGTGCATTTAACCATCAATAGTGTGGTTATTTTTTGGCCATATACTACATCTGGGGCAAGCTGAGCCTGTCACCAAGTGCATTTAACCATCAATAGTGTGGTTATTTTTTGGCTATATCCTACATCAGGGTCAAGCTGTCATCAAGTGCATTTAACCATCAATAGTGTGGTTATTTTTTGGCCATATCCTACATATGGGGCTTGGCTGTGCTTGCTATTTTATTGAGGGGTGAAATACAATTGCCAAAATAGCAGTACCCTAAATCTGGTGTTTCAGCTGTGGCCAGCCAATTGTAATACTGTCTGAAGTCTGACAAAGGATATATTTTTGTTCAGGGTTGAAATACAATTCCCAATTTTGCAATTCTCTAAATTAGTGGTTTCTGCTGTATCAGGCCTACTTTAAATCTATCCCTAAAAGGGTATATTAGATTCAAGGTGCTGATAGGGTTATTCTCAATAACTTCACACACACGCTACTGTGCAATTCCAAGTCTAATTCTGTGTGTAAACGTATACCTGTCACCCAGCGCCTAAAAAATAGGCCTCCAATTTATATTCATCCAAATCTGTCATTATTGCTTTAGCTGGTCAAGTTATTTAGTGTCCGTCAAAGCACAGTTTTTGTTCTGGGTTGAAATATAATTCCCAATTTTGCAATTCTCTAAATTAGTGGTTTCTGCTGTATCAGGCCTACTTTAAATCTATCCCTAAAAGGGTATATTAGATTCAAGGTGCTGATAGCGTAATTCTCAATAACTTCACACACACGCTACTGTGCAGATCCAGGTCTAATTCTGTCCGTAAACGTATACCTGTCACCCAGCGCCTAAATAATAGGCCTCAAATTTATATTCAGCTAAATCTGTCATTACTGCTGTGTCTGTATTAGTGTAATACGGTACCTAAATAGATAGCCAGATAGTGTTAGGTGTCTGTAAAAAAAGGCCTGAATTTGAATTCAATACATTGGGCCAAATAATATTTTTCTTATTGTGGTGAACGGTAACAATGAGGAAAACATCTAGTAAGGGACGCGGACATGGTCGTGGTGGTGTTAGTGGACCCTCTGGTGCTGGGAGAGGACGTGGCCGTTCTGCCACAGCCACACATCCTAGTGAACCAACTATCTCAGGTCCCAGTAGCCAGCAGAATTTACAGCGATATTTTGTGGGGCCCAATGCCGTTCTAAGGATGGTAAGGCCTAAGCAGGTACAGGCATTAGTCAATTGGGTGGCCGACAGTGGATCCAGCACGTTCACATTATCTCCCACCCAGTCTTCTGCAGAAAGCGCACAGATGGCGCATGAAAACCAAGCCCATCAGTCTGTCACATCACCCCCATGCATATCAGGGAAACTGTCTGAGCCTCAAGTTATGCAGCAGTCTCTTATGCTGTTTGAAGACTCTGCTGGCAGGGTTTCCCAAGGGCATCCACCTAGCCCTTCCCCAGGGGTGGAAGAGATAGAATGCACTAATGCACAACCACTTATGTTTCCTGATGATGAGGACATGGGAATACCACCTCAGCACGTCTATGATGATGACGAAACACAGGTGCCAACTGCTGCGTCTTTCTGCAGTGTGCAGACTGAACAGGAGGTCAGGGGTCAAGACTGGGTGGAAGACGATGCAGGGGACGATGAGATCCTAGACCCCACATGGAATGAAGGTCGTGCCACTGACTTTCACAGTTCGGAGGAAGAGGCAGTGGTGAGACCGAGCCAACAGCGTAGCAAAAGAGGGAGCAGTGGGCAAAAGCAGAACACCCGCCGCCAAGAGACTCCGCCTGGTACTGACCGCCGCCATCTGGGACCGAGCACCCCAAAGGCAGCTTCAAGGAGTTCCCTGGCATGGCACTTCTTCAAACAATGTGCTGACGACAAGACCCGAGTGGTTTGCACGCTGTGCCATCAGAGCCTGAAGCGAGGCATTAACGTTCTGAACCTTAGCACAACCTGCATGACCAGGCACCTGCATGCAAAGCATGAACTGCAGTGGAGTAAACACCTTAAAAACAAGGAAGTCATTCAGGCTCCCCCTGCTATCTCTTCTGCTGCTGCCGCCTCGGCCTCTTCCTCCGCCTCTGGAGGAACGTTGGCACCTGCCGCCCAGCAAACATGGGATGTACCACCAACACCACCACCTGCGTCTCCAAGCATCTCAACCATGTCACACGGCAGCGTTCAGCTCTCCATCTCACAAACATTTGAGAGAAAGCGTAAATTCCCACCTAGCCACCCTCGATCCCTGGCCCTGAATGCCAGCATTTCTACACTACTGGCCTATAAAATGCTGTCATTCAGGCTGGTGGACACAGACAGCTTCAAACAGCTCATGTCGCTTGCTGTCCCACAGTATGTTGTTCCCAGCCGCCACTACTTCTCCAAGAGAGCCGTGCCTTCCCTGCACAACCAAGTATCCGATAAAATCAAGTGTGCACTGCGCAACGCCATCTGTGGCAAGGTCCACCTAACCACAGATACGTGGACCAGTAAGCATGGCCAGGGACGCTATATCTCCCTAACTGCACACTGGGTAAATGTAGTGGCGGCTGGGCCCCAGGCGGAGAGCTGTTTGGCGCATGTCCTTCCGCCGCCAAGGATCGCAGGGCAACATTCTTTGCCTCCTGTCTCCTCCTCCTCCTACTCAGCTTCCTCCTCCTCTTCTTCCACCTGCTCATCCAGTCAGCCACACACCTTCACCACCAACTTCAGCACAGCCCGGGGTAAACGTCAGCAGGCCATTCTGAAACTTATATGTTTGGGGGACAGGCCCCACACCGCACAGGAGTTGTGGCGGGGTATAGAACAACAGACCGACGAGTGGTTGCTGCCGGTGAGCCTCAAGCCCGGCCTGGTGGTGTGCGATAATGGGCGAAATCTCGTTGCAGCTCTGGGACTAGCCGATTTGACGCACATCCCTTGCCTGGCGCATGTGCTGAATTTGGTGGTGCAGAAGTTCATTCGCAAATACCCCGACATGTCAGAGCTGCTGCATAAAGTGCGGGCCGTCTGATCGCGCTTGCGGCGTTCACATCCTGCCACTGCTCGCCTGTCTGCGCTACATCGAAACTTCGGCCTTCCCGCTCACCGCCTCATACGCGACGTGCCCACCAGGTGGAACTCCACCTTGCACATGCTGGACAGACTGTGCAAGCAGCAGCAGGCCATAGTGGAGTTTCAGCTGCAGCACGCACGGGTCAGTCGCACTGCGGAACAGCACCACTTCACCACCAATGACTGGGCCTCCATGCGAGACCTGTGTGCCCTGTTGCGCTGTTTCGAGTACTCCACCAACATGGCCAGTGGCGATGACGCCGTTATCAGCGTTACAATACCACTTCTATGTCTCCTTGAGAAAACACTTAGGGCGATGATGGAAGAGGAGGTGGCCCAGGAGGAGGAGGAGGAAGAGGGGTCATTTTTAGCACTTTCAGGCCAGTCTCTTCGAAGTGACTCAGAGGGAGTTTTTTTGCAACAGCAGAGGCCAGGTACAAATGTGGCCAGACAGGGCCCACTACTGGAGGACGAGGATGAGGAGGAGGTGGAGGAGGATGAGGATGAAGCATGTTCACAGCGGGGTTGCACCCAACGCAACTCGGGCCCATCACTGGTGCGTGGCTGGGGGGAAACGCAGGACGATGACGATACGCCTCCCACAGAGGACAGCTTGTCCTTACCTCTGGGCAGCCTGGCACACATGAGCGACTACATGCTGCAGTGCCTGCGCAACGACAGCAGAGTTGCCCACATTCTAACGTGTGCGGACTACTGGGTTGCCACCCTGCTGGATCCACGGTACAAAGACAATGTGCCCACCTTACTTCCTGCACTGGAGCGTGATAGGAAGATGCGCGAGTACAAGCGCACGTTGGTAGACGCGCTACTGAGAGCATTCCCAAATGTCACAGGGGAACAAGTGGAAGCCCAAGGCGAAGGCAGAGGAGGAGCAAGAGGTCGCCAACTCAGCTGTGTCACGGCCAGCTCCTCTGAGGGCAGGGTTAGCATGGCAGAGATGTGGAAAAGTTTTGTCACCACGCCACAGCTAACTGCACCACCACCTGATACGGAACGTGTTAGCAGGAGGCAACATTTCACTAACATGGTGGAACAGTACCTGTGCACACCCCTCCACGTACTGACTGATGGTTCGGCCCCATTCAACTTCTGGGTCTCCAAATTGTCCACGTGGCCAGAGCTAGCCTTTTATGCCTTGGAGGTGCTGGCCTGCCCGGTGGCCAGCGTTTTGTCTGAACGTGTATTCAGAACGGCAGGGGGCGTCATTACAGACAAACGCAGCCGCCTGTCTACAGCCAATGTGGACAAGCTGACGTTCATAAAAATGAACCAGGCATGGATCCCACAGGACCTGTCCATCCCTTGTGCAGATTAGACATTAACTACCTCCCCTTAACCATATATTATTGTACTCCAGGGCACTTCCTCATTCAATCCTATTTTTATTTTCATTTTACCATTATATTGCGGGGCAACCCAAAGTTGAATGAACCTCTCCTCTGTCTGGGTGCCGGGGCCTAAAAATATCTGACAGTGGCCTGTTCCAGTGGTGGGTGACATGAAGCCTGATTCTCTGCTATGACATGAAGACTGATTCTCTGCTGACATGAAGCCTGAATCTCTGTTATGGGACCTCTCTCCTCTGTCTGGGTGCCGGGGTCTAAAAATATCTGACAGTGGCCTGTTCCAGTGGTGGGTGACATGAAGCCTGATTCTCTGCTATGACATGAAGACTGATTCTCTGCTGACATGAAGCCTGAATCTCTGTTATGGGACCTCTCTCCTCTGTCTGGGTGCCGGGGCCTAAAAATATCTGACATTGGCCTGTTCCAGTGGTGGGTGACATGAAGCCTGATTCTCTGCTATGACATAAAGACTGATTCTCTGCTGACATGAAGCCTGAATCTCTGTTATGGGACCTCTCTCCTCTGTCTGGGTGCCGGGGTCTAAAAATATCTGACAGTGGCCTGTTCCAGTGGTGGGTGACATGAAGCAGACATCCCAACCTGCAAAAACTCATTTCAGGGAGGTGCACGTCTCATTTCAGGGAGGTTTTCTTTTTTTTTTCTTTCACGAACTTTTTATTACATTTTCCAAACATATGCAGTATCTGCACACTTTGCTCTATGGTGTGGAGGACTGGGCTCATTACCCTGCCCCAAATTATCATATTTATGTATATGATTAAAGGGATTCTGTCACCACCTATAAGCCCTGTGACCTAAACATATGCTCATGTCCAGGGTAGCATTCTGATTTCTAAGGTGGCCTTATAAAAGCTAGTTGTGGCTTTATTCTGAGGAAAAACAGGTTTTACTAACCTTTCAATCATTGAATTAAGGTGCCCAAGCGGAGGACGTCTGTGGATGCATGGTGCCTGGCCGCACGCATCGCCGTTCGCGCCCAGCGCCGCCTTCTACTCCTCAGTGCCGCCTCTCCCTCCCTCCCCCCCTCCCGCTTTGAGATCCTGGCTTAGCCTGATGCGCTGTTGCGGACTGCTGGCAACGGCTTCTTCTTGCACTGTGCGCACGTGCCGAGAAGGGGACACTGCTACAGGTTGCTGGAAAGGTTTACTGCGAGTAAACTAGAGATGGGAAGTTCGGATCTTTTACATGAATCGGTTAATTTGAATCAGTTCATTCAAATGAACCGATTCATGAATCGAATCTTCGGTTCATTCGCTGAGCTGACAAGAAGCAAGTGAACCGAAGCTTAGGTTGCGCAATGCGCATGCGCGGATGCTTGGATTCACTTGCTGACTCGCTGAGTCGGCTCTTGGTCTGAGTCAGGAAGTTTATTCTTTACAACCCTGTGTGTAATTTTCTACCCCACTGTAGGAAAAAAAATTAAGCATCCAGGGGGGGTGAATTTAACACTGGGGTAAATAATATAATTAAAATGGAGGGTTAAATGTGTAAATGTATTTAAAAAAAAAACATCTCTCTCAATAGTTATATAGCTACTGAATGAGACAGAAGAAGGGATGCCTTTAACATATATATCTCCTTGAGAAGCCAATTTGACCCTAAAGGGTTAATTCAACCTGTAATCTAAACTCTGTCCTGTCACTTCTCTTATCTCTCTGCTCTGCTATCAGTAAACCTTTCCGGGATATATTGTCTCACATGCGGGTGTCAGGGAGCCGCTATCTAATAGCGGGAGACTCCCTGAACCTGCGGGAGACTTGAGATCCCTGCATGAAGCCTGATTCTCTGCTAGGACATGAAGACTGATTCTCTGCTGAGTCGCTGACATGAAGCCAGATTCTATGTTATGGGACCTCTCTCCTCTGTCTGGGTGCCGGGACCTAAATTATATGACAATGGACTGTTCCAATGTTGGGTGACGTGAAGCATGATTCTCTGCTATGACATGAAGACTGATTCTCTTCTGACATGAAGCCAGATTCTATGTTATGGGACCTCTCTTCTCTGTCTGGGTGCCGGGGCCTAAAAATATCTGACAGTGGCCTGTTCCAGTGGTGGGTGACATGAAGCCTGATTCTCTGCTATGACATGAAGACTGATTCTCTGCTGACATGAAGCCAGATTCTATGTTATGGGACCTCTCTCCTCTGTCTGGGTGCCGGGCCTAAATTATATGACAATGGACTGTTCCAATGTTGGGTGACGTGAAGCATGATTCTCTGCTGACATGAAGCCTGAATCTCTGCTATGGGACCTCTCTCCTCTGCCTGGGTGCCTGGGCCTAAATATCTGACAATGGACTGTTCCAGTGGTGGGTGACGTGAAGCCTGATTCTCTGCTATGACATGAAGACTGATTCTCTGCTGACATGAAGCCATATCCTCTGCTATGGGACCTCTCTCCTCTGCCTGGGTGCCTGGGCCTAAATATCTGACAATGGACTGTTCCAGTTTTGGGTGACGTGAAGCCTGATTCTCTGCTATGACATGAAGACTGATTCTCTGCTGACATGAAGCCTGATTCTCTGCTTTGGGACCTCTCTCCAATTGATATTGGTTAATTTTTATTTATTTTATTTTTATTTTAATTCATTTCCCTATCCACATTTGTTTGCAGGGGATTTAACAAAATTTTGCTGCCTTTTGCAGCCCTCTAGCCCTTTCCTGGGCTGTTTTACAGCCTTTTTAGTGCCGAAAAGTTCGGGTCGGGTTCGGATCCCGAACCCCAACATTTCCGGGAAGTTCGGCCGAACTTCTCGAACCCGAACATCCAGGTGTTCGCTCAACTCTACCCATGACGTACTGGTACGTCATGTGTATTTCCGATCACCGCTGCCCGGCAGGCGGTGATCGGAACAAGGTGCCCGC
Organism: Bufo bufo; assembly: GCF_905171765.1. NCBI lineage: Eukaryota > Metazoa > Chordata > Amphibia > Anura > Bufonidae > Bufo > Bufo bufo. The sequence continues at coordinate 317,904,982 of NC_053391.1, forward strand.
TCAAATCGTTGAGCAGGCACCTTGGCTAAATGCGCGGGGGGGTCCTGTGACCCCACTCCCCACCCCCGTGTTGGCGATCGCCGCAAACCGCAGTTCAATTCAGACCTGAGGTTTGCGGCTTTTTATGTTGCGGGCGGCGGCGGTGCCATCAGGTCCCCGTGGGGCTGTAGGGGGGACCCGATGGCATGGAAGGCAGTGCGATGCCTAAGGAAGACATTGCGCTGCCTTCCGGTGACGAGCCTGTGAGATCCAGCTCCCTGGATCACAAAAAGTGTAATAGCAAGCGATCAAAAAGTCACACGCACCCCAAAATAGTGTCAATCAAACCGTCATCTCATCCTGCAAAAAATGAGACCCTACCTAAGATAATCGCCCAAAAACTGAAAAAACTATGAGGCTCAGAATATGGAGACACTAAAACATGATTTTTTGTTTGTTTCAAAAATGATATTATTGTGTAAATCTTACATAAATAAAAAAAAAAGTATACATATTAGGTATCGCCGCATCCGTATCGACCGGCTCTATAAAAGTGTCACATGACCTAACCCCTCAGATGAACACCGTAAAAAATAAAAAATAAAAAATAAACTGTGCTAAATAAACCATTTTTGTCACCTTACATCACAAAAAGTGTAATAGCAAGCGATCAAAAAGTCATATGCACCCCAAAATAGTGCCAATCAAATCGTCATCTCATCCTATAAAAAATGAGACCCTACCTGAGACTGTTATCCAAAAAATAAAAAAAATGGCTTTAAGAAATGGAGACACGAAAACATGCACCCCAAAATAGTGTCAATCAAACCGTCATCTCATCCCGCAAAAATCATACCCTACCCAAGATAATCGCCCAAAAACTGAAAAAGCTATGGCTCTCAGACTATGGAAACACTAAAACATGATTTTTTTTGTTTCAAAAATGAAATCATTGTGTAAAACTTACATAAATAAAAGAAAGTATACATATTAGGTATCGCCGCGTCCGAGACAACATGGTCTATAAAAATACCACATGATCTAACCTGTCAGATGAATGTTGTAAATAACAAAAAATATAAACGGTGCCAAAACAGCTATTTCTTGTTACCTTGCCTCACAAAAAGTGTAATATAGAGCAACTAAAAATCATATGTACTCTAAAATAGTACCAAAAAAACTGCCACCCAATCCCGAAGTTTCTAAAATGGGGTTACTTTTTTGGAGTTTCTACTCTAGGGGTGCATCAGGGGGGCTTCAAATGGGACATGGTGTCAAAAAAACAGTCCAGCAAAATCTGCCTTCCAAAAACCGTACGGCATTCCTTTTCTTCTGTGCCCTGCCATGTGCCCGTACAGCGGTTTACGACCACATATGGGGTCGTATACATATTAGGTATCGCCGCATCCGTATCGACCGACTCTATAAAAATATCACATGAGCTAACCCCTCAGATGAACACCGTAAAAAATAAAAACTGCTAAATAAACCATTTTTTTTACCTTACATCACAAAAAGTGTAATAGCAAGCAATCAAAAAGTCATATGTACCCCAAAATTGTGCCAATCAAATCGTCATCTCATCCCGCAAAAATCATACCCTACCCAAGATAATCGCCCAAAAACTGAAAAAACTATGGCTCTCAGACTATGGAAACACTAAAACATGATCTTTTTTGTTTAAAAAATGAAATCATTGTGTAAAACTTGCATAAATAAAAAAAAAGTATACATATTAGGTATCGCCGCGTCTGTAAAAACTTGCTCTATAAAAATATCACATGACCTAACCCCTCAGGTGAATACCGTAAAAAAATAAAAATTTAAACGGAGTAAAAAAGCCATTTTTTGTCACCTTACATCACAAAAAGTGTAATAGCAAGCGATCAAAAAGTCACACGCACCCCAAAATAGTGCCAAATAAAACCGTCATCTCATTCCGCAAAAATCATACCCTACCCAAGATAATCGCCCAAAAACTGAAAAAGCTATGGCTCTCAGACTATGGAAACACTAAAACATGATTTTTTTTTGTTTCAAAAATGAAATCATTGTGTAAAACTTACATAAATAAATTAAAAAGTATACATATTAGGTATCGCCGCATCCGTGACAACCTGGTCTATAAAAATACCACATGATCTAACCTGTCAGATGAATGTTGTAAATAACAAAAAATAAAAACGGTGCCAAAACAGCTATTTCTTGTTACCTTGTCTCACAAAAAGTGTAATATAGAGCAACCAAAAATCATATGTACCCTAAAATAGTGCCAACAAAACCGCCACCCTATCCCGTAGTTTCTAACATGGGGTCACTTTTTTGGAGTTTCTACTCTAGGGGTGCATCAGGGGGGCTTCAAATGGGACGGGGTGTCAAAAAAACAGTCCAGCAAAATCTGCCTTCCAAAAACCGTACGGCATTCCTTTTCTTCTGTGCCCTGCCGTGTGCCCGTACAGCGGTTTACGACCACATATGGGGTGTTTCTGTAAACTACAGAATCAGAGCCATAAATACTGAGTTTTGTTTGGCTGTTAACCCTTGCTTTTTAACTGGAAAAAAATTATTAAAATGGAAAATCTGCCCAAAAAGTGAAATATTGAAATTGTATCTCTATTTTCCATTAATTCTTGTGGAACACCTAAAGGGTTAACAAAGTTTGTAAAAATCTGTTTTGAATACCTTGAGGGGTGTAGTTTCTAGAATGGGGTCACTTTTTTGGAGTTTCTACTCTAGGGGTGCATCAGGGGGGCTTCAAATGGGACATGGTGTCAAAAAAGCAGTCCAGCAAAATCTGTCTTCCAAAAACCGTACGGCATTCCTTTTCTTCTGTGCCCTGCCGTGTGCCCGTACAGCGGTTTACAACCACATATGGGGTGTTTCTGTAAACTACAGAATCAGAGCCATAAATACTGAGTTTTGTTTGGCTATTAACCCTTGCTTTGTAACTGGAAAAAAAATTATTAAAATGGAAAATCTGCCAAAAAAGTGAAATTTTTAAATTGTATCTCTATTTTCCATTAATTCTTGTGGAACACCTAAAGGGTTAACAAAGTTTGTAAAATCTGTTTTGAATACTTTGAGGGGTGTAGTTTCTAGAATGGGGTAACTTTTTTGGAGTTTCTACTCTAGGGGTGCATCAGGGGGGCTTCAAATGGGACGGGGTGTCAAAAAACCAGTCCAGCAAAATTTCCCTTCCAAAAACCGTATGGCATTCCTTTCTTTCTGCGCCCTGCTGTGTGACCGTACAGCGGTTTACGACCACATATGGGGTGTTTCTGTAAACTACAGAATCAGAGCCATAAATATTGAGTTTTGTTTGGCTGTTAACCCTTGCTTTGTAACTGGAAAACAATTATTAAAATGGAAATCTGCCAAAAAAGTGAAATTTTGAAATTGTATCTCTATTTTCCATTAATTCTTGTGGAACACCTAAAGGGTTAACAAAGTTTGTAAAATCAGTTTTGAATACCTTGAGGGGTGTAGTTTCTTAGAGGGGTCATTTTTGGGTGGTTTCTATTATGTAAGTCTCACAAAGTGACTTCAGACCTGAACTGGTCCTTGAAAAGTGGGTTTTTGAAAATTTCTGAAACATTTCAAGATTTGCTTCTAAACTGCTAAGCCTTGTAACATCCCCAAAAAATAAAATGTAATTTCCAAAATGATCCAAACCGGAAGTTGACATATGAGAAATGTAAAGTAATAACTATTTTTGTAGGTATTACTATGTATTATAGAAGTAGAGAAATTGAAACTTGGAAATTTGCAATTTTTTTCAAATTTTTGGTAAATTTGGTATTTCTTTTATAAATAAAAATTTATTTTTTTGACTTCATTTTACCAGTGTCATGAAGTACAATATGTGACGAAAAAACAATCTCAGAATGGCCTGGATAAGTAAAAGCGTTTTAAAGTTATCACCACTTAAAGTGACACTGGTCAGATTTGCAAAAAATGGCCTGGTCCTTAGGCCCCTTTCACACGAGCGAGTATTCCGCGCGGATGCGATGCGGGAGGTGAGCGCATTGCACCCGCACTGAATACTGACCCATTCATTTCTATGGGGCTGTGCACACGAGCGGTGATTTTCACGCATCACTTGTGCGTTGCGTGAAAATCGCAGCATGCTCCTCTTTGTGCGTTTTTCACGCAACGCAGGCCCCATAGAAGTGAATGGGGTTGCGTGAAAATCGCAAGCATCCGCAAGCAAGTGCGGATGCGGTGCGATTTTCACGCATGGTTGCTAGGTGACAATCTATTCATTGTACTATTTTCCCTTATAACATGGTTATAAGGGAAAATAATAGCATTCTGAATACAGAATGCTTAGTAGGTGATCAATTGAGGGTTAAAAAAATAAATAAAAATTAACTCACCTTCTCCTCTTGTTCGCGTAGTTCTCCCGGTCTTTAGTTCTTTAATGATGAGTTGTGGGCTAAAGGACCTTTGGTGACGTCAGATCACATGCTCCAATCACATGGTCCATCACCGTGAAAACTCAGATCCGACAGTATATTCTAACACAGAGGCGTTCCCATGGTGATGGGGACGCTTCAGGTTAGAATATACTAAAAGAACTGTGTACATGACTGCCCCCTGCTGCCTGGCAGCCCCCCCCCCCTGTAGTTAACACATTGGTGGCCAGTGCGGCCGCCCCCCCTCCCTCCCCTGTAGTTAACTCATTGGTGGCCAGTGGGCCCCCCCTCCCTCCCCTGTAGTTAACTCGTTGGTGGCCAGTGCGGCCGGCCCCCCTCCCTCCCCTGTAGTTAACTCATTGGTGGCCAGTGGGCCCCCCCTCCCTCCCCTGTAGTTAACTCGTTGGTGGCCAGTGGGCCCCCCCTCCCTCCCCTGTAGTTAACTCATTGGTGGCCAGTGGGCCCCCCTCCCTCCCCTGTAGTTAACTCGTTGGTGGCCAGTGGGCCCCCCCCTCCCTCCCCTGTAGTTAACTCGTTGGTGGCCAGTGGGCCCCCCCCCTCCCTCCCCTGTAGTTAACTCGTTGGTGGCCAGTGCGGCCGGCCCCCCCCCCCTGTAGTTAACTCATTGGTAGCCAGTGGGCCCCCCTCCCTCCCCTGTAGTTAACTTGTTGGTGGCCAGTGCGGCCGGCCCCCCTCCTTCCCCTGTAGTTAACTCATTGGTGGCCAGTGGGCCCCCCCTCCCTCCCCTGTAGTTAACTCGTTGGTGGCCAGTGCGGCCGGCCCCCCTCCCTCCCCTGTAGTTAACTCGTTGGTGGCCAGTGGGCCCCCCTCCCTCACCTGTAGTTAACTCGTTGGTGGCCAGTGGGCCCCCCCTCCCTCCCCTGTAGTTAACTCGTTGGTGGCCAGTGGGCCCCCCCCTCCCTCCCCTGTAGTTAACTCATTGGTGGCCAGTGGGCCCTCTCCCCTCCCTCCCCCTCCTAATTAAAATCTCCCCCCCTATCATTGGTGGCAGCAGAGAGTACCGATCGGAGTCCTAGTTTAATCGCTGGGGCTCCGATCGGTAACCATGGCAACCAGGACGCTACTGCTGTCCCGGTTGCCATGGTTACTTAGCAATTTGTAGCAGCATTATACTTACCTGCGAGCTGCGATGTCTGCGTCCGGCCGGGAGCTCCTCCTACTGGTAAGTGACAGGTCATTAAGCAATGCGCCGCACAGACCTGTCACTTACCAGTAGGAGGAGCTCCCGGCCGGTCACAGACAGCGCAGCAGGTAAGTATGATGCTTCTAATATTGCTAAGTAACCATGGCAACCAGGACTACAGTAGTGTCCTGGTTGCCATGGTTACCGATCGGAGCCCCAGCGATTAAACTGGGACTCCGATCGGAACTCTCTGCTGCCACCAATAATCGGGGGGGGGAGAGGGGAGGCCGCACACTGGCCACCAATGATATTAAAACAATAGAGGGGGGGCGGGGGGGCGCACACTGGCCACCAATGATATTAAAACAATAGAGGGGGGAGGGGGCGCACACTGGCCACCAATGATATTCAAACTGGGGAGGGAGGGGGGTCTGCCCCCTGCTGCCTGGCAGCCCCTGATCTCTTACAGGGGGCTATGATAAGCACAATTAACCCCTTCAGGTGAATTAGGCATTTGAAATACAGCCATTTGAAATACAGCCATTTTGTGCAAAGATATATTTACAGCAGGCCTACACTGGTTCAGGTCCTGTGAGATACTACCTCTACATACAGGGGTTTGAATTAGGCATTTGAAATACAGCCATTTGAAATACAGCCATTTTGTGCAAAGATCATATTTACTTCAGGCCTACAGAGGTTCAGGCCCTCTGAGATACCACCTCTACATACAGGGGTTTGAATTAGGCATTTGAAATACAGCCATTTGAAATACAGCCATTTTGTGCAAAGATATATTTACTTCAGGCCTACAGAGGTTCAGGCCCTCTGAGATGCTACCTCTACATACAGGGGTTTGAATTAGGCATTTGAAATACAGCCATTTGAAATACAGCCATTTTGTGCAAAGATATATTTACTTCAGGCCTACAGAGGTTCAGGCCCTCTGAGATGCTACCTCTACATACAGGGGTTTGAATTAGGGATTTGAAATACAGCCATTTGAAATACAGCCATTTTGTGCAAAGATATATTTACTGCAGGCCTACAGAGGTTCAGGCCCTCTGAGATACCAGCTCTACATACAGGGGTTTGAATTAGGCATTTGAAATACAGCCATTTTGTGCAAAGATATATTTACTGCAGGCCTACACTGGTTCAGGGCCTGTGAGATACAACCTCTACATACAGGGGTTTGAATTAGGCATTTGAAATACAGCCATTTGAAATACAGCCATTTTGTGCAAAGATATATTTACTGCAGGCCTACACTGGTTCAGGGCCTGTGAGATACTACCTCTACATACAGGGGTTTGAATTAGGCATTTGAAATACCGCCATTTGAAATACAGCCTTTTTGTGCAATGATATAATTACTTCAGGCATACAGAGGTTCAGGCCCTCTGAGATACTACCTCTACATACAGGGGTTTGAATTAGGCATTTGAAATACAGCCATTTTGAAATGCAGCCATTTTGTGCAAAGATATATTTACTTCAGGCCTACAGAGGTTCAGGCCCTCTGAGATACCACCTCTACATACAGGGGTTTGAATTAGGCATTTTAAATACAGCCATTTGAAATACAGCCTTTTTGTGCAAAGATATATTTACTTCAGGCCTACAGAGGTTCAGGCCCTCTGAGATACTACCTCTACATACAGGGGTTTGAATTAGGCATTTGGAATACAGCCATTTGAAATACAGCCATTTTGTGCAAAGATATATTTACTTCAGGCCTACACTGGTTCAGGGCCTGTGAGATACCACCTCTACATACAGGGGTTTGAATTAGGCATTTGAAATACAGCCATTTGAAATACAGCCTTTTTGTGCAAAGATATATTTACTTCAGGCCTACAGAGGTTCAGGCCCTCTGAGATACCACCTTTACATACAGGGGTTTGAATTAGGCATTTGAAATACAGCCATTTGAAATACAGCCATTTTGTGCAAAGAAATCTTTAATTGAGGCCTAGTCTGGTTCAGGCCGTGTGAGATACACCCTTTACATACTGTCGTTCTTTTCTACTTTTAATTAAACACCCATATAGGGCAAGATCCTAAATTCGAAAAATATGAGGAGAGCGTCAAATAAGGGACGTGGCCCAGGTCGTGGTGCTGCTGGTGGAGCTCCTGTTGCAGGGAGAGGACGTGGTCGATCTGTGCCAGCTACACGCACAAGTGAAACCCCTTCCTCAGGTGCGAGTAGGCGAGAAAACCTGCAGCGGTATTTGGTCGGCCCTAATGCTGCTCTACGAATGGTAAGGCCTGAACAAGTACAGGCGATAGTAGATTGGGTTGCTGAAAGTGGATCCAGTTCTTTCACATTGTCTCCCACCCAGTCTCCTGCTGAAAGACCACAGTTGAACATACAACATTTCAGATGACCCACTAACCCAGGAGGTCAAATTAATTATTCCAATAGTCTGGCGACTATACATTCCTGTTTCTGGTCTTATAATTTAAAATATAACCTTTATTTTTCCTTTATTAAACAATATATACCACAAAAAACATAAAGTGAATTGTTAAAAATACATATGGAGGGCTTGGACCTGTGGGTACAGTGTCTCTACTTTTGTGGTAGATCAAGGGAACACTATATCGCTGAAAGCCACATGCAGGTTGTTTGTATCTGACCCGTGTTATTACACTTTAGTGCTCGTGGTGTCGGCCGACACCAGGCATTTAGTTATCTGAGCCGCACCTTATTGGCTAAACACTCTATTCGAGGCACTTCCCTTATTTATATAGTGTCCCTCACTGATAATCTCTCAGTGGCTGTACTACTTGTACGCTCCTATCTAGACTGACCCTCAGAGGGTTCGGCGTCTGTAGATCGCCTTTCCCTAATCCATTCTTAGCCCTGCCATAATTAATAAATTATTACAGACACAGCTCCCCCAACATGTTTCACCGCTATGCAGCGTCTTCAGGGGAATGGAGCTACTATCAACACGAGTGCTTCCTGTCTAAGGTCCTTTATGTCAGAGGGGTGGGTCTCACCTTGTGGGTTACCTATCGCTATGCGATCTCGTGTCGATTGATGTCCTTAGGGGGCCAATCACCTCCATGTCATCGGGAGGGGAGAACTACGCCTGCGTCCGGTGTTTGAAAAAACCTTCCGGGTCAGCAGGCTAGTGCGCATGCGTTGAGACTTAGACTAGTTTCCAGCTATGTCCCCAGGGCTATGTACGCATGCGTTAGGACTTAGAGTCAGAGGATCCTTCCTCTCCATCAGTCTCATTGCGCATGCGCTAAAACTTAAACTGACTCTCGGTCATAGCTCCAGGTCCCATGCGCATGCGCCGGGACTTAGAATTCCAAAGTGGTACGGATCCATCATGTTATATGCTTCTGCGTCCGGACTTGGAGTCCTTCTCCTCCCTTTCTATACTTCCATGCATGCGCTCGTACTTATGCTCGGGTCTGTCTGTAACCCGTATTTGTATGCGCATGTGCTAATACTTAAATTTACCAGCGCTCAGATCGGATCAATATATCTCTATTATAGAGCGCATGCGTTGGCACTTAGGATCTCTCCCATCTGTGTTCGATAGCAACAGCGCATATGCAGGGACTTAGACTTTATTTAAACTCACGCTTTCGGGACGCATGCGCTCGGACTTAGATTCCAAGCCCTTAGTTCAGCGATTTCTATGCAATCCGATAGAATGGTACACACTTAGACTGAATCTCAGATGGTAAGCTTCAAGATTCCAAAAGTCTTCTTATATACATAGATCTATAGATATTCAGAGTCAGTAATTATTTCTCAGTCATATGTATATAGACTAGAACCAGTTTTTTACTTTTTAATTTTTAAAAAATTCTCCCCTCACCTTTTAAGGATGTATATCATTCTTCATTATTTATGGGGATCCATCTCTTGGATTCCCTGAATATGTGATGGCCTATGTTTTCTTGGACATATTCATTCGTATGACTCATTATTAGTATTTTTATAGTTTCTTTAACTAGAAGTATAATGAAGAGGGAAAACACTGTGTATATTTATCATAGAAGTCCTTTGGACTCTCTCAAAATGTGAGTTTTGTCATTTCATTCCAGGGTATCAAATAAATGCCGTATATGTGAAACCCTCATTTAGACCCATCGGACTCATTGTGTTGAGTCTCTGAATCCATCTTGCTTCATTTTGCAGGAGTTTTTTTATCAAGGTTGCCCCCTCTAGGGCCCATAGTTAATTTCTCGATACCCCAGAAATGTAGGACTGATGTTTTGTTTGCATGCATATATTTTATATGCCTTGCAATGGGTGTATCTTTTTCAGTTTCTATCGAGCTCAAATGGCCCGATAACCGACGTCTCAGTTGGCATCGGCAGCCGATGTCCATCAGTCTTTCACCTCACCCCCTTGCAAATCAGCCAAGCAGTCTGAGCCCCAAGTCATGCAGCAGTCTCTTCTGCTTTTTGATGACTCTGTTAGCAGGGTTTCCCAGGGCCATACACCTAGCCCTGCCCTAGAAGTGGAAGAGATTGAGTGCACCGATGCCCAACCACTTATTTTTCAAGATGAGTACATGGGAGGACCATCGCAGCACGTCTCGGATGATGACGAAACACAGGTGCCAACTGCTGGGGCTTTCGAAAGTGTGCAGACCGACCAGGAAGTCAGGGGTGAAGACTGGGTGGAAGATGATGAGGAGGACGATGAGGTCCTCGACCCCACATGGAATCAAGGTCATGCGAGTGACTGATGTAGTTCGGAGGAAGAGGCGGTGGTCGCACAGAGCCACCAGCACAGCAGGGTGCAAAAGCGGAGCGGCCGTCCTCTAGTACGCCTCCTACTGCCCACCGCAGCAAGGGACCGAGCACGCCAAAGCCAGCTCCAAGGAGTTCCCTGGCGTGGCAGTTCTTCAGACAATGTGCTGACGACAAGACACGAGTGGTTTGCACGCTGTGCAATCAGTGCCTGAAGCGAGGCATAAACGTTCTCAACTTGAGCACAACCTGCATGACCAGGCATTTAAGTGCAAAGCACGAGCTGCAGTGGAGTAGACACCTCAAAAACCAAGAAAGGTCTCTGGCTCCTCCTGCTTCCTCTTCTGCTGCAGTCACAGCCTCTTTATCCACCTCCGGAGTGACAGTGCCACCTGGCACCATGCAAACAGAGGATCTGCTAGCAACACTAGCACCTGGGTCACCAAGCATCTCCACAATGTCCCACGCAGGTGTTCAGCTCTCCATATCCCAAACGCTGGAGAGGAAAAGGAAATACCCCCCTACCCACCCGCGATCCCTAGCCCTGAATGCCAGCATTTCTAAATTACTGGCATTTGAAATGCTGTCATTCCTTCTGGTGGAGACGGATAGTTTAAAAGGCCTTATGGCGGTGGCTGTCCCACAGTACGTCGTGCCCAGCCGCCACTACTTTTCAAGGCGAGCCATCCCTTCCCTGCACAACCAAGTAGAGGACAAAATCAGGTGTGCACTGCGCAACGCCATCTGTGGCAAGGTGCACCTGACTACAGATACGTGGACCAGTAAGCACGGTCAGGGCCGTTATTTCTCCATAGCAGCACACTGGGTAAATGCAGTGGCGGCTGGGCCTGAGGCGGATAGCAGTTTGGCGCATGTCCTTCCACCACCGAGGATTGCAGGGCGCTTCAGTTTGCCTCCTGTTGCTTCCTCCTCCTACTCTGCTTTTTCATCCTCTACCAGCTCCTCATCTGGTCAGCGTAACACCTTCACCACCAACTTCAGCACAGCCAGGGGTAAACGACAGCAGGCAGTTTTAAAACTTATCTGTTTGGGGGACAAACCACACACTGCGCAGGAGCTGTGGATGGGCCTTCTACAACAGACGGATGAGTGGTTTGTGCCAGTCAGCCTCAAGCCCGGCCTGGTGGTGTGCGATAATGGGCGAAATCTCGTAGCAGCTCTGGGACTAGCCGGTTTGACGCACATACCTTGCCTGGTGCATGTGCTGAATTTGGTGGTGCAGAGATTCCTTAAAAATTACCCCGACATGTCAGAGCTGCTGCATAAAGTGCGGGCTGTCTGTGTGCGCTTTAGGCGTTCTCACCCTGCTGCTGCTCGCCTGTCAGTGCTGCAGCGTAACTTCGGCCTTCCCGCTCACCGCCTCATATGCGACGTGCCCACAAGGTGTAACTCCACCTTGCACATGCTGGCCAGACTGTGCGAGCAGCAGCAGGCGATAGTGGAGTTTCAGCTGCAGCACGCACGGGTGAGTCGCTCGGCGGAACAGCACCACTTCACCACCAATGACTGGGCCTCCATGCGAGACCTGTGTTCCTTGTTGCGCTGTTTCGAGTACTCCACCAACATGGCCAGTGCCGATAAGGCCGTTCTCAGCGTTACTATACCACTTCTATGCCTCCTTGAAAAAACGCTCCTGACGATGATGGAAGAGGATGTGGCATAGGAGGAGGAGGAGGAAGAGGGATCATTTCGTAGGGTTTCCAGCCAGTCATTCCCAAGTGGCTCCGAGGGTGGGTTCCTGCACCCACAAACCCAAGGTACACAATTGTCCAGCCAGGGCACAGTTCTGGAGGATGAGGAGGTGGAGGATGAGGAGGAGATAGAGGAGGAGGAACCATGTTCACAGCAGGGTGGCTCCCAGACCACCTCATGGCCATTACTGGTGCGTGGATGGGGGGATACAGAGGACACAGACGATACACCTCCCACAGAGGACAGCTTTTCGTTGCCTCTGGGCAGCCTGGCACACATGAGCGATTACATGCTGCAGTATCTCCGCAACGACCGCCGAGTTGCCCACATTCTAACTTGTGCTGGGTGGCCACGCTGCTGGATCCCCGTTACAAGGACAATGTACCGTCCTTAATTCCGTCACTGGAGCGTGATCATAAGATCCGCGAGTACAAGCGCAAGCTGGTAGACGCGCTGCTGGTGGCATTCCCACCTGACAGAGGGGGCACAGTGGAAGCACAAGGCGAAGGCAGAGGACGAGGAAGAGGTTGACAACGCAGCTGGGGCACCGCCAGCACCTCAGAAGGCAGGGTTAGCATGGCCGAAATGTGGAAAAGCACGCCACAACAATCAGCACCACCATCTGATATGGAACGTTTTAGCAGGAGGCAACATTTCAGCAACATGGTGGAGCAGCATGTGTGCACAAGCCTACACGTACTGAATGACAAGTCTGCCCCCTTTAACTTCTGGGTCTCCAAATTGGGCACATGGCCTGAGCTTGCCCTTTACGCCTTTGATTTGCTGGCCTGCCCTGCAGCCAGTGTATTATCTGAACGTGTGTTTTGCACGGCAGGGGGCGTCATCACAGACAAGCGCAGCCTCCTGTCCACAGCCAATGTGGACAAGCTCACGTTCATTAAAATGAACCAGGCATGGGTATCTCAGGACTTGTCCGTACCTTGTGCAGAATAGACATGTATACCGGCACTAAGCAGCCATTGTTATACTGCAGCGCAATTGTATTTTGGATATTTCACACTCTTTTGCAGTGTACCTTAATTTTACAAATTAAATTAAATTAAAACCAAAAACCTGTGTTGGCTATCTTGTCCTCCTCCACCGCTGCTTCCACCTACTCTGCTACGTCCACCGCCTCCTCAAACTCCTACTCCATATGGAACTCCACCTCATAAATCCATATTTTTTTTTGCACGTGTTTTATTTTATATCATTTCACTACTTTGTCATTTACATTTTCTGATGGAATTCACCAATTTTTGGGTGTATAGTACCACTGCTCTACCTAGTAGGCCGGTTAAAAAATAAAAAATAAAAATGTCATTAACATTTTCAGGTGAAATTCACCAATTTTTGGGTGTATAGTACCACTGCTATACCTAGTAGACAGGTTAAACAATAAAAAAAATTGGTCTCTTACATTTTATGGTGAAATTCACCAATTTTTCGGTGTATAGTACCACTGCTATACCTAGTAGGCCGGTTAAAAAAATAAATACAATTGTCATTAACATTTTCGGGTGAAATTCACCAATTTTGGGCTGAATAGTACCACTGCTATACCTAGTAGGCCGGTTAACAAAAAAAATATATTTGTCAGTTACATTTTCAGTTGAAATTCAACAATTTTTGGGTGTGAAGTACCACTGCTATACCTAGTAGACGGGTTAAACAATAAAAAAAATTGTCTCTTACATTTTATGGTGAAATTCACTAATTTTTGGGTGTGATGTACCACTGCTATACCTAGTAGGCCGGTTAACAAATAAAATAAAAATTTGTCAGTTACATTTTCTGGTGAAATGTACCAATTTTTGGGTGTATAGTACCACTGCTATGCCTAGTAGGCCAGTTAAAAAAATAAAATAAATTGTCATTAACATTTTCGGGTGAAATTCACCAATTTTTGGCTGTATAGTACCACTGCTATACCTAGTAGGCCGGTTAACAAAAAAAAATATTTGTCAGTTACATTTTCAGTTGAAATTCAACAATTTTTGGGTGTGAAGTACCACTGCTATACCTAGTAGACGGGTTAAACAATAAAAAAAATTGTCTCTTACATTTTATGGTGAAATTCACTAATTTTTGGGTGTGATGTACCACTGCTATACCTAGTAGGCGGGTTAACAAAAAAAATAAAAATTTGTCAGTTACATTTTCTGGTGAAATTCAGCAATTTTTTGGTGTGAAGTACCACTGTTATACCTAGTAGATCGGTAAAAAAAAAAGAAATTGGCAGTTACATTTTATAGTGAAATTCAGCAATTTTTTGGTGTGATGTACCACTGCTATTCCTATTAGACCGGTAAAAAAAAAAAATATAACATTTGTCAGTTACATTTTATGGTCAAATTCACCAATTTTTGGGTGTAATATACCTCTCCTCTACCTAGTTGACAGCTTAATAAATTTCAATAATTTTTATTTTACATTTTCGGGTGACAATAAACAATTGTTTTCTGTCATAGACCCCTGCTCTACCAAGTAGACAGGTTAATTAATTTCTGTAATTTTACTGTTACATTCTTGGGTTGACATTATACAATTTTAGACGTGAATAAACCCCTGCTCTGCATAGGTGACAATGAATAAAATTTCTAAAATGCTTCTTTAATTGATGCGCGCCACCTCCTTTGATTCAATGCTTAAACTTAAGCAAGTTGTACCACAGTTAAGCTTCAATACTTTGTCCCACATTTCCGCTATACTCTTTTGGCCAACATTTGGGCTTCTGTAATTTGTCCCACATTTGCACCTCAATAACTTTTCCTACATTTCTTCTTGATCCCAATTTTTTTAAATAAATGTATCTCCCTTAAATTTGGTCTCTTTTTCTCACGCTCCCTCTCCGGCCTGGAACCCTGATTACCCGCCACCCGTAATCACCATGGTAAGCGCATAAAAGAACATCGAAAGTTGATAGAGCAGATATCAAATTGGATCGTGAACATCACGGGGACGTGCGACCATGGTGGGTGGGGCAGTTAGTATGCACACGCCTACACGAACTAACTGACAGGGGTCAGCCCCTGCAACTTCTGGGTCTCCAAATTGGGCACATGGCCTGAGCTTGCCCTTTACGCCTTGGAGGTGCTGGCCTGCCCTGCAGCCGGTGTATTGTCTGAACGTGTGTTTAGCACGACTGGAGGGTTAGATTTCCCAATGTTTTGGGGTGTACCCTAATTTTAAAAAATTTAAATAAATTTAAAACCAAAAAGCAGTGTAGGCTACCTCCTCCTCCACCGTCACTTCCACCTACACCGCCACATCCACCGCCTCCTCAACCTCCTTCTCCATATGGACCTGGTCCTCCTAGATCAAGATTATTATTTTTTATTTGTACGTATTTTATGTTATTTTAAGTCATTTCTCTATCCACATTTGTTTGCAGAGCACTTGCCATGCTCTTAACCACATTTTGATGCCATTTGCAGCCCTCTAGCCCTTTCCATGACATTTTTACAGCCATTTTAGTGCTCAAAAGTTCGGGTCCCTATTGACTTCAATGGGGTTCGGGTTCGGGGTCAAGTTCGGTTCGAGTTCGGGTCCCAAACTCGAACTTTTTTCCGAAGTTCGGCCGAACCCATCGAACCCGAACATCCAGGTGTCCACTCAACTCTAATAATAAGCCTTCTATAACAATCTGCTTTTAAAAGATAGCTTGAAAAGAATAAGGATCACTTGAGGCGCTGCCAGGATTCGGGTTAATGATGCATCAGAGGTGGTATAGTTGATGCAAAGAATCTTGATTAACTGGTAGTCTATGCGTTTCTGGGGCTGGTATGCCCCTTTCGTCAGGCATATAGTCCTGACGAAGGGGGCAATCCAGCCCCAGAAACGGGTAGGCTACCAGTTTATAAAGATTCTTTGCATCAACTATACCACCTCTGATGCATCATTTACTCGAATCCTGGCAGCGCCTCAAGTGATCCTGATTCTTTTCAAGCTATCTTCTAAACCTGTCGTTCACCTTGGGAGCAACACAGAGAACCACGGCTGCAGCCTAGGACAACCACCCACCGGTAGGGGATCTGAAATAACCGGCTAGCGATCTACAGCCGTTGTGACTTTTCACAACACTATCTGGTAAGCACAATTTTGTGTGTCTAAAATCCACTGATAAACAACTGATACCACACATTTGGCACTCCCTTCTTCTTGTTTGTATCTTTACAATCTGCTTTTAAAGCAAATTTTCTGTAAATTTTGGATTTTTTTAAATAAATAAAGGTGAAACATTGACTCAAATTTAGCACTAACATGATATGAAGTACAATATGTCACAAGAAAACAATCTCAGAATCGCTTAGATAAGTAAAAGCTTTCCAGAATTTTACCACATAAAGTGAAACATGTCAGATTTGCAAAATGTGGCTTAGTCCTTATGTTGAAAACTGGCTTGGTCTTACAGGGGTTGATGGAGTTGCAGCAATTGTAATCCCTGAATCTCAAAAAATCCAGCAGTTGGATTTTTGTCAGTTCAGCTGTCTCTTCCTCCCCAACAAAGTTGAATAAAACCAGATCAAAAAGTCATACATACTGCAAAATGGTATCCATAAACTACAGATCGACCTGCAAAAAAATAACACTTTATATGACAGCTGGTTGTTTGCATTACAGATACAGATACATGCTTATACCATGTCCTTGATGCTATACTGCTGTTTACGATTGCATGTCGCACTGTAACTATATATGTGGTGTCTATGCTGCAATTTGTGATGTTTCCTTTATGATTATAAAAGATAATAAAATCTTATTGAACCACAAAAAAATAACACTTATACAGGTCCATAAGCAAAAAAAAAAGTTATGGGTGATGCAAAGAAATAATTTTAAATATTAACACGTTGAGGGAGCTCACCAACTATTGTGGAACACAGTCTGCCGTTCACCCTATGGCACCAAATAATACAAATAATCTAATAAGACTGGCTCTCAACAAATCACCTGTATTTTATTAATTCACCATTTGTATAGACATTCATTAAAATATTATAAAAAAATACATCAAAATATTATACATTAATTATTGACCCAGGTATATATCATGCGGAGGTCACGCATAAAAAATTATAAAAAAGAAAAATATAAAAAGGGGCCGAACAGATTTGTTGCAACTGTGTTTTTGGACGGTAATTCATTCAATAGATATTATTGTCCATATGTACGGTAAATATTAGCATCGGCTTAATTGCAGCTAGTCACATATGTCTATTTTTTTATTGTATTGGTGCTTGATATTACATATATCCGTGCATTTATATAGTTTATCTTGCACGTTCAGTAAATAGTGTACATGTGGGGTTTAATCGCTGCATTGGCTGGCACTCTTACGGCGTTGATTTGTATATAAGTGGCAGGGTTTACAACGTACGTGCGCTGTGTCTCTATGTTGTTTAGAATATATTCTCATTAAGCCGGATGGATTTTTAGGTTACTCACGACCACGTGAATGGTGAATGCTGACAGAAAGACAGTGTGGACGGAGACTTATTTTTTTATGCAATCAGAATATCATCAGGCTGACACACGGCATTTTGGCAGTATTTGGAGGAGTGCGCTAGTGCTTTGAGGCGGCGGAGAGTAGAGCCGCAAAGCTTACAAGCCGACTGGGAACAACATAGACCTGACTAAGAGAGATTCAGCGGGGAGAGACACGAATGGTTGGGAATCCCACAGAAAACACTGTGGTCGTGAGTAACCCAAAAATCCATCCGGCTTACAGTGCCTTGCAAAAGTATTCACCCCCATTGACTTTTTTTGTTTTTTGGTGCCTCGCAACCTGGAATTAACATGAATTATGAGGATTTGCATAATTTAATTTACAGAACATGCCCACAACTTTGAAGATTATTATTTTTTTTATTGTCAAGCAAACAACAAATAGGACAAAATAACTGAAAAAGTCAATGTGCATAACTATTCACCCCCTAAAGTCAATACTTTGTAGAGCCACCTTTTGCGGCAATCACCGCTCCAAGTCGCTTTGGATAAGTCTCTATGAGCTTGCCACATCTTACCACTGGGATTTTTGCCGATTCCTCCTTGCAAAACAGCTCCAGCTACTTCAAGTTGGATGTTTGCACTTATGAACAGCAATCTTTAAGTCTGCCCACAGATTTTCTATTGGATTGAGATCTGGGCTTTGACTAGGACATTCCAACATATTTACATGTTTCCCCTTAAACCACTCAAGTGTTGCTTTAGCAGTTTGTTTGGGGTTATTGTCCTGCTGGAAGGTGAACCTCCGTCCTAGCCTCAAATCACGCACAATGTGGTACAGGTTTTGCTCAAGAATATCCCTGTATTTAGCACCATCCATCTTTCCCTCAACTCTGACATGTTTCCCAGTCCCATCCCCACAGCATGATGCTTCCACCACGTTTCACTGTGGGGATGGTGTTCTTTGGGTGTTGTGATGTGTTGGGTTTGAGCCAGACATAGCGTTTTCTTTGATGGCCAAAAAGTTAAATTTTAGTCTTATCAGACCAGAGCACCTTTCTCCATACATTTTGGGAGTCTCCCACATGCCTTTTCGCAAACTCACAACATGCCTTATTGTTTTTAGCTGAATAAAGCATGCCATAAAGCCCAACTCTATGGAGCGTACTGCTTATTGTTGTCCTATGTACAGATACTCCAGTCTCTGCTCTGGAACTCTGCAGCTCCTCCAGGGTTACCTTAGGTCTCTGTGCTCCTTCTCTGATTAATGCCCTCCTTGCCCAGTCCGCGAGTTTTGGTGGGCGGCCGTCTCTTTGCATGTTTGCTGTTGTGCCATGTTTTTTCCATTTGGTTATGATAGATTTGATGGTGCTCCTGGGGATCATCAAAGATTTGGATATTTCTTTATAACCTAACCCTGACTTGTACTTCTCAACAACATTGTCTCTTACTTGTTTGGAGAGTTCCTTGGTCTTCATGGCAGTGTTTGGTTAGTGATGCCTCCTGCTTAGGTGTTGCAGCCTCTGGGGCCTTTCAAAAAAGGTGTGTATATGTAATGACAGATCATGTGACACTTAGATTGCACACATGTGGACATCATTTCACTAATTATGTGACTTCTGAAGGTAATTGGTTGCACCAGAGCTTTTTATGGGCTTCCTAACAAAGGGGGTGAATACATACGCATATGCTTATTTTCTGTTTTCTATTTCTAAACAATAGTTTAATTTATATATTTTTCTCATTTCACTTTACCAACTTAGACTATTGTGTTCTGATCCATCACATACAATTCAGATTAACAAAACATTGAACTTAAAGGGGTTATCCGAGTTATGGGCAAAAAAAATTAAAACCTCATAAAATTCATCAGGACATACATATACATTGGTTAGGCTTGATTTCTTAAGAGAGAAACCCATATGTCCACCTTCTCATGGTTCTGTTATTGCTGTGTTTACATGCTGAGGGGGCGTATAACAACAATGCCTGAGCTCTCCCTCATGAATATTTCTGGGCGTGAACAACCTGACCTTCCCCTCACCCTGCTCTGCACAACCTAAGTTTGCATTTTAAAAAACAGTCACATGATCATCTAGCTCACACAGGCAGATCTTCCTGTCACATTGCAGATACAGCTACGGCTCAGATACAGCTACGGCTCAGATACAGCTACGGCTCAGATGCAGCTACGGCTCAGATGCAGCTACGGCTAGGATGCAGCTACGGCTCTATCTATAAGATGGACATATAGCTGTATCTAAGCTATCACTGATTCTAAGCCACCGCTGTATCTAAGCTACAGCTGCATCTAAGCTATTGCTGTATATAAGCTACCACTGTATCTAAGCTATCGCTGTATCTAAGCTATCACTGATTATAAGCTACCGCTGATTCTAAACTTCCGCTGATTCTAAGCTATCGCTGTATCTAAGCTACCGCTGTATCTAAGCTATTGCTGTATCTAAGCTATTGCTGTATCTAAGCTACAGCTGTATCTAAGCTACAGCTGTATCTAAGCTACAGCTGTATCTAAGCTACCGCTGATTCTAAGCTACCGCTGATTCTAAGCTATCGCTGTATCTAAGCTACCACTGTATCTAAGCTATTGCTGTATCTAAGCTACCACTGTATCTAAGCTATCGCTGTATCTAAGCTACAGCTGTATCTAAGCTATTACTGTATCTAAGCTATAGATTAGATAAAGATATATCTTGGATGCAGATATAGATATAGCTATATCTAAGCTATATGACGGACAATTATTTCCTTTTTTTCCCCAG
Organism: Bufo bufo; assembly: GCF_905171765.1. Lineage (NCBI taxonomy): Eukaryota > Metazoa > Chordata > Amphibia > Anura > Bufonidae > Bufo > Bufo bufo. Next base: position 317,925,192 of record NC_053391.1, read on the forward strand.
GGGGGGTATTAACAGTATAATGGGGACTTGTTGAGGGGGCCAGGGCTGTAATAACAAACCCCAGAAGCGGGAGGGGAACGTGTAAACTGGCCCAAGTGAGGGAAGGAGCCAGACACATACCCTGCTGCTGCTGGTGAAAATCCATCACCGCTCTGGTAAGTATCGCACATGAGCGATCGCTTACCATCACCGAGGCTGTGTGAGTCTGCAAAAAAAGGGGGTTAGTCAGCACCTCCCAGTGCGCAGGTGCACGCCGCCATGGCAAAGACCTAGAGGAAAAAAAGGAGACAATGCGGCAGCACTCTGCAAATCAGACAAAGTACAACAATGCTTACAAAAATTATGATGCTAATACTACGCTTAAAAAGCGAGATGCTTGGTCAATGCATTTTGTACAAAACCATCTAAGCCCGTATGCCAAACGTCAAGGCGATCTCTGTTACACGGGTCCTAACACTAAATACTACCTGTTATGCGCCATAATGACCGCCATAAAATTCAGGGAGTGTTGGACCCACATGCATGCTGGATCCACTCTGCCTTTTTCCGTTTTTTGTGCCAAAATGGCCTCCATTACAAGGGATGCAGGTACCAACATGCATGCTGAGCCCACTCTATACCCTTCCTGGTGCTAAACAGCTTCCAATGAATGTAGTGAGAGCAGGCCACAGCTGTGGCCTGCTCTCACTACATTCATTGGAAGCTGTTTAGCACCAGGAAGGGTATAGAGTGGGCTCAGCATGCATGTTGGTACCTGCATCCCTTGTAATGGAGGCCATTTTGGCACAAAAAACGGAAAAAGGCAGAGTGGATCCAGCATGCATGTGGGTCCAACACTCCCTGAATTTTATGGCGGTCATTATGGCGCATAACAGGTAGTATTTAGTGTTAGGACCCGTGTAACAGAGATCGCCTTGACGTTTGGCATACGGGCTTAGATGGTTTTGTACAAAATGCATTGACCAAGCATCTCGCTTTTTAAGCGTAGTATTAGCATCATAATTTTTGTAAGCATTGTTGTACTTTGTCTGATTTGCAGAGTGCTGCCGCATTGTCTCCTTTTTTTCCTCGAGGCTGTGTGAGGAGAGGGAGAGAGGGGCGGGCACCAAAGGCTCTGACGTCTCGTTTACAGAGCGGGGCCACTCCCTCAAGCAGGGAGAAGCTTGTAAACGAAACGTCATCAGCAGAGCAGAGCCGAGGCAGTGTGAGGAGAGCTGGAGGGGGGAGGGCACCAGAGGCTCTGACGTTTCGTTTACAGAGCCTGGACACTCCCTCAAGCAGGGAGAAGCTTGTAAACGAGACGTCAGTGCCTGAGCAGGGTTGATGACGTCGGGGGTCACATGACCCAAATGTGAACTGGCTAAACAGAGCAAAATAGCTAATGTAAGTGATTTACAAAATAGTTTCATATAATACTATAAGAGTTATTAGCATAAATGTGTTTAACTCGGATAACCCCTTTAAGGCTGTAATGTAACAAAATACAAAAAACGTCAAGGGGGGTAAATACTTTTGCAAGGCACTGTATATTCTAAACAACATAGAGACACAGCACACGTACATTGTAAACCCTGCCACTTATATCCAAATCAATGCCGTAAGAGTGCCAGCCAGTGCAGCGATTAAACCCCACATGTACATTATTTACTGAACGTGCAAGATAGACCATATAAATGCACGGATATATGTAATATCAAGCACCAATACAATAAAAAAATAAACATATGTGACTAGCTGAAATTAAGCCTTTGCTAATATTTACATATGGACAATAATATCTATCGAATTAATTACCGTCCAAAAACACAGTTGCAACAAATCTGTTCGGCCACTTTCTATATTTTTATTTTTTATTATTTTTTATGCGTGAGCTCCGCATGATATATAGCTGGGTCAATAATTAATGTACAATATTTTGATGTTTTTTTTAATAATATTTTAATGAATGTTTATACAAATGGTGAATTAATAAAATACAGGTGATTTGTTGAGAGCCAGTCTCATTAATAGATTAAAGAAATTATTTTATTTTTCGGTTTATTTTTTAAAGTATAAGCATAACAAAAACAAAATAAATTTGGTATTGCTGTAATTACAGTGACCTGTAGAATAAATAATGTATTATTTTTACTAAATGGTGAACGGCCTAAAAACGAATCCCGTAAATAGTGTCGTAATTTTTTTATTTTTTTCGAATTCCACTTCATTTAGAATTTTATTCAGCTTCCCAGTACAACATATGGAATATTAAATGACTCCATCAGAAAGTACAACTTGTCCTACAAAGAAACAAGCCCTCATACAGATATGTGAAAAAATAAAATGTTATGGATTTTGGAAAGGAAAGGTAAGTAAGTAAAAATCAAAGTGAAAAAGTTAAAATTGTTTATGGCAGGAAGGGCTTATATCAATTTTATAAAAAAAAATAAAAAATTTAAATATTGCATATTGATCCTGTGGTGGGGTACAACATAAGTACCAAAAATGCAAGCAGTGACTAAATGAAACATCAACAGGCATAGACCATCACCATATAAATAATGTGCTCCCTACTGATATGGCTATACACAATAGCATAACAGCATAATATGCAATCTCCATATAAAATCAGGTAATTACACAAATGCTATAAATTACACCATACTTAAAGCAGTATCCCATATTAGACTTTTATGGCCAAGTTGGGAATAACTATAGTAAGCTCCACTGTTTTCGAAAAATCCCACAGCAGTGAATGGGAGCTACACTGTTTCCAGTAACTCAGAGGTTGTGAGAAAGAGTGTAGCTTGCTGTGCTATACTGTTTGCGAAGCTCCCTTTCACTGCTATGGTAGTTACAGAGACATTGGAGCACCAGCTGCTCCTCTATTTCCATAAGGGCTCATGTACACGGCCATTTTTGTGGTCCGCACATTGCGGATCCGCAAAACACGGATATCGTCCGTGTGCATTATGCATTTTGCAGAACGGAATGGCCGGCCCCTAATAGAACAATCCTATCCTTGTCCGTAATGCGGAACAGGACATGTTCAATTTTTTATGGGTGCCAGGGAACGGACTTATGGATGTGGACAGCACACAGTGTGTGGTTATTTCCATCTCAGCCATGAGAGACTGGGACGGGAATAATGCTTTAAGGAAAAGAGACAATATGTTTCTAAAGTCGTGTTGTACCAAGTCTGACGGGTAGATGGACCTGGAGGGGCTTGCACTACACCAGGAGCTTGCACTACACTTGCACTCAATGAGAGAAAAACATGGCTTATATACAGTATATATATATATATATATATATATATATATATATATAAAACTTAATTAACAGACCAATCACTTTTTGAATACTGTTAATGGCTTGATTATACACAGAAAGTAAAGTCTTATATGGAATCGATAGCAGTCTCTCTGGCCCGATACAGCGCCTCTTATGGCTTTTTTGGCAAAAGAAACGGGAAACAATGCGCTCATAGGGTAGTAAGTTTTGGGTACCAGATTTAGAAAGTATGCTGTGTCAATTGTTATACTCACCTTCTGGCGTTGTGCATGCATCAGTACAACACTCGCGAAGGCGGGGGGGAGGGGGTTTGTGCTGTCGGTATCTTCTCAGTCCTTGGAGTTGCCAGCACTCCAAGGCTCAGTTCACACCTGAGCGTTTTACAGCGCGTTCCTACGCGCTGTAAAACGCTCAACAAGGAGAAACCAATGCTTCCCTATGAGAATGGTTCTCACCTGGGCGTTTTACAGCGCGTACGATCGCGCTGTAAAACGCCCGACGCTCACACAAGTACAGGAGCGTTTTTTTGGGCGCTTGTCGCGCGTTCCCGTACATAGACTTTCGGGAACGCGCGACACTGTGTGCACACTTGTCTCTGTATGCGCGCTTGTAAACGCCCGTACAATCGCGCATACAGAGCGCTCCTTTCAGAACGCTCAGGTGTGAACTGAGCCCAAAGGAGTGATATGGAGTACTGTAAAAAGCTGTGTACTGGGGTCGTAAACAATATGATACCTCTTGGCGCAAAACCACAATTGCGAATGACGTCTTTTAAAAAGGTATTTATTTTTGATCAGGTGACAACGCTTTTTGGAGTAAGAATACTCATTTTTCAAGTCTAAAAGATAGTAGTATGAAATATAGTAGTGCTGAAGGGCAAAACATGAATAAATAAAATAAAGTAAAGTAAAATAAAACAAATAGACTTATCAGCAAGGTGCGAGGACGATAGACAATATAATAATCACATGAATGTAAAGGACATTGTTAGAATGATCCGATATAATCTAGTCTAATCAAACTGGGTATCCGTATAGTAATAAGAATTTTCTTCGCAATTAGGGAAATATTGAATAATCATAACAATAATAATATCATCATAAATATTATAGATACAATGGTAATAATAATGATGTTAAAATGGATGTTAAAAGTGGTGGCCTTGATACAAAAACGGGACCCAAAATTCAGGGGGAATGATAAAATTTGAGTACCAGTGGAATCATGATTAGGCTCTATTGTTTGTATATATAATGGTGTGCAGCCATTTTGTTTTTTGTAATTATGTTTGCTTCATGGATATGCACCTGTGATCCTGAAGGTTTTAGTCTAAATTTTCTTGCAATATATTGGGGGTTGCACCCCTTTTAGTCTGGACACGCCCATCTACCTGGGACTTCTGAGCAGAATATGTTTGTAGCTGGTTCCTACACTGCCCTGAATATTGTAGGCTTAAGTAAGTCCAAAGTGAGGCAGTTTCTTTAGTGATAGGGACCCATCTGTGGAAGCCACCTTGATGCCTGGTAGATGGGCCCGACAAGTATGTGCGCTAAGAGCTTCCATTATTCATGTATACTCATTTATAGTCGGTATTGTACCACTTTTATCTAGAATGACCCCCATTTCTTAGCTCTATTGTTTGTATATATAATGGTGTGCAGCCATTTTGTTTTTTGTAATTATTGTTATTATGATTATTAATATTAATATTTACTCAATTCAATCCCTGCTGTCTTTGATTGACAGGGCCAGGCAGCATTCGTCTCCTCCTGCCGGCCCTGTGTGCTGGGACTGCGCAGGCGCAAGATTTATCCAGTGCACAGGGCCAGCAGGAGAAGACGAACGCTGGACCTGTCAATCAAGGACGGCAGGGTGTGACTTGAGGTGGCAGAATGGAGCCTCTAGGAGCAGGAACAACGCCCCCCTGCTCCTAGAGGCTACTTTGAATATTATCAAAGTTAAAATTGTACAGTAACCGGGGCATCCATAAGCATAAAAATAGTACAGTTAGGGTCTGCTGACATTAGCACATCGCTAATGTCAGACAGTTTAATAGGGTTAATTCTGCTGACAGAAACCCTTTAAATATCAGAAATAAGGGTTTGGCTATGACATTACTTAATTCTCTTAGGATACGGGGGTGTATGCCATCCGGTCCTGGAGATTTGTCTATTTTAATCATTTTAAGACGCCACTGTACTTCTTCCTGGGTCAGACAGGGCACTTTTAATGGGGAATTTACTTTTACATTCTGCATTTCATCTTTATATTCCTCAGTAAATATAGTGGAGAAAAAAATATTTTATAGCTTTGCTTTCTCCTCATCGCTCTCTGCAACTCTCCCCTCATTGCTCTGTAGAGGGCCGACACCTTCAGATTTATACTTTTTACCATTTATATAATTGAAGAACATTTTAGGGTTAGTTTTACTCTCTTTGGCAAATAATCTCTCGGTCTCTAGTTTGGCTGCTCTGTGCTTTTATTGCATAACCTTTCTCATCTACAACTACCTCAAATTAATTGCTTATTCCATTCCAACCCACATCCACTCAATAGCTTGAAGTTGGCATAACATAATTTAATTGGCATTGTGTGACATATTAGAATAGTCACACTGGAAATGAAACGCTGTAAAGAAGGGAATTTATTGTCTGGCATTTCATACCGTGAGCGGCAAACACAAACTAAAGTTGCAAATGTCTGCTCGGCAAATTGCGACTTTTTGAACTTAGACAACTGGCACAAAGGCCATAATCATAACTACCCTAGGTGTATGTATTCCTATCTGAACCTACCTGGTGGGAATTGTAGTTTAGCTGTGACTGTGTGGCAACTATTTTATCAGTTTATCTCTGTAATGTTATATTTCTGAACATTAACCCTTGAAAGACTACAGCAAATTGCCTTCTACAGCTGCTCCGAATAGCCAAAAGGGTTATTACAATCATGTAGGTAGGTGACCATAGGCAGGTAAGACATCAGCCCTTCCTCATACAGAAGGTGAACAATCTGTGTAAGGGCTCATGCACATGACCATTATCGGCCCAGGAAACACTGTCCATGTGTCAGGAGCATCTCCTGAACTGACTGCATCATACAGTCAGTTGGCTTCTGATAGGGGGGCTATTGTATACATGATGATATAAGCACACTGCATTAGTCCCCCGATCAGATGGAGATGGACTTCATAATACAGTCAGTTTAGTTCATGGGAGCGTCGATTGCCCCAGCTTGATGAGGCCGACACACGGACCGCGTTTCGGGGGCCGATCACGGTTGTGAGCAAGAGCCCTAATACAATATTATTGGGCAGCCCATACTCAGATGATGATGTACCTGGACAGATTAATCATTACAGAGCATCATAATATTTTCCAGGGGGCCAACATCAGCTGCAATATCAAATCCTCCAGCCAGTGAGAATGAATATTGTGTGCATCGCGTGTCCTGATATACCTCTTTAACGTTGATTTTATTAGTGTATATTATTTTATTGGAATAGGAAATACTGTTTCCATGGAGATCTCATTAAATCTCACATGTAACCAGCCTTCTCCTTTCACGTGTCAGCGGCATGACAACAGCTACCTCTCCGCTACTTCCTTCTCTCACCATCTGTTATCTTTTCCTGTCTGCTATATAATGCTCTTTATGAAAAAATATATCATTTTTCTTCCAGCTCTGAAGAATGTCATAGTTCATTTAGAAACGATAGTGAATTCAGCTTCCATTTGGGGAAAAGTACAAACAACCAAGAGAAAAATTAGGGCATTTAACATTGCAATGAGATATAGAGAAAGAGTCCTTACACACATGAATTTTGCTGTTTTTAAAATAAACCAGAATATGCTCACACATTTTTTTTAGGGCACCTGTGATTTTTGCTGTAGTTTTTGTGGATTTTTTTATTTTTATTAAATGCCTGTGTGAACTGCTTTTATATTTTTTTTGTCCTTCTTTTCCCTTAGGCCTCCTGCACATGAACGTATGTGTTCCGTTTCCGTATTGCGGACCTCATATGCGGATCCGCAATAAACGGACACCGTTCCGTGTGCATTCCGCATCACAGATGCGGACCCATTCACTTGAATGGGTCCGCAAATCCGGAAATGTGGAACGGTGCGAAACGGAAGCACAGAACGGAACCCTACGGAAGCACTACGGAGTGCTTCTGTGGGGTTCAGTTTCGTACTTCTGTTCTGCAAAAAGATAGAACTTGCTCTATCTTTTTGCGGAACGGGCGGATCACGGACCCATTCAAGTTGAATGGGTCTGGATCCGTCCCGGAGGCCGCACAAACGGAGAGTGCATTGGGGACCGCAAATTGCAGTCTCAAATGCACGGAACAGAACACATACGTCCGTGTGCAGTAAGCCTTAGGGCTCATGCACACAAACGTATTTTTTGTTCCATGTCCGTTCCGTTTTTTTGGTGGCCTGTATGCGAAACCATTCACGTCAATGGGTCCGCAAAAAAACGGAAATGACTCCATGTGCATTCTGTTTCCATATATCCGCATGGCTATTCCCCCAAAAAGATAGAACATGTCCTATTCTTGTCCGTTTTGCAGACAAGGATAGGTATTGTTATAATGGATCCGCAAAAACTGATGCAAGACGGAGGTCACCCGCATTTTTTGCAGATCCATGTTTTGCAGACCGCAAAATACATGCGGCCATGTGCATGAGCCCTTATAGTGAAAGAGGTATAGATAAAAAAAACTCCAGAGCTACACGATGCTGGGATTTTTTAAATGAAGACAGAATGCAAAAAATGCCACATAATGAACAAAGACGACAGTAGCAAAAAACAAAACACATGTGTGTCCTGCATTTCATATTTCCTATAGACCTTCAGCTAACAATATGCCCAAAATGGGTTATATTTGCCCCCACTATACAATTTTAGAACCAAAAATTGTGAGGCAATCACATCATGTCACAGTGACGTGATTTACTTATTTCTTACATAGGGTTTGATACCCTACAAGAGTTTTATACACCTCTTGAAGTAACTGCCAAATGATGTAGTCGCATATTTTGATGGCAGTTTAAAGGGAACCAGTCAGCCAAGAAATGCACCATAAACCACCAATATTACATTACAGATGTTCCTATCATGTTTCTAAAGTTTTTTTCTTTGCTCCCTGATGCACCTAATCGCTGAAAAAAACAGTTTGATTCCCCCGCATGCCGTATGTAAATGAAGTTCCCGCCCCCTTCCCATTTGATTGATGGCCTCTTTCATGTACGAATCCAGCTTGTAATTTCACACATGCGCTGTATTGTTGGGATACCGGAGCTTGCGCATTGTTCCCCGCTGCGGTGTACTTGTCTTAAGCTGCTCAGGGCAGGTACAGGCTCACCCGTGCACGAGTGTACCGCAAAACAATGCCGTGCGTATATGTCACTAACAGGACCAGGAGCAAATGTAAAGAATCGGTGGCTCAGTGGTTAGCACTGGTGCCTTGCAGTGCTGGGGTTCTAGGTTTGAATCCGACCAAAGACAACATCTGCATGGAGTTCCTCCCAGACATCCTGATAGAGAACTTAGATTATGAGCCCCATTGGGGACAGTTGGATACTAATGTCTGTAAAGCGCTGTGGAATATAGCAGCGCTATATAAGTGCAAAAAATATGTTGCCAGATACCATAGGACAAATTCCCACATCTAGACCATGGATCAGTCTTGTTTTGTTCGCACAAGGGGGGGCTACACAATATTATGCAGGTGGTATATTGTGTACACATCATTTTGAAGTCCTGCTTCACCATTAAATAAGATTTTTATTATGAAAAACACATTTTAAATTTTTGTTATTATCCACATAAAAAAATCTTGCTTAGTATTCCAGGTTTCACAATGGCCGCTAGAGGAGTTACAATAGGTTCACATTTTTTGAACCTCATTTGTCAGCTGGATTTGTCGGTGGATTTAAAGGGGTTGTGTTACCTCAGATTGTCAAGTATTTATTTCATATAAGATATGAAATCATAAAAATTATGATTTCATATTTTTATGAAATATGAAAATAGAAAAATGTATATAAGTTCTTTTATTGATGAGATCTAAAGTTAATTCGTGCAGCTAATGAAACAGGGTGAAATTAATTATATAAGTTCTTTTATTGATGAGATCTAAAGTTAATTCGTGCAGCTAATGAAACAGGGTGCAATTAATTATATAAAATATAATTTATTACAAATACATACAGTAAAAATGGCATACAAATTAATACAAGGACAATATCAAATTGACCACAAGATGGTGCTCCACCGTTTACGCCAGGTTCACTTCATTTACTACACCAAGTACAATACAATGCTACTCTTAATCAAATTATTATAATGCAATAAAAAAATAAAAAAACAATAGAAATGAATCTGTGGAAAGTCCCTTATGCTCAATCAAAGAATATGGCAGTAAGAGACACCTTATAAATACGCCCGTTGGCCTAACTACGGATAATAAAATCCGATCAGAGATCCCACTCTGATAGAAATATTACAGGAATTCTAATTATGTGCACGTTCATTAAAATTTCCCATAAAATTACTGTTTTAACACTATTGACCCACTAATAATGGGGTCTCAACTATATGCCCATTGGAGCGATTTATAATTACTGCAAATGAAATAAATTATACATTACCCCTGGCTTTGGGATAAAGAGCTTTTTCAGAAGGGACCCAGCTTTCCAAGATTTAGATCTGTCAGTTTATTTTTGCGAGTCTCAGGTGTGTCCCTGGAAGAATTCCTTAGGGTGTAGGGAGCTTTTTCTTAGGACTGGAAGTGGTGAAGATGTTCTGTGATCTGTGACGTCCTGTGGTACGTTCCTGACGTGTGAAGTGATGATTTCTGATCCCCCCCAAAAACTGGATCAGATATCCTAATCCTTATCTATGTTCCATCCCCTCTTGGATTAGGGATTTCCAATTAGATAAGATGGGTGTGACGTATGTTAATCATGGGGATGATGTCATTTAATTGGCATTCCTTAGAAACTTCTGTCCATCTGCCACTTGATGGCACTGTTGTTTCATATATGAAATTTAAATGTTCAGGAATGTCAAATGCACACATATCTAACCTGTTCCCATGACTTTCTTAACATTTCCCCATTAAATTAACCAAGGAGGTTAATTTCTGACACTTTGCTCAGACCGACTGGCGGTATTAGAAGTTTCCCTAATCCTTGAATTTATGGGGCAGATAAGAATACAATAGTCCTTAGAAAGTTTTATCCAGTTTGTGTATCTTAGCCATCCAAATGACTAATTAATTGCCGTCTAAGATAACTGAGCTCTTCTCTAAAATAAGATCCTCTTAGTAGAAAACCAGCTTATATGCTTCTACAGAAAATACTCTCATTGATACATATGTGGCATAATATATATTGACAAAGGCTCCATTGAGAGGGCTGAAATGCTGCATTGCGTTTGGGTGTGAATAAAATATCACCTATTTTCTACCACAAGACCGGAGTGCTGCTCATTTTCTTCATCTTCCTATATATATAAATGGATATAATGATATATTATCAATAACTGGATATGAATATACAAACATTATATATATCATTGGATAAAATATATAAAATTACATGCAATCACACGTGAATATATACTTTATACTGGTGATTATATGGAATAATGCTGCATACCAGTGTCTTAAGCAATAACCTCTCTTGACCCAGGTATTTAAGATAGTTTATGTGAGACCCATTATATTCTTTAAGATACCACATCTGTTGGCAATAACTTTTAAAACAATATACATTGCATGCCAGTGACTTTCCGTACCAGTTAAACTTATCCTGACCTTTTCTGGCTTATTCCAACAGAGAGTTCGGCCTCTTAAAGCTAATGTGAATCTCCATTTTGGTTCTAATATTGTCAGACCTTAATATGAAGATATAAATATGCCCGACAAATCCCCCTTCATTCCAAAATATTCCAAAAAGTGTGAATATATTTGGAATGTTCAAAGGGTTTCTCATATATTTTCTTTGTGATTCGCGGAGCATAGACTTTGTTTATGGTGTTTTAACCATAGTTTACCTAAAGTCTTTTTGAATAATCTTATCCAACGCACTGTTTTGGATGGTCAGCAATCTCAACCATTCCATAGATTCTGCAAAACAGTATATAAGTTCGATAAATGTTTGTTTTGATTCTTCATCTCCACATAAATACTTAGTAAGTTACTTTTCAGTGAACCGATCTCCAGTTCCAATGTTTTAATGGAGATAGAATTAGTAACCGTTACACCTGTGGCAATGACAGCGCCCACTATGCTAAAGATTATAGCGGCAACGATGGCAGAAATAAACCGTCTAGGTCTTTGACTCGTAGAAAACTGCTCTCTGGTCAAGATCTTTCTCGCTTGATCCAGGATCTGGGTAATCCGCTCTTGGGAATATCCAATGTGCATCTGGTACCAGGCTTGGATTTCCGGTGACTGGATTTTAGACACGTTAAATTGCCTTTCGACGAAAACGCGTGGATCCAGGCTGATGTAGACCTTCTGGGATAATATCCTCTTGTTCATCAAGATGAACCCCGCTGTATCTTGTAGCATGATTCCGGATGAAGGACCTGGTATAGCAACGGCTCAGCATGGAACTCCTTCCCCAAGATCAGGACGACGTAGATAATGGCAATCATCTTTGATGACATCTTACGCCTATAAAACTTTGCATGACACATATGAGTACACACATTTTTAAACTTTATCCTGCAAGAAAAGAGTTACTAATATCATATACCTCTGATTGGCATAAGTTCTTTTCTTGGATAGAGTAAGTTCTGCTTTCAGAGGAGAGTTAGGAGACATTTTGTGACAGAGGAAACGTATATCAGGATGGGTTAGTATGAGTTAAAGATATATAATAACAGATAACACTTTTCCGTTCATACGATACCAATCCTTATTTCCGTCTTTAGCTGGAACCGTAAAGTCTCTTCACCTCTTTTCATCCAGCTTATTCAATCTCTCGGAGTCGTGCACTAGGACGACAAACACATAGCTGATTAATGTGCACCCATTTTTCAATAAACTTATCCCCCTTAGGGATTTTGATCTTGTAGACCACTGGAGATAATTTGTCAGTGATGACATAGGGACCTTTCCAGGAAGGTAGGAATTTTCTGTCCTTTACTTGATCCCGAGCGAAGTTATAGAGATATACCCAATCGGAAATGTTATACTCCTTCTGTGTAGTCTTAGATCATAGTATGTCTTAGCACTCACTGCGGCTTTCTCTATATTCTTCTGGGCGAACGCAAAAGCATACTGAAGGTGCTGGCGTAAATTTTCCACATACTGATGCGATGTTGTAGCATTGATCAAGTTATGGTCTGTTGTCCTGTAAAGTAAATGCTGGGGTAACACCATCTTCCTTCCCGTGATCATCTGGAAGGGAGAAAGCTTAGTTGCTGCACTTGGGGTGGCTCTGATGGCCATAAGCACCAAAGGCAACTTGACATCCCAGTCCTTACCAGATTCATTGACAAACTTTTTCAGGATGTTCACAATGGACTGGTTGTAACGTTCTACTCCACCACTAGAGAGCTGGTCAATAAGCTATATGTAGCTTCCTCTTTACCCCAGGATTTCCCACATCTTTGTCATCATGCTATATAATAACAGATAACACTTTTCCGTTCATACGATACCAATCCTTATTTCCGTCTTTAGCTGGAACCGTAAAATCTCTTCACCTCTTTTCATCCAGCTTCTTCAATCTCTCGGAGTTGTGCACTAGGATGACAAACACGTAGCTGATTAATGTGCACCCATTTTTCAATAAACTTATCCCCCTTAGGGATTTTGATCTTGTAGACCACTGGAGATAATTTGTCAGTGATGACATAGGGACCTTTCCAGGAAGGTAGGAATTTTCTCTCCTTCACTTGATCCCGAGCGAAGTTATAGAGATACACCCAATCGGAAATTTGATACTCCTTCTGTGTAGTCTTCAGATCGTAGTATGTCTTAGCACTCACTGCGGCTTTCTCTATATTCTTCTGGGCGAACGCAAAAGCATACTGAAGGTGCTGGCGTAAATTTTCCACATACTGATGCGATGTTGTAGCATTGATCAAGTTATGGTCTGTTGTCCTGTAAAGTAAATGCTGGGGTAACACCATCTTCCTTCCCGTGATCATCTGGAAGGGAGAAAGCTTAGTTGCTGCGCTTGGGGTGGCTCTGATGGCCATAAGCACCAAAGGCAACTTGACATCCCAGTCCTTACCAGATTCATTGACAAACTTTTTCAGGATGTTCACAATGGACTGGTTGTAACGTTCTACTCCACCACTAGAGAGCTGGTCGATAAGCTATATGTAGCTTCCTCTTTACCCCCAGGATTTCCCACATCTTTGTCATCACCTCACTGGTGAAGTGACTTCCACGATCGGATTCGATGTGCTGGGGAAGACCAAATTTAGAAAATATGTGGTTAATGAGCAGAGATGCACATACGCTTGAACTGCATGTTTTGCACGGCAAACATTCCACCCATTTGGTGAACAGACAAGTTACGGTTAACATATACTTGTTGCCTCTTGATGAGGTTGTTACTGGTCCAATGTAATCAATTTGGATGTCTGACCATGGCATGGACATCCCCCTTTTCATTAGCGGTGCCCGATGAGTGGGTCCTTGTGACTGGAATTGAGGGCAGATTAGACATCCCTGACAATATGTTCGCACATCTTGTAACATATGTGGCCAGTAAGCGTAGTCCCGTAGTAACTCGCATGTTATTTTCTCACCTCAATGACCAGCTGTTGGGGCATCATGTGCATGTTGCAACATCAGACCTCGGTATGCTGCAGGTACTACCCATTGCGTGATACCGTTCTTAGAGGTTCTTATCAGCAGTCCATCCTGTAATGAGAATTGGGACTTACCTTTCATCAAAATTCGTAACTCCTCCTTATCCACACAGTCTTCCGTGGTTATGGGACAGCTGTGTGGATCCTCAATGTGCTTATAAACAAGACCAATAATTGGATCCCCCTTTTGGCTCGCAATGAGATCCTCACTAGGGGAATCTTGGCTCCACTGCGCCACATTGGCTTCAGCTTCCTTTTGGGCCTGACTCCTTGTCATAGCATCCACTTGGATAGTTCCCATGAGGTCATCAACGTCAAAGACTTCTCCGTCAATGGCTGCTTGCTTGGAAAGGGAGTCCGCTAGGTCATTCCCCTCTTTATCCATGCCTGGATATTTTGAATGACCTCTTACCTTTTTCCAATAAATGGTAAGACTGTGGGCGGTAACCATCTCATCAATTTTACAAAACATCTTACCATGCTATACTGGCTTGTTATTAATTCTCACCATGTCGGATCTTTTCCATCCGCGAAAGTACTCCACAAAGCTGTTACGAATATAATCAGAATCTGTGATGATTACAAACTCCTTAACATCATATTCGATAGCCATTTGTACGGCTTTGTACACAGCAGTAAGTTCTGCAACCTGGCTGCTTTTGGAACCAATTTTGTATCCAACAGATTCATCTAGGAATGTATTATTCCACACGACTCCAATACCTGCAACCAATATATGTTCGGATCCTTCATCGACATGGAAGGAACAGCCGTCTACATACACACATGGTAACAATTTGCAGTACTCCTCTTCATAAGATTTATATGGGGATGATGATTGTTCCTCCAGGAAATCATTTTCCGTTGATTCACTTTTACGTTCCGTATTCGTACAGTCATGGAGTTCTGCTAATCCTTGAGCAACTGGGTTTTTATTATTTTGTTTGTACCCGATTTCCAATGGCCATCCCATTAAGGACATTGTCCAGGCGGTTATCCTGCTGTTTGACAAGTTTCCATCTCTTATACGATCACTCTGCAAATATTGCAGTGGCTGGTGTGCGTTCTCCACAATGATCCTTTCGCCTTGGATAAAACTCCTAAAATATTGAAAAGTCCACACAGTTGACAATAATGCTTTCTCACAATCATTGAATTTTACCTTAACCGGTGACAAGGACTTGCTGGCATAGGCGATGATCTTGTTTCGGTTTTCCTGTTTTTGGAAAAGAACTGCACTTATGCTTTTATCAGTGAAACCTGTTTCCACGAAGAAAGGCTTTCCCCCTTCTGGATAAGAAAGGCACGGAGCCTGGATAAGTTTGGCTTTGAGCTCGGTTACAGCTTGCTCATGACGCTCACTCCATTCCCATTTTACTCCTTTCTTTAGCAACTGCAAAACAGGTTTTGTAATTTTGGCATAATTATCTATGAACTTACGTGAGTAGTTCATCATGCCCAGGAATGATCTCAACTCCTTGAGATTTGTAGGAGATTTTGTCTTGGTCACTTCTTCCACCTTTCTTTTCTGTGGGTTAATTCCATCCGCAGTGACTTCATGACTTAGGAAATTAACCTTGGTCCGGCACCATTGAGCCTTTTGCAAAGAAAGTTTTACACCTGCTTTCCTCAGCTGGGTTAGTACATGCTTCAACTCCTGAATATGTTCCTCAAAAGTTGTACTTTTGATCAGGATGTCATCAACATAGGATAAGGTACCTCGTTCAGCAGCATCAGGCATCATCTTATGCATGAACACTGCAAACTCATGGCCCGCATTTATGTACCCGAAGGGCAGTCGGGTCCACGCATACTGTCGTTTGCCAAAGGTAAAGGCCAGTTTGTACTGATCCCTTTCATCCACCTTAATCGTCCAATATCCTTGTGCACAGTCAAGGGCAGTGAAGATTTTGGATCCTTGTATTTGTGCCAAACATTGGTCAATATATGGCACGGGCCATCCGGACATATAAACACGTTTGTTCAACTGTCTTAGGTCTGAGCAGAGACTAAATTGACCGTTAGGTTTGAGGACTCCAAGTATCGGATGATTGAATGAACTGTGTACTGGACGGATGATACCCCTCCTCTCCAAGTTCTTGACGATTTCCGATAGTGACTTGTAAGCCGCCAGCGGAAGTCGGTAATGTTTGACAAAAACAGGGGGTGCATCGGGATCTGTCTGGTTTCTTGTAACGTGTAGATCTGTTTCCCCACAGTCATAAGAATCCTTGGCGAACATCTCCTGGAACTCTGTGAAGAGCTCCTTTAGCCGTTGACGCTTCGACTCGTCGGTACATGCGTCAGCCATGGAGACTTGTTCTTCCACCCGCTCCTGAAATTCTGGGAAAATCTCAGGCTGACTTAACTCGTAAGCTTCTTCAAGCTCACTAGTTAAGTCATTCTGGGTGTAGCATACCTTATCCTTTCCTTGCTGGTATGATTCATACTCTTTTTCATCGATCTCATGGTTGAAAACCAATGATGACTCTTCGATGTGGCATGTACCTTCTTCAGAGCTGAAAGGATAAACAGAGTGGATGTTACATAACCCCTCAGGGGTTGAGGAAAAATGTTGTTCCACTGTTTGTTCCTCTGTCAGGTATTCATCAGGAATTATTCCAATAACATAATTTTGGAATCCAAATGTGTAGTATTCCGAATCCATAGCTAAACCAATTACGGTGTCCTTTTGTAGGGATATGCTATGGGGAACCATGTTATGAATTACCATATGTAACGGATCCTGATGGATATTTATCAGGGGAGTAGGCTTTACCTTTAGGCCGAGTTGCTGTATTCTGTTGGATAAACAGATCAACGCGTCTGCGTTCTTCAGCTTCTGTCCCTTCTTTACTTTAATGGGGAGAAGAAATGGTTTTCATCCTTCAGGAATTTCAACTTTCTCAGCAACCATGATACTTACGGCATAGGGCATCTGTTGTCCCCATCGTAAGGCTTTTTCTACATCCTGGAATCCCTCTGGATTTCCCGGCAATCTGGACCATAAGGTGTTGTTCACCAGGTCAATCTGTACGGCAAATCGGTGCAGAAGGTCATTACCTATATACATTTGATACCGTGGTTCATTTTAAAACGTGCTCCGTTGTTTTACTTCCTATGGAGATAGACAAAACACATCTTGCAACCACATTATTACATTGGGAATCTCCATCCAGATCATGAACCCATTGGTCCTGTGGAGAGAAACTTTAAATCATTTTAGGATTGGTGACCTGTTTTAAAGGGCTTCTGTCACCCCCAAAACACTTTTTTTTTTTTTGGGCTTGTTAAAATCCTTATTTAACTACTATTCCCTATATAGGGATCTTACCTTTGTCTGTGGCTTCTTTTCCTTAAAAAACAATCTTTTAAAATATGCAAATCACTTCACTACCAGCAAGTAGGGCGTCTACTTGCTGGTAGCTGCCGCAAAAAACCGCCCCCTCCTCCTGTTGATTGACAGGGCCAGCGAGCGCTCTCCTCCTCCGGCTGGCCCTGTTATCATTTAAAATCCCGCGCCTGTCTTCATTCGGCGCAGGCGCTCTGAGAGAAGGAGGCTCGCCTCCTCAGCACTCCCTCAGTGCGCCTGCGCCGATGACACCCTACTTGCTTGTAGTGAAGGGATTTGCATATTTTAAAAGATCGTTTTTTAAGCAAAAGAAGCCACAGACAAAGGTAAGATCCCTATATAGGAAATAGTAGTTAAATAAGGATTTTAACAAGCCCAACAAAAAAAAAAAGTGTTTTGGGGGTGACAGAAGCCCTTTAAGAGTCCTAGGTTTATGTAACTTGCTTCGGATTTCAAATCCAACTTGGCAAATTTCACCCGGGCTATATTGTTTACCTGTACGGGAATCAATAAATTGTCATTGACCTTTTCAATCCGTACCATCGATTGAACGTGCCTGGTCAGGTCCATGACTTTGTGATTCCCCCTTTCAAGAGAAATGGTTAATATATCATCATCCAGAGTTACCTTTTTGATTTTGTCCCTCAGGATGGTAATGATTTGAGCGGCACCATTGACATCTTCCTCGGACTTACCATTCTTCTGGATTGTGACCTCCGGTATTTGATTGTTCCTGAAATGCACTTCAATAGAGCTAGGTTTCTCTTCAATCACATGACAACTGCGTTGTGCTTGTGTGTTGCAAGAGTATTCATAGGCAATGGGTGCCTTCACCTGAGTCCATACTGTTTCATTAATGAAATCAACTATGGGACTCAATCTTTTTAGTAAATCGATTCCTATGATCATCCGATCATATGGAAGATCCACAATCAATGTGGGATGTCTAATTGTCTTCTTGCCAATCTTAAATGTCAACCAGGATGTTCCTTTTACCTGTAAGGCATCTCCCCCTACACTTATCAAAGAGCCATCAAACGACCTTAATCGTGGCTTCTTTGATGTTAAATCCAAAACCTGTTGGAAATAAGTGTAAGATAAAATGGTGGCTTGTGATCCAGTGTCTATAAAGCCTTTGATTGGTCCGATAAGTTCATTTTGGAGATATATATCCACAAAGTATCGGCCAACCACCTGAAACAAATCACAGAGAAACTTATGATGTTTACCCATCTGCTGTCTGAGAGGTTGACCTCTCTGCAGCTCCGTGGCCTCTGCATTCCTGAGTCTCCCAGGACAAGCTGGAGGAGCAGCGTTAGCCCCCCCCCCCTTTGGGACAAGCTGTTTGACACCACAAGTCACAGCTGGCTCATGGCTAGATGCTGGAACGATGGGATTACACACTGGAACAGACATCTGGTCATATGAATTGACATTACTAGACTGCAAGATAAATGACATATTAGACTTTTTTCCCCTGGCCCTAATTTCAGGGTCAGGGGTACTGCAAGGAAATATGGAATTTGGAATCACATCAGATTCTACCACAATCAACTTAATATCCTTACAGTGGCCTAGGTTCTGAACTGGCCCAATCTGTTTTATGATGTTAAACTGCTGGGACTGGCAGTTGCCCCTAAAAAAGATTTAGGCTGTTTTTCTGGGGATAACTGGGATAACTTACTTACCGTGTCGCTTAGCTGGGCCACTTTCTCTACCAGCTGATCAAACCCGTTTGGTTTGGGCACAGTTTGGCTTTGCTGGGCACCCTGGTTATCGGTAGGTGACCTACTCCTGGGTGAATTCGAGGATTCCTGCCAATCTTCCCTCTGTTGTCTGGGCCTATTATTCCAACGCCTATAACACTGGTAACCCCTATTGTTATAGGGCCTATATCCCTGGGGACCCCTATTGCAATAGGGACGGTAGTTAGACTTCCCATTACCTGAATTATTCCCCTCTGATCCATTAGTATTTTGGGGTTTCGTCTGTTTGGGCGGTCCTACCTGTTGTTGCTGGACTTGTTGAGCAGGTCCTGTAGACTAAGGGAACCTTCGTGGCTGACTTTCAAATCCCAAGCTAGGGTTTACCTTAGCTTCAGCTACCTTTTGCTCTGGGGATTTTTTAAACCTTCTCTCATCTGTTGCATGGCACTCACTGATATTATATAGTGTGGTGGCAGCCGTCACCAACCTATCCAAGGGGGCATCAATATCCAGATCTCTGGCTAAGTTAAGTTTGATCTGGGTTGGCATAGCGTCATAGAATAACTGTTTGAATTCTTCAGATTCCTAATTTGGGGATCTATATGCCAACCCATAGGCATTTTTGAGGACAGAGAGGAATTCATGTACTCCTCTCTCCTTAAAGGATGTAAAGTAATGACGATATTTATCATCAAATGCCCATGGAAGGAATCTGATCAGGTCAGCATCAGAGTACAATTTTAAAGAATCCATAGTGGATTCATACAGTTCTAAGTGATTGTCTATCTGAGAAGAACCTTTCTTGGAAAATTTGGATACTGTAGTATTTAAAAACTTAATTATGCTGGAGGAGCTCTGATCCTTGTCTGAATATTGGGATTTATTTTTTCTAGAAACCACCTCAGCATCGCCTGTGATCCTGTGGCAAGGAATAAGATACATGCTTTCCCACATCACTGTCAGACTCACATGCACTTTCACAACTTTCATGAGACTCATACGACACAGGTGATTTAACCCTAACCTCTCTCCTCAAGGGAACATGTGGAGAGGAACTTATAGGGGTTTCCATGTTGCTGGCTCCTAGTAAGGCAGTGACAGTTTGGAATGCCCAACTTAATTGGGTCAAAGCCTCCTGTGTAATCATGGCATCACTTTCGGGTGGCTTAGGGTCTTGGATGGATCCTGCTTTAAGAGCATGTGATGATATGTCTAAATGCTGGAGCGTAAGATTTGGAGGGTCAGGAGATCCCACAGTATTAGACAGATCTCTATCAGCATTAATCACAGTATGGCTTGATTTGCCCGTCTGCTGAATTTTGGAATATCGGAGGTGCAACTCCTCTAAGTCGCTTTTTGCCTTTTGGTATGCATCATGGCTATGATCAAGGTTGTATTTTAAGTCCTTGATCGTGTCCTCTGCGGACTTTAGTTCTGCTTCTATCTGGGCTATATGGGTTTTCGTTCCCATTATGGATTCATATCTCTTTTGTGAAAGAGTACTGACTGCCAATAATGCATATAAAACAGGTGGCAATGCGCATACGAGGTGTTGGTCCCTCTTGGTATTATCATTTGCCAAATCCATATATGTCAGGTATCTATCAACTGTGCCCCCTAGCATCCATACATCACAACGTTCTGCAAAGCCTCTTGCCTGCATCTCATTGATCCATTCATTCATGTCCTTGTCCACTTTAAACCGGGAATAAAGATATTTGATAATCTTCTGGATTATCTGTTCCGGGTATGATGGACTATCTGCTGTAGCATGGCCATTACCCGAGTCACTGCCTGTTGCACTCATGATTCTAATCAATAATCAATAACAACAACAATTTGATTGTCAATAAGGATTAAGAAATATTTTCACTAATTGCACAAATTGGTTATAGAAATATCTCAATCAATCCCAGCGGTGCCTCCAAATATGTCAAGTATTTATTTCATATAAGATATGAAATCATAAAAATTATGATTTCATATTTTTATGAAATATGAAAATTGAAAAAAGAAAAATGTAATTGGCGGACATATAAATACCAGTTCCTTTATTGATGAGATCTAAAGTCAATTCGTGCAGCTAATGAAACAGGGTGCAATTAATTATATAAAATATAATTTATTACAAATACATACAGTAAAAATGGCATACAAATTAATACAAGGACAATATCAAAATTGACCACAAGATGGTGCTCCACCGTTTATGCCAGGTTCACTTAATTTACTACACCAAGTACAATACAATGCTACTCTTTTTTTAATCAAATTATTATAATGCAAAAAAAAACAACAAAAAAAAAACTATAGAAATGAATCTGTGGAAAGTCCCTTATGCTCAATCAAAGAATATGGCAGTAAGAGACACCTTATAAATACGCCCGTTGGCCTAACTACGGATAATAAAATCCGATCAGAGATCCCACTCTGATAGAAATATTACAGGATTTCTAATGATGTGCACGTTCATTAAAATTTCCCATAAAATTACTGTTTTAACACTATTGACCCACTAATAATGGGGTCTCAACTATATGCCCGTTGGAGCGATTTATAATTACTGCAAATGAAATAAATTATGCATTACCCCTGGCTTTGGGATAAAGAGCTTTTAGAAGGGACCCAGCTTTCCAAGATTTAGATCTGTCAGTTTCATTTTGCGAGTCTCAGGTGTGTCCCTGGAAGAATTCCTTAGGGTGTAGGGAGCTTTTTCTTAGGACTGGAAGTGGTGAAGATGTTCTGTGATCTGTGATGTCCTGTGGTACGTTCCTGACGTGTGAAGTGATGATTTCTGATCCCCCCCAAAAACTGGATCAGATATCCTAATCCTTATCTATGTTCCATCCCCTCTTGGATTAGGGATTTCCAATTAGATAAAGTGGGTGTGACGGATGTTAATCATGGGGATGATGTCATTTAATTGGCATTCCTTAGAAACTTCTGCCCATCTACCACTTGATGGCACTGTTGTTTCATGAAATTTTAATGTTCAGGAATGTCAAATGCACACATATCTAACCTGTTCCCATGACTTTCTTAACCTTTCCCCATTAAATTAACCAAGGAGGTTAATTTCTGACACTTTGCTCAGAACGACTGGCGGTATTAGAAGTTTCCCTAATCCTTGAATTTATGGGGCAGATAAGAATACAATAGTCCTTAGAAAGTTTTATCCAGTTTGTGTATCTTAGCCATCCAAATGACTAATTAATTGCCGTCTAAGATAACTGAGCTCTTCTCTAAAATAAGATCCTCTTAGTAGAAAACCAGCTTATATGCCTCTACAGAATATACTCTCATTGATACATATGTGGCATAATATATATATATATATATATATATATATATAAATGGATAATAATGATATATTATCAATAACTGGATATGAATATACAAACATTATATATATCATTGGATAAAATATATTAAATTACATGCAATCACACGTAAATATATACTTTATACTGGTGATTATATGGAATAATGCTGCATACCAGTGTCTTAAGCAATAACCTCTCTTGACCCCGGTATTTAAGATAGTTTATGTGAGACCCTTTAAGATACCACATCTGTTGGCAATAACTTTTAAAACAATATACATTGCATGCCAGTGACTTTCCGTACCAGTTAAACTTATCCTGACCTTTTCTGGCTTATTCCAACAGAGAGTTCGGCCTCTTAAAGGTAATGTGAATCTCCATTTTGGTTCTAATATTGTCAGACCTTAATATGCAGATATAAATATGCCTGACAGATATGGTGGCATATCACTGTCATTTGTCGGCAGTACATCACCCTGTGTAAACAGGAATGTACTGCCAAATAAGGAAATTAATAGGGATGAACGATCATAATACCGATTATCTCCTTGTCCCCGATTATTACGCACACAGCCATTGTTTTGGTCCGCATCCGAGCCGCAGTTTTGGTGGCTTGGATGTGGACCCATTCACTTCAATGGGGCCGCAAACGATGCGGACAGCACTCCGTGTGCTGTCCGCATCCGTTGCTCCGTTCAGTGGTCTGCAAAAAAAATATATAACCGCACTTTGAGGACAAGAATAGGCAGTTATATTAATGGCTGTCCGTGCCGTTCCGCAATTTGCGGATCCGCAAAACACACAACGGTCGTGTGTATGAGGCCTTATATTGGCCCTTGTAAATGAACCTTAAATGACAGCTGTAGTTTACTGCTGGGGCCCTAGATAAGGCAGCATATTAATACTACACTATACACACAGATAAGGCTCTGTAAGCATCTCCTCTCAAAAATGGGTGATCCATGACTTCCTGGAGAGTGCAATACTAATTGCACTTCTGTGTTAATTGACTCCTGTAATTTCAACTGCCATAAAGCACAGTCTGCTGCACTGTCTATACACATTATACAGTTTGCCACTATTAAGGAAGCACTCACACTGACCTGCACATGTCTGACACATTCACAAGTCCCCATTCATCTGATGGAGGCCAAAAGAGTGTATTACTGTGTTATATGGTTCTATCTAGACCGCAAAGGCTGCCGATACAAGGGTTGGTGTAAGGCTACTTTCACACTAGCGCTTGATCGGATCCGTTCTGAACGGATCCGATCATATTAATGCAGACGGAGGCTCCGTTCAGTACGGATCCGTCTGCATTAATAACTTAGAAAAATTTCTAAGTGCGAAAGTAGCCTGAGCGGATCCGTTCAGACTTTCAATGTAAAGTCAATGGGGGACGGATCCGCTTGAAGATTGAGCCATATGGTGTCATCTTCAAGCGGATCCGTTCCCATTGACTTACATTGTAAGTCTGGACGGATCCGCACGCCTCGGCACGGCCAGGCGGACACCCGAACGCTGCAAGCAGCGTTCAGCTGTCCGCCTGGCCGTGCGGAGGCGAGCGGAGCGGAGGCTGAACGCCGCCAGACTGATGCAGTCTGAGCGGATCCGCATCCATTCAGACTGCATCAGGGCTGGACGGAAGCGTTCTGCTCCGCTCGTGAGCCCCTTCAAACGGAGCTCACGAGCGGACAGCAGAACGCTAGTGTGAAAGTAGCCTTACAAAGTCACAGGTTTCTGGAACCATATCCACAACACATTCAATTAACAAGGCCAAACTCTAGCTGAAACACAATATAGCAAACCAATATAGCAGGTTTCTAAAGCAACAAAGAAATGTATCTCATTTTTTCAAATCCACAGTGCTGCCTATTGCTAAGTCATAAAGAATATTTTCTTTTCTCACCTATAGGTGTATTCTATGTAGATCACTAATCGGTGTACTCTAGGAATCATTTATATCTTTTTCTCGGCTTATGCCATGGTTCCTCTTCTAGTTTTTCTCATTCCTTTCTGTTGTACAAACCTTTTCCTTACTGATGTTGGTGACTCGATGTGTATTTTTAAACCAATGGAGTCTATGGCGTCTGTTAGCATAGTTTTTTGTTAACTGTACAGGAAGGTGCCGTTTACTGTGGGCCAATAAAGTGCAGTATGCCTTTTGATAACACCGGTAACTATGAATGATATATGCAACTAATAGAGGCATATATCTATATACTGAAGCTTTCCCACAGAGTTACACATTTTGAAATGCTCCAGCAATAAGGAGTCTTCTGTAGTGGAAAGTAAGCAAATAGAGAATTAATTCTTACACCTCACCTGCTTTATGCACCCGGACTCGTCAAGAAAGCTCAAGCTACAACTCAATCTAAGGCCTCATGCACACGACCGTTCCATTTTATGCGGTCCGCAAACCGCGGATCTGCAAATAACAGAAGCCGCCCGTGTTGCCTTCCGCAATTTGCGGAACGGAACGGGCGCCAGCAATATAAATGCCTATTCTTGTCCGCAAAGCGCGGACAAGAATAGGACATGTTATATTTTTTTAGGACCCAAACAACGGTCGTGTGCATGAGGCCTAAGACTCATAGGGAATTACTTTTTTGAAAAGACAAAGTATGAGCAAACAAATACAAAGGGGCGGACTGGGAACTAAAAGTGGCCCTGGAAAAAACTTAGAAGTGGCCTCATATTGTAAGACGGTCAAAATTAATTGAAGGTGGGGCAACACAAGTAGGCAAGGACAACAAAAGTAGGTGAGGCCACCAATACTGTAGTACAGCACAAAATACCGCCCCAGTAGAACCAAATCTGACAGTGCAGCATAAAATATTTCCACCCCTGCTGCAGTATCCATCTGTATCACTTTCCTGAGGATGGCGAGACAGTTGAATTCAGGAGGGCATTAACCCTTTCAGTACCGAGCCACTTTTCACCTTAAATCCCAGGCCGATTTTTGCAAATCTGACATGTGTCACTTGATGTGGTAATAACTTTGAAAAGCATTTACTTATCCAGGCCATTCTGAGTGTTTTCTCGTGACACATTGTACTTCATGACAGTGGTAAATTTGAGTCTATATATTTCACTTTTATTTATATATATATTACCAAAAATGTATAAAAATTCACAATTTTCTAAATTTGAATTTCTCTCCTTTTAAGACAGATAGTAATACCATCCCTGGCCATCCCTGCAAGGACATCGAGGAGGCTGAACACTTTCTTCCCAATGGCTATCAGACTGCTGAACTCCCCACGCCCCATCACCCGCTCATAATCCCTCGGCCCTGCTGTGCCCATCGCAGAACCTTACCCCCCCCCCGTGTTCCCCACCGCCTCTTGTCAACCACTAGTACTATGCCTGTACATGTGCCTAACCCAATTCCGGGAACGATCGATTGTGTCGTGTTTGGCGAATAAAGCTGATTCTGATACCTCATAAAATGGTTATCAGTCAACATTCCCCATATGTCTGTTTTATGTTGGCATAATTTTGTAAATGTCATTTTATTTTTTTAGGACATTAGAAGGCTTAGAATTTTAGAAGCAATTGTTCAAATTTTCAACATTTCCAAAACAGATTTTGAGGGGCTTACGTAATGGAAACCACCCGTAAATAAACCCATTTTAGAAACTACACCCCTCAAATTATTCAAAACTGATGTTACAAAATTTGTTAACCCTTGATGTGTTCCACACGAATGAAAGTAAAATTTTGTAAGATTTTTTATGTTAATCAATTTTTTCTTGCAGCACAGCAAGGGTTAACAGCAAAATAAACCTCAATATATATTACTCTGATTCTACAGCTTACAAAAATACCCCATATGTGGCAGTAAACTGCCCTATGGGCATGTGACAGTGGTCAGAAGGAAAGGAGCGCCATATGGATTTTAGAGGCAGATTTCGCTAGAATGGTTTTTAGGCACCATTTTCTATTTGAAGAGACCCTGACGTACCCCTATAGTGGAAATCCTCAAAAAGTGAACCCATTTTGGAAATTACACCCCTTAAATAATATATTAAGGGGGGTAACTGAGCACTTTGACCCCCTAAGCATTTTACGGAATTTGGAAACACTTGGCTGTAAAAATGAATAGTTTTGTTACTTGCAATAAAATGTTGCTTTAGCCCCAAATTTTTCATTTTCACAAGGGGTAACAGGAGAAAAAGCACCCCATAATTTGTTACCCGTTTTTTCCTGAATACGGCAACATCCTATATGTGGTGGTAAACTGCTGTGGGGGCACATGGCAGGACTCAGAACGGAAGGAGCGCCATATGGCTTTTGCAGTGCAGATTTTGATGGATAGGATTATGGGTGCCATTGTTTTTTTATTTTTCAAATGATTGTCTTATGTGGGGGCTCATTTTTTGCAGGATGAGGTGAAGGTTTGATTGGTACCATTTTGGGGTACATAAGACTTTTTGATCGCTTGGTATTAAACTTTTTGTGAGGCAAGGTGAAAAAAAATGGCTGTTTTGTTATATTTAAAAAAAATATATATTTTTTACAGCATTCACCTGAGGGGGCATACAATGTGATGTACAGTAATATGTCTATCATTTTTATTTTTGTTAAGTTTTGTACAGTGAAATCATTTTTGAACAGAATAAAATCTTGTTTTTGTGTTGCCATTTTCTGAGAGCCCTATTTTTTGGGCAATTGTCTCAGGTAGGGGCTAATTTTTTGCGGGATGAAATGATGGTTTGATTAGTACCATTTTGGGGTACATAAGACTTTTTGATCACTTGGTATTACACTTTTTGTGAGGGAAGGTGACCAGAAAATGGCTTTTTTGACAGTTTTTTTTATGGGTTCACCTTTTTATAGAGCCGGTCGATACGGACGCGGCGATACCTAATATGTCTACTTTTCTTTTTTCCCTATTTTTTTTAAAAAAAAATTGTACTTCATTTTGGGAAAAGGAAGCTTTTTCTTTTTTTTTCACTTGAAACAAATTTTTTTTGTAAAACTTTTTTATTTTTTAACTTCTTTTTTAACTTTATTTTTTGTCCCACTCTGGGATTTAAACTTTTGGGGGTCTGATCCCCTTTACAATGCATTACTATACTTCTGTCTTGTAATGTATTGGCTGTATTACCAGTGTAATACGGCCAGCGCGCCGTAGCTGTAAGGCGCTGGGATTTCTGCCCCAGTTTCCAGCACCGTCCTACGGGTTAATAAATGCTGAAAGCATCAGATCGTTATGTACCCGAATGGCATCCATGACGAGGGATCAGGTGTCTGAGCAATGTAATCTTCAGTATATTGCCTGCACAGCCAGGACATTACGTAAACATTTTTAGAGCATTTTTAAGACATCCTTAATTGAGAACAGGAACATCTCAGCAACCTCAAAGCATTTCTTACCGTTCCATGCCAGGGATTAAGTTTATGGTTGCCCATACAGCATAGAAATAGATATTAAATAGAGTATGTTCCTGCCTGGACTGAGGTCACCTTACTGGGGCAGGTGGGTTGAGATATTTTTTGATCAAAGCATATTTGCTAAGAACCTCATTTTTCTTTTTACTTTATCAAATGTGGTATTAGTTTATATATATATACAGTTGCAAGACAAAGTATGTGAACCCTTTGGAATGATATGGATTTTTGCACAAATTGGTCTTAAAATGTGATCTGATCTTCATCTAAGTCACAACAATAGACAATCACAGTCTGCTTAAACTAATAACACACAAAGAATTAAATGTTACAATGTTTTTATTGAACACACCATGTAAAAATTCACAGTGCAGGTGGAAAAAGTATGTGAACCCCTAGACTAATGACATCTCCAAGAGTTAATTGGACTAAGGTGTCGGCCAACTGGAGTCCAATCAATGAGATGAGATTGGAGGTGTTGGTTACAGCTGCCCTGCCCTATAAAAAACAAAGGGATTGTGCAAAGGGACTCATGACCAAACTGATTGAAAAAAGGCGGTCTCTCTATTTAGACCTAGGGGCTAAGATATCTGACTGCTACTCAGAATTGTCCAAGTTTAGATCACATACCAATTTCCCTAAGTTTGATCGACTAATCACCACAAGGGTTCTTACTTTTGAAAAAGAAACCCTTAATAGAAAAAGTGGCAAGCTGGCCAGGGACCGCTCCGATCGCCACTAAAAACATAAAATTTTGAAAAAAAAAACTCCCCCAGAAAATTTCCCATCATACCACAACAATAAAACACAACTCAGGACCAAACAACACTGGGGACATTGGTACAAATCTAGAGGAGGTAGGCCTCATTGCACCAATCACATATGCAAAACGATTGCCGAATCAAAACCATTTACAACACTATAAATCACGTAATATTCACACGCATAGATACAAGTTCAACAAAAAAAAAACACTCACAGTTCGACCCTAGAACTCTACCTAGGGAATCACCTATTTCCACAGTTCCACCACCATATATCCAGGGAACCATATGCAATGCAGGTAGATCTCCTACCAATAATATCCCCTGTAATAGGGGGCCCCAATCTCACAACTAGATTCCTCTAAATTGGAGTTCCATACTCCATTACTTACTCCTAGTAAACTAGGTTCACTTTCAATTTCCAATAATACTACATCCATTACCTCTCCATCCATTATATTTCCAGAAAACATTATGGCAGAGTGTGGACCACTCAATCTCCCACCCACCCTTTTCCCTACTCATCCACAATCTACCTCATCACTTCAGTCTAGGTTTTCCACTCTGTCTACCTCTTCAGATGTAGAAGCCGATTCGCTTCTCACTGTACACACCTGCACACCCCCAGCCTACTCTATTGATTCAAATTGTACAACACCCATCACCAATCAATCAGACTCTGTGTCCCTCATTATACCAAACACTACGCATTCACATACTAATACCACACAATCTGATCATCAATTTTTAGAAGACTTCTGCATAGCAGGTCCTTCCTTCATGGCCCTACCGCCTCTTATACACCCCACGGCAGCCTACCCTATTTTGAAAAGTCCCAAAACAACCAACATCACACATTTTTTTCACCCACTAGGCCGGAAACCCACGAAAAGAAAAAACCTAGAAGAGGCTGCCGAGCAGACAAAAACAAAAACAAAAATCTAAATACAAACCAAAATCCAGATAATAGAAAAAATACCGAAAATTCTTTGGGTATTTTTAATCTATCATCATATACCCTAAAGGAATTAGCCAGAGAAAAAGCTAATAAATTAAAACAATTAGAAAGTCTAGCCCCAGCACAGAAAATAGGGGTAAGTACTGATATCAGTCAAGGTTTGGTGGCTCACTCACTGATTACAAATGGAATAGGTGCACTGCCACACAGCACTCCCTGTTGCTGTTAAATTGCAAATGAAAAAAGAGGGGTTGGGCATCACTCAGTATCTGGCGTCAATTAGACAAAGATAGAAAACAATGTCCAAATATTATTTAATCACGCTTGCAACATGTTGTATACAATAACAATTAAAATAACTCAAAATGAATAAAAATCTCTAAAAAACACACATATAGCCTATTAGCACCACTATATTGGACTCTGGGTTGAGTCTCTAGTGTCCATATTGTTTCAATGTCCGTGATAGATTATATGGTAATCACCAAGGTAAAGCCAAAAAAAGTTCGTATTCGTTTGTAGTACTTTGCATTAATCTTAAATGTACTTTACCGCTCCCGTCGGCCGTGCGACTGCTTTGCTGTGAGCTGCAAGGACCTGTGGATGCGGTCTCGTCTATCAGGAATTCCCCGTATTGCTGGATGTTGCTTTACAGCTTACTCTGACCTTCCAGGACCTGGCCAGGGCGTCCCACGTGGTTTTGCCGGATGGTCAGGTGACTTCCAATTCCAGACGGGGTTTTCAAACATTGTACAGCTTCCAATTGCGGTCTTGCAACCTTTTACAGCTTCCAATTGCGGTTATAAATATCTTCCTTATGTCGTCCCACACTGTCTGCCGACCATACGCGTTTCGGGATACAGCCCCTTCCTCAGTGGTACAGACAGTGGTATTTAGGTGTCCTTTTTATGTTATCTTTAATTGATGAAATGCATGCTGGGACAGTGGGGGACTTGGAAGACCGGGTTATGGATTTTTGATTAATAGCGGTCCATTCGGGATCATTTGGGTATATGTTCATACAAAGAATTACCAATACCATATAAATATACATATATATAATTACAATACGTCCTTCTGAAATGTGATGCTATATGGATAAAAATAATTACATAAAACAATTGAAATCCATAAATTTAATAAATGTAATAGATATAAAATAGATGTATAGAAATATAAAAATATAAGAAAACCGCATGGACGCACCTGTGATTTTGATGCGTCTTCAATGCGCTTTCACCAGGAAACATTTAAAAAGCATGAAGAACATTTGTAAAGACAATGGTGGAGCAATATTGTTGTATTTGTCCCACTTTTCTCATCAGAACCATTATGCACATACAGTGATTGGTATATAGAAACTATTCAATATTCATTTGTTCAATTAAAATAATAAATATTATATTACATTAAAAATTATGTCACTAAGATAAAAACTCCCGGAACTCAGAAAATTGTCAAAAACGCACCTGCGGTTTCGGTGCGTTTTTGGTGCGTTTTTTACTAAAACCTTGGATATAGATTAAGGATGATGGCAAAAGTACAGAAATGCACCCCCTATATTCCATTCCGTAGTAAAATCCAAACATAATGTCCATGATTCATAATCACACTTGAATGTACAATACATTCAAGTGTGATTATGAATCATGGACATTATGTTTGGATTTTACTACGGAATGGAATATAGGGGGCACCCGGGGGCAAGAGCCACACTGGATCTCATCGCTCGGAGATTCTGGTGGCCTGCGCTTCGTAAGTCGGTTGAGGGTTTTGTGGCAGCCTGCGAGACTTGCGCTCGTGCCAAAGTCCCTCATTCACGGCCATCAGGTCCTCTCGTTCCCTTACCCATTCCTTCCCGTCCTTGGACACATCTGTCCATGGACTTCATAATGGACCTGCCTCGTTCCTCGGGGAAGACTGTGATTCTGGTGGTGGTGGACCGTTTTAGCAAAATGGTGCATTTCATCCCTTTTCCGGGTTTGCCCAATGCTAAGACGCTGGCGCAGGCATTCATTGACCACATTGTCAAATTGCATGGTATTCCTTCAGACATAGTCTCTGATAGGGGCACGCAGTTTGTTTCCAGATTCTGGAAGGCTTTCTGTTCTCGCTTGGGGGTTCGGTTGTCATTCTCTTCTGCTTTCCACCCGCAGTCGAATGGCCAGACGGAGCGCGTCAATCAGAATCTGGAGACATATCTGCACTCTTTTGTGGCGGAGAATCAGGAGGATTGGTGTTCTTTTTTGTCCCTTGCTGAGTTTGCTTTAAATAACCGTCGTCAGGAGTCCTCTGATAAGTCACCATTTCTTGGTGCATATGGGTTTCATCCGCAGTTTGGGACTTTCTCGGGAGAGGGGTCTTCTGGTTTACCTGATGAGGACAGATTCTCCTCGTCTTTGACATCTATTTGGCAAAAGATTCAGGATAATCTAAAGAGCATGAGTGAGAGATATAAGCGTGTGGCAGATAAGAGACGTGTGCCTGGTCCGGACCTGAATGTTGGTGATCTGGTGTGGTTGTCTACCAAGAATATCAAATTGAAGGTTCCCTCCTGGAAGTTGGGTCCTAGGTTTATTGGGCCTTACAAGATCCTGTCTGTCATCAATCCTGTTGCCTACCGTCTTGATCTTCCTCAGACTTGGAAGATCCATAATGTTTTTCATAAGTCCTTATTGAAACCTTATGTTTAACCCATTGTACCCTCGCCTTTGCCTCCTCCTCCAATTATGGTTGATGGGAATCTTGAATTTCAGGTCTCTAGGATTGTGGATTCTCGTCTTGTCCGTGGTTCTCTCCAGTACCTCGTTCATTGGGAGGGTTATGGTCCTGAGGAGAGGATGTGGGTCCCAGTGACGGACATTAAGGCCACTCGTCTCATCAGGGCTTTCCATAGGTCCCATCCTGAGAAGGTGGGCTCTGAGTGTCCGGAGTCCACTCATAGAGGGAGGGGTACTGTCACAACCAGACAGCTGAGAAGCTCTGACAGAAGCCTTTCAGAACCTCCTCCTTGAGTTTTCTTTGTTTTGGTTTCAGTTCCTCATCTCGTTAGCCTCTCTCAGCTGTCATGCAGTTGGACTGATTGCTTCCCTTTAAATTCCTCCCCATAATGCAGTTGTGTGCGGCCTATACAACTTCCTGGAGTGTGTGTGCATGCTGTTCCTATATCCCAGTCTTCTGCAAGATAAGTGCTGTATATTTATTTGTGATTTTCTGTTTGCTGGATCTTAGGAGACCCTGACTCCCTCCGTGTCTAGTGTAGGGAGCCGGTGGTCGTGTCCCCTCACTATTGTAGGGTCTTCAGGCGTTAGATAGTCGAGGTACGTGGATATGCGACCATCCACCTTTGGGGTGTTCGCATAGGCTGAGCAGTCAGGGAGAGTGTTCCAGGTCTCATGCAGGGGTCTCCCTTTTGTTCCTTAGTTGTGGATCCAGTGAGTCATAGATTATTTTGCATTGTCTTGTTTCCTGTACACCATCCGTGACATTATAAGCCGCCAAAACCGTTTTAAGCATGGATCCGGTTTCACTTTTGGCTGAACGCTTCCAGGGTCTTTCATTGGAGGTAGCTGATCTCCGTAAGACTTTTTCTCAGTTTCAAGTGACCGGTTCAGCTTGCGTTCATGGAGTTTGTTCTGAGCCTAAGATCTCGCTCCTGGATACGTTCTCCGGGGGTAGTGAGAATTTTGTGCGTTTTAGAGAGGCTTGCAAACTCCATTTTCGCCTTCTTCCCCATTCCTCTGGTGATGAGGAACGGAGGGTGGGGATCATTATATCGCTGCTCAGGGGTAACGCTCAGTCCTGGGCCTTTTCGCTGCCGGAGCGGGCACGGCCCCTCTGTTCAGTGGATGAATTCTTTTTAGCCCTGGGTCAGATATATGATGATCCGGATCGTATTGCTCTGGTCTAGACTACGTCTGTTATGCCAGGGTAAACAATCCGCAGAGATATACTGCTCAGAATTTCGGAGATGGGCAGCTGATACTGGTTGGAATGATGCTGCACTCCGAAGTCAATTTTGCCATGGTCTTTCAGAGGGATTGAAAGATGCATTTGCCTTTCATGAGAGGCCTATCTCCTTGGACTCTGCTATGTCTCAGGCCGTTCGTATTGACAGGCGTCTTAGAGAGAGAGGAGAGATCTCTCCTTCCTGTCATACTCAGTCCCGGGACAGTGCAGCGGTCTCATTCTGTGCGCAGGGGTCGCTGTCAGCCCCTTCTGAGCAGGAGCTCATGCAGCTGGGGTTGATTGCCTCTGACAATAGAAGATTCAGCCCGCATGGCAGGGTTTGTTTTTGTTGTGGAGGTATAAATCATTTGGCAAATGTTTGTCCCTCTAGGAGATTCAGGCAGTTTTCTGGGAGTAATAAAGAAACAAAAAGGAAAAAATCTTTTAAAAATGTTCCGTCTGTTACTATTGGCAGGGTTGAGGCGGAAATTGAAGGTTTTCCGTTTGCTTGTAGTTCCCGTTTTGTCCTGCCTGCTAGGGTGGCGCTAGAGAGCAAGAGCATTTTTTGTGAGATTTTTGTGGATAGTGGAGCAGCTGTCAATCTTATTGATAGTCAATTTGCAATAACTCATGGTTTCCAGGTATGCACTTTGGGAAAGGATATTCCTGTTTTTGCTATTGATTCCGCTCCACTTTCTCAGAGATCATTAAAGGGCATAGTTCACAATATCCGTTTAATTGTGAGTGATACTCATGTCGAGGATGTGTCATGTTTCGTCCTAAGCGGGTTGCCTACTCCTCTAGTGTTGGGGCTACCCTGGCTCACTAAACATAACCCCACCATTGATTGGCAAGCGAGGCAAATAAATGGTTGGAGTGACTTTTGCAGAGAGAATTGCCTCACGACATCTGTTTCTGAGGTTTCTACTAAGATTGTACCACCTTTCCTCTCTGAATTTTCGGATGTCTTCTCTGAGAGTGGAGTTCAGGATTTGCCCCCGCACAGGGAGTACGATTGCCCTATTAATCTCATCTCAGGCGCCAAACTGCCTAAATCTCGTTATACAATCTTTCCCAACCTGAGAGGGTCGCTATGCGTACTTATATCTCTGAGAGTCTGAGAAAAGGACACATACGACCCTCGAAGTCACCTGTTGCCGCTGTTTTTTTTCTTTGTTAAGAAAAAAGATGGTTCTTTAAGACCTTGTCTGGATTTCAGGGAGCTGAACAGTATCACTATTCGTGACCCTTATCCGCTTCCTGTGATCCCGGACCTGTTTAACCAGGTTGTTGGGGCTAAAGTCTTTTCCAAATTAGACCTAAGAGGGGCATACAACCTGGTCAGGGTCAGAGAAGGAGACGAATGGAAGACGGCCTTCAATACCCCTGAGGGCCATTTTGAGAATTTGGTTATGCCTTTTGGTTTGATGAATGCCCCAGCCGTTTTTCAGCATTTCGTGAACAGCATTTTTTATCATTTAATGGGAAAATTTGTATTAGTGTATTTGGATGACATTTTGATTTTTTTCTCCTGATTTCAAAACTCATAAGGAACACTTACGTCAGGTCTTGCTCATCCTGCGGGAGAATAAATTATACGCGAAACTGGAAAAATGTGTGTTTGCGGTTCCAGAAATTCAATTTCTGGGGTTTCTTCTCTCCGCTTCTGGTTTTCGCATGGACCCCGAGAAGGTCCGCGCTGTGCTTGAGTGGGAGCTTCCTGAGAATCAGAAGGCGCTGATGCGTTTTTTGGGCTTTGCCAATTATTACAGGAAGTTTATTTTGAATTATTCCTCTGTTGTTAAACCACTCACTGATATGACCAGAAAGGGGGTAGATTTTTCTTCCTGGTCGGTAGAGGCGCGTAAGGCCTTTTCTAATATCAAGGAGAGTTTTGCTTCCGCTCCCATCCTGGTACAACCTGATATTTCTTTACCCTTCATAGTTGAGGTTGATGCTTCTGAGGTAGGTGTGGGTGCGGTCTTGTCTCAGGGTTCCTCTCCTGCCAAATGGCGACCGTGTGCCTTTTTCTCGAAGAAACTCTCCTCCGCAGAGAGAAATTACGATGTGGGAGATAGGGAATTGTTGGCCATCAAGTTGGCTTTTGAGGAATGGCGCCATTGGCTAGAGGGAGCCAGACAACCTATTACCGTGTTTACTGACCATAAAAATCTGGCCTACTTGGAGTCAGCCAAGCGTCTGAACCCGAGACAGGCCAGATGGTCTTTGTTCTTTTCAAGGTTTGATTTTGTTGTTACGTTCCGCCCTGGGGTTAAGAATGTGAAGGCAGATGCCCTGTCACATTGTTTTCCGGGAGATGGGAATTTTGAAGACCCGGGTCCCATTTTGGCTGAAGGTGTGGTGGTCTCTGCTCTTTTTCCTGAATTGGAGGCAGAGGTGCAGGCAGCCCAGTCAGAGGCTCCTGATCTTTGTCCTCCTGGGAGGTTGTTTGTGCCTCTCGCTTTGAGACACAAGATTTTTAAGGAACACCACGATACGGTCCTTGCTGGGCACCCGGGGGCAAGAGCCACACTGGATCTCATCGCTCGGAGATTCTGGTGGCCTGTGCTTCGTAAGTCGGTTGAGGGTTTTGTGGCAGCCTGCGAGACTTGCGCTCGTGCCAAAGTCCCTCATTCACGGCCATCAGGTCCTCTCGTTCCCTTACCCATTCCTTCCCGTCCTTGGACACATCTGTCCATGGACTTCATAACGGACCTGCCTCGTTCCTCGGGGAAGACTGTGATTCTGGTGGTGGTGGACCGTTTTAGCAAAATGGTGCATTTCATCCCTTTTCCGGGTTTGCCCAATGCTAAGACGCTGGCGCAGGCATTCATTGACCACATTGTCAAATTGCATGGTATTCCTTCAGACATAGTCTCTGATAGGGGCACGCAGTTTGTTTCCAGATTCTGGAAGGCTTTCTGTTCTCGCTTGGGGGTTCGGTTGTCATTCTCTTCTGCTTTCCACCCGCTGTCGAATGGCCAGACGGAGCGCGTCAATCAGAATCTGGAGACATATCTGCACTCTTTTGTGGCGGAGAATCAGGAGGATTGGTGTTCTTTTTTGTCCCTTGCTGAGTTTGCTTTAAATAACCGTCGTCAGGAGTCCTCTGATAAGTCACCATTTCTTGGTGCATATGGGTTTCATCCGCAGTTTGGGACTTTCTCGGGAGAGGGGTCTTCTGGTTTACCTGATGAGGACAGATTCTCCTCGTCTTTGACATCTATTTGGCAAAAGATTCAGGATAATCTAAAGAGCATGAGTGAGAGATATAAGCGTGTGGCAGATAAGAGACGTGTGCCTGGTCCGGACCTGAATGTTGGTGATCTGGTGTGGTTGTCTACCAAGAATATCAAATTGAAGGTTCCCTCCTGGAAGTTGGGTCCTAGGTTTATTGGGCCTTACAAGATCCTGTCTGTCATCAATCCTGTTGCCTACCGTCTTGATCTTCCCCAGACTTGGAAGATCCATAATGTTTTTCATAAGTCCTTATTGAAACCTTATGTTCAACCCATTGTACCCTCGCCTTTGCCTCCTCCTCCGATTATGGTTGATGGGAATCTTGAATTTCAGGTCTCTAGGATTGTGGATTCTCGTCTTGTCCGCGGTTCTCTCCAGTACCTCGTTCATTGGGAGGGTTATGGTCCTGAGGAGAGGATGTGGGTCCCAGTGACGGACATTAAGGCCACTCGTCTCATCAGGGCTTTCCATAGGTCCCATCCTGAGAAGGTGGGCTCTGAGTGTCCGGAGTCCACTCATAGAGGGAGGGGTACTGTCACAACCAGACAGCTGAGAAGCTCTGACAGAAGCCTTTCAGAACCTCCTCCTTGAGTTTTCTTTGTTTTGGTTTGAGTTCCTCATCTCGTTAGCCTCTCAGCTGTCATGCAGTTGGACTGATTGCTTCCCTTT
Source organism: Bufo bufo (assembly GCF_905171765.1). Classification (NCBI taxonomy): domain Eukaryota; kingdom Metazoa; phylum Chordata; class Amphibia; order Anura; family Bufonidae; genus Bufo; species Bufo bufo. Next base: position 317,962,664 of record NC_053391.1, read on the forward strand.
AAATTCCTCCCCATAATGCAGTAGTGTGCGGCTTATACAACTTCCTGGAGTGTGTGTGCATGCTGTTCCTATATCCCAGTCTTCTGCAAGATAAGTGCTGTATATTTATTTGTGATTTTCTGTTTGCTGGATCTTAGGAGACCCTGACTCCCTCCGTGTCTAGTGTAGGGAGCCGGTGGTCGTGTCCCCTCACTATTGTAGGGTCTTCAGGCGTTAGATAGTCGAGGTACGTGGATATGCGACCATCCACCTTTGGGGTGTTCGCATAGGCTGAGCAGTCAGGGAGAGTGTTCCAGGTCTCATGCAGGGGTCTCCCTTTTGTTCCTTAGTTGTGGATCCAGTGAGTCATAGATTATTTTGCATTGTCTTGTTTCCTGTACACCATGGGTGTCAAACATGCGGCCCGCAATAAATATCTTTGCGGCCCGGCAAAGATGCAGCATCGCAGACTGCTATGTATGAGCCGGGAGAGAGGAGAACCTGGAGTCTGTAACTAGGGGCGGGGCCCGGTGCAGTCACTGTACTCTTACACCGGGCCCCGCCGCTCACCAAAGTATTTATAAACGTGAATCCTTATCCTGTTATTAAGTTGAACTAACGCTGCGCTCTCCCATGTTCCCCTGTATCCCCATAGCACTTACTTAAGCTTCAATAGCAGGCAGAGCGGACGGCAGCAGTAACGTCACTCACTGACGTCGAGCGCCTGCTCCGCCCACTTTATGAATGAAGCAGGCGGAGCAGACGCGCGACGTCAGTGAGTGACGTTACTGGTGCCGTCCGCTCTGCCTGCTATGGAAGCGTGTTCGTAAGTGCTGTGGGGATATAGGGGAACATGGGAGAGCGCAGCGTTAGTTCAACTTAATAACAGGATAAGGATTCACGTTTATAAATACTTCGGTGAGCAGAGGGCCGGTGTATTGGGGGACACTGTTATGAGGGGGATCTGTGGATGACATATAGCAGTGTCATCCACAGATCCCCCCCATAACAGTTCCATCCACAGATCCTCCCACCTCATAACAATGCCATCCACAGATATCCCACCCCATAGCAGTACCATCCACAGATATCCCACCCCATAACAGTTCCATCCACAGATCCCCCACCTCATAACAATGCCATCCACAGATCCCTCCACCCCATAACAATGCCATCCACAGATATCCCACCCCATAGCAGTACCATCCACGGATTCCCATAACAGTGCCATCCACAGATCCCCCATAACAGTGCCATCCACAGATCCCCCATAACAGTGCCATCCACAGATCCCCATAACAGTGCCATCCACAGATCTCCCATAACAGCACCATCCACAGATCCCCCATAACAGCGCCATCCACAGATCCCACATAACAGTGCCATCCACAGATCCCCCATAACAGTGCCATCCACAGATCCCCCATAACAGTGCCATCCACAGGTCCCCCATAACAGTGCCATCCACAGATCCCCACATGACAGTGCGTCATCCACAGATCCCCCATAATAGTGTCATGCACAGACCACCATTAATTCAAAGCCCACCAAAAGCACAACTTTTGGTTAAAAATATTTTTTCTTATTTTCATCCTCAAAAACCTAGGTGCGTCTTATAGTGAAGTTTAATATTTGTATATATATATATAGGTCTCACTTGTGTTATTGGGCAACGGGATGTTGGGGTCAGCAGTCATGAAACAACAATGTTGTTCTATGAAAATGTACGATTTTTTTTTTTTTTTTTATGCGGCCCACATAAACTTAAATTTTGTTTTTTTGGCCCATGTTAGCCTTTGAGTTTGACATGCTTGCTGTACACCATCCGTGACAAGTCCATATATATAAAAAGGTTGAGATAAATGGAGAAATGCGTGTGAGAATGATACGTTACATGCTCGCCCCATATAGATGAATTGCAGAGTATGTTATATATTATATACCTATGAGTTTATATACAGTTGCAAGAAAAAGTATGTGAACCCTTTGGAAGGATATGGATTTCTGCACAAATTGCTCATAAAATGTGATCTGATCTTCATCTAAGTGACAACAATAGACAATCACAGTCTGCTTCAACTAATAACACACAAAGAATTAAATGTTACCATGTTTTTAATGAACACACCATGTAAACATTCACAGTGCAGGTGGAAAAAGTATGTGAACCCCTAGACTAATGACATCTCCAAGAGCTAATTGGAGTGAGGTGTCAGCCAACTGGAGTCCAATTAATGAGATGAGATTGAAGGTGTTGGTTACAGCTGCCCTGCCCTATAAAAAACACACACCAGTTCTTGGTTTGCTTTTCACAAGAAGCATTGCCTGATGTGAATGATGCCTCACACAAAAGAGCTCTCAGAAGACCTACGATTAAGAATTGTTGACTTGAATAAAGCTGGAAAGGGTTATAAAAGTATCTCCAAAAGCCTTGCTGTTCATCAGTCCACGGTAAGACAAATTGTCTAGAATTGGAGAACGTTCAGCACTGCTGCTACTCTCACTAGGAGTGGCCATCCTGTAAAGATGACTGCAAGAGCACAGCTCAGACTGCTCAATCAGGTAAAGAAGAATCCTAGAGTGTCAGCTAAAGACTTACAAAAGTCTGGCATATGCTAACATCCCTATTAGCGAATCTATGATACGTAAAACACTAAACAAGAATGGATTTCATGGGAGGATACCACAGAGGAAGCCACTGCTGTCCAAAAAAAACATTGCTGCACGTTTACAGTTTGCACAAGAGCACCTGGATGTTCCACAGCAGTACTGGCAAAATATTCTGTGGACAGATGAAACCAAAGTTGAGTTGTTTGGAAGAAACACACAACACTATGTGTGGAGAAAAAAAGGCACAGCACACCAACATCAAAACCTCATCCCAACTGTGAAGTATGATGGTGGGGGCATCATGGTTTGGGGCTGCTTTGCTGCGTCAGGGCCTGGACGGATTGCTATCCTCAAAGAAAAAATTTATTCCCAAGTTTATCAAGACATTTTGCAGGAGAACTTAAGGCCATCTGTCCACCAACTGAAGCTCAACAGAAGATGGGTGTTGCAACAGGACAATGACCCAAAGCATAGAAGTAAATCAACAACAGAATGGCATAAACAGAAGAAAATACACCTTCTGGAGTGGCCCAGTCACAGTCCTGACCTCAACCTGATTAAGATGCTGTGGCATGACCTCAAGAAAGTGATTTACACCAGACATCCCAAGAATATTGCTGAACTGACAGTTCTGTAAAGAGGAATGGTCAAGAATTACTCCTGACCATTGTGCACGTCTGATCTGCAACTACAGGAAACGTTTGGTTGAAGTTATTGCTGCCAAAGGGGGTTCAACCAGTTATTAAATCAAAGGGTTCACATACTTTTTCCACTTGCACTGTGAATGTTTACATGGTGTGTTCAATAAAAACATAGTAACATTTAATTCTTTGTGTGTTATTAGTTTAAGCAGACTGTGATTGTCTATTGTTGTGACTTAGATCAACACTTCATTGAGAAAAAACATCATATCTCACAATTACGTTTCCAAATTATAGAGGAAGTGACCCTACCACGACGTGGAGGAAACCGTATCCAGATGCTCCACCAGCGTGAAGCATATTGGATCCACTGGCTCGAGACGCTTGCCCCTAAAGGCCTTCAAAAAGAATATTCATTGAGTAGTTTTATCTAAAGAATATATGTATACTATAATATGTTTGTATTTGGTTCTATGATTGATCATTGATGACTCAGACGCTGTAGTAGTGTATGAATGTAGATACTTGCTCTGCCGTGCTCTATTTCCTTTCTATTGATTGAGTTTTGTTTACACTGGGTTACATAGCAACATGACGCCGCGGTCAGGTGACTGGTCATGTGGCTGGGGGCGTATGCCTTCAATCACAGTCACATGACCGCTCACATGACTAGGGGCGGGCTATTCAAAAGGTGTATTTAAATGGTGCATTGTATATGTTGTATTGAGCTATCATCACCTGTTATTTGATAAAGGCAAATTTCATGCCGAAACGCGCGTCACATGGGTGACGAATAAAGAAGTTTCTGTTCAGCCGAAAAAAAAGGAGTGCTGGTCTTTCTAATATATTTCAAGTGGGATCCGACCTATTGACCGCGCACCCGGACCTTAAAGAGCGCAGTGCCGTCCATTTGTTTGTATTAATATATTTAGATTAAGATCAGATCACATTTTATGACCAATTTGTGCAGAAATCCATATCATTCCAAAGGGTTCACATACTTTTTCTTGCAACTGTATATATATATATATATATATATATATTTATCTATTTTTATATTGAATTTAATTTGAGTATTCCATCATTGTATAGAATACCTGTCTTATACACATTTTATTACTTGGAATTTTACTGGTTAAACACATTCTTTTATATATATATATATTTTTGTAAGGGGCTTACGGTAGTACAGTGAAGAGCCCTGGGAAAGCAGGGAATGAGTGCAGTCGGTTGTGGTGTGCCGAAACCGAGGATGAGGTAGGCCTGAGAAAGAAGAGGGCCTACCCAAAGGAAAAGATATGGAAGAAATGAGTTGTAAATGAGTGGAGTGGTGGGAGGGTCAAAGCTCAGACCTCAATGATGCAGGAGCCAGGTAAGGGGAGTGCCCTAAATAGGCTGGAGGCGGACCTCAGCCCCTCCCACAAATCCAGGCAATCTGCCTTAATACTTGTGTAAGGGGCTTACGGTAGTACAGTGAAGAGCCCTGGGAAAGCAGGGAATGAGTGCAGTCGGTTGTGGTGTGCCGAAACCGAGGATGAGGTAGGCCTGAGAAAGAAGAGGGCAAAAATGGAAATAACCAGTTTATTGTAGCCAATTGATGTATCAATAGCTTAACCCGACATGTTTTGGAAAGCCACTCTTAAACTCTTGTGTTGGATTGGGGAATGTATTGCGCGTAAGCGGATGACTCCCAGCGCCCCAATCCCCTGATGCCATGAGTGAGGATGTTGGCACTGGAGGCCGTGGACGTGGCTCCAATGCGAAAGGAGTGCCCTGAGTAGTTGGCTGCGTTGAGGCCTAGTTGTGTGAGGGATGACCCGACATGGGTCATGAAGGTGGTGGTGGTGAGTACCGAACCATGTAGTTGAAGTAGCGGTTGAGAGGGTAGAACTTGTGACGCTGATTGTGAGCATCCAGGACCCTGACTGGACACCATCTGTTGTGCGTGGGGTAATATGAAATGTTGACGGGTAAGTGCTGACTATTCTTGGAGTGAGGTAAGGACAGGATGTAGTGAACCATGTGTTTTGACAAGTGGGAGACAAGAAGACAAGGTGAGGTTCGGGTCGAGGAGGCTGTAGTCAATTTCCCGGAACTCAGGAATCCGTAGAAGGTCAAGTAAATGCCGTATTGATGATGGAGTTGGTATCTGTTTCCAGAGGCGTGGCGTCCAGTAAGTCGGATAATGCTTTGAAGATATGATTGATTATGGGTAGCCTCTGGGCTGGACGTGCGGGTTCCGTTTCCTGAATACCTCTGAGTATGGATTTGATCTGGTGCGAGGACATGAAGCTGATGTTATTGGGGTGTATGATTAGCATATGATGTTGAAATGCCAGTGAGATATGGTTTGATGGTGTTGTATGACATGAGTTTGAGGTGGCAAAAAGAAGCCAACCCCGGAAGAGACGTCATGACAAAAAGGGTGCGTGATGTTGTGTTCCAACAGGACCTGTTGAATAGTGTGAACGCTCTGTCGTATGTTCTATGTGTATCGTCTGATAGTGCTAAGCGGGACAAAGACTGGCTATGCCGCATGATGCCTTCTAATCCAGAATGAGCTGTTTGAAATGATGGAGTGATGGAGGCCATGGGTAACGCTGATGGGAGGGCTTGATGAAATGCCTGAAATATGACGCGAGACAGACTGTCAGCTGCCGTATTGCCCACCCCCGGGACATAGAAACAATGCAAGAAGAAAATATTGCAAGCGGCCAACCAAGGAAGTCTCCGCAGAAACCTCACGATTGTGAGAGATTTGGAACAATCCTGTTGATGAACTGGCAGGTCGTATGGTTGTCTGAATAGCACCGGACCGACATGTTGCCCATGAATGACCCCACGCTACGGCCGCCGCCACGATGGGGTAGATCTTGAAAAGCGCTGAGGCAGTGGAGAATCCTTCCAACCCCGGACCGCAGGAGGCCAGCTGCCCCACAGCCAATCGTTCCCAAAAATGGCCGCGAAGCCTGTGGTAGATGCCGCATCTGACCAGATAGAGGGGGAAGAGTCCGACGGCTGAGGGAGAAACAAGCTCCCGCCATTCCAGGTGGACAGAAATCTCCCCCACATGCCCAGACCTGCCTGCAGCGTGGGCATCCAGGGACAACCTGAGCGAGTCGTGTAGGAAAAGGGGAGAGGTGCAGGAGCCGTGATATAAATGAGCGACACTGAGGTGGATGCGCATGGCAAAGATCAGGGAGCCCAGCAGGGACTGCAGTTCTTTACGGTTGCCGGTGCTGAGTTGAAGGTAGTTGCCTATGTGGGCGAGAATGTCCTGGATCTTCCCGGATGGCAAACTGGCTGAATCCAACTGGGTACCCAGGAAAGGTGATGACCGTGTCTGGCCCTTCTGTCTTCTTGGTGGCGATGGGTACCCCCGGTTCCTCCTCCGGTATTATGTGCGTCGGGCTGACTTCTTGGTCCTCCAGGCTAACGGTCGACGTGATCACTGGCAATCCGGCCGGTGACGCTGCCGGTGGTGGCCCCGCCAAGGAGAGGGTCGCAGTGACAGATTCCAGCCTCTCCAACCTGGCGTTGACTTTAGACATGGATGACATTAGGGAGGACAGCATGGTATGTATATCCCCTGTGCTGGACTGGCTAGGTCCTCCCCTGCCTCCCTGTTATCGATTGGCGTGCGCAGCAGCCGGAAAAGCTCTGCTTCCCTCGCCGTGGCGGGGAAGGGAACATGCCGTCACCTTGACTCCGTCGTTATGCGCGGGATTGCCCAGGATCTGATGGGTGCTGGACTGGCTAGACCGTCTCCCTGGGTAGCAGTGACGGATCTAGCAGGGGTGCCAGGTAGGGAGAAGTTCTCTTTCCCTTCCAGAGACATAGTAAAACAAAACAGTTGATTAGCTTGGGGAAACACAGGATCGTGCTGGCTAGCTAGGCCGGACGGCGAAAAAATTATACTTGCATGGTGACAGATGAGGCCCTGCTAATTGCCAAGCGGCTTGAGAGGCTCTACCTATGATTTGGCGCGAGGGGTTAATGAGGCCACTTGTGGTAGTGGCAGGAGCGTTGGCCTCTCGGTGACTGTAAGACAGGACTAGGGGAAGGGAGTGACAGGTGAGGCCCTCTCTATGCAACACGCGAGGCGGCTTACTAACAAGGTGGCGCGTTGGGCGGGTGCCTCTGTACGTTTGAGGCGGGGTGTCGGCCTCGCGGGACCACTAACTGCTGGCGAAGCCAAGAAGGGGGTAACCTAGTGGGATGATGGTGCCCCTAAAGCCAGCACGCTGACCCTAACGGGATTATTCGAAATGTAAGGAAGACTTTTGTTAATGAGCAGGTGAACGTACCTGGTGGTAAGAAAAATTCTCCGGATACATGGTAGTGCAAAATACAATATAGGTTGACCGCCTGAAAAAAGAAAGGGGGAGGGTAGACATAAAATAGTGTGATGAAATGTGCAAATGCATATGGTACATATACACGACCGGGAGGATCATGGCGGTTGTTCATGAAACGACAGCTTGCGCCTGGTGTGAAAAGAGACCAGTGCGTGCCGTGTGGCCATGCCCAGGCGGAAAGCGCGTGCCGGCAATTTAATGGAATATTTGGACCGTGTCCCTGCAATTTCCACCTATTTATTGATTATGATAAAACAATTATAATATATATTTAATTTTTTTTTTTTTTTTTTTTCCGGATGACCAAACGATGACTCCTCCCCCCAGTGCTTCCATTATTAATATTTTTTTTTTTTTTTTTTTTTTAAGCTGATGACCTATCCAAAGGGTAGATCATTGTTAGCAAAAGGTGAAGAACCCTTTTGAGACAGTCTCTTTGCAGCTGAGTGTGTGTATGGGAAGTTATGCCCTTTCAGCCAGAAGAGCATTTATAAGATCATGCATTGATTTTGGACAAGAGGGCCTGGCTTATAATCTTCATGTTTATTCCAAAAGGTGTTTGATGGCGTTTTTTTTTTTTTTTTTTTTATTTCTTTCTCTTTTCTTTGTGTGGGCTGCTGGGGTGTTATATGACTGTAAGGGGCGTGCTGGAAGGCTCCCCTGCCGTCCGACGGCGCCCCCCCGCAACAGAAGCGGCGCGCACGGCCGCCGGGACACCGCGCACGCGCCGACAGAATCGCCGCGCATGCGCAGAACCCCGGCCGCGCATGCGCAGACCAGGCACCAGGACGCGGCCGGGCGCCATCGGCCGCGCGGCAGGAGGAGCGGTAACCAGGCAGGAGGTGGTGGGGAGGGGATGTCAGGGCAGCGGTAAGCCCAGTGGAGGTGAAATGAATGGGGGGGGGGTGCAGGTTGCACCGCCGCTGCCCCCGTGACAGCGCACCTAAATGACCGGGGGGGGGCCATGAACGTTGTTGGTGAAGTGAAAATGAATCATGTGGAACATGCTTGGAGGATTATGTGACTGTTTGTAAGGAATGACATTTTGGAGCATAGGAAAAATGAAAGCCATTTATTTTTGAACCCATTCGTCCGGAGTCCCCCCACGGCCGCCGGGACACCGCGCATGCGCCGATGAAATCGCCGCGCATGCGCAGACCAGGCCCCAGGACGCGGCCGGGCGCCATCGGCCGCGCGGCAGGAGGAGTGGCAAACAGGCAGGAGGCGGTGGGGAGGGGATGTCCGCGCCGCGGCAAGCCCAGTGAAGTTTGAAATGAATGGGGGGTGTGCCGGGTGTACCGCAGCTGGCCCCTGTGCTGTGTACCTGGAAAACGAGGAGGGGAGGGGGGGGGGCATGAATGTTGGATGTTTGAGGGGTGAAACCCAGAAATGGGGAATGGGGCTGGAACCATCAGGGGGCTGACCGGAGTGACGGTCCTGTGGGGAGACGCCAGAATAGGCATGAGCAATGAGCTGCCGGTGATTGCTGCGAGCAGCCGTGACATGGATGCAGTGTGTGTGAAAAGAACCATGGAAAAAAAGGGGGGGGGATTTAATCCACGAACCATTGGTCGCATGCTGCCAGAGCTGTTGACCGGAATGGTGGTGCGGTTTGTGAATGAATATGCATGAAACAGGTGTGACAGAAATGAATGCTGGTGACTTGCATGAAAACCGTGACATTGGTGCGCATTGATGAAGTGAGATGAACCGGTACAGGGGCAACAGTGAGGCCCTGCTGTACCGTATGAAATAACTCATACGCATTTGTGCTCCTGCAGCCGTGCACATGAACATGAGGGGGGGGGGGCCATGAATGTGGATGATTGTGGGGTGATATGGACTGAAAAAGAAATGGGGAACGAGCCTGGACCCCAGGGGTGCTGACCGCAGTGTTGTGCCTGTGGGAAGATTGCTGAACGAGACATGACAAAATGAGATACTGGTGACTGTGAGAAAGCCGTGACATTAGCGCAGCGTCTATGAAATGAAATGAAACTGAAATGGGGGATTAGGCCAGAAACCATGCCGCATGCTGCAGAGGTGTTGACCGGAATGGTAGTCCGGTGTGGACAAATTGCGCATGAACAAGGCGTGACAGAAATGAATACTGGTGACTTGTATGAGAAAACCGTGACATTGGTGCAGCGTATGATGAAATGAAATGAACCGGTACAGGGGCAACCGTGAGGCCCCGGCTGTACCGTATGGATGACTCAGAAACCACTGCCTGCATGCCGCAGGGGTGTTGACCGGAGTGGTGATACGGTGTAGATAAATTTATGCATGAACGAGACATGACAGAAATGAAATGCTGGTGACCTGGGCGAGAAAGCTGTGACATTAGTGCAGCATTCGGTGAAATGAAATGAACAGAAATGGGGGATTGCCCAGGAAACGACTGCATGCTTGCCGCAGGGGTGCTGACTGGAATAATGGTACCATGTAGACAAATTGTGCATGAACAAGGCGTGACAGAAATGAAATACTGGTGACTTGTATGAGAAAACAGTGACATTGATGCAGCGTTTGGTGAAATGAATTGAACCGGTACAGGGGGCAACCGTGAGGCCCCGGCTGTACCGTATGGATGACTCGCAGTTTAACGGGCAAACGTGACCCACAGTGAACCTGAGTAAAGCCGGAAAAATAGAACCGAAATGCTCCAAATCCAGAACCGATGGCAACGAAAAACTCCCAGGAATTCAGCGACTCGCAGGCAACTCTCCAGACACTCCACAAGCGACCTCCTCTCTCAAAAGCTCAGACCTCAATGATGCAGGAGCCAGGTAAGGGGAGTGCCCTAAATAGGCTGGAGGCGGACCTCAGCCCCTCCCACAAATCCAGGCAATCTGCCTTAATACATATATATATATATATATTCATTAGTGATCGTTCCAAATAAGTTTAAATAAGTTTAGATATCAATTCTATATCGATTCCCATGAATTACTAGCATCGGTGCTGCTAGGGCAATAGGTCACGTGACCGCACAGATGCGATCACGTGATACCCTACGTCATCCACTGCAGCCGTCGACTCAGAATATTTATCTGAGCATGCGCCCTTACAGAAGTCAAGTATCGCGATGCCCGGCCTCTCCACTTGCCTTTCCATAAGAGGACGGCGTTCACCAGAGGTTACTTCCGGTTTCCCGAGTCATGTGACCGCTCGTACTTGCGATCACATGACCGGGAGCTACACATAACAGAAACAATCCTATGAATAATAATGCTCGGTTTTATTCAAATGTAGAAGCTATTCTGTGCATAAACTATAAGAATGGTTACATATTCTTGTTATGGTTCGTTTTTTAAGAATTTAGCCTGCATTCTGGAAGACACCTGGGGGTGGCTCCTCCCAGAGGGGGCGTCACCCAGGTGCATCCTTTTGGCGTTTTTTTTTACATGATCTATCTATAAATATTGATCTAATTGTATTATTCATTGTATCATTGTGAAACCTGATGAAGGGGAGATCCTGATCCCCGAAACGCATTGTTTCTATTACACAAGAATTAATTTATTAAGACCGTCTTCACCAGTGATTTCGCTCCGACGCAGAACCCTTTTTTCTTTCAGTACAAATTTATTTTGGGGGACTGGACATCCCATCCAAGAGATCATACAATCTGCGGCTGCAGTCCTGGTTTAAAGGTCCTATTTCTACTAAGTCTACAGTAGAGTTGTGCCTACATGAGCACAACTCTATCAGGTGAGTTGGGATATTTCTCACTTGATTAATTTATCTGGTTGAACATACTACCCTATTGTGCGCTCCTTTTTCTCTTCTCTATTTCCCTCACCTTGGAGGGAAATCTAGATTCGTCCTTGGTATAAGAACTATAAAAAACACACACCAGTTCTGGGTTTGCTTTTCACAAGAAGCATTGCCTGACGTGAATGATGCCTCACACAAAAGAGCTCTCAGAAGATCTACGATTAAGAATTGTTGACTTATATAAAGTCGGAAAGGGTTATAAAAGTATCTCCAAAAGCCTTGCTGTTCATCATTCCATGGTAAGACAAATTGTCTATAAATGGAGAAAGTTCAGCACTGCTGCTACACTCCCTAGGAATGGCTGTCCTGTAAAGATGACTGCAAGAGCACAGCGCAGACTGCTCAATGAGGTGAAGAAGAATCCTAAAGTGTCAGCTAAAGACTTTCAAAAGTCTCTGGCATATGCTAACATCCCTGTTAGTGAATCTACGATACGTAAAACACTAAACCAGAATGGATTTCATGGGAGGATACCACAGAGGAAGCCACTGCTGTCCAAAAAAAACATTGCTACATGTTTACAGTTTGCACTAGAGCACCTGGATGTTCCACAGCAGTACTGGCAAAATATTCTATGGACAGATTAAACCAAAGTTGAGTTGTTTGGAAGAAACACACAACACTATGTGTGGAGAAAGAGGCACAGCACACCAACATCAAAACCTCATCCCAACTGTGAAGTATGGTGGTGGGGGCATCATGGTTTGGGACTGCTTTGCTGCATCAGGGCCTGGACGGATTGCTATCGAAGGAAAAATGAATTCCCAAGTTTATCAAGACATTTTGCAGGAGAACTTAAGGCCATCTGTCCACCAGGTGAAGCTCAACAGAAGATGGGTGTTGCAACAGGACAACGACCCAAAGCATAGAAGCAAATCAACAACAGAATGGCTTAAACAGAAGAAAATACGCCTTCTGGAGTGGCCCAGTCAGAGTCCTGACCTCAACCCGATTGAGATGCTGTGGCATGACCTCAAGAAAGCGATTCACACCAGACATCCCAAGAATATTGCTGAACTGAAAAAGTTCTGTAAAGAGGAATGGTCAAGAATTACTCTTGACTGTTGTGCACGTCAGATCTGCAACTACAGGAAACGTTTGGTTGAAGTTATTGCTGCCAAAGGAGGTTCAACCAGTTATTAAATCTAAAAATTCACATACCTTTTGAATGTTTACATGGTGTGTTCAATAAAAACATGGTAACATTTAATTCTTTGTGTGTTATTAGTTTTTTTTTTTTTTTTTTAGTTTTCAAATTTTTTATTGAAATCAAAAAAGATATAACAGGCGGAGGAGGCATCCTCACAAGTAAGAAACATAAAGTAAAACAGTACCACTGATGACACGGTATACATTTACATGTCAATGGGTTGGTTCATTGCAAATAAACAACTCTTGTCAAGAAGGCTACTTGAACAGTACAGGATGGTATTATGTACGGTGATGGATTGGTATGGGTGCATGCTTTGTTTAACTTACATGGTTTGGTGTGAAGAGCTCATTTAGGTCCGAGGGGTCAGGTAAAGGTAAAGGTAAAGGGGTCCAATACACCAGAACATTCAGATTACAATAAAATCCTGAAACTAAGGATATAGTTGTGACCTGTCCTTGAGACTCCTAAATGTCTTCCAGTCTTTCCATACTTTCGTGAAACTTTGAAAGTTTCTCAATTCCCAAGAGGAAATTTCTTCAAATCTATGGATTTGGTCTACTTTAAGTAGCCATTGTTCAATGGAAGGAGTTTCTGTAGAGAGCCATAATCTCGGAATGAGAAGTCTAGCAGCTGCTATCAGATGTTTAAAAAGAATCTTGTTAGTGATCCTCTGTCCGGACGGAAATACATTTAGGAGTGCTATTTCTGGAGAAGGTATTAGGTCTGCTCCACATATGTGGTTGGTTACATGGAATATTCTTTCCCACCATTTCAGGAGTCTAGGGCATCTCCACCAAATATGGATGAAAGAGCCTCTTTCTAAGAGACATCTCCAGCACTTGTCACATCCAGACAATGAGTACCTGGAGACTATATCTGGGGTCTTGTACCATCTAGTTATGATCTTGTATCCGTTTTCTTGAATACGAACACATCTAGATGATTTATGCGGAGATTGTAGTATAGTGGAGATTTCCTTGCTAGTAAAGGTCCGATCTAGGTCTCTTTCCCATAGGCCAATGAATGAGGGTAAAACATTGGGAGAATGAGACCTAAATCTACTATACAGCTGTGAAATGATATTTTTGGGAGACATTGAGCTATCTATCAAACTTTCAAACCATGTTAGAGGTCTTGTTAAATCTCCCATTGTGGTGTGTAAGGACATGTATGTCTTGATAAAGTATATGGGGTTATTGAGTATGCGAGAAGGAGGAATTGCGAGATTCTCTCTCAGCTTATCTAATGATAGAGAAGTGTTGTCTATGAGAAGATCTCTCAGGTTAATAACCGAGTCTCTTAGGTGTGTGGGTAGACTATCCCTTAATGTTTTAGGGGCTATTCGCAGGATGTCACCTAGCCGGAGGAGGGGAGAAGGGAAGGGAACATGAAGATAGGTAGTTTGGAACCATTTCCAGGCATTATAGGTAGCCCTAATTATCGGTGTTACCTCTGAGGGAAAGGGGGGCATACATTTATATCCTAACAACAGCGTCCTAAAAGATGAGTTAATTAATGAATGTTCTATTTGGACCCAGGATTTATGTGGGGGGGCTCTCAGCCAATCAACTACTCTGGCCATCAGGACTGCCTTTCCGTATAGCTCTGGATCTGGAAGGGCTATACCTCCCAGGGTTTTTGGTTTGTTTAGGGTTTTATAGGAAAGACGGGCTTTCTTCTTTGACCAAATGAAGGCACTGAATAACGATCGGAGGGAAGAATAGTATGAGGAAGGGATAGGGATAGGGAGAACCTGAATTAAGTAAGTCAATTTGGGTAACACCAAGGATGTGAGTAGGTTCTTCCTACCAAACCATGATAGGATTGGCAGGTCTAGATCTTTGAGGGAGGTGGAGATATGACTCAGGAGAGGTAGGTAATTTAAAGCAAATAGTTGGGAAGGGTCCTTGCTAATCTTTACCCCTAGGTAAGTAAGGTGAGGACTTGACCAATTAAAGGGTGAATTTTGTTCTAGGCTTTTTGCTAGACTAGAAGAGAGGCCAGTATGTATGATTAAGGATTTCCCATGGTTAACCTTAAAGTTGGACATGTTACCGAACGTCTCCAGATGGTGATAGATTTTAGGGAGTGCCGTTATCGGGTTGCTGATCAGCATCAATAAGTCGTCGGCAAAGGCCGCCGTCTTATGTTCCTGATCCCCTAGGTCTACACCTTTAATGTCTCTATCAGATCTAATGACCTGCAGCAAAGGTTCCATAGTTAAAACGAAAAGAAGAGGGGAAAGGGGGCAGCCCTGCCTAGTGCCATTTCTGATAGTGAAAGGGGAGGATATAGTATTGTTAACTGAGATGGAGGCGGAAGCTTTTAAGTACATGGCGTTTATGGCTGAGAGGAAAGGGGGCGGAAATTTCTGTGAGGAGAGGACCGTATTCATAAATGACCATCTAACCCTGTCAAAAGCCTTCTCAGCATCAGTGCTGAGAAGGACTAAGGGCAAGGATTTCTTTTTTGCGTGGAAGAGAACATTAAGAACTCTAGCAGTATTATCTTTGCCCTCTCTCCCCCTAACAAAGCCAGTCTGATCTCTGTGTATCAGAGAGGGTAAGATTGAGGCTAGGCGGTTTGCTAACATTTTAGCTAGGAGTTTAAGGTCGATGTTAAGGAGAGAGATAGGCCTATAGCTAGGGCAGAGTGTGGGATCCTTACCCTCTTTAGGGATTAACACGATATGGGCTTTGGTCATGTCGTTAGATAGTGGTATGCCGGATAAGGTCAGGTTAAACAGTGGGATTAAATGTGGGATGAGGGTGTCATGAAATGTTGAGTAATATGAGATAGGGAGGCCATCAGGGCCTGGGCTTTTCCCTTTGGGCGAGTTGTGTATGACTTCTAAGAGTTCTTTTGGAGTAAAGGGAGAGGCTAGCAATGTTCTATTCTCTTCAGTCAGAGTAGGCAGGTGTAGTTTTCCTAAATACGCTAAAATAGAAGATGAGGGATCAGGGGAGGGCAGAGGGGGAGTATGAGTGTCTAAGTTATATAGAGATTCATAATAATCTCTAAATTTCGAAGCGATCAGTTCTGAGTCGAAGATGTGTGAGCCTGATGTGTTTGAAAGTTTATGGACAAAGTTGCCTGATTTCCTCTTTTTGACTCTGCTCATCACGAATTTGGTGGCCTTATTTCCGTGGGCAAATATCTTGTGCTGAGAATTGAGGTAGTACTTTGCTGACAGGGAATTAAGAATATCCTTAAGAGAGCGTCTATAACTATTCAATTCCTCTAGGTGGCTCTTGAGCAGGGAAATTTTATGTATTTGTTCTAATTTAGTTATGTTCACGTGTAGCTCATCTATCTGTTTGTTCCTTGCTTTTTTAAGATAGGTTCCAATGCTGATACATTGGCCTCTTAAAACTGTCTTATGGGCATCCCATAGGGTCTGGGGGGATATTTCAGGTGAGACATTTAGGTCAAAGTAATCTTTCAGGACTGTTTTAATTTTTGATCTGGATTCAAGGTTGCCTAACAGCTGCTCATTTAACCTCCAAGATCTAGAGGTACTGTTTTTCTTTGGAGGAGACAGGGACAGGTAAATAGGGGAGTGATCAGATAATAGGATACTTCCTATGTTGGTGTCTCTACAATATTGCAGATGGTTTTTGGATACAAAAATGTAGTCCAGACGCTGATATGAGTCATGAACTGTTGAATGAAAGGAGTAATCCTTGGTGTCTGGATGGAAAGTTCGCCAAACATCTATGAGTTGAGCTTTCCATAACTTCGAAGTCAGGGATCTAACAGCTGACTGGGAATGTACAGATTTGCCCGAAGAAGAATCCAAAAGAGGATTTATTACAAGGTTAAAGTCACCACCCAACACCAAGGTCCCCTCTCCAAATTTGTTTACTTTGTCTAAAACGTTTTTTAGCCAGGGAATTTGTTTCCTATTAGGAGCATATACGCTGACAAATGTATAGATGTGTTGGTCTATTTTCCCCTTCAGCATTACAAACCTACCCTCAGGGTCCAAGATCTGGTCAATGTGTTGGAATTGGACTCCTCTCTGAAATCCAATGCTAACCCCTTTTGAGTTGGAAGAGTTTGAGCCGCTATGGTACCATTGGGAGTAAAATGAGTATGACAGATTTGGGAAATGACCCAGCTTCAGGTGAGTTTCTTGGAGAAAAACTACCTTTACTCCCTCTCTCCTCATCATTCCAAATACCTGACCCCTTTTAGCTGGCGAATTGAAGCCTCTCACATTGTAAGATGCTATTTTTAGGTCACCCATCTGGAATACAGGGAGAGGTGGAAGCCATGCTAGTTGTGTGGTGATGGAAAAGTGTGGGCTTGGACATATCAAACCTTTTACTTGCATCCCATACCAAAGCCATCCGTCTGATGTCATCAGGTAACATGTTGAGGTTAATAGAGTGGTAACTAGAATAACAAAAAAAGAACAAAAGGTGTGAACAACATATTAGAGGCATTGCTCTATGTGTGGGGGGGAGTATGGGTAAACCCTTACGGTACAGAGCTCCACCCAATATGCCACCAGTACGTATCGGAGGAGGGAAGTAGACCAGTGGAATACCACCTGCTCCAATACTACCGGCCAGATCAATGGAAAGCGGCAGAAAAGATAAATGCCCGAAACTGGGGAAGAATGATTTCCGGTTACTTAATACTAGGTAAAGTATTGCTTTGTGTTAATGCTCATCGTATCGACATCCTGGGTGGTAGAGGAGGAGGGAGGGGGGGTAGGGGGAATAAAGGGGGGGGGGAGAAAAGTGGTATAGAGGGGGGGGGGGGGGGAGACAGGTTATACAGATTGTATATATTGTACCTTTTGTGCCCTAATGGCAGTAATGCCGACCACTGGAGACAATATATGTAGGTAATAAGAGCAATAAACTTATAGGAGATAGCAAACAAAAACTACATTATTCCCTTTCGTGGGGAATAGCTCCTATACAACCATCAAACAACAGATAATCTCCAGTTGGGTCAAAATGAGTCTGTGGATAGACGTCTGGGAGTGATTGGGTTAGTTTTCTTTCTCTGGCGCTGTGCTTTAGGGGTCCTCCTAGGTTCAAAGAGCTGCGGCCTAGGGACTTCTGGTAGGGACGCGACATCCTGGATCAAATCCCAGTTCTCAATTTTCATGTCGGGGATCTCTAGATGCTGCAACAGTTGTTCTAGGTCGGCGTGAGATCTAATCGTGATCCTGCCTCCATCGTACAGGAACGAGATGCCAAAGGGGAAAGTCCATCTGTATGTAATTTTCCTCTGGATGAGCCATTCTGTGAGGGGTTTCAGCGCCTTGCGCTTTTTCAGCGTAAGTGGTGCTAGGTCTTGATACACATGGATTCTATAATCCCTGAAAAGGACTACAGTTTTCTTTCTTGCGCACTCTAAAATAGCTTCCTTATCCTGGAAGTTTAGGAAACGGCAAATTACGTCTCTTGACGGTTCGGCCGGTTTCGGTTTAGGCCTGAGGGCCCTGTGAGCCCTTTCAATAGTCGGGCTGGGATAATCAGGGCCTAGTAATTGCTCACATAGGGCCTTCATTGCCTCCGGTATTTCTGAGGGGAGGATTGATTCGGGCAGACCGCGGAATCTTAAATTGTTCCTCCTACCTCGGTTCTCTTGGTCCTCCAGTGCTGCATAAACATGGTTAAGATGCGATTGTACCTTTTGCAGGCTGCTGGAGGCCGCCGTCTGAAAATCTAGCACCGCATTATGCGCCGACTCCAGATCCTCCACTCTACCCCCGATGTGTCTGATATCTTGTCTCAGGGAAGAGACCTCGCTAACCAGTGGCTCCAGGGCTTTGGTGAGGACAGACTTCAGGTATTTTCTGGAGATGGGTAAATTTTGACGTCCGCCCGTTTCTTCTGCTTCGCTGTCTTTTTCCTCTGAGAGCATGTTTTCTTCAGGGGCAGCTGCGGGCGCCATCTTAGGTTCTTTCGCGACATATATTGCCGCCGCTTTTTTAATGAATTTGTCCATGTCCCCTGAGGTAATGGATGGTTTCTGGTGTTGCAGGGTGTCTCCCTGTCTCGGGTTGCCGATTTTGACCATTGTCTGATCGGTATAGCTGGTGTAAGCTGCGGTATAGCTCTGTAAGTCAGACGGAGCTCAGACGCACACCACCATCTCTCTCTGGCGCTAGCTCCGCCCCCGTGTGTTATTAGTTTAAGCAGACTGTGATTGTCTATTGTTGTAACTTAGATGAAGATCAGATCACATTTTATGACCAATTTGTGCAGAAATCCATATAATTCCAAAGGGCTCACATACTTTTTCTTGCAACTGTAGAATTGGCATTTAGAGCTTTGAGAGTGCTGTTATGTTCTGTTGTACTTTTATTATCGTTGCAAGTTAGAACAATATCAAATATTGTGAAAAAGGTCAAATAATGTAGACTCAGTCTGGTTCAGTAGGTTACACAATCATGGGAAATACTGCGGACTTGACAGTTGTACAGAAGACAGTCGTTGACACCCTCCACACTGAGGGTAGGCCACAGAAGGTCATTGCTAAGGGTACTTTCATACTAGGGTTATTCTTTTCCGGCATAGATTTCCGTCAAAAGGGCTCTATGCCGGAAAAGAACTGATCAAGCATATACCAATGCATTTTGAATGCATAGAAATCCGTTCAGTTTGCATCAGTATGCCTTCTGTTCAGTCACTGTCAGGCGTTTTGGCCGGACATAATACCGCAGCATGCTGCGGTATTATGTCCGTCCAAAATGCCTGATCGGTCGCCGGATCCGGCATTAATTCCCATTGACTTGCATTAGTGCAAAACAACTGAAGGACGGATCAGCCCGGGAAAACTGTGAAAAAGACTGCAAAACGGATCCGTCATCCGCATGACAAGCGGAGAGACGGATCCGTTCTTGCAATGCATTTGTAGACAGATCCGCCTACAAATGCTGTCAGTTGTCACACTGATCGGCGGATCCGGCAGGCAGCTCCGACGACGGAACTGCCTGCCGGATTACACTAACGCTAGTGTGAAAGTACCCTTAGGCTACTTTCACACTTGCGGCAGAGTGATCCGGCAATCTGCATGCAAACGGACAGCATTATAGACGGATCCATCTTACAAATGCATTGCAAGAACGGATTCGTCTCTTCGCATGTCACCTGGAGAAACAGATCTGTTATATATTTTTTCACATTTTTACTGGCATTCCGGCAACTGATCCGGAATTTTGGACGGAGATAGTACCAATTTTCTCCGTCCAAAACTCTGTTCAGTGACTGAACTGAAGACATCCTGAACGGATTTCTCTCCATTCAGAATGCATTGGGATGAAACTGATCAGTTCTTTTCCGGTATTGAGCCCCTATGACGGAACTCAGTGCCGGAAAAGAAAGACGCTAGTGAGAAAGTACCCTAAGGAAGCTGGCCGCTCAGAGTCCTGTATCTAAGCATATAAATGGAAAGTTGGTGGAAGGAAAAAGAGTGGTAGAAACAAATTCAACAGGGATAACGGCAGTCTTGAAAGGATTTAGAGAATTTAGGGGAGATTCACAAGGAGTGGACTGCGGCTGGAGTCAGTACTTCAAGAGCCTTCACACACAGACATATGCAGGACATGGGCTACAACTGTCGCATTTCTTGTGTCAAGCCACTCATGACCCAGAGAAGTCATAAGCATCTTACCTAGGCTAAGGAGAAAAAGGAATGGACTTGCTAAGCGGTCCAAAGTCAAAGTAAATTTTACATTTTATTTGGAAATCAAGGTCCCAGAGTCTGGAGGAAGAGTGGAGAGGCACACAATCCAAGTTGCTTAAGGTCCAGTGTGAAGTCTCCAAAGTCAGTGATGGTTTGGGGAGCCATTTCAACTGCTGGTGTTGGTCCACTGTGTTACATCATGTCTAAAGTCGGCACAGCCATCTACCAGGAAATTTTAGAGCACTTCATGCTTCCCTCTGCTGACAAGCTTTATGGAGATGCTGATTTTATTTTTCAGCAGGACTTGGCACCTGCCCACACTGCCAAAAGTACCGATACTCGGTCTAATAACCAGTGAATACCATGCAGGCAAGCTAAAGGCTGCTATCAAAGCAACTTGGGCTTCCATAACACCTCAGCACTGCCACAGGATGATTGTCTCTATGCCATACTGCATTGATGCAGTAATTCATGCAAAAGGAGCCCCGACCGCATTGCATATACTGTACATACTTTTCAGTAGGCCAAGATTTCTGTATTAAAATCAATTTTTTTTAATTGGTGTTATATAATATTCTAATTTTCTCAGATACTGACTTTGGGGATTTAATTAGCTGTAAGCCATATTCATCAACATTAAAAGAAATAAACGCCCGAAATAGATCAGTCTGTGTGTAATCAATCTATATATGAGTTTCACAGTTTCAATGATATTCTAATTTATTGAGATGTACCTGTACATTATTTTAGCAATGTGTGGATATGAATCGACCGTGCCATGAGTAAGGACACAAAGTAGATGGCCGAAATACATAGAAATTTGTGTGACCCATCTGCATGCAATCTTTTTTTTTTATCTGATGGATTGAGAAATTGTTTTTCCTGGAGAAAAGTACAATTTGTTTGAATATTCCTGACTAGTGATAAGACAATGGATTCTTACTAATCGATTTGTCTCAGCAATCAGAAGTCTACACCTTCAGGGAGCTGTTCCTGCAGTTGAAGATGCTCCCCCTGCCACTTGATTGGCAGGACTGGATATCTCTGCCAGCCATAACAATCTTGCGCTTGAACCACTGTTTTGAGTATTACTGGAATCGCAGAGACTCTGCTTCCACTTACAGTGCAGCGACTGTTAATGCACCGCGACCCAGAACTGTAGCAACATAGTTATTGCTCCATTAGAAGCAGAGCCTCTGCACTTGTACCACTACTCGGAACAACGGCAAAGAAGCAATGGTGTAGATGTCCATACCTGTCAATCAAGCAACAGAGCGAGAGTCTTCAGCTGCGGCAACAGCCACCTGCAAGGGTAGAACTCTGGCTGATAAGATGAACAAATTCACTCATATCTACTCCTGACACATATATCTGATGGAAGGCCAAGATGTCATGTAAAGAGAGGCAATTCTAGTGAGTCAGTGACATTGTATTTTTTTACATTAACAATCAACCATTCATTTTACCCAATGTGTACGCTACTACTGTATGCATACAATATGTCATAAGTATACCTACTGTCCTTGATTTCTTCCAGCACAGTAGTATTGTTATGTGTAGACACAAACACACATACGCACACATACATTATATACAATAGACAGACTGCATTATTTGGGAATGTAAAAATTTATTTCCACATGCTCAGTTTTTTTTCTTAGTATTTTTTCTTTTCTCTTTAATATTAAAAATGTTCCCATGCCAGTTTCCCTGGCTGGGTTAATATATGTATATATAAAGAGGAATATTGTACAGAGAGAAAGATCTTTACTCATGGAGCAGGTCATTTACAGAAATGGTGGTTTTCTTGCATTAAAATACTGCAATAAACACGATACTATTGTCCATCGTATCATCGTTTACAACTAGCTGACATTCTGTGCTTCACATCTCTCCCACCATTTTATATCCTGCAAAAACCCCTGATGCATTTCCCTCCCAATCCATTAAACCCACCCTCAACCCTCTGCATGTATATACAACTTTACAGCACCTTAGCTCGTGCACATAGGAATGTATTGCCATTTCATATTAGGAAAAAGGTAAAAATACCCCTTTCCCCAAATAGGGAAAGGGGAGGAACTTGGCTTGTTACCCTATGTGTCACAGATGGGCAAAGTATGGCCAAGTAAGTGCAGAAATATTAATGAGAACAAAAAGGAGTGGGCGTAAAAAGTGAAAATAAGGAATGAACACATCTGAATAGGAAATAAGTATCTGAAATTAAAGGAATTATTAACATTACGACAATACAGATATACCAAAAAGTTCTGACTTCTTAACAAATCGGCTTGAAATTCTTTACACTTAAGTGAAAAACCTTCTTCAGTGTGTTTACTTTCCTCGCTTATTAATTTGTTTCTGGATAAACCATTATAGATTGTTGGAGGTACTAAATTGAGGAAGAACATTCATTCATACGTGTTTATATTATGTCATGCAAATAAAAGGCAAAATGTTTCCCTCATCTGTAAAATGGTTGAAATTCATGTTAAGACCAACATGCATGTTCAATTTTGGAGATCTGTAGAGGAAGAAATCATTTTCAAGGTTAAGGTGCAGAACATGACTTCCTCATATTGTACAAGAGTTGGATGAGCCTTCTGACATGTAACAGCTGGAGTATAATAAATATACAAGGGTAGGAGCTTCATCAGTCCTCATCAGCTCAGGAAGCAACATGGGACCCAGTATAAGAATTAACAAGATGGGCAAAAAATTATTTTGTCTGCCAAATACGGTAAGTCTGAGGAAAACACAGTTGGTACTAATAACCTTGAGAATGAGGCTAGTTATAATTTCACTTTTTTACATATACATCTGGTTGTAGAAAGAGAAAAGTAAAAAATTATATAGAAATTTTTTATAAAATTATACATAACACTGTGCTTACACCTGAAGTCTCATCATCAATGAAAGTGATGATGTTTTCTTTCCATCTAGGTTTTTCTGAAGAACACTTTCATCCCCTCCCAGTAGATGTGGTTTAACTGGAAGGCACCTGAATTCAGTGGTTCTCATCAAGTACCGCTTATATTTACTACTGTTCCAATAAACTACAGTATATGGGTTCACCCAATGCCCAGTTATCTCTATAAACCAAACAAGCACCCCTGTTTATGTTTCCTAGAGACCTAAAAAATAAAGGGATTCAGGATTTCCTGAGTCACAGGATACTACAAGGCTTTAGCAAATTAAAGGATATGGACACCTTTGATATGGGAAACAATTATCCTCCTAGTGATATTTGCTGGATTTGTCTATACAGGAAGCTGTCTACCCTCCACAAACTGCCTTGTGTGTGCTTTCCCCCCTGTCTACAGCCTATGTGAGCTGCCCTCCTTGGACACTTCTCCTTTCTTCACACTCTGATCTGTCATGTACAACCTCCTCCCCATCCCTTCTGCTATCTCTAACACTGAGATAAGAGAGAACAGAGAGAGCCAACTGAAGCAGAGTTTTTATGAATTTATGTTAGATTCTGCAGCATCACCAATTAAAAAAGCTTACAGAACCAAAAAATAGGACATTTTTAATGAAGACTATTTATAAAGTTGCTTCATTTTGCATTTAGGAAGTAAATGAACAATAAGAAAACAATGCAAAGGTGTCCAGAACCTTTAAGTTGTTTTCCTATCACGTAACATCTTGAGCTAAAAAACAAATTACAAATTAGGTAGTATAATATAGATGATGACATTCATATTTTAAAGTTCATAAACATAAAAAATAAAAAGTTTGGCTGCGGAAACAATGCAGCTAAAAATCATAAGGCTTCATGTTTATCTCCCTGTGCCTCCATATGGCACTGTATTATAGAGGTATTCTTCCTTAGAAGCAGTAATCTAGGGAAAAATACTTCAATAACATAGCATTAAGTGTAACAATGGCACAACTGTACTTACGTCGCACTCTTACAGAAGTCTCCTTATGCTTCTGTATGAAATGAGAAGACCCCAGAGACTTTCATAGGTGACATATTACGGTTCAGTAAGTACTACCATAAGTAAGTCCAAACACTCAGGATATGATTTATTCCTTTGCATGGTTTGTATCTTTCATTAATTTGTCAGACTATCAGATTTGAAACTTTTTAGAAACATGGTATACCAAACTCCATAATATTTCTGTTAAGGATTAAAATCCCAAGTATGAAACCTGTTTCCTCACATATCAGTCTGTGAGAAGATAATCAGCAAGGTGTTGCTATATTGCGTTCAATCATACGCGACTAAGACTGCACAATAATGGGACTGTTTCATTGTCATATCTAATACTAAGGCCTCCTGCACACGAACATGTGCTTCCCGTTGCCGTATTGCGGACCACATTACACGGGCGCCGTTCCGTGGCCATTCTGCATCACGGATGCGGACCCATTCACTTCAATGGGTACGCAAATGCAGAGATGCGGAACGGAACCCTACGGGAGCAATACGGAGTGCTTCTGTGGGGTTTCGTCCCGTACTTCCGTTCCGCAAAAAGATAAAACATGTTCTATCTTTTTGCGGAACGGCCGGATCGCGGACCCATTAAAGTGAATGGGTCCGCGACCCGCTGCCCCACGGACGGTGTTCGTGCATTGCTGCCCGCAGCACGACCACAGGGCGCACATGTTCGTGTGCAGGAGGCCTAAAGTGTATCATTTACATAGTTGCAACCATAGCTCATTTATCTTGAAATTACCTGAACCAGGTAGCAGTGCCACTAGAAGGATCAAACATTTATTTCTCCTTCCAACTTGTCACAAAATTCTGTGCCTATCCTGTAAATCTGGACACATTGTGCCAACTGCAATTGAGCTGTCAGGACATATTTTACCAGCTTTATAAATAAACTTTCATCAAAGTCACAAACTATAAACTGTAGTTGGTAGGAAGTCTGTCTGATAAGAGCAAAATAAGACCAAGACATTGCAGTACATCTAAATACTGGATTATCTGTCAACTACCCAAGAGACCACTAACCCAAACATACCTTGTCTTCTACAAGAAAGGATCTATAAATATAATATGTATTCCACACACACCAAAAGTATCCATTGAAGGATTACAATTGTTTGCATATATTTTTGTATTGGAATAATTTGTATTTTAGGTTTAATCATTTTACTGATTTAACTGAATTCATTGCTTTGCTACATGAAAAGGTGCATCTCATGTGATTATTAGTTCAGTTTGACAGTAAAACCCATTCCTGTGACTGCTATAAGTTGAGGATTTCCATATTTATGTGCTGATTGATTAAAGGGAATGTGTTGGCATTTTTTTTTCTGCCAGTTAAAACAAAAGAGCAAAACATATCTTTTTTTTATTTTTTGATTTTATCAATTCTATTTCCTGAACATGATTTTGGGGGGCTGCCATCTCCCCTGAGCTGTTCTTAATAGATGTGCTTCACAAGAATCACCATAAGCCATAGACACCATGGACAGGAGGGGACCTCATTGACTTCTATGGGAGAACTTTCTTGGCATGCTCTGTGATCTGTGCAGAGGTCAGGAGGGAGTAGATAAGCCGTGATATCACCTATTGTGAATGGTGGATCCTGTGTTATCTATGTATATAGGTGATATCTTTTTAAGAAGTGGTGTCTATTATTAGGCTTAGTGGCCAGTGCAAAAAACACAGAATTATATGTTTTTTTTTATATATTGACAAGGAAAAAAATAAATCACTAATATTCTTTAAAAGTATATGTAACATAAAATACCACTCAGGCAATAAGTAATTTTCTGATGACACATTCCCTTTAAGTGACTTTTCAAAGATCGATACATGGAAGATTCAGAATGAGTGCAGTAAACAGCAGAATAAGTACAGTGAACAGCACAAGGCTTCTTTCTGAATGACACATCAGTCATCTGTACATAATTGTTTTACAATGTATCCATTTAGAATCGTGTGACATGTGCTAATCTTCTTGGCAAATGTAGGAACCCAACAGTTACAACATTTAGGGTTTTTTATGCTAAAAAAAAAAGCCTTGCATTCTCAATTGACTCAATTTCTAAAAGTTACCATTTTGCCTTAAAAGAGAACACAAAAAAAAACAGCCCCCCGTCATCATCATTGATATAAATACTACTTCAGTTGAGGTAGCATGTAGAAATAACCTACTTTCTTTTAAACAGGTAATTCCTCATATATTCCTAACAAAATGGATCACTTTAAGTGAGACTAAAAAAGAAAAATCACAAAAACAATGTTACGGATAATGTTGCTTTAAACGTATGTCTTACAAATGCTTGTGTGTTTCATTACTATATATACACAAGTTACATACTATTAGCCTAAGGGCACTAAAACATTTCACTTAGGTATTATTATAGGTAAAGAAATATGGTAGCTACCATATGCCACTAATCAAGAAAAGAAATGCCATAGAAATCCCCTAAATCCTGATGTCTCCATAGTGCAAGCTCCTGTCAAACAGCAGTAAGTGTGACTTTTCTAAGCACCAGTTAAACAAGCAGTCATGCAAGAAAGAGTCCTCTTGGCTCAGAGTTGTGGCAGTCAGCGTCAGTTGTCAGGTCATACAATTCTAAGCATGTATACACATACTGAAAGCGACTAAATTGAGGAAGATATATGGTGCATATGAGGAATGCGGTCCTGGGACAACCAATGTTAGTAAGATGATCGTAAAAAAAAAGCAGGAGAATAATTAGAAAATAAGGTACTTGTTGATTTTCTTACTAAATAAAAGTGCTTAAACTATCATTCTTAAGAATAATCTGGTTTGGGTTAGGGACCATAAGTTTCTATTCTAAATATGGCTCAGTTAATAAGACTGACCAAAAAGTGTACCTAAGCCTTCAAAACAGAAGCTTCAAAAGTGCAAAAATCACTGTCGCAACAGAAAAAGTACCGTCAATTTCATGTACTTAAGAATGGTAGGCAAAGGAATTGGAACAAAGGAATGTCAAGGGAAATAAGGTGCTAGGTGAGGACATTTTCCATAAGTGCTTAGTCAGAGATTGAACTCAAACTTGAATAAGTGATTGGAATAAACCCTACTGTACATGGAACATGTAGATTCACGGGCAGTTCCCATGCAGATGACAATGCAGATAAGTTATCTAAAAATCACTACCATAATACAAGTGTCAAATTAAATACTACCGCTTCCCTAACCGACCTTCAAGGAGTCCCGTGAAGGCACCCCTGTGTAATGCATTCTACACCATGCATGGTGGCGCAGTGCAGTTTAGTGCTCTCATTAAGAGAAACAAAATAAGATTATTGCAGGTTTGATACCTTTTAATGGCTAACAAAAATAGAAGTAATGATGTTACATAGTGAGCTTTCGAGACATCACCAGTCCCTTCATCAGGCGTACTACAAGAATATATGAAGAAACAGCAATATATACACTCACCTAAAGAATTATTAGGAACACCTGTTCTATTTCTCATTAATGCAATTATTTAGTCAACCAATCACATGGCAGTTGCTTCAATGCATTTAGTGGTGTGGTCCTGGTCAAGACAATCTCCTGAACTCCAAACTGAATGTCAGAATGGGAAAGAAAGGTGATTTAAGCAATTTTGAGCGTGGCATGGTTGTTGGTGCCAGACAGGCCGGTCTGAGTATTTCACAATCTGATCAGTCAGGATTTTCACGCACAACCATTTCTAGGGTTTACCAAGAATGGTGTGAAAAGGGAAAAACATCCAGTATGCGGCAGTCCTGTGGGCAAAAATGCCTTGTGGATGCTAGAGGTCAGAGGAGAATGGGCTAACTGATTCAAGCTGATAGAAGAGCAACGTTGACTGAAATAACCACTCATTATTTCAGGTATGCAGCAAAGCATTTGTGAAGCCACAACACGCACAACCTTGAGGCGGATGGGCTACAACAGCAGAAGACCCCACCGGGTACCACTCATCTCCACTACAAATAGGAAAAAGAGGCTACAATTTGCACGAGCTCACCAAAATTGGACTGTTGAAGACTGGAAAAATGTTGCCTGGTCTGATGAGTCTCGATTTCTGTTGAGACATTCAAATGGTAGAGTCCGAATTTGGCATAAACAGAATGAGAACATGTATCCATCCTCTGATGGCTACTTCCAGCAGGATAATGCACCATGTCACAAAGCTCTAATCATTTCAAATTGGTTTCTTGAACATGACAATGAGTTCACTGTACTAAAATGGCCCCCACAGTCACCAGATCTCAACCCAATAGAGCATCTTTGGGATGTGGTGGAACGGGAGCTTCGTGCCCTGGATGTGCATCCCTCAAATCTCCATCAACTGCAAGATGCTATCGTATTAATATGGGCCAACATTTCTAAAGAATGCTATCAGCACCTTGTTGAATCAATGCCACGTCGAATTAAGGCAGTTCTGAAGGCAAAAGGGGGTCCAACACCGTATTAGTATGGTGTTCCTAATAATTCTTTAGGTGAGTGTATATACAAAAAGAACAGAGACATGGGGGAATGAATAGACATTTGTAAATTAATAGAACAACATATCAAAGATCTTGAGAATGAGTCCTTAATTATCTTACAGATAAGGGGTGTGAAAGTTTTATGGTCTCTAAATTGATGTTATCTCAGAGACCTGGTTCCCCAACTATGTCTATAGAAGACTTTCTAGATCTTGTAGTGTGTCATAAATCCCGGGGACAAATTCAGTTCAGTATTCAAAGTGTCAAGCAGTGTTATAAATTAGCATTCCCAAATTCTTCTAGCTCTTTACCTTTTAATATGAGAACTTTCATGTGTTCTTCATTGTTTCCTGGGCTACAGATATGCTTAGCCACAGGAAAGTGTAGCTTCTTCTCTTTAATTGTGTGGTGGTGGGACCTCATCCTTGCATTGAGTTTCTGTCCTGTTTTTCCAACGTAGAGGCCTTCAACAGGACATTTAGTGCAGAGAATCAGAAAAACAACATTAGATGTAGAACATGTGAATGTCCCAGGGATCTTATAGTCCTGCTGTGTGTAGAGACCATAAAACTTTCACACCCCTTATCTGTAAGATAATTAAGGACTCATTATCAAGATCTTTGATATTTTGTTCTGTTAGTTTTCAAATGTCCATTCATCCCCCCATGTCTCTGTTCTTATTGTATATGCTGTTTCTTCATATATTCTTGTAGTACGCCTGATGAAGGGACTAGTGATGTCTCAAAACCTCGCTATGTAACATCATTACTTTTATTTTTGTTAGCCATTAAAAGTTATCAAACCTGAAATACTCTTATTTTGTTTCTCTTATTGATAGAACTAAACTAGTTTTCTATTGGCTAACACGGTACCAGACTTTTCCTTTTTCTTTTGAGCAGTGCAGTTTAGCACGGTAACTGACAATACACAGTTCTCAGTTCTCTCACATCCAGAATGAGTGCTCCCCAACATTATACAGTGCAGTTACTGCAGTTCCACATCATTCAGCATTGCTCCACAGCACATCAAGTGCTGTACCACTTTCATCACATTGGAGAAGTGCTGGGTTTAGTGACAACATAAAATAAAGCTTTCATTTCTTTTGTACCCAAAACCCTTAAAGCAAAAACAGAAAAAGACAATACAATTCTAATTAAATAAATTTGTATAAATATATCTGTACACCACTGTAGACACCTATCCCATTTCAATATATATAGATAGATATTCAGATATATATAGACTAAAAAAACAACAAAAACAACTTTTTCAGTGCATTTCCTTCCAACATCTCAGGATCACATTATAAGGGGGAGCACAGCCAAAACAGATTCTTAGAAATCTGGCTTTCCCCAATAAAATATTTATAGAAGCAGGTGCACATTGGAAAAGATTCACATTTTTCACAGCGTAGAAAGTTCCTTTTTTATATATTTTTTGTTTTTCATCTTAAAAGAAAATTGTGTATAAAAAGGCACAGATAAACTGCATATGGGATGACATTGATGGGACAAAATGGAATGAAATGAAGTTGTTCCCTTTAGCCCTGAACTGGAGGGAAAGGATGTCTATTGTGTATCTTAAAATATATATATGTATGTATCATTCTATATTATAGATGTGGATGCAACTGATCCTAACGTTTACGGTAATTGTAAGTGTCTTTCAGTACCAGAGCAGAAAAGAACGTGAACGCTTAAAGGGTTAGTCATACCCTGGATGCTTAACTCTAACTGAAGATTACCAATTCTTAAACTTTGTAAAGATTCCACGATTATTCTCAATCGTACAAAGGTTTCTTTCTTCAACTCCACGCAATTCTAACCCTGTACCCTTAAGGGATCCAAACAAATCTCACATTGCTATATTTGGATTTTCAACACCTTGGACTGTTATCCTTAAAAGGATTCCTTTTCACAGTTAGCCTCATGCTGTCACCTATATGGAGAGATCATAGAAAGAAGGAACTGAAAATGGGAGCACCCTTTTTGGTAGAGCCAAGTCACCCTTCCCCTTCCACATGCTCTTCTTTAAGACAGTCAACGCTGGAGTGAGGTGTTCCAGGTGGTGGAGATGGAGTGCAAGCGGTTTGGCAGTAAGTGCTTGGAGTTGGTGAATGCTGTGGGGCTGTGCTGGGGGTTGACATTGCCCTGTCTTCCTCTCTCCTGTTAGTCCTGAGTGGCTGCTCATTTCTTTCTTGTGGTGCCTCCTTATCAGGGCCTTCTACATGTAGTTCAGAAAGTATGGGTCCTACTAGAGAGGGTTGAGGGCTGGGTCGGGCCTGTACCATTTGAATGCCCCCAATAGGGATCATTGGATAGGGTGTCCGCTGAAGATGCTGCGAATGCAGAGGCAGATGGGTATATAAGTTTTCTCCACTCCTTGGCAATGTATGAGGTGTAAGAGGTGAGCAAAAGGTTCTTGGTACAGCAGGGAAAACGGATGGTCGTGGTTTCTGCAATATAATAGAATTCTGCATTAATAATGTAATCTGGATAAAGCTTTGCATTTACTGCATTTCATATTCCATTCACAGTTTATATAACACACCTAAAAAAAAAGTTAAAAATTTCTCCCCACTATTATATCCCAAGGTCCTGCCCTCCGCTTCCTACAGGTTCATTTAGAAAAATGTCCCATAACCAGAAAAGCTGTGTATGCAGAGAATCAAGACGTTTGGATGACAAAAATGAATTAATATAAGTAAATAAAGCAGACCAGCCACAATTTCTAAGTGCTGTTCACATGCATTAAAGAATTCTGTCATATATATACATTGATAGTACTGACCACAACATAGACATTCAGTGGCATATAATGTCACCCACAAAAAAATGTCTACCGCACTACAAAAAATTTTTTGGGGGAAAATACCTCTGCACAGAAAAGCATAGTCAACTAGAATTTCTATACAGTTAAAAAAGGTACACTGACGTACAATGGCCTTGCAGAATTTTCCCTGGCCTATATGCCAAAGGTAGGACTCCAGCATGATGGGAAAAAAAAGAGTCTAAAAAGGGTTGAGTTAGGACTACGCTACAATGATTGGATACATCTGTACCTGTAAACCAAAGACAAAATAATCTTTTTATATCAGAGTTGTAAGATGTGCTTTAAAAAATGGTGTTCATACTGTTTCTAAGCTATCAAACAAAGAAGCCATGATAAACTGTAGGGCACCAAGTCATTCCCAAGCATTGCTGAGAACCATCAGTGACACTGAGCCATGAGAGACTCCATTCGGTAAGACACTATGGTGGCAGCCATTTGTGGTCAATAGTTTACAATATATTGGTGTCAGCCTTTTTAATAAGCAGTGACTGAGGTGACCAATACCCCCTAATTAGCCACCAAAATTTGAAATTACAGCACTCAGCAATGTAATGTGAAGACAACAGAAGTGAAATTTCAGCCATGATTCCAACAGTAAACATTACAGTCTTTATCAAAGCATCTATTTAAATGCATAGAAGCGTGCTTGGAAAGGAATGATACTATGTATCATACTGGATGTGAGGTCTGAGTGCCTAGGATGCTGCGGTCTTTATTAGCTGTCATGTATTAGTATTGCTTCATTACTGTACTGATGTCATCACTTTCTACAGCTCATAAGGGATCTCCACTGAACTGTCCCAACATAGGCACCGATGATACCAGTCTGTATGCATGTGTATGATTCTTACCCCTGAAAAGATTCTGCATGGGTTCTCTCCTCTCTCTACAAGAATCCTGCCTGTGCGATCTTCTCTTTCCCTGCAGACTTTCTAATACCGTGTGGCTTCATATGCTGTATACAACCTCCTCCCCTCCCAACTTGTATCTCTAACACTTTACTAGTGTCAACAGAGGGAGAGCAGACAGCGCACAGTTGACAACGACCCTGACTGACAGCAGTCAGCAGCAAATAGTACTATACCTCAAAAATTCCCCTGTAAACTTAAAGGGGTCGTCCCACAAAAAATATTCAGCTGTTTTCAAACCAGTACCTGGCTCTGCATACTTTTGCAACTTCATGTAACCTGAGTGTAATTGAAAACTTAGTATAGCCACTGAATTATTCAATAAAATGTACCTGTATAGCGCCACCTGCTGTTTGTATCTTTTCATATTTCTCTGTCCACCTCACTGAGGTGGACACATATGTTTAGTTCATGGATCTTCACTAGTGTTGATCGAGCACCAAAGTGCTCGTGTAGAACACTTTGCGATGCTTGGGTGTTCTACCGAGCACCCGAGCACAATGGAAGTCAATGGGAGAACCCCAGGCACCCCATGCTCTAAAGAGGGGAGGGTGTCGGGACTCTAGTTTGGCTTAGGAGTCCCTGCTCTGACTCCATATATAGCTATATCCATATATTAAGGCGAGTGCCTGGGGCAACCAGGTGCTATAAATTGAACCACTTACACTCTTCAGAGCCTGCTCTTTCTGAGGCTGCTCTACTAAGTGGCTTCTTATTAAGTGGAGTTAAAAAACCAGGAGTTCTAGAGCTGTGTGTGGTTTTGTGGGAGTGATTGCAGGTGGCTGAGTGTGGATTGCAGCAGAGATCATTGAAAGTTAAGTGTTTGTATTCTCGTACTTGCATTTAAACTTGATTTTTTTTTATTTTATTTTTTTCTCTCTGCTTAATTAAGGCGAGTGCCTGGGGCAACCAGGTGCTATAAATTGAACCACTTACACTCTTCAGAGCCTGCTCTTTCTGAGGCTGCTCTACTAAGTGGCTTCTTATTAAGTGGAGTTAAAAAACCAGGAGTTTAAGAAAAGGAGTTTGGGAACTAAGGTTGGATATAATTTCCTTGTGTGTTGTTGGCTTAATTTTACGTGGTCCTTCGACTACAGCAGACAGGATCTAAATAATTTATACTGTTTTACTTTTTTACTGTTGTAATCCCCATTTAGTATGTGTTGCACAATTTACAACGCAGTCCAGTGCACATCTTGCATGATGTATGCAGTCCTGGAACAGGAGTTCAAGGGTGTATATCTTTGTTCTAGATGTGAGCAAATTACCCGTTTGGAATCGCAGATCGAGTCTCTAAATGGGCAAGTTGCAACACTGAGAGGCATTGATAATTTGCAAAAGAGTTTGCTTCTCACCGAGCAAGCACTCTTTGGGGTAGATGAGGGGGAGGATGACAGAGAGGAGGCTGAGGAAAGTGAGGTAGCTAGCTGGGTAAAAGTTAGAAAGCGTGGTAGAGGGAAGAGTTCCAGGGAGGCTAGCCCTGATCTGACACACCCCAACAAGTTTGCACGTTTGGCAGATGAGGGGGATGTCAGTCCGGGGACGGCACTGCTGCAGCCAGACACTTCCTCTGCCAGTCAGGGGAATGTCAGCTCCAGTAAGCAGGGAACCAGGAGAGCAGGGCAGGCCAGACAGGTGCTGGTAGTGGGAGACTCCATTATTAGGGGAACAGATAGGGAAATCTGTCACAAAGACCGTGATCGCCGAACAGTGTGCT
The DNA here is from genome assembly GCF_905171765.1 of Bufo bufo. Classification (NCBI taxonomy): domain Eukaryota; kingdom Metazoa; phylum Chordata; class Amphibia; order Anura; family Bufonidae; genus Bufo; species Bufo bufo. Next base: position 317,996,691 of record NC_053391.1, read on the forward strand.
GTCTTCCTGGCGCTAGAGTTCGACACATCGCGGATCGGGTTGACAGATTACTGGGAGGGGCTGGAGATGATCCAGCGGTCATGGTCCATATCGGAACCAATGACAAAGTTAGAGGTAGGTGGAGAGTCCTTAAAAATGATTTCAGGGATTTAGGTCAAAAGCTGAGGGCAAGGACCTCAAAGGTAGTATTTTTCGAAATACTGCCTGTACCACGAGCCACACAAGAAAGGCAATGGGAGATTAGGGAGATTAACAAGTGGCTCAAAAACTGGTGTAGGAAGGAGGGGTTTGGGTTCCTGGAGAACTGGGCCGATTTTTCTATCGGCTACAGGCTCTATCGTAGGGACGGGCTGCACCTCAATGGGGAAGGGGCAGCTGTGCTGGGGAGAAAGATGGCTAGAAGGTTGGAGGAGTGTTTAAACTAGGGACTGGGGGGGAGGGTAATTACGTTATAGGAGGGGAAGATAGTGCAGATAGAGACCGGGGGCAAGGTAATAAGAATGGGGGAGGAATGGAAGGAGGGACTAGAACAGTACAGAAGGAAAGGTGTAGGGTAAAAAATATACATAAACCTCTCAAATGTATGTATACTAATGCCAGAAGCCTGACTAATAAAACTAGTGAACTGGAATTAGTGATGTGTGAGGAGGACTATGACATAGTGGGAATAACTGAGACATGGCTGGATGAAAGCTATGACTGGGCAGTTAATGTACAAGGTTACAGTCTGTTTAGAAAGGATCGTCAAAACCGGAGAGGGGGAGGGGTCTGCCTTTATATAAAGTCCTGTCTAAAGCCCACAGTCCGAGAAAATATAAGTGAGGGACATGAACATGTGGAGTCACTGTGGGTAGAGATACATGGAGCTAAAAACAACAATAAATTACTAATAGGAGTTTACTATAAACCACCGAATATACCAGAGTCCACAGAAAATCTACTACTAAACGAGATAGACGAGGCGGCAAATCATAATGAGGTGGTTATTATGGGGGACTTCAACTACCCAGATATAGACTGGGAAACTGAAACTTGTATATCTCATAAGGGAAACAGGTTCGTGGCAATAACCAAAGACAATTACCTCTCCCAACTGGTTCAGGACCCGACTAGAGGGACGGCCATACTGGACTTAGTATTAACCAATAGACCTGACAGAACAACAGACGTGCAGGTTGGGGGACACCTGGGAAATAGTGACCATAAAGTAATAACCTTCCAATTATCATTCAAAAGAGCGTTTCTACAGGGAGGAACAAAAATACCAAACTTCAAAAAAGCTAAATTTAGCCAACTAAGAGAGGCCATAGGCCAAACTAACTGGGACAAAGTCCTCACAAATACAGACACAAAATGGGATATCTTTAAAAACATCCTAAAAACTCATTGTGAGAGGTACATACCGTATGGTAATAAAAGGTTAAGGAACAAAAAGAAACCAATGTGGATAAATAGAACTGTAAAGAAAGCAATAAATGACAAAAAGAAAGCATATAAAACACTAAAACAGGAGGGTAGCACGGAAGCACTGAAAAACTATAAGGAAAAAAATAGAACATGTAAAAAACAAATAAAAGCGGCCAAACTAGAGACCGAGAGATTAATTGCCAAAGAGAGTAAAACTAACCCTAAAATGTTCTTCAATTATATAAATGTTAAAAAGTATAAATCTGAAGGTGTTGGCCCTTTAAAGAGTAATGAGGGGGGAGTCGCAGAGAGCGACGAGGAGAAAGCAAAGCTGTTAAATATTTTTTTCTCCAATATATTCACTGAGGAAAATAAACTGTCAGATGACATGCAGAATGTAAAAATAAATTCCCCATTAAAAGTGTCCTGTCTGACCCAGGAAGAAGTACATCAGCGACTTAAAAAGATTAAAATAGACAAATCGCCAGGACCGGATGACATACACCCCCGTATCCTAAAGGAATTAAGTAATGTCATAGCCAGACCCTTATTTCTGATATTTGCAGACTCTATACTGACAGGGAATGTCCCACAGGATTGGCGCGTGGCATATGTGGTGCCAATATTCAAAAAGGGGCCAAAAACAGAGCCTGGAAACTATAGGCCGGTAAGTTTAACATCTGTTGTGGGTAAACTGTTTGAAGGTTTTCTGAGAGATGCTATATTAGAGCATCTCAACGGAAATAAGCAAATAACGCCATATCAGCATGGCTTCGTGAGGGATCGGTCATGTCAGACTAATTTAATCAGTTTCTATGAGGAGGTAAGTTCTAGACTTGACAGCGGCGAATCAATGGATGTCGTATATCTGGACTTCTCCAAAGCATTTGACACTGTACCACATAAAAGGTTAGTATATAAAATGAGAATGCTCGGACTGGGAGAAAACATCTGTATGTGGGTAAGTAACTGGCTGAGTGATAGAAAACAGAGGGTGGTTATTAACGGTACACACTCAGATTGGGTCACTGTCACTAGTGGAGTACCTCAGGGGTCAGTCTTGGGCCCTATTCTCTTCAATATATTTATTAATGATCTTGTAGAAGGCTTGCATAGTAAAGTATCAATTTTCGCAGATGACACTAAACTGTGTAAAGTAATTTACACTGATGAGGACAGTATACTACTACAGAGGGATCTGGATAGATTGGAGGCTTGGGCAGATAAGTGGCAGATGAGGTTTAACACTGATAAATGTAAGGTTATGCACATGGGAAGGAAAAATGCAAGTCACCCGTACATACTAAATGGTAAAACACTCGGTAACACTGACATGGAAAAGGATCTAGGAATTTTAATAAACAGCAAACTAAGCAGCAAAAACCAGTGTCAGGCAGCTGCTGCCAAGGCCAACAAGATAATGGGTTGCATCAGAAGGGGCATAGATTCCCGTGATAGGAACATAGTCCTACGACTTTACAAATCGCTAGTCAGACCACACATGGAGTACTGTGTACAGTTCTGGGCTCCTGTAAACAAGGCAGACATAGCAGAGCTGGAGAGGGTTCAGAGGAGGGCAACTAAAGTAATAACTGGAATGGGGCAACTACAGTACCCTGAAAGATTATCAAAATTAGGGTTATTCACTTTAGAAAAAAGACGACTGAGGGGAGATCTAATTAATATGTATAAATATATCAGGGGTCAGTACAGAGATCTATCCCATTAGCTATTTATCCCCAGGACTGTGACTGTGACGAGGGGACATCCTCTGCGTCTGGAGGAAAGAAGGTTTGTACACAAACATAGAAGAGGATTCTTTACGGTAAGAGCAGTGAGACTATGGAACTCTCTGCCTGAGGAGGTGGTGATGGTGAGTACAATAAAGGAATTCAAGAGGGGCCTGGACGTATTTCTGGAGCTTAATAATATTACAGGCTATAGCTACTAGAGAGGGGTCGTTGATCCAGGGAGTTATTCTGATTGCCTGATTGGAGTCGGGAAGGAATTTTTTATTCCCCTAAAGTGGAGAAAATTGGCTTCTACCTCACAGGGTTTTTGGCCTTCCTCTGGATCAACTTGCAGGATAACAGGCCGAACTGGATGGACAAATGTCTTTTTTCGGCCTTATGTACTATGTTACTATGTTACTAATGCTTGGGGACACCCCAGTGTATTTAAATCTAATTTCTGAAAAGTTTCTGCTGGGATTTGAACTCCCAACGATGTACATTAGAGGCAAGGACCTTATCCACTCAGCTATAAAGCTGAATGCTAAACTGTGTCAGAAAAACCTCATAGTGGTTTCTGATGTAGTAAGTATTCCTATTCAGCAGAAGACTTATTTTATATGTCTGTGCAGGTTAACATGTAGTGTAGTGGTTAACGTCCTTGCTTCTAATGTACAAGGCTGGAAGTTCGAATCCCGGCAGAACATTTTTATATAAGTTTTTAGCCATAATATAGTTACATATATTTAAATATATTATGGTTAAAAACATCAGTAGTAGTTTCCCACATATTATGCATTCATATACAGTACAGACCAAAAGTCTGGACACACCTTCTCATTCAAAGAGTTTTCTTTATTTTCATGACTATGAAAATTGTAGATTCACACTGAAGGCATCAAAACTATGAATTAACACATGTGGAATTACAGGGAGTGCAGAATTATTAGGCAAATGAGTATTTTGACCACATCATCCTCTTTATGCATGTTGTCTTACTCCAAGCTGTATAGGCTCGAAAGCCTACTACCAATTAAGCATATTAGGTGATGTGCATCTCTGTAATGAGAAGGGGTGTGGTCTAATGACATCAACACCCTATATTAGGTGTGCATAATTATTAGGCAACTTCCTTTCCTTTGGCAAAATGGGTCAAAAGAAGGACTTGACAGGCTCAGAAAAGTCAAAAATAGTGAGATATCTTGCAGAGGGATGCAGCACTCTTAAAATTGCAAAGCTTCTGAAGCGTGATCATCGAACAATCAAGCGTTTCATTCAAAATAGTCAACAGGGTCGCAAGAAGCGTGTGGAAAAACCAAGGCGCAAAATAACTGCCCATGAACTGAGAAAAGTCAAGCGTGCAGCTGCCAAGATGCCACTTGTCACCAGTTTGGCCATATTTCAGAGCTGCAACATCACTGAAGTGCCCAAAAGCACAAGGTGTGCAATACTCAGAGACATGGCCAAGGTAAGAAAGGCTGAAAGACGACCACCACTGAACAAGACACACAAGCTGAAACGTCAAGACTGGGCCAAGAAATATCTCAAGACTGATTTTTCTAAGGTTTTATGGACTGATGAAATGAGAGTGAGTCTTGATGGGCCAGACGGATGGGCCCGTGGCTGGATTGGTAAAGGGCAGAGAGCTCCAGTCCGACTCAGACGCCAGCAAGGTGGAGGTGGAGTACTGGTTTGGGCTGGTATCATCAAAGATGAGCTTGTGGGGCCTTTTCGGGTTGAGGATGGAGTCAAGCTCAACTCCCAGTCCTACTGCCAGTTTCTGGAAGACACCTTCTTCAAGAAGTGGTACAGGAAGAAGTCTGCATCCTTCAAGAAAAACATGATTTTCATGCAGGACAATGCTCCATCACACGCGTCCAAGTACTCCACAGCGTGGCTGGCAAGAAAGGGTATAAAAGAAGAAAATCTAATGACATGGCCTCCTTGTTCACCTGATCTGAACCCCATTGAGAACCTGTGGTCCATCATCAAATGTGAGATTTACAAGGAGGGAAAACAGTACACCTCTCTGAACAGTGTCTGGGAGGCTGTGGTTGCTGCTGCACGCAATGTTGATGGTGAACAGATCAAAACACTGACAGAATCCATGGATGGCAGGCTTTTGAGTGTCCTTGCAAAGAAAGGTGGCTATATTGGTCACTGATTTGTTTTTGTTTTGTTTTTGAATGTCAGAAATGTATATTTGTGAATGTTGAGATGTTATATTGGTTTCACTGGTAAAAATAAATAATTGAAATGGGTATATATTTGTTTTTTGTTAAGTTGCCTAATAATTATGCACAGTAATAGTCACCTGCACACACAGATATCCCCCTAAAATAGCTAAAACTAAAAACAAACTAAAAACTACTTCCAAAAATATTCAGCTTTGATATTAATGAGTTTTTTGGGTTCATTGAGAACATGGTTGATGTTCAATAATAAATGTAATCCTCAAAAGTACAACTTGCCTAATAATTCTGCACTCCCTGTATATACATAACAAACAAGTGTGAAACAACTGAAAATATGTGATATTCTAGGTTCTTCAAAGTAGCCACCTTTTGCTTTGATTACTGCTTTGCATACTCTTGGCATTCTCTTGATGAGCTTCAAGAGGTAGTCCCCTGAAATGGTTTTCACTTCATAGGTGTGCCCTGTCAGGTTTAATAAGTGGGATTTCTTGCCTTATAAATGGGGTTGGGACCATCAGTTTCGTTGAGGAGAAGTCAGGTGGATACACAGCTGATAGTCCTACTGAATAGACTGTAAGAATTTGTATTATGGCAAGAAAAAAGCAGCTAAGTAAAGAAAAACGAGTGGCCATCATTACTTTAAGAAATAAAGGTCAGTCAGTCAGCCGAAAAATTGGGAAAACTTTGAAAGTAAGGGCTATTTGACCATGAAGGAGAGTGATGGGGTGCTGCGCCAGAGGACCTGGTGTCACGGAACCATGAACCAGACGTACAACAAGAGATAAGTGAAAATAAGAAGGCTTTATTGAAAATAAAGCTGTAAAGCAAAAGTCCAAACGAATGGTGAAACCGAAGCAGAGTCTTTGAGAGGCCAGAGATCAGGAACCAGCAGGGTAGTCAGACGAAGCCAGGATCAGGAACCAGCAGGGTAGTCAGACGAAGCCAGGATCAGGAACCAGCAGGGTAGTCAGACGAAGCCAGGATCAGGAACCAGAAGCAGCAGCAGTCTTAGAAGCATGTGAACACAGGAGGACCAAGCAAGGAACTGAAGCCACAGACCTCCTATATATATGAGCTAGGCATCCAGCTCCTCCCAGTGAGAAGGAGGAGCCGCAGGGTGGAAGGCTACAAGAAACCCAGAAACCAAGATGGCCGCCAGCACATGTCAAACGAAGGAGAACAGCAAGAAGGTAAGACCATGACAGTACCTCCCCCTCAAGGGCCCCTCCTCCGCGGAGCAAAAAACGGTTTCTGAGGGAAGCGTGCGTGGAAGGCTCGGAGCAAGGCAGGAGCATGGACATCTGCGGAGGGAACCCAGGAACGCTCCTCTGGACCATAACCACGCCAATGGACCAAAAACTGCACCCGACCGCGGACCAGGCGTGAGTCCAGGATATTGCTCACCTCATACTCCTCATGATTGCCCACTCGGACCGGACGAGGCCGAGGAACCGAGGAAGTGAAACGATTACACACCAGTGGCTTCAACAGGGAGACATGAAACACGTTAGAGATCTGCATGCCAGGAGGAAGCGCAAGGGCATAGGCTACCGGGTTTACCCTGCGAAGCACTCGGAAGGGACCAACAAAGCGAGGCGCCAGCTTGGGAGTGGGCACTCGAAGGTTGAGGTTGCGGGTGGACAACCATACACGGTCTCCGACCTGGTAGGAAGGAGCAGGCGCTCGTCTGCAATCAGCCTGGAGTCTCTGGCGCTGCGCAGAGGCCTCAAGGGACTTCTGGATCTGTACCCAAGAAGCACGTAGGACGGAAAGGTGATCCTCCACAGCCGGAATATCCTGGGGAGAGAATACCTCCGGTAACACGGCAGGTTGGAACCCATAATTGGCCATGAAGGGAGACGTCCCAGAGGAAGAGTTCACCGCCGTGTTCCTGGCAAACTCAGCCCAAGGCAGAAGGTCAACCCAATTGTCTTGGTGATCGGAGACATAGCAACGAAGGAATTGCTCCAAGGCCTGATTGGATCGTTCTGCGGCCCCATTGGACTGAGGGTGGTAGGCCGAGGAGAAGGAGAGATGAATCCCCAACTGGGAGCAAAAGGCGCACCAGAACCTGGACACAAACTGACTCCCCCGATCCGACACAATCTCCTTGGGCAAACCGTGCAACCGGAAGACCTCCCTGGCAAAAATCGTGGCTAACTCTTGTGCAGAGGGTAACTTCTTGAGAGGAACACAGTGGCACATTTTGGAAAACCGATCCACAATCATGAGAATGACCGTATGGCCTCGGGATGCAGGGAGGTCCACAATGAAATCCATCCCCAGGTGTGACCATGGGTGCTCCCCGGTGGCTATGGGTTGCAGAAGGCCCAACGGAAGGTGCCGAGGGGACTTACTCTGGGCACAAACGGAGCATGCCGCTACATATGCGGCGATGTCGGAACGTAGGGAAGGCCACCAGAACAGACGTGAAACAGCCCAGGACAGCTGATTCTTTCCAGGATGCCCCGCGGTCTTGGAGTTATGGTAGGTTCGCAACAACCGAGTGCGCAACTCCTCAGGCACAAAACATCTGCCGTTGGGTCTCCCAGAGGGAGCACCAGATTGAGCCGCCAAAATCTGCTCACCCAGGGGAGAGGTCAGGCTGGTGCGAATGGCGGCCAGGATCTGATTCGGAGGTATGACCGAAGTCGGAATCGACTCCTCCCTGGACAGCTCGGAGTACTGCCGTGATAGGGCATCCGCCCTGATGTTCTTGGAACCGGGTAGGTAGGAGACCACGTAATTAAAACGTGACAAGAACAGAGCCCATCTGGCCTGACGTGGTGTCAATCTCTTGGCCTCAGAAAGGTAGGTCAGATTCTTATGGTCCGTCAGGATGAGAACCGGAACCACCGAACCCTCGAGCAAGTGCCTCCATTCTTTAAGGGCCTGCACGATGGCCAATAACTCCCTGTCACCAATCTGATAGTTGCACTCCGCGGAAGACAGTTTCCGGGAGTAAAACCCACAAGGAAGCAGAGGACCCTCTGGTGTTCTACGCTGAGACAGAAGGGCGCCTACTCCCGTCTCAGACGCGTCCACCTCGAGGACAAAGGGCAACCCAGGGTTGGGATGCGACAGAATCGGAGCCGACACAAAAGCGGACTTTAGGGCCTCAAAAGCTCGGATGGCCTCGAGCGGCCAGACCTGGGAATTACTGCCCTTCCTGGTCAGATCCGTGAGAGGCTTGGCCAGCATGGAAAAGTCCCTGATGAACTTCCGATAATAATTGGCGAAGCCCAAAAAGCGCTGCAGGGAACGAAGACCACTGGGCTGGGGCCACTGTAAGACAGCCGAAACCTTCTCAGGATCCATGGAGAACCCCTCAGCGGAAATGATGTAACCTAAGAAGGTTACCTGGGATCGGTGAAATTCGCATTTCTCAAGCTTACCGAACAGCTTGTTCTCTCGTAACCGTTGCAACACTCGTCTGACATCCAGAATGTGGGCCTCCATGGATTCAGAATATACCAAGATGTCATCCAAATAGACCACCACACACTGCTGCAACAGGTCACGGAAAACATCGTTGATGAATTCCTGAAAGACTGCGGGCGCATTGCACAACCCAAAGGGCATAACCAAGGATTCATAATGACCGGTCCTGGTGTTAAACGCGGTCTTCCACTCATCGCCCGCCTTGATCCTTACCAGGTTATATGCCGCCCTCAGGTCGAGTTTGGTAAAGACCGTGGCCCCTTTAAGGCGATCGAACAGCTCGGAAATCAAGGGTATCGGGTAAGCGTTCTTGATCGTGATGCGATTGAGACCCCTGTAATCGATGCAAGGCCTCAACTCACCGCCCTTCTTTTTCACAAAGAAAAATCCAGCCCCTGCCGGGGACGAGGATTTGCGAATGTGTCCGCGTGAAAGCGCCTCCCTCACGTACTCCTCCATGGCCTCATTCTCCGCTACCGACAGTGGATAGACTTTGCCACGAGGAGGAACGGCACCAGGTTGTAACTCTATGGCACAATCGTATGGGCGGTGCGGAGGTAGGGCAACCGCGCGCACCTTATCGAATACATCCCGGTACTCCTCGTATTCAGGAGGCAACAGAGAGTCCGAGGAAGTACACAGCAACTTGACAGACCCATGGATGCAAATAGCCCCACACTGCGGTGACCACGAGAGGATCTCGGCCGATCTCCAATCGAAAGTCGGATTATGCTTCTGGAGCCAGGGGTACCCCAAGACCACCGAGTAGTGTGGAGACGAAATAACCTGGAGGCAGACCGACTCTCTGTGAACGGCACCAATGGCTATCCCCACTGGAAGGGTCTCATGAGTCACGTGTGACGACAGAAGGGGTCTGCCGTCTATCGCCTCAAGAGCCAGTGGGGAACCTCGAGCCTGCAGAGGAATGGAATTGGCGGCAGCGAACACACTATCAATGAACAAACCACCAGCACCAGAGTCCACCAACGCCTGGGTCGTCACCGAGCCCCCGACCCAGGAGAGGACAACAGTGATCAGTGGTTTGTCAACACGGGAAACCGGGGACGAGGAGACTCCACCCAAGATCTGCCCCCGACAGGATCTCAGGTACGAGCGTTTCCCGGACGGTTCGGACATGCCAACCGAAAATGCCCACCGAGACCACAGTACATGCATCGACCCTCGCGTCTCCGGAGTACCCTCTCCCCCTCGGACAGGCGAGTAAACCCCAGCTGCATGGGTTCACCCCCAGACAAGTCATCCCCAGGAGGCGTGGGAGGAGAGGGAGGCACGGGTGGGACAGCAAACGTAGGCGCCAATCTGTTAGAAGACCTCCGCAGGCTCTCCTTAAAGGAAGGTCTCTCCCTGAGTCTGGTGTCAATCAAAATCAGGAAAGAAATAAGAGACTCGAGCTCCACTGGTAGGTCCTTAGCTGCAACCTCATCCTTCAAGGCATCCGAGAGACCATGAGAGAAAGCAGCGACCAGAGCCTCATTATTCCAGCCCACCTCTGCTGCCAGGGTACGAAACTCAATGGCGTATTCAGCTACGGATCGTGAACCCTGTCTGATGGACATAAGGAGCTTCGCAGCAGAGGCAGCACGAGCCGGCACATCGAATACCTTCCGAAGAGAAGCAACAAAACCGGAAAACTCGGCAACCACCGGATTGTTGTTCTCCCATAAAGGGCTGGCCCAGGCCAAGGCCTTGTCCGAGAGCAGCGAGATCAAGAAGCCCACCTTTGATCTCTCAGTAGGAAAGGCATGTGGCAGCAACTCGAAATAAATGCCCACCTGGTTAAGGAAACCTCGGCACTGAGTTGGCTCTCCCCCAAAGCGCTGTGGAAGAGGGGCAGAACCGGTCATACCCCGAAACACCGCAGGCGCAACAACAGGTGTCGGGGTAGACTCTGGCGCAACAACCGGAGCGGCAGTAGGAGCGACAACCGACCCATCGGCAACGGGAGCGAAATGAGCCGTGCGTTCAAGCAGGGTTTGCAACGCCACAGCGAACCGACCCAACAGGTGATCCTGCTGATCAAGTCTGGCAACCAGCATGGGTAGCGAGGATGGCCCTGTACCGTCAGAACTCATGGCTTGGTCCTAATGTCACGGAACCATGAACCAGACGTACAACAAGAGATAAGTGAAAATAAGAAGGCTTTATTGAAAATAAAGCTGTAAAGCAAAAGTCCAAACGAATGGTGAAACCGAAGCAGAGTCTTTGAGAGGCCAGAGATCAGGAACCAGAAGGGTAGTCAGACGAAGCCAGGATCAGGAACCAGCAGGGTAGTCAGACGAAGCCAGGATCAGGAACCAGCAGGGTAGTCAGACGAAGCCAGGATCAGGAACCAGAAGCAGCAGCAGTCTTAGAAGCATGTGAACACAGGAGGACCAAGCAAGGAACTGAAGCCACAGACCTCCTATATATATGAGCTAGGCATCCAGCTCCTCCCAGTGAGAAGGAGGAGCCGCAGGGTGGAAGGCTACAAGAAACCCAGAAACCAAGATGGCCGCCAGCACATGTCAAACGAAGGAGAACAGCAAGAAGGTAAGACCATGACACCTGGCCTCCACAGTCACCGGACCTGAACCCAATCGAGATGGTTTGGGGTGAGCTGGACCACAGAGTGAAGGCAAAAGGGCCAACAAGTGCTAAGCATCTCTGGGAACTCCTTCAAGACTGTTGGAAGACCATTTCAGGGGACTACCTCTTAAAGCTCATCAAGAGAATGCCAAGAGTGTGCAAAGCAGTAATCAAAGCAAAAGGTGGCTACTTTGAAGAACCTAGAATATGACATATTTTCAGTTGTTTCACACTTGTTTGTTATGTATATAATTCCACATGTGTTAATTCATAGTTTTGATGCCTTCATAGTCATGAAAAAAAAAGAAAACTCTTTGAATGAGGTGTGTCCAAACTTTTGGTCTGTACTGTATATCAGAAGTTGATATATATACACTCACCTAAAGAATTATTAGGAACACCTGTTCTATTTCTCATTAATGCAATTATCTAGTCAACCAATCACATGGCAGTTGCTTCAATGCATTTAGGGGTGTGGTCCTGGTCAAGACCATCTCCTGAACTCCAACTGAATGTCAGAATGGGAAAGAAAGGTGATTTAAGCAATTTTGAGCGTGGCATGGTTGTTGGTGCCAGAGGGGCCGGTCTGAGTATTTCACAATCTGCTCAGTTACTTGGATTTTCACGCACAACCATTTCTAGGGTTTACAAAGAATGGTGTGAAAAGGGAAAAACATCCAGTATGCGGCAGTCCTGTGGGCAAAAATGCCTTGTGGATGCTAGAGGTCAGAGGAGAATGGGCCAACTGATTCAAGCTGATAGAAGAGCAACGTTGACTGAAATAACCACTCGTTACAACCGAGGTATGCAGCAAAGCATTTGTGAAGCCACAACACGCACCACCTTGAAGCGGATGGGCTACAATAGCAGAAGACCCCACCGGGTACCACTCATCTCCACTACAAATAGGAAAAAGAGGCTACAATTTGCACGAGCTCACCAAAACTGGACTGGAAAAATGTTGCCTGGTCTGATGAGTCTCGATTTCTGTTGAGACATTCAAATGGTAGAGTCCGAATTTGGCGTAAACAGAATGAGAACATGTATCCATCCTCTGATGGCTACTTCCAGCAGGATAATGCACCATGTCACAAAGCTCGAATCATTTCAAATTGGTTTCTTGAACATGACAATGAGTTCACTGTACTAAAATGGCCCCCACAGTCACCAGATCTCAACCCAATAGAGCATCTTTGGGATGTGGTGGAACGGGAGCTTCGTGACCTGGATGTGCATCCCTCAAATCTCCATCAACTGCAAGATGCTATCCTATCGATATGGGCCAACATTTCTAAAGAATGCTATCAGCACCTTGTTGAATCAATGCCACGTAGAATTAAGGCAGTACTAAAGGCAAAAGGGGTCCAACACCGTATTAGTATGGTGTTCCTAATAATTCTTTAGGTGAGTGTATATATATATATATATTTTTTTTTGTAATTACACATTTATTTTGTGCCATACATTTTTTACAATTACTAAAAAAATATAAAATATATAAATTTAATCTCTATTTCTGAAATGTTTCTGCCAGGCTTTGATCTCCCAACCTTGTACATTAGAGGCAAGGACCTTATCTACTCTATAAAGCTGAATGCTAAACTGTGTCAGAAAAACCTCATACTAGTTTCTGATGTAGTGAGTATTCCTATTCAGCAGAAGACTTATTTTATATTTCTGGGCAGGTTAACATGTAGTTCTATAGTGTAGTGTTTAACATCCTTGCCTCTAATGTACAAGGTTGGGAGTCAGAAACTACTATGATGTTTTTCTGACACAGTTTAGCATTCAGCTTTATAGCTGAGTGGATAAGGTCCTTGCCTCTAATGTACAAGGGGTTGGGAGTTCAAATCCCAGCAGAAATTTTTCAGAAATAGATGCTAAATTACATTTAAATACACTGACTCGAGCACAAGTGGTCGTTCGGCGAGCATAGCGATGCTCGAGCCAAACTGGTCTTCAACCGAGCATGCACAATCAACACTAATCTTCACTAAGGTGTTTGTCATGGATCTTCACTATAATGTGTGTGCCTCATGGATCTTTCCTATGGTGTGGGTATATGTGTCACGGATCTGCACTACGGTGCATTGTGGCCACACATCTGTGGCACAGGAGCCAGGGGAAAGTGCAGGAGCTGAGAAAGCTGCATGTGTGAGAGCTGGGGGAGACTGCAGCGATCAAGGTGGCTACAGGGGTGGTATCGTTTTTGTATCATGATAATGCACCTGGTATCAGTATTGAAGTCCAAATTCTGGTACTGTGACAACCCTACCCTGGATCCATGTAGTTTAAAAAAAAAAGAGAGATTGCCATGTACTATATGTCCGATTTTAATTTTTTACATTAAAGGGCATCTGTCAGCAGATTGTACCTATGAAACTGGATGACCTGTTGCATGTGCACTTGGTAGCTGAAGGCATCTGTGTTGGTCCCATGTTCTTATGTGCCCACATTGCTGAGAAAAACTGAAGTTGCTGTTACACCTAGAGGCTCTGCTCTTTCTGTAACTGCTGCGTCCTCTGCACTTTGACAGGGCCAGGCAGTGTAAATGTGGCCCTGACCTCTCCTAAAGTCAATCAAAGTGCAGAGGACGCAGCAATGTCAGAGAGAGAGCAGAGCCTCTAGGTGTAATGACAACGCCCCCGTTGCTCCTAGAGGCTCACTTGCATGTATTAAAACATCATTTTTCTCAGCAATGTGGGCACATATGAACATGGAACCAACACAGATGCCTTCAGCTGCCAAGTGCACATGTAACAGGTCAGTCAGTGTCATAGGTACAAATCTGCTAACAGATGTCCTTTAATCATGGGGTAACCTCTTTAATTCTACTTCTGTTTGGAAATATACATGCTGGAAAAAAGGAAACTCATCTAGCCTGCTGTAATTTCCAGACCACTGCTGTTTTCATTTTTTAACTAAAATATAACTTGCTTACTTTGCAAATTATTTGTTGGTAAGCCAAAAGTGTTTATTATACTGGATGCAAACTGCTTCAAGGGAAATTCGGTATTCAGCAAATATATATATACTGTATGTATATATATATATATATATATATATATATATATATAGTGCAATATACTATATAGGTTTTCAAGATCTCTGCTTGCTGCCAATAGAAACCTTTACAGTTTCCTTATAAATGTGTCCACAGTCATGTGATGATCACAAAGGTGCAGGACAGATCACAGTTACAGTACAGCTATCAGATGTGTCTTGTAATGAGTTGTGCACAATGTGATCATCACATGACCAGAACTGGTTTTTATTCCCTGGGTGGAGAGATCTTGAGATTCTTCATGAATTGGTACGAAAAGTGCTGTATATTGGAAAATTCTATACCTCTTCATTATACATTTATTAGCTGAAACCCCTTTGCTGACATCATCCACTATCATCATTGGGTCTATTTTACTGTTTGGAGGTATGCTGCAGGCTGGAGCTTTCCTACATAGAACTCCTTTGGATCTATAACACAGAACAACTGCTACATGTATAAGCAAGTGCAAGGGAATGGGAAGAACACACCGCTCATCAGAACCGCATAGCAATATCATTCACTAAATATATCAGACAGCTGTGGAATTCAGGTTAGCATCTAACCCTCCATGCTCCCCTTAAGGCAGGGGTGCACAACGTTTCCTGGTTGGGGGCCACATTGCCAGACTGAACCAATGACGAGGGCCGAAATAAAAATTTAAAGGTGTATTAACAACTGAAATATTGTACTTATGGCATATTGAACACACATTATATACCATTAATGTCTAGTTACACTTCCAGGACTCCCATCTAATGGGAGAAATACATGAAAAATACATCTGAGCAGCCACAAGACATAGGCATACATGTCTGTTACTAGATGGTTGGGGGCCACACAGAATGGTATCAAGGGCCGCATGTTGCCCCCGGGCCGCAGGTTGTGCACCCCTGCCTTAAGGGCTCATTCAAACGGCCATATGAATGGGTCCACAACTCTGCATCCATTCCACAATTGTGCGGAACGGGTGCTAACCTATTCATTTCAATGGGGCCGCAAAAGATGAGGACAGCACATTGTGTGCTGTCCGCATCGGTAGTTCCATTCCACTGCCCCGCAAAAAAGATAGAACATGTCCTATTCTTGTCTGCAATCCAGCATAGTGCCGTCCATTTGCGGTCTATGAAATGCGGAATGCACACGGCCGGTGACCATGTTTTGCGCAATTTGTGGACTGCAAAACACTACGGCCGTCTGCATGAGCCCTAAGATTCACTTCCCTCAATATATGTATGCAAATTATCTGATAATCTCATTCTCACTGATGATTTAGTGATCTGTACTTTATAATTATTCTGCCCTTATTAGAAATACCCTCTTCATGCACTGACCTCCTAGTGAGCCTGTGATAAACTTATGCTTTTACACAACAGCCAATCAGAGGGGGGCAGAGCAGCAGGGGGAGGGAGGGAACAGGAGCCTGAACCAATGATGAGACAGGAGGTGCGTCTCAGACTACCTCAGACTCCTTGGAAAACACTTTAGCCAAACTGTAGTCAAAGATCTGCCTTAATGGAGATGAGCTAAAATACAGCTAAGCAGCAAGATCTGAGGAAAAAAAGATAATCTTCCCTGTCACTAGTAAATCTCTTGTGTATACTGATGTTGGTGACTTTATGCAATTTTAGTCTTTGTGTTTCACATTATACAAATAATACAACTAACTGTTCTAAATTTCCTATCTTCTTTTCCTTACCTTGATCCCTGAAGACTCCAGAGGTTCAGAAGTCCCATGAGGTTGAGCTCTAGATGGAAGTACTCCATGCTGAGCTTTTAAGTGGATCTGAGCATCTGACCTTGTATGATGGGGCTCTTCTCTCCCAAGAGATGGATACCTGGGTGGTGAAGCTAGTCCACCTCTAAAAGCTGCATAACGCAGACTTGTGACTTCACTGCTGGGGGATAAATGTCGGACTGGTGGTGAAGAACCCCTCTCTGGTGACATATATGCCCTTGGTGAAAGATTACGATGAGGAGACAGTTGCTGAGGAGAAACACATCGTAAAGGAGACACTTCCCTAGCTGATGGCAAGCGCTGGCATGGTGACATTCCCCTACGGGGTGAGGTACAGCCTGTCGGTGAAAAACATTTTGGGGAGCTTTCTCTCTTCTGGAGAACATGTCTCCTGGATGGACCTGCCCGACTACTGCCTATATCTTTGCCTGGAGACCACGGTCTACTGGGGATTAGCTCTTGAGACACTGACTGATCAGATAGCAGCAGTGTTTGGGAATCTTTTCCAGAAGACTCTGAAGTCTGTAATTGCCGAGAAGAGAATTGGCAAGCAGAAGTGTTATCTGCACTGTCTGGGTTTTGTCTTGGCTCATTAGGTGAATAAGAAGTGACAGTACTTGGTGAGATATCTGGATTTTTTTCTTCCTGACTTTCATCTTCATCATCATCGTCCTCCTCTTCTCCATCAGAATCTTCATCGTCATCTGTATCTTCTAAGTCAGAGAACTGATGCTCTTCCACCACATCACTCTCTGGCCATCGCTCTTCACTTGTCCCTGTAAAATAAATATATAATAATACATAAATTTGAAATAATTATAATTTCTTTATACAGAAAACTTCAGTCCATTATATATTCAGCGATATAAAGATCAAATTAGATGTTATAGTAGTAATTATATCACAGTCTGAATTTACTGGGACTCCAAAACATGTTAAATGCAGGAATTTTGTCTGTCCATCCTGTTCTTGATTTTTAGAGTCAGCACACTTAACCCCTTATGGACCAGGCTCATTTTCAACTTAAGGACCAGGCCATTTTTTGCAAATCTGACCAGTGTCACTTTATGTGTGAATAACTTTAAAACGCTTTTACTTGTCCAGGCCATTCTGAGATTGTTTTTTCATCACATATTTCTTCATGACACTGGTAAAATGGAGTAAAAAAAAATTCATTTTTATTTATAAAAAAATACCAAAATTTACCAAAAATTTGGAACAATTTGCAAATTTCCAAGTTTCAATTTCTCTACTTCTATAATACATAGTAATACCTCCAAAAATAGTTATTACTTTACATTCCCCATATGTCTATTTCATGTTTGGATCATTTTGGGAATGCCATTTTATTTTTTGGGGATGTTACAAGGCTTTGAATTTTAAAAGCAAATCTTTCAAAAACCCATATTTTAAGGACCAGTTCAGGTCTGAAGTCACTTTGTGAGGCTTACATAATAGAAACCACCCAAAAATTACCCCATTCTAGAAATTACACCCCTCGTTTACCCTTTAGGTGTTGCACAAGAGTTATTGGCAAATGGAGATGAAATTTAAGAATTTCAATTTTTGGGCAAATTTTCCATTTGAATCCATTTTTTCCAGTAACAAAGCAAAGGTTAACAGCCAAACAAAACTCAAAATTTATTGCCCTGATTCTGTAGTTTCCAGAAACACCCCATATGTGGTCGCAAACTACTGTACAGGCACACGGTAGGGCGTAGAGGGAAAGGAGCGCCGTGTGGTTTTTGGAAGGCAGATTTCCCCCCTGATGCACCCCTAGAGTAGAAACTCCATAAAAGTGACCATTTTGGAAACTACGGGATAAGGTGGCAGTTTTATTGGGACTATTTTTAGGGTACATATGATTTTTGGTTGCTCTATATTTTTGTGAGGCAAGGTTACCAAAAATAGAAATTCTGAAATTTCATCTCCATTTGCCATTAACTGTTGAGGAACACCTAAAGGGTTAATAAAGTTAGTAAAATCTGTTTTGAATACCTTGAGGGGTGTAGTTTCTTAGATGTGGTCACTTTTATGGAGTTTCTACTCTAGGGGTGCATCAGGGGTTCTTCAAATGGGACATGGTGCCAAAAAAAAAGGCCATCAAAATCTGCCTTCCAGAAACAATATGGCGTTCCTTTCCTTCTGCGCCCTGCTGTTTGGTCATACAGCAGTTTACGACCACATATGGGGTGTTTCTGTAAACTGCAGAATCAGGGTAATAAATATTAAGTTTTGTTTGGCTGTTAACCCTTGCTTTGTTACTGTAAAAAACTGATTAAAATGGAAAATTTGCCAAAAAATAGCTGTTTTGGCACGGTTTTTATTTTAGTTTTTTGACCGTGTTCATCTGAGGGGTTAGGTCATGGGGTATTTTTATAGAGCAGATTCTTACGGACGCGGCGATACCTAATATGTCTACTTTTTAAATTTATACTATATTATCCTTTTTTAAACAAAAAAAAACATTTTAGTATCTCCATAGTCTAAGAGTCAGTTTTTTTTTGTTTAGTTTTTTTGTTTTAGTGTCTCAAGTCTGAGAACCATAGTTTTTTTTTCGATTGTCAGTGGCTAAATGGAATTAAAATTGGGGAAGGGGATTCTAAATTTAGTACTCCATGGAAGTGTGGTACTTCCTGAAGCAACCAATAATGCAGAGGCCCGGATGATCGGGGCACGTGTCACACTGAGTGGTGGTGTCCTTCCGTATCCCCCTCCTGTGACACACTCTGCACCTTTTTTGGGTCCGTCCCTTCTTTCCTGTATGGGGGACCACACCTGGAAAGTGTTGGCCAGGGACGATCCGGGCGCCTCCAGTTCCCGAGGTACTTCAGCCTGCTCTTTCCCAGTCAGAAAAGATCAGGGCCTTGAGGACTGCCTCCTAGAACTGGAGGAATTTCCCTGTGTTGCCAGCGCTCTGGGACAGTACAAAAGAGTTGTTAAAGGCAACCTGTACCAAGTAGACCGCAACTTTTTTGTACCATGCCCGGGTTTTGCGCATGGCGTTATATGGCTTGAGGACTTGATCAGAGAGATCAACTCCTCCTATATACCGATTGTAGTCGACGATACAATCGGGCTTGAGGACCGTTGCCGCGGTACCTTGCACAGGGACAGGGGTGATGCCGTTACCGTGAATTGTGGACAGTACAAGGACATCCCTCTTGTCCTTATATCTGACCAGAAACAGGTTTCCACTGGTAAGGGCACGGATCTCACCCCTGGGGATAGGTACCTGGAGGGGGTGGGTAGGGAGGTCGTGCTGATTTTTCCGCACGGTCCCACAAGCGGACGTGGATCTGGCGGCGAGGGACTGGAACAAGGGGATACTAGTATAAAAGTTATCCACGTACAGGTGGTAACCCTTATCTAGCAGTGGGTGCATAAGGTCCCACACAAGTTTCCCGCTAACACCCAGAGTGGCGGGACATTCTGGGGGTTCAATACGGGAATCTCGCCCCTTGTACACACGAAACTTGTAAGTGTACCCTAAGGTACTCTCACAAAGTTTGTACAGCTTCACGCCATACCTCGCCCGCTTAGAGGGAATATACTGGCGGAAAATGAGTCTCCCCTTGAAAACAATGAGAGACTCATCAACCGCGACCTCCCTTCCAGGTACATAGGCCTCCAAAAATTTGGTCCCAAAGTGATTGATGACCGGCCTGATTTTGTACAGGCGGTCATAGGCAGGATCACCTTGGGGGGGGACATGCTGCATTATCTGCCTAATGCAGGCATTTCCGAATGGCCTCAAAACGGGAACGTGTCATGGCTGTACTGTAAAGTGGGGTCTGGTAGAGGACGTCCCCACTCTAGTAATGCCTGACACTGAGTTTCTTGACTAGGCCCATGTGCAGCACGAGGCCCCAAAACGTCCTCATCTCGGCTGCACTGACCGGAGTCCAGCCACCGGCCCTAGCCAAAAAGGAGCCCAGGTGTTGAGCAATGGACTGTTGGGCGTACAAGTTTGTTTGCTCCACCATCAGATTCACAAAGTGGTCACTGAAAAAAAAGACTAAAATAGTCATATTCAGTGAAGCCCACTGTGGGAATCTGGATTCCTGGTTGGCCAACAAAATTAGGAAACACAGGCTCAAAATCCTCTGGGGTACACCATGCAATTTCACCGGTAGGGGGCTCAGGTGGAATTATCTGGTGGGCCGGAAAACTAGTACGAGCCCCAGAGCTGCTCGTACTAGTGTGGGCCACAGGGTCCCTGGCATGGCGATCCTCTTGCTCCTCCTGGCGGCCTTGGGGGCTCATCATCGCTGGATGATGAGGAGGACGCAGATGACATCGTCCTCACTGGGGCTCTCGGAGTCGGAGGCAAGCTGGGCGTAGGCCTCCTCGGCCGAGAACATCCGGCGGGACCATAGGGGAGTGTGTGTGTGTGCGTGGAAAACTTTATTTAGTGTGCGTGTGTTTGGGGGCACGGGTGTTCGTGGACTTTGCCCTAAACCTAACAGAAAAAAAAAAAGAGAAAACCCCAAAAAAGGCAAAAAAAAAAAAAAAGATTCAAACTCGCTGATCAGCCGCCCGAAGCTGATCAGTTGTGGGATGGGCGATGCGCTAAGAGTGCCGGCCACAGTCAGCGTACGCAAAAAAAAATAAACCGCTTGCGCCCCAAAAAATTTGTGTAGGGGTGAGGGGTGGGCAGGGTGGCAAGCTGCAGCACCCCTGGGGGGTTTAGGGTCACACAGCTGTGCTGTGGACCACAGACACCCGATCAGGGTGATGCAACAGTTAAAACTTTTTTTTTTTTTACCTAAACTTTCCCTGAATATCCTTGCCTAACCTAACCTTTCCCTAACCTGTCCCTATGTACCTTTTAGTACCAGATGGCACTGTGGAAGGTAAGAAGGGGGGTGCTGGGCACAGATCCGACGCTGGAGTAGGCATGACAGAAATACCAAGTGTCTAAAATTTGCAGCTCTCGAACACATTCCAATTCCAGCCCTAGGTGGAGATAGACACCGCCTCCTCCTTCAGAAGGAGGCGGAGTGGATCATCCGTACTGCCGCTATGGGCCCTTTAGGATTAAATGATCAAAACGATTTAAGTGTCTTTCTATAATAGCTAGAGGTCTATGCCATAGATGAGGTGCATTGCTAGTGTCAGGGAATAGTTTGTTCTTACCCCTCTCGTCCTGGTTGGGATGAGGATATCTTTAGCGTCCTGAGTTGCCTAGGCAACATGGACGCATTAAAAGGAGCACAGAGCAAGCGCGATGAGGTCAGAGGCCAGAAGAAGCACAAGTGCGCAAAATGGCCGTCGCCAGCTGATCACTCAGTAGCTCAACGATGTATGTCCGCCCTAGTCCGTGTAACTTACTTCGATTGTGCGAATAAAGAAGTTTACCACTACTGCAATTGGTGAGTGCCGCTGTTGTTTCTTATCTTTGGATCACATCACACTAAGGCTAATGGATGATGGGGAGGGTCTGATGGGGGGGGGGGGGTGATCTGAGCCTGGGGGGCCTATTGGGGGTCTGATCTGAAGTTGGGGGTTCTGATGGGGGCTGATCTGAGGTTTGGGAGGGTCTGATGGGGGTCTGATCTGAAGCTGGGGGGGGGGTGATCTGAGGCTGGGGGTCAGGGGCTAGGGAGGGTTTGATGGGGGTGTGATCTGAGGTTGGGGGTCTGATCTAAGGCTTGGGAGAGTCTGGTCTGAGGCTGGGGGTCTGATCTGAGACTGGGGGGTCTGATGGGAGTCTGATCTGAAGGTCATCTGTAGGTCATCAGTATCTGATCGGTGGGGGTCCGACACCCTGCAACCCTGCTGATCAGCTGTTTGAGAAGGCACCAGCGCTCACAGTAGTGCTGTAGCGTTCTCGCAGCTTTGCCTAGTCCATGTTACGTCACGTCCATCTATCACATGACCTACACAAAGCTCAGCCACATTGAAGTGAATGGGGCTGAGCTACGATACCAAGCATGGTCGCTATACTATGTACTGTGCTGTGCTTGGTGAACTGAGAGAAAGCTGGGGCGCCACTGCAAGAGCAAGTGTCTTCTAAAACAGACCCCCACCTAGGGTTGTCTCAGGTATCAAATTATCGATACCCAATCGATACTTTTGTCCTGGTATCGGTTCTATACCGGGATTTGCCATTTACCGATACTAGGTAGCGCAGCCTAGTATCAGAGAAAATGGAGCACGCTGCTATCAGCGCACGCCATGTTCCCTCAGCAGCACAGGGGAGAAGGAAGCAGTCTCTCCCTCCCCCTGTGCCGCCAGTGAGAGGAGAGAGGGTAAGAGTAGAGGAGGGGCTGAGGCCACTGAGCCACCAATGAAGTTAACTCACTCATTAAAGGGAACCTGTCACCTCTACTATGCTACCCTCACTGAGCGTTTCTAAATGTTCATTGTGTTACCCTAAACATATAAATTACACTTTTAATTTCATTTGCAGACGAATTCAATAAGTATTATGCATTTTTGTACTTCCCGCCTTTTATGCAAATTAACATAAAAGAGTGATATCTTACTTGTGTGACCAGAGAAGAGTCATATTTTCAAGCTGTGACTAGTCTCAGGTTAATTTGCATATGTATAAAATCGTTATTTTTACACAATAAAAGCACACAGAGCTATGGGGACTGGGTATTGCGGATGTGCTAGCGGCCATCTAGCAACCCATGTCCTCAGCTCTATACCCAAAATCCAGGTGACAGGTTCCCTTTAATTCAAATACAGGAGACGGGTACTGGCTGCAGAATCATATAGCCGGCACCTGACCTCTATGGGAGGTAGCTGCAATCCACGGCAGTAAACCCCTCAGGTGCCCCAACCCCAGTATTAAAAACATTGGTGGCGCAGTGTGCCCTCCCCCCCAACCCCAGTATTTTTTTGTTTCAATCGTTTTTATTGGCATTTCAAAGTAATATAAATCACAATAAAGGTGCATTACAATCTTATTTTTGTCAGTCGAGTTATTTATAACAACTAACAATACAATAACATAACCATTGTCACATAATAATTTCACTGAATCCTATGGACATCATCCATGTCTGGTGCATATTTACTAATGCTTCCAAGAATAAAGCCTTATCTCTCTGAAAAGCATGTCAATTAATTAACCACCCCCTCCCACTTAACAATGATAGACCTATTCCCGCATATTTGTTTATTGGTAATCCAACGCGCACATATGTATGTACCTATTTAAAGGACAAATCAAATCACATAAGTTCTTCCCACTTTCCTTTTACCCCATTTTACAATGTGGAGATGCTATCCAAGCTTGCCACTGTTTTGTAAATTTTTGGTAGGAACCATTCCCTAGTGCTATTATTCTTTCATAAGCATAGGTGGTATTGATAGCTGATACCAGATCTCTCAATTGCGGTACATCTCGAGACTTCCACCTCTGCAATAACAGCAATTTGGCCAGGACACAGAGAACGTATACCAGTTTTCTGTTTTCCACAGGGAAATCCGTCACTCCAATCAAAAGTAGGGCAAGTTGCGGTGTCCACCCAAACCTCTGCGGGAGCAATAGGGTCAACAATTCCTCACATCCTTTCCAGTACCTTGTAATCAATGGGCACTGCCAAAGGATGTGAAGAAGTGTACCCCCACCTCCACAGCCCCTCCAACATTCCCCCGACACTCCCACGTACATATGTTGCAACCTTTCGGGAGTATAATACCAGTGTAGAATAGTTTTTAAAGCCGATTCCACGTGAGTAGAACAGTGTAAGTGAGAGTGGATCATTTTGATTGTTTTCTGCCACTCTCTTTCGGTTATCTTACCTATTTGAGTGAGCTACCTATTTGAGTGTAGCTCAAATTTGAAGGGCTTAGTGTTAGTAACAAGTGCCGAATTTGTAGATATTTTAAAAAATCTGACTTGGGTAGCAGCAGTTGCTCCTGCAAGGATTGGAAGGATTTCAGCGTCCCATTTTCATATAACCATTCTATAGTACTTTTATTCTCTAGGTTCCATTTACAGAGATCTGCGTGCGGGAGGCTCTAATAAGAGAAAATGGCAATGAGACCAAAGTTGGCTTGCACCCCTCATTATTTATGCTATTAAATAGTTTCCATGCCATGACAGATGTCAATATTATTGGATTCAAGTTTTTAGGGGTCTGAATATTCCAGAAAGGTAGAAGTATTAAGTTTGGCAAGGTAAAAGGCGCTGCCTGCGCTTGTTCCACTTGAACCCAGGGAATCCCCAATTTTTCTTTCTTCCAATTTCTGAGCATAGATACTAACGTGGCGAGATAGTACAGTTTCATGTCTGGAACTGCCAGACCTCCCATTGCTCGGGGTCTTTGAATGATTTTACTAGCCACCCTCGGCTTCTTATTTCGCAAAATATATTTGGACAGTATAAGTTGCACCTTACTAAAAAACCTTTTTGGCAACAGGATTGGGACCGTGCGGTATAGAAATAAGAAACAAGGGAGAATAAACATTTTAAAGGCTGCAATCCTGCCTAACCATGAAGTTTCATGTTTATGGAAGTCTTCCAGATCTTTACCCACCTCTGTTATCAGGGATTCGTAGTTAAGACTATATAATTTTGACATTGAAGGGGTCATGTTAGTACCCAGGTATTTGATGCTGTCAGTGCACCAGTCAAAGTCCCATTGTTCCTTAAAAGACTTTATCAGAATTTCCGGGACGTGAATCGGCAATGCTTGTGTTTTGGAGGAATTAAGGTGATAATATGAAATGCTGCCATATAGTTCTATTTGGTTCCGGGTTTGATAGTGACAGTAAAACGTCATCTGCGTAAAGCGAAATTACATGATCCTGCCCTCCAATCTTAACCCCCGAGATTAAGGGATCTAATCTGATAGCTTGAGCTAATGGTTCCATGGCTATAATGAAGATCAGAGGGGACAGCGGACAGCCTTGTCTGGTGCCATTGGTTAAACCAAATGTCCTTGACAAGGCCCCATTGACATAAACATTAGCCGTGGGGTTGCTATATAGGGCCTCAATTGCAGACATGATGGGGCCACTGAATCCCATAACCGAGAGCACCGAGAAGGCAAATGACCATCTAATTCGGTCAAATGCCTTCTCGGCATCCAAGGTCAGAACCAATAGGTGGCTTTTCTGTTGCCTGACTTGATGGAATATGCCCAGCATTCTCCTTGTGTTGAAATAGGACTGGCGAGTCGAGACAAAACCTGTCTGGTCATTATGAATTAAGGAAGGGAGTATTGTAGTTAACCTAAGAGCTAAAAGTTTGGCATAAATTTTTATATCCTGATTCAATAAAGATATGGGCCTGAAGTTCTGAGGTCTATCAGATGTCTTACCTGGTTTAGGTAAAGTAATAATAATAGCTTGTAAGTTTTCTTTAGGGAAACTTCCAGATGATAGGGCAGATTGACAGAAGTCCCGTAGGAAGGGGCTTAAGATATGTGGGAACTTTTTTATAATAATGGCTTGCAAAACCGTCCGGGCCGGGAGCCTTATCCTGGGGCAAGGATGATATTACTTTCTCAACCTCTTCAGATGTTATTGGGGTATTAAAGGGCTTCTGTCAGCCCACTAAACCGTTTTTCTTTTTTTGTTTACTAATAATCCCTATACTGCGAGCTCTGCATACATAAGTTAAATAATCATTTTGGTTCCGTAGAATTTGATAAAAAGCTATTTTTAAAATATGCAAATTACCCTTTAAGGGTTTGGAGTTGTGTGTTTGTTAGAGTAGGTAGATTTAGGGAACTGAGATAAGTACTCATCGTGTTCGCTAAGTTTGGGGAAGAAGGTATTGAATCCCTTAAATTATATAATTCATGATAATATGTCTGGAAGCCCTCTGCTATATCCAGTGGGGAATACAGTTTAGCTTGTGTTTTAGGATGTAGGAGGTAATGTATTTACCTTTTGTTCGTTCCGCCAAAAGTTTCCCCGCTTTATTCCCTTGGGAATAGTATCGTGCTTTGGTTTTCCGAAGCCCCTTCCCAACCCCAGTATTAAACTCATTGGTGGCAGTGGCCACAGGGTCCCCTCTCCTCCTTCTCATTGTGCTACCTGCCTCCTGTATTTGAATTAATGGGCGATATATCTTCATTGGTGGTGCAGTGCGCCCCCCCCCCCCCCCAGTATTCAAAACATTGGTGATTGGTGGCGCAGTGCACCCTCTGCCCCCCCAACCCCAGTATTAAAGTCATTGGTGGCAGTGGCCACAGGGTCCCCTCCCCTCCTCCTCATTGGTGGTGCAGTGGCAGCTTCTGATCGGAGCCCCAGCAGTGTAACCCTGGGACTCCGATCGGTTACCATGAAGCCCTGGCTGCCATGGTAAGTTCCCTACTGCCATGTGCACTATGCACAGGGCAGTAGGGAGAGTGTGGGATCCTATTCACCCTAATAGAGCTCTATTAGGTGGAATAGGACAAGGGTTCTAGCCTTCTAGCCCCTAAGGGGGCTAATACTTAGTAAATAAAAAGTTAAAAAAAAAAAAGTAAAAAAAACATTAGGTATAAATCACCTCCTTTCCCAATTTTACATATAAAATATTTAAACAATAAATAAATAAACATATTACAAATCGCAATGTCCAAAAAGTCCAAACTATTAAAAAATATCTCCTATGTGGTGAACGTCGTAAAAAAAAAAGAAAAGAAAGAAAAAACGCGCGATTCGCCATTTTTAGCCACCTTGTTCCCCCAAAAAAATGGTATAGGATTGTTCTCTTATGGGCCGGACGTTCCATAAAATGCAGAATACACGCAGCTTTTTTTTTTGCATGGTATCGAGTATTGCAATACTTTTTTATAGTATCGAAACCGAATCAAAATTTTGGTATTGATACAACCCTACCCCCACCAATCACATATTACGTTAAAATATTTCGGAAAACACCTTTAAAGGGGTTGTCCGAGTTAAATAAAAACTGTAAACCTAAAAAAGCATCTAAATATATTGGCTGCACTGTAACCTGTGTGCATGGAACCTGGCGCTGCAGACAGGAAGATAATGCTGGCGGTGGGACTGGAGTACTGGAGGCAGCAGGAGAAAAAAAATATTAAATATGGTAAATATTAAAATATGGTAAATATTGCTTCTGTTGTTATTTTTGACTACATACAACGGCTACCACAGTTTTTATTTAACTTGGACAACCACTTTATCCCACTGCAGACAAGGCACGACAGCAAGGCTGTTGCTCAAGCCAGATGCGTGTTCATACAGACTCATATATTTCTCCATTGGAAAAATCATCTGTGACTGTCCCTCGGATTTCTGCCCTGGAATTGCAATGGATCCACAAACAGATTTAGCCCCATTCAGTGGTTCACATGTCCGTTCTATGGCACAGATTCCCAATGGGAATCAATAGGGGGCAGAATACACATAGACGTTAGACGAAACGGAGCCAAACGGATCCGTTCTGACACACAATGTAAGTCAAAGGGGACGCATCCGTTTTCTATGACATAATCTGGCACAATAGAAAACGGATCCGTCCTCCATTGACTTTCAATGGTGTTCAAGACTGATCCGCCTTGGCTATGTTAAAGATAATACAAACGGATCCGTTCTGAACGGATGCAGACGGTTGTATCATCTGAATGGATCCGTCTGTGCAGATCCATGACGGATCCGCACCAAACGCGAGTGTGAAAGTAGCCTTAATGAGTTTCACTCGATTTATTGTTAACATTTTTTTAATAAGGCACAAAAAAAAAAAAGTAGCAATCTCACTCTAGTAAGAGGATGGAGTAGGAAAACTGGAGTAGATTTTCTAGACAAAAGTGTTAAGTCTAAGGATAAGACAAATTCATCAAACATGTGACATAAAGTACACCAACGCAGACTCAAGCAAAACTGACTTCAAATAATCCCCTAAAGATAAATTCCCCTCCCCCCTAGTTTTTCTGCAGATTTTTCTGCAGAAAAATACACAGACTCTAGATGAAAACTGTGCCATGTGAACACAACTTTACAGCCAAACACAGGACAGTGAGGAGGAAGAACATAACTGAGCTGAGCTGAGTGAGAGGATTTCTCAAAAATGTTTTACTTTTAAGTGTGAGACGAAATAGGACCAAGAGAAAGAGTGGAAGGAATGCTGGGGAATTTTGATTTATTTTTGTGCAGTTTTTATGTTTTTTTTTTATTTTTTACACTTTTTTATAGTTCCCATACTATGCAGCAGCCTCCTGTCACACAGGAGGACAGGGGCTGCTGCTAACAAGCTCCGGCTATTCCGATCTCCACAGGGAGGAGCCGGTGCACACCTGGAAGCGCACGCTTCTGGGTTTTCATGCGCTCAGATGCCGTGATCAGGTTTTTTTTTTTTGGCTTTACTACTTCTGCACAATAAAACCACCTTTTTTAAGTAAGAAAATGTTCTTGCATTGTCGCATCCCAAGACCCATAACCTTTTTATTTTTCTTTCTATGGTATCATTTTGGGGTACATAAAACTTTTTTAACACTTTTTATTCAGTTTTTTTGTGGCGAATAAGCAAAAAGAAGCGATTCTGGCATCGCCTTTTTTGGTGTTGTTTTTACGGCGCTCACCATGTGGGATAAGTTTCATGATAAATGTGTAATGTGGTTATTACTGATGCAGCGCTACAAAATATGTGGAGGGAATTCGATTTTTGCAATATTTTCATTGAAAAGCATTTTTTTTTCCAATGGAAAAAAGGTGTATTTTTAACTTGGAAATTTGATTTAATAAAACTTTTTTTTACTTTGTTTTGTAACCATTTAACAATCCCTCAAGAGGACTTTAATAAGCAATATGTAGTACAAGAGAATTATACTGTCAGAGCTATACAGTCACCACCAGGCTGCGCCAGAGAGGCATGCTTGCTAGGATACACTGCAGACAGTGCTGGAGCCTTCACAAGGCTTCAGACTGCCACGCAGAGACAACGGCTTCCCACAATCTTATTTGCGGGATGCTGATGGGAGACAGTGTGAGCCTATTCCCTCTGTATACCGCTCAGATGCTGCAGGCGCTATTGATCACGGCATCTAAGTGGTTAAAAGGCTCTGACGGATGCAGACCCATTCAACTTGAATGGGTCCGCGATCCATCTGCACCGTAAAAAAATAGAGCATGCTCTATTTTTTTGCGGGGCGGAGGCACGGACCGAGATGCCACGGAAGCACTCTGGTGCCTGTATATTGCTTTTGTGTGCATGAGCCCTTAAGTTAAATAAAATACATTACCTTCCTCTGCATCCAGGTCAGCAAAAGACGGTGGCACTAAACCTAGTTCCTGGCACTTTTTGCTGTGTGCTTTGGATTTCATGTGTTTAGTTAAATTCCCTGAAAAATAGAAAAAAATTCTTGATGTTGTGCAGTTCTGAGGCTGGTGAAAGCAGCTGATAATGGCTATAAGGACAGATTCCTTAGCAATTTTAGCAGGAAAGAAAGTCACCTTTGGTTTTGAAGGCAAAATTGCAGTGCTTGCACACATATGGCCGGTGATCTGTGTGTGTGCGAATATGCTTCTTTAACATGCTTGGTTTCTTGCAACGAATCCCACACTCCTCACACACATACTTTCCCCGGCCGCGGCCTCGCACATAAACATACTCCTCATTTGATTTGTACCTAGAGAAATGGAAATTGAGTTGAAAAAAATAGAATATGAACTGTCAACTCTGACACTTAAAAAACATTACACAAAATACACCTGAGTACTGGATTTAATAAAGTGAAGTCCTCTGTCCACTTTCATATGCCATTTTAGCTTACATATATCTAGAAGTCATCTACATAAAAAGTTGAATAAAGGCTTTGCAGTATCTCAAACTGGTCCTGAGTTACAGATTGTATTAAAGTCTACAGAAGAATTCACAATTCCAGAGGCTCCAGAGAAGAAATCTCACAGCAATCCCTGCTAGTTTAAGGCCTCATGCACACGACTGTTGTTTTATTCCGTGTCCGTTTTTCGTGATTTTCTGCGGACCCATTGACTTTCAAGGCACACAAGATTGTCATCCGTGTCCGCGCGTCCTCGTCGGTTTTTTTCCTATCATTTGCATGGCAAACTTGACTTAGACTTTTTTTTAACTTTCCTTCATGTCTGGTGATCCTCCAAAATAAAGGAAGACACACGAAAACAAAAACGGAAACGGATCACGGAACAATGGAACCCATTTTGCGGAACAGAACACAACAACGGTCGTGTGCATGAGGCCTCAATGGGATGTTCAGCATAAGAAGAGTATGGCTGTTTTCTTCCCAGAACAGCACCATACCTTTCCATGGGTTGTCTCGTATTGTATATCAGCTATACTGAAGTGAAAGGGGCTGAGCAGCAATGACACATCCAGCTGGAGATGTGTAGAGCTGGTTTGGGGAGAAAGCAGCCAGAATATTTGTAATCCTGGACAACCCATTTTGGATACGGCCACACAGGGTGGACATTTCCACAGCAAAATTTCCAATAAAAATTTCTGAAAACCTCATCCACACTGCTGGTACTGTAAAACACAAGAAAAGGACAATCTCAGTGTCTGCACAGCCGTGGCATACCTACAAGGGAGCCACCACAAGACTGCTATGTGGCCCAGGGGGAGGGGGGCTACAGCTAAACTGCTTCTCATGTTCCTGACATAAATTCACTGGAATTTCCAACAGCCACCACTAGGGGAGCTCAGTGCAAAGAGATTATTTACAGTTTCCATTTATATAAATCGTAACTGTGCTCCCCCTAGTGGTGGTTTTGAGCAGTTTTATAATATACTGTATGAAGGGAAGTGGGAGATTTATCCGTGTATTGATGGCAGTTGTCTGGTTTACAAGAAACATGTGATATATCATGTGATATATGATTCTTGGCTAGAATTTACTCAGAAACTCTAAAATGGTGAATTCTACAGGGCTGTGAAGAAGTATCACCTCCAGTTCTTCAGCTGGATTAAACGTATGGCTGGATTAAGCGTATAAGCATGTGCATCCTACAGACTGGTGGGCATGATAGAACATGTCACTTTAGGAAAATCTGACCTTGCTTAACTGATAACCAGGTAAAGATAGGTCGAAACTGACACCTCCAGTGTGTTTCTATGTTGTAGCATATTCCAAATGACACCGAAGACACAAATAATGCAGCCTCCATCCCAATTTATACTTTCACACATTACAAATTACACACGTTTAAAGGGTGTGTCCAGACTTTTGTCTCACCCTGTATAGAAGTTACATCTAAACTGCAAACTTTTAGGTTACAGATCTTATTCATCTTATAAGAGCAATTTTCTGAAAGATACAAGCAATGGATTTCTAGAATACAATGGTAAACTACAGCAAGTGGGAAAACACTGACTCATTTACAACTACATTAATGCATGTCAAGTGTTAATGTTTTTAGTGAGTTAAGAAACAGCAAGTGGGTAGGAACATGCAAGAGAGATGGATCAGTAAGAATAAAGGAGAGGTCAAGAACAGATAAGGGACAAGAGAGGAGGGATGTAATAAGAGACACATGATATATGGAGAGAGTAGAGGACATGGAGAGAATCTAAGAGACATAGAGGAGGGCACAACAAAAGCAAGGCCAAAATGTTCAGGAAAAATAAAGGGTATTGAAGAAAGAAAGCAAGCATGTACAAATGTAACAATGTAATATTAGTGAAAGCAACAACGAGAGGGGTCAGTAAAGAAAGGGGTAGGATTAGAGAGATGCCCAAAAATACTGCCATGCTGATATACACGTAGTTACTGCCTGAAAGTGGTAATATATTACCGAGCAAAAATACCAATAAAATGCACAAAGTAAGGCCTCTTGCACACGACCGTATGGCTTTTTCAGTATTTTGTGGTCCGTTTTTCACGGATCCGTTTTTTTGTTTCAGTAGTGTTTCCGCTTCCGTTCCGCCGTTCCGTTTGTGATCTGTTTTTTGCGGATTGTAAACGGAAATGGAAGCATACAATAATGTTTAAACAGTAAGTACAGAAAAAAATTGGGCTGGGCATAAAATTTTCAATAGATGGTTCTGCAAAAATGGAACGGATACGGAAGACATACGGATGCATTCCGTATGCATTACGTTTTTTTTTTTGCGGACCCACTGACCTGAATGGAGCCACGGATCGTTATTTGCGGGCAATAATAGGACATGTTCTATGTTTGAACGGAACGGAAATGGAAGGCATACGGAGTACCTTCCGTTTTTTTTTGCGGATCCATTGAAATGAATGGTTCCGTATACGGTGCGCAAAAATCAGAACGTAAACGGAAAAAAAAAACGTTTGTGTGCAGGAGGCCTAATCATAATACCAAGTCACATCTTTATTATATAGTCAGTCTGAATAAAACATACAATACAAAAATAGATAAAAGCAGATGCACACCAAGGACACTGGGGTCTAGTAGGGGGGACCACCCTCTATGACAAATATTAGGCAATGTCTAACAGTGGACAATAGCATACAGCATGTGTAACATGAACCTGGTTAGCTATTCATTTGTAGTACCACATTTCTCTAGTAGCTACTGCTACCAGGGAAATATATGGCCGCCCGCCGAACAACCTGCGGTGTTATCAACTATCACAACAATTTGCTTTAGGAGCCTGTAAGAAGACGATGCTCTACAATTCCACAGCTGGACACTCGTGACAAAAGACAGAGGCAGTTATCAATCATTTTTGACTTCTCAAATGTAACAATGGTGAGAGAGTATACAATACGGAAACCATATGTCCAGTCTATATGACCTATTCTTTTTTTTTTTTTTTTTACATTAGATAACTTTATTGCAATTTTCATAATATAAAAGCAGACAGAAATTCAAAGTCAATGCAATACCCATCCCCTGCCCATACAAGCAGACATAGCAAGAAAATACCATATATACTTAAAGGCAAAAATACAGAATCAGAATAGCAAATTTGTCACCAAAAATCTCCCCCTCGTGTGACCACCCCACACCCACTATCCCCTTCTCCCACAGGTGGACACAAATTAGATTCCAAAAACCTCTCCATTCAAAAGACTCCTGATATCCCTTAGTTCTGCAGAAGGATTCCTGTTACCAATCCCAAGCACCCCAGACACTTCCCCCACTGTTTATCAAATTTAGTTGGGACCTTCAGTTAAAGCTCTGAACCCGGACATATCTCGTTTTCACCTCTCCGGCCTCTCTGATATGAGCATCGGACCATTTCATACTCCAATGCTCTCCCTTGCCTTGGGCTGTATCGTGCAGGGCAAGGGCTTTTTTGTTTACATCTTCACACTGCTAGGTGGAGGCTTCCACCTAGCAGTGTTCCCGGTGACGTCACCAGCACTGATGGGTGGGCTTTAGGGCTAGGGCAGAGCTTTAGCCGTCCATTAGTGTCGGTGACGTCACCAGGCTCACTGCTAGGCGGAATCCTCCACCTACCGGTAGCAGTGTGAAGATGTAAACAAAAAAGCCTTTGCCCTGAGGGGCTGAGTAGGAAAAGATGGGGATATGTCCGAGTTCAACTCTGAACCGGACAACCCCTTTAAAGTAAAGCTTCTTTTCCATCACTTTTTTTTTCCATTTTCAATTAAATCCCATTTAAAACTTCAATGAGTTCCACTCCTGTTGGGGCAAGCAGTATCCAATCCACTACTTGGCTATTAATTTTCTGGTCGCATATAATATTTTTTCCCCGAATCTTTTATCTCTGCTTCTACTAATCCAACAGACACACCCCATACACCATGTATACTAAATCCTGTACCTCAACCAAATATGGACAAATATGGACGAACGCCACACAGTCCCAAAACATATGTTTAAGATCCGCCCTATCCTCATAACATCTTGGGCACTTAGCTTCAGTCCTCAATCCTATCTGCCATAGCTAATTTGGAGTCCGATATACTCAATGTATGAAAAACAACTGTGACCTACGTTGAGTCATATTCAGAGATAATGCCCTGGCAAAGTGCAGAGGGTGTGGCAGTTGCAGAGAGAGCTGAGCCTCTAGGTGTAAGGGCAACACCCCTGTTTCTCCTAGAGGCTCATTTGCATGTATTAAAAGTTAATTTCTCTCAGCAATGCAGGCACATATGAACAGAGGACCAACACAGATGCCTTCAGCTGCCAAGTGCACATGTAACAGGTCAGCCAGTGTCATAGGTGCAAATCTGCTGACAGATACTCTTTAAAGGACTCTAACATCTCCAATAATGCAGTGCCATGCCCCAAATAATATACCAATTTCTCAAAATCCATAACCTTCCATCCACATAAATGCTAAATTTGGGAAGCCAAAAAAAAAAAAACAACATGCTTTCGGAAGGGCCAATCCCCCTCCTGCTCAAAAAGCTTCAGTTTCCCCAATTTAATAAGCGGAATACCAAATCTGTAAAAATGTTATGTATCCTCAGAAACCCCATTATGTATCCCCATAAACCATTTTGGAATCCAAAATGGCACACTGTGTATTATATATAGCACCTGGGGCATAAGTGCCATTTTATTCAAGTTTGTCTTCCCTAATGCAGAGAAAGGCAACTTAGTTCATCCCTCCACCCGTTCAAGTACAACAAGAACATTCAAAGCAATATAGTCCCTGATCTGACTGATAACC
The DNA here is from genome assembly GCF_905171765.1 of Bufo bufo. Lineage (NCBI taxonomy): Eukaryota > Metazoa > Chordata > Amphibia > Anura > Bufonidae > Bufo > Bufo bufo. The sequence goes on from NC_053391.1 coordinate 318,031,339, forward strand.
CGAACCCCCCGAAATATTTAAATTCCTGCACGCGTGGGATCCCTATGTCACCTACTACCACAAGCATATCCACTGGTGGCACTGTTAAGAGTGCTGACTATGACCAGTTTATGGTCAACACAGAGAACTGACCAAACCATTTAATAACTGAAATGGCCAGAGACAACGAAATCTCCACCTTCCCTAAAAGTCCATATGATCTATTCAGGTATATAGATTTTATAGGGGAGGGAATCCTCTATGAACTTGATCAAGCTAGTACGGCACTGTACCTAAGCTTTACACTGACCTATGAAAGGCTACGTTACATTATATTTTTTTCACATCCGATACGCATTTTTTTTGCAGATTGGATGAAGACTCATTATGGGCCCTGTGGGGTTTCACTCTGGAAGACAGGATTAGCGGACGCAGTATAGAGGCAACAAGTTCTTTGGATCAAACAGTTCACTGTTTTAGTCACGCTTTAGGCAAGTGATAAAATAAGCAGTCATAATAAAAACAAAAAGTCACCTTGCGGTGTTGGTGTTAATTCACACAATGCGTCAATTCTGCCGCAAAGAGTCATTGACCATAGCAGCACCAACCTGTTTTCATGCCTAACAGGTAGCAAGCCTTCATCCAGACAAAAGGCTCCCAGATACCAACACAGAGACCTCGCTTCTGAGCCCAGCTGCCTATTTAAAGACAGCCAGGTGCTGCCAAAACCCGGATCGGCACATGCTTGGAGGAAAATACCTGTTTTCCCAGACAAAACCTCTCACTGTGTCACATCCCCTCCTCCTCTTTGTTCAATCCTGAGGGGGTGAACACACGCCAGACAGTGTACCCGGGACAGGGCATCCGCGTTTCCCTGTAACCGGCCTGCCCTGTGTTCCACCGAAAACGTAAAAGTTTTGTAGGAAGAGAAACCATCGGGTGACCCGGGCATTTCTGTCCTTGGCCTGACTCATCCACTTGAGAGGGGAGTGGTCAGTCACCAGGCGGAATTTTATCGCCAATAAATAATAGTGGAGAGATTCTAGTGCCCACTATACTATACTATACCGGGTCTCGGCTGGGGTGAGCTTACAGCTGAGGAAGACAACGGGATGCTCCTCCCCGTTGACTTCCTGAGACAGTACAGCACCGAGGCCTACTTCGGAGGCATCGGTCTGTACTATAAACTCCCTTTTGAAGTCGGGTGTCACCAAAACCGGGGACCCGCACAGGGCCGACTTCAAAGCAGAGAAAGCCTCTTCCGCCGATCATCCCAGCGAACCATCATTGACTTGTGTCCCTTCAAGAGTCCTGTCAAGGGCGCGGCTAAAGTAGCAAAGTGGGGAACAAACCTCATGTAATAGCCCACCATTCCCAGGAATGACTTTATTTGCCCAGTGGTGACAGGTCGGGGCCAATTCTGTATTGCCTCTATTTTGTTCACTTGGGGTTTAATGACTCCGCACCCAATGACATACCCCAGGTACTTAGTCTCTTCTAACACTATCGCACATTTTTTGGGCTTAGCGGTTAGGCCAGCTTTCCGAAGGGAGTCCACTACAGCCTGCACTTTGTATAAGTGACTTTCTCAGTCGGTACTGTGGATAACAATATCGTTCAAGTAAGCAGAAGCGTACCGACGATGTGGACGAAGCACAATGTCCTTTAGTCGCTGAAAAGTGGAGGGGGCGCCATGCAGACAAAAGGGTAAGACCTTATATTGATACAGCACCTCAGGCATGATGAAGGCAGTTTTCTCTTTGGCAGCCTCCGTTAAGGGCACCTACCAGTACCCTTTCGTGAGGTCCAAAACAGAAAAATACCAGGCTTGTATTAACCTCTCGATGAGCTCATCCACCCGGGGCATGGGATACGCATCGAATTTGGAAAACCTAAGTTTTCGAAAGTCGTTACGAAACCGCAACGTCCCGTCCTGCTTGGGTATCAATACTATAGGACTGGCCCACTCACTTTTTGACTCCTCAATGACGTTTAGCTGCAACATTAGCGCCACCTCCTCCGATATAGCTTGTCACCGAGCCTCGGGTACCCGGTATGGTTTTAATCGGACTTTTGCCTGAGGCTCAGTGACAATGTCATGCTAGATTTTGGAAGTGCGTCCAGGGAGGTCCGAGAACACATCCGTGTTCCAACTAACAAACTCCCTGGCCTCCTGAGTCTGTTTAGGAGAGGCTGTCAGCAATTTTTACTGTGGCAGCCGCCTCTCTTGCATGAGACAGAGTACCTCTTCTCCTAGAAAACTCGGCCGCGGGCTGTCTTCTGTACAGGTTTCCCTATCTTTCCACGGTCAGAGTAAATTCACATGGTAAACCTGCTCTGGCTTTTGCCGCCCTTGCTGGTGTACCTTCTAGTTTACATCTCCAATTTTCTCGAGTACCTCGTAGGGCCCCTGCCACCTAGCCAGGAACTTACTGTCCACGGTCGGCACCACAACCAAAACCCGATCACCTGGGTTAAAGATCCGGACCCGAACCTGCTGATTATATACCCAACTATGGGCTCGCTGAGCTGCCTCCATATGCTCCCTAACAAGAGGCAACACTGTCTCTATCCAATCTTGCATCTGGGTAACGCACTCAATGACACTTTTATGTGGAGTGGGTTGCTGTTCCAACGCCTCTTTGGCCACGTCCAAGAGACCGCGAAGGTGTCTGCCATATAGCAGTTCGAAGGGCGAGAACCCAGTAGAGGCCTGGGGTACCTCTCGTACAGTGAACATGAGATAGGGCAGAAGGAGGTCCCAGTCCTTCCCATCTTTCTCCTTTTCAAAATATTTTTTAATGTTTGGTTAAACCTTTCTACCAGGCCGTCCGTTTGCAGATGGTAAACGGATGTCCGTAGCTGTTTTATGTGCAGCAACTTACAGAGTTCCCTCATCACCTTGGACATAAAAGGGGTCCCCTGGTCGGTCAGAACCTCTTTAGGTAGTCCTACTCGGGAAAACATCTCCATTAATTCCTTAGCTATGAGTTTGGCCGAGGTATGTCGCAGTGGAACTGCCTCCGGGTACTGAGTGGCAAAGTCTAGAATGACTAAGATGTGTTGATGCCCTCTGGCGGACTTCGGTACTGGGCCTATGAGGTCCATAGCTATTCGGTCAAACGGTACTTCGATAATTGGGAGAGGTACTAGGGGACTACGGAAATGTGACTGTAGGCTAGTTATCTAGCAGGTTGGGCAAGACTTACAAAACTCTTCCACTTCTTTGAATATGCTGGGCCAGTACAACCGCTGTAGAATACGATCCAGAGTTTTCTGCAGCCCCAGGTGACCGCCGAGAATGTTTTGGTTGGCTAGATCTAACAAGCTTGTGATAAGCCTTGGGGACCACCAACTGTTCAATAGGCTGACAATTCAGGACCCGGCAGCAAGTCCTCCATGTGGGGTAGTCTTTTAAGTCCCCGTGGATGAACATCACCCCGACTTTCCGGCCAGTATACTCAGGGGACCGCACCAGGGTAGCCCTTTCTAGGGTCACCAGACTCCCTGAGTCTAGCAGAGCCTCCGCCGGAGTGTCTCCCACTTCCACCTGGCACAAATGTTCTAGAGACTCTGGGGTACCTGTTGCACACAGCCTCCTGGCATATAGCGATTGACGGTAGTCATAGCTAGTGTCCATGGGCTCAACCCGATGGGGACAGTCAGACTTTACATGGCCAGGCTCCTGACACCGCCAGAAGACTATCGGAGCCAGGTCTGCCATGGGTACATCCCGGGCGGGTTTTATCGGCTCAAATCTCCGGGCCTGGGGTGGAGATTTCCAGGGTTTGCCGACCCCCCTCCCGACAGAACCCTCCTTTAGATTCCTGGTAGCTTCATAGCGTTCCACCAGGTCCACCATCTCAAGGGCATTGCCAGGAGACACCTGACCGATCCAGTGCTGGAGAGGGTATGGCAAAGCCCTCCAGAACATATCGGCTAACATACGATTCAGCATAGCAGTCGGACTCAGCATGTCAGGCTGTAGCCATTTTTGCAAGAGGTGAAGTAAGTTATAATACTGGGTTCTTGCAGGCTCAGCCGGGTTGAACCCCCACTGATGCACCCGCTGGGCCCAGACCAACACATTCACCCCCAGTCTTGCCAGAATCTCACCCTTTACTTTCTGGTAGTCGGCCGCTTGATCGTCCGGCAAGTCGAAATACACCCGCTGGGAATCGGATGCCAGCAACAGAGCGACGACCTCAGCCTACTGGTCACGGGGTAGCTTTTCCCTAATGGCCACTTTCTCGTACATCGCCAGGTATGTTTCAATGTCGCCAGGTATGTTTCGAGGAATCGCGGCACGGACTGCTTTCCGGGCATCATGGACGCTCGGGGTTGCTCCTGCTGTCTGCAAAGCCATCACGTGTTGTAGCAGAAACTGGTTAGTCTTCTGCTGCTGCTTATTAGCCTCGCATTGCTGCAGGTTTGTCTCCATGAGGGCCTTCACAACAGCCTCCAGTTTGTCGTGGGGCACTGGTTGTAATACAGCTGGTTTAATGTACGACATACAAACATGCCTGAAAAATGCAGAAACCCAAAAAATTGGCGTTCACGCCAGCCTCACTGCTTTTGCACGCATCCTCCACCAATTGTGGGGTTTCGCTCTGGTAGTCAGGATTAGCAGACGCAGTATAGAGGCAACAACAAGTTCTTTGGATCAAACAGTTCAGTGTTTTATTCACACTTTAGGCAAGTGACAAAACAAGCAGTCATAATCAAACAAAAAGTCACCTTGTGGTGTTGGTGTTAATTCACACCATGCGGCAATACTGCCTCAAAGAGTCCCTTGACCATAGCAGCACCAACCTGTTTTCATAGCAGGCCCTTTTTTACAAATCGGCACTCCACAACTTTAGCGGTTTATTGCTCGGTCATGCAACTTACCACCCAAATGAATTTTACCTCCTTTTCTTCTCACTAATAGAGCTTTCATTTGGTGGTATTTCATTGCTGCTGACATTTTTACTTTTTTTGTTATTAATCGAAATTCAATGATTTTTTTGCAAAAAAATGACATTTTTCACTTTCAGCTCCAAAATTTTGCAAAAAAAACAACATCCATATATAAATTTTTCTCTAAATTTATTGTTCTACATGTCTTTGATAAAAAAAAAATGTTTGGGTAAAAAAAAAAATGGTTTGGGTAAAAGTTATAGCGTTTACAAACTATGGTACAAAAATGTGAATTTCCGCTTTTCGAAGCAGCTCTGACTTTCTGAGCACCTGTCATGTTTCCTGAGGTTCTGCAATGCCCAGACAGTACAAACACCCCACAAATGACCCCATTTCGGAAAGTAGACACCCTAAGGTATTCGCTGATGGGCATAGTGAGTTCATAGAACTTTTTATTTTTTGTCACAAGTTAGTGGAAAATGATGATTTTTTTTTTTTCTTACAAAGTCTCATATTCCACTAACTTGTGACAAAAAATAAAAACTTCTATGAACTCACTATGCCCATCAGCGAATACCTTGGGGTGTCTTCTTTCCAAAATGGGGTCACTTGTGGGGTAGTTATACTGCCCTGGCATTCTAGGGGCCCAAATGTGTGGTAAGTAGTTTGAAATCAAAATGTGTAAAAAATGACCGGTGAAATCCGAAAGGTGCTCTTTGGAATGTGGGCCCCTTTGCCCACCTAGGCTGCAAAAAAGTGCCACACATGTGGTATCGCCGTACTCAGGAGAAGTTGGGGAATATGTTTTGGGGTGTCATTTTACATATACCCATGCTGGGTGAGAGAAATATCTTGGTCAAATGCCAACTTTGTATAAAAAAATGGGAAAAGTTGTCTTTTGCCAAGATATTTCTCTCACCCAGCATGGGTATATGTAAAATGACACCCCAAAACACATTCCCCAACTTCTCCTGAATACGGAGATACCAGATGTGTGACACTTTTTTGCAGCCTAGGTGGGCAAAGGGGCCCATATTCCAAAGAGCACCTTTCGGATTTCACTGGTCATTTTTTACAGAATTTGATTTCAAACTTCTTACCACACATTTGGGCCCCTAGAATGCCAGGGCAGTATAACTACCCCACAAGTGACCCCATTTTGGAAAGAAGACACCCCCAGGTATTTCGTGATGGGCATAGTGAGTTCATGGAAGTTTTTTTTTTTTGTCACAAGTTAGTGGAATATGAGACTTTGTAAGGAAAAAATAAATAAATAAAAAATCATCATTTTCCGCTAACTTGTGACAAAAAATATAAAATTCTAGGAACTCGCCATGCCCCTCACGGAATACCTTGGGGTGTCTTCTTTCCAAAATGGGGTCACTTGTGGGGTAGTTATACTGCCCTGGCATTTTCCAGGGGCCCTAATGTGTGGTAAGTAGGTAAATGACCTGTGAAATCCTAAAGGTGCTCTTTGGAATGTGGGCCCCTTTGCCCACCTAGGCTGCAAAAAAGTGCCATACATGTGGTATCGCCGTACTCAGGAGAAGTTGGGGAATATGTTTTGGGGTGTCATTTTACATATACCCATGCTGGGTGAGAGAAATATCTTGGTCAAATGCCAACTTTGTATAAAAAAATGGGAAAAGTTGTCTTTTGCCAAGATATTTCTCTCACCCAGCATGGGTATATGTAAAATGACACCCCAAAACACATTCCCCAACTTCTCCTGAATACGGAGATACCAGATGTGTGACACTTTTTTGCAGCCTAGGTGGGCAAAGGGGCCCATATTCCAAAGAGCACCTTTCGGATTTCACTGGTCATTTTTTACAGAATTTGATTTCAAACTTCTTACCACACATTTGGGCCCCTAGAATGCCAGGGCAGTATAACTACCCCACAAGTGACCCCATTTTGGAAAGAAGACACCCCCAGGTATTTCGTGATGGGCATAGTGAGTTCATGGAAGTTTTTATTTTTTGTCACAAGTTAGTGGAATATGAGACTTTGTATGGGAAAAAAAAAAAATCAAAAAAAAAAAAATCATCATTTTCCGCTAACTTGTGACAAAAAATATAAAATTCTAGGAACTCGCCATGCCCCTCACGGAATACCTTGGGGTGTCTTCTTTCCAAAATGGGGTCACTTGTGGGGTAGTTATACTGCCCTGGCATTTTCCAGGGGCCCTAATGTGTGGTAAGTAGGTAAATGACCTGTGAAATCCTAAAGGTGCTCTTTGGAATGTGGGCCCCTTTGCCCACCTAGGCTGCAAAAAAGTGCCATACATGTGGTATCGCCGTACTCAGGAGAAGTTGGGGAATATGTTTTGGGGTGTCATTTTACATATACCCATGCTGGGTGAGAGAAATATCTTGGTTAAATGCCAACTTTGTATAAAAAAATGGGAAAAGTTGTCGTTGCCAAGATATTTCTCTCACCCAGCATGGGTATATGTAAAATGACACCCCAAAACACATTCCCCAACTTCTCCTGAATACGGAGATACCAGATGTGTGACACTTTTTTGCAGCCTAGGTGGGCAAAGGGGCCCATATTCCAAAGAGCACCTTTCGGATTTCACTGGTCATTTTTTACAGAATTTGATTTCAAACTTCTTACCACACATTTGGGCCCCTAGAATGCCAGGGCAGTATAACTACCCCACAAGTGACCCCATTTTGGAAAGAAGACACCCCCAGGTATTTCGTGATGGGCAAAGTGAGTTCATGGAAGTTTTTATTTTTTGTCACAAGTTAGTGGAATATGAGACTTTGTAAGGAAAAAATAAATAAATAAAAAATCATCATTTTCCGCTAACTTGTGACAAAAAATATAAAATTCTAGGAACTCGCCATGCCCCTCACGGAATACCTTGGGGAGTCTTCTTTCCAAAATGGGGTCACTTGTGGGGTAGTTATACCAAAACTCTTCCACTTCTTTGAATATGCTGGGCCAGTACAACCGCTGTAGAATACGATCCAGAGTTTTCTGCAGCCCCAGGTGACCGCCGAGAATGTTTTGGTTGGCTAGATCTAACAAGCTTGTGATAAGCCTTGGGGACCACCAACTGTTCAATAGGCTGACAATTCAGGACCCGGCAGCAAGTCCTCCATGTGGGGTAGTCTTTTAAGTCCCCGTGGATGAACATCACCCCGACTTTCCGGCCAGTATACTCAGGGGACCGCACCAGGGTAGCCCTTTCTAGGGTCACCAGACTCCCTGAGTCTAGCAGAGCCTCCGCCGGAGTGTCTCCCACTTCCACCTGGCACAAATGTTCTAGAGACTCTGGGGTACCTGTTGCACACAGCCTCCTGGCATATAGCGATTGACGGTAGTCATAGCTAGTGTCCATGGGCTCAACCCGATAGGGACAGTCAGACTTTACATGGCCAGGCTCCTGACACCGCCAGAAGACTATCGGAGCCAGGTCTGCCATGGGTACATCCCGGGCGGGTTTTATCGGCTCAAATCTCCGGGCCTGGGGTGGAGATTTCCAGGGTTTGCCGACCCCCCTCCCGACAGAACCCTCCTTTAGATTCCTGGTAGCTTCATAGCGTTCCACCAGGTCCACCATCTCAAGGGCATTGCCAGGAGACACCTGACCGATCCAGTGCTGGAGAGGGTATGGCAAAGCCCTCCAGAACATATCGGCTAACATACGATTCAGCATAGCAGTCGGACTCAGCATGTCAGGCTGTAGCCATTTTTGCAAGAGGTGAAGTAAGTTATAATACTGGGTTCTTGCAGGCTCAGCCGGGTTGAACCCCCACTGATGCACCCGCTGGGCCCAGACCAACACATTCACCCCCAGTCTTGCCAGAATCTCACCCTTTACTTTCTGGTAGTCGGCCGCTTGATCGTCCGGCAAGTCGAAATACACCCGCTGGGAATCGGATGCCAGCAACAGAGCGACGACCTCAGCCTACTGGTCACGGGGTAGCTTTTCCCTAATGGCCACTTTCTCGTACATCGCCAGGTATGTTTCAATGTCGCCAGGTATGTTTCGAGGAATCGCGGCACGGACTGCTTTCCGGGCATCATGGACGCTCGGGGTTGCTCCTGCTGTCTGCAAAGCCATCACGTGTTGTAGCAGAAACTGGTTAGTCTTCTGCTGCTGCTTATTAGCCTCGCATTGCTGCAGGTTTGTCTCCATGAGGGCCTTCACAACAGCCTCCAGTTTGTCGTGGGGCACTGGTTGTAATACAGCTGGTTTAATGTACGACATACAAACATGCCTGAAAAATGCAGAAACCCAAAAAATTGGCGTTCACGCCAGCCTCACTGCTTTTGCACGCATCCTCCACCAATTGTGGGGTTTCGCTCTGGTAGTCAGGATTAGCAGACGCAGTATAGAGGCAACAACAAGTTCTTTGGATCAAACAGTTCAGTGTTTTATTCACACTTTAGGCAAGTGACAAAACAAGCAGTCATAATCAAACAAAAAGTCACCTTGTGGTGTTGGTGTTAATTCACACCATGCGGCAATACTGCCTCAAAGAGTCCCTTGACCATAGCAGCACCAACCTGTTTTCATAGCAGGCCCTTTTTTACAAATCGGCACTCCACAACTTTAGCGGTTTATTGCTCGGTCATGCAACTTACCACCCAAATGAATTTTACCTCCTTTTCTTCTCACTAATAGAGCTTTCATTTGGTGGTATTTCATTGCTGCTGACATTTTTACTTTTTTTGTTATTAATCGAAATTCAATGATTTTTTTGCAAAAAAATGACATTTTTCACTTTCAGCTCCAAAATTTTGCAAAAAAAAACGACATCCATATATAAATTTTTCTCTAAATTTATTGTTCTACATGTCTTTGATAAAAAAAAAATGTTTGGGTAAAAAAAAAATGGTTTGGGTAAAAGTTATAGCGTTTACAAACTATGGTACAAAAATGTGAATTTCCGCTTTTTGAAGCAGCTCTGACTTTCTGAGCACCTGTCATGTTTCCTGAGGTTCTGCAATGCCCAGACAGTACAAACACCCCACAAATGACCCCATTTCGGAAAGTAGACACCCTAAGGTATTCGCTGATGGGCATAGTGAGTTCATAGAACTTTTTATTTTTTGTCACAAGTTAGTGGAAAATGATGATTTTTTTTTTTTCTTACAAAGTCTCATATTCCACTAACTTGTGACAAAAAATAAAAACTTCTATGAACTCACTATGCCCATCAGCGAATACCTTGGGGTGTCTTCTTTCCAAAATGGGGTCACTTGTGGGGTAGTTATACTGCCCTGGCATTCTAGGGGCCCAAATGTGTGGTAAGTAGTTTGAAATCAAAATGTGTAAAAAATGACCGGTGAAATCCGAAAGGTGCTCTTTGGAATGTGGGCCCCTTTGCCCACCTAGGCTGCGAAAAAGTGCCACACATGTGGTATCACCGTACTCAGGAGAAGTTGGGGAATGTGTTTTGGGGTGTCATTTTACATATACCCATGCTGGGTGAGAGAAATATCTTGGTCAAATGCCAACTTTGTATAAAAAAATGGGAAAAGTTGTCTTTTGCCAAGATATTTCTCTCACCCAGCATGGGTATATGTAAAATGACACCCCAAAACACATTCCCCAACTTCTCCTGAATACGGAGATACCAGATGTGTGACACTTTTTTGCAGCCTAGGTGGGCAAAGGGGCCCATATTCCAAAGAGCACCTTTCGGATTTCACTGGTCATTTTTTACAGAATTTGATTTCAAACTTCTTACCACACATTTGGGCCCCTAGAATGCCAGGGCAGTATAACTACCCCACAAGTGACCCCATTTTGGAAAGAAGACACCCCCAGGTATTTCGTGATGGGCATAGTGAGTTCATGGAAGTTTTTATTTTTTGTCACAAGTTAGTGGAATATGAGACTTTGTATGGGAAAAAAAAAAAATCAAAAAAAAAATCATCATTTTCCGCTAACTTGTGACAAAAAATATAAAATTCTAGGAACTCGCCATGCCCCTCACGGAATACCTTGGGGTGTCTTCTTTCCAAAATGGGGTCACTTGTGGGGTAGTTATACTGCCCTGGCATTTTCCAGGGGCCCTAATGTGTGGTAAGTAGGTAAATGACCTGTGAAATCCTAAAGGTGCTCTTTGGAATGTGGGCCCCTTTGCCCACCTAGGCTGCAAAAAAGTGCCACACATGTGGTATCGCCGTACTCAGGAGAAGTTGGGGAATATGTTTTGGGGTGTCATTTTACATATACCCATGCTGGGTGAGAGAAATATCTTGGTCAAATGCCAACTTTGTATAAAAAAATGGGAAAAGTTGTCTTTTGCCAAGATATTTCTCTCACCCAGCATGGGTATATGTAAAATGACACCCCAAAACACATTCCCCAACTTCTCCTGAATACGGAGATACCAGATGTGTGACACTTTTTTGCAGCCTAGGTGGGCAAAGGGGCCCATATTCCAAAGAGCACCTTTCGGATTTCACTGGTCATTTTTTACAGAATTTGATTTCAAACTTCTTACCACACATTTGGGCCCCTAGAATGCCAGGGCAGTATAACTACCCCACAAGTGACCCCATTTTGGAAAGAAGACATCCCCAGGTATTTCGTGATGGGCATAGTGAGTTCATGGAAGTTTTTATTTTTTGTCACAAGTTAGTGGAATATGAGACTTTGTAAGGAAAAAATAAATAAATAAAAAATCATCATTTTCCGCTAACTTGTGACAAAATATATAAAATTCTAGGAACTCGCCATGCCCCTCACGGAATACCTTGGGGTGTCTTCTTTCCAAAATGGGGTCACTTGTGGGGTAGTTATACTGCCCTGGCATTTTCCAGGGGCCCTAATGTGTGGTAAGTAGGTAAATGACCTGTGAAATCCTAAAGGTGCTCTTTGGAATGTGGGCCCCTTTGCCCACCTAGGCTGCAAAAAAGTGTCACACATGTGGTATCGCCGTATTCAGGAGAAGTTGGGCAATGTGTTTTGGGGTGTCTTTTTACATATACTCATGCTGGGTGAGAGAAATATCTCGGCAAAAGACAACTTTTCCCATTTTTTTATACAAAGTTGGCATTTGACCAAGATATTTATCTCACCCAGCATGGGTATATGTAAAATGACACCCCAAAACACATTGCCCAACTTCTCCTGAGTACGGCGATACCAGATGTGTGACACTTTTTTGCAGCCTAGATGCGCAAAGGGGCCCACATTCCTTTTATGAGGGCATTTTTAGACATTTGGATCCCAGACTTCTTCTCACGCTTTAGGGCCCCTAAAATGCCAGGGCAGTATAAATACCCCACATGTGACCCCATTTTGGAAAGAAGACACCCCAAGGTATTCAATGAGGGGCATGGTGAGTTCATAGAAATTTTTTTTTTTTGGCACAAGTTAGCGGAAATTGATTTTATTTTTTTTTTTCTCACAAAGTCTCCCTTTCCGCTAACTTGGGACAAAAATTTCAATCTTTCATGGACTCAATATGCCCCTCACAGAATACCTGGGGGTGTCTTCTTTCCGAAATGGGGTCACATGTGGGGTATTTATACTGCCCTGGCATTCTAGGGGCCCTAAAGCGTGAGAAGAAGTCTGGAATATAAATGTCTAAAAAATTTTCCGCATTTGGATTCCGTGAGGGGTATGGTGAGTTCATGTGAAATTTCATTTTTTGACACAAGTTAGTGGAATATGAGACTTTGTAAGAAAAAAATAATAATTTCCGCTAACTTGGGCCAAAAAAATGTCTGAATGGACAGAGGGGTGAAAATGTAAGGACAGAGTGGTGATCAATGACAGGGGGGTGATCAATGACAGGGGGGTGATCAGGGAGTCTATATGGGGTGATCACCCCCCTGTCATTGATCACCCCCCCTATAAGGCTCCATTCAGATGTCCGTATGTGTTTTGCGGATCCGATCCATGTATCCGTGGATCCGTAAAAATCATACGGACATCTGAATGCAGCCTGACAGGGGGGGTGATCAATGACGGGGGGGGTGATCAATGACAGGGGGGTGATCAGGGAGTCTATATGGGGTGATCACCCCCCCTGGAAGGCTCCAGGGAGACGCCTGTATGTGTTTTGCGGATCCGATCCGTCTATCAGTGGATCCGTAAAAATCATGCGGACGTCTGAATGGAGCTTTACAGGGGGGTGATCAATGACAGGGGGGTAATCAATGACAGGGGGGTGATCAGGGAGTCTATATGGGGTGATCACCACAGTCATTGATCACGCCCCTGTAAGGCTCCATTCAGACGTCCGTATGCGTTTTGCGGATCCGATCCATCTATCAGTGGATCCGTAAAAATCATGCGGACGTCTGAATGGAGCTTTACAGGGGGGTGATCAATGACAGGGGGGTAATCAATGACAGGGGGGTGATCAGGGAGTCTATATGGGGTGATCACCACAGTCATTGATCACGCCCCTGTAAGGCTCCATTCAGACGTCCGTATGCGTTTTGCGGATCCGATCCATCTATCAGTGGATCCGTAAAAATCATGCGGACGTCTGAATGGAGCTTTACAGGGGGGTGATCAATGACAGGGGGGTAATCAATGACAGGGGGGTGATCAGGGAGTCTATATGGGGTGATCACCACAGTCATTGATCACGCCCCTGTAAGGCTCCATTCAGACGTCCGTATGCGTTTTGCGGATCCGATCCATCTATCAGTGGATCCGTAAAAATCATGCGGACGTCTGAATGGAGCTTTACAGGGGGGTAATCAATGACAGGGGGGTAATCAGGGAGTCTATATGGGGTGATCACCACAGTCATTGATCACGCCCCTGTAAGGCTCCATTCAGACGTCCGTATGCGTTTGGGGATCCGATCCATCTATCAGTGGATCCGTAAAAATCATGCGGACATCTGAATGGAGCTTTACAGGGGGGTGATCAATGACAGGGGGGTAATCAATGACAGGGGGGTGATCAGGGAGTCTATATGGGGTGATCAGGGGTGATCAAGGGTGAATAAGGGGTTAATAAGTGACAGGGGGGGGGGGTGTAGTGTAGTGGTGCTTGGTGCAACATATTACTGAGCTACCTGTGTCCTCTGGTGGTCGATCCAAACAAAGGGGACCACCAGAGGACCAGGTAGCAGGTATATTAGACGCTGTTATCAAAACAGCGTCTAATATACCTGTTAGGTGTTAAAAAAAACACATCTCCAGCCTGCCAGCGAACGATCGCCGCTGGCAGGCTGGAGATCCACTCTCTTACCTTCCGTTCTTGTGAGCGCGCGTGCCTGTGTGCGCGCGTTCACAGGAAATCTCGGCTCACGCGAGATGACGCCAATCGGCGTTAGCGTAGCCTGGGGGAGCCGCCGCGATGACGCCTTTCGGCGTTACAGTTGCGGCAAGAGGTTAATGGAGGAGTTAATTTTGCTTCCCTAGTAGTCTAGAGTAATAGAATTTCTGCTTCCATGATGGTCTTGGATGATGAAGAGGTTAAAGAGGACCTCACAGTGCTTGTAACGGGTCCTCTTTAATGCCTGCTTTCCAGCTGGTTTAAGGTAGGGGAGGGGTTAAAACATGCATTATTAAAAGTCCAAGGTCAGGAAGATGTTAATGCTTGCTATCCTGATGATCTAGGATAATGTATGTACAATACATACTGGTTTATTCACAAAAAGCCACCTGTTTTAAAAGCAGACATATCTGTTCTCTTTTGGTCCCAAATTCCTTTTGAAAACTAAGAGGTCAGTTTAGATACAGATTTCTCTCTGACTTCTTGTAGGAAGAGGCAGACGAACCCACTGTAATATTGAATAGGTATGAACTAGCCCCAAGGGTTCAGGGGATCTGTCACCACTTCTGACATGTCAGCTTTAGTAACTTCTTGTATTCCACATCTATTCTTATGACTCTGTGTTATGCCATTCCTGTATTATTCCTGCTAGATGCTTACAAATAAATTGCCTGCTGTCTGCAGTAAAGGTACTGCTGGATGTTACCAGTAGCAGGTGTGTCTGACTTTGTCCAATCAGTGATGCTGGTGTCACCCATCTGTACCTTTACGGCAAGCTGCTAGCAATTCATTCATAATCCTCTAGTTGAAATAACAGAGGAATAGCACCTCATAGAGCCATAAGAATTGATGCTCCAAAATTGGTGTTACATGGGGAATGCAAGTAGTTACTAAAACAGGCATGTCAGGAGAGGTGAAAGGTCTCTTTAAGCACACCAGTGTATTTGGGATCTGTGCTGTAGGGATCCCATATAAGCAATACCCTGTTATATGAGAACATATATCAGGTCATTTTCCTCATACAGCATTTCTCAGCATACAGAAAAGATAGGGGACTCTTGCACGATCCTCATAAAATGGTGATATGTACAGTAATCTCCCAGGTTTGGGAATCACCTGTCCCACTGCTGTCACTACTGTAATACCAGCTGCCTGCATGCATACTGTAGACAGGAAAGAGACGGTGGAAGGACTGTTAAGTGGAACTGGTTTAACACTTTAATGGGTGGGAACCACTTGTACAGTAGATCGCAGTTTACATTCAAGCTATAGAACCTTATACAAACACCATGAGTTAAATATTAACCTTTGTAGGTGATTAATTTATAATGTTAAAAACCTTCATTTTTGTTACTTATCTCCATGCCCTATGAGTCGCATGTGCGCTGAAAAAGACAATCTGGAAAGTCAGAGAAAACACTTGTATAGACAGCACCAGGTATGTAAAATACTCCGAAAAGAGAGCGTATGGATGTTTAGAGGAGAAGGTGTTGACAGGCAAAGGGGTTAGGAAAGTAAGGGTGGGTACCTGGGAAGTAGGGTAGTAGAATGGCAGATCTAGGAAAGGTCAGGAAGACAGCAGATGACATCTGGGGGATGTGGTCAGGGAATCATGGATGAGTCCTGGGGAAAAGGTCAGAAAATTGGAAATCAGTCCTGGGGAAGAGCTTGAACAAAGTGAACATTGGTTGTGACACGGCCATCATAACTGACACCAATGGACAGTTTTCAGATATCATTTTGAGAAAAAGGCGTACAAATATGTAGCACATAGGGGGGTATTTTTGAGGTTTCAAAGCATAACATCAAATGATGGACAAGTGACTTGGGGCAACTGCATTTAGAATAATGAAGAACATTCACATACAACCACAGATCGTGCCCTATCACAATGTCTGGCTCCCATCCGAAAAGATAGAACTGCAGGAATAGGAGCCTGTGTTCATGCTGTCAGCCTTGTTAATACGAAACAATCACCTTGAGGACACAGAACAGACTCTGGTGGGTAAGTGGATGTGGGGGAGGGTTGGCGGTGAGATCATCGCAAAGAGATCCAGTCTGAGTTAATATTTGTCTGCGGTCGTATGATGTAAGATTTGAGAATGCAGCTTCCTCTACCTCTCACAGAAACAGAAAAAGGAGGGAGCAGAAAAGGAAAGGAAAAGGGAAACAAGGAGCGTGGTAGAGGTAGGAGGGAGAGAGACAGAAAGAATGGGAGAGGTGGGGGAGTTACAAGAATCGACTGTGTAAGGCCAGTAGGTGGTAAAAAGTGCAGAAAAGGAGTACATAAAGAGGCTGAAGGTTTCCAAGTAATTCGTTTAACATTCAGGCTTGGGCATTTTATTACAAGATCTTTAAATGAGACACATATACTAAAGCAAAAGAAAAGCAGCATACATTACAGACACTGTACAAAGGCATGGCAGACCGTAATGCACTGAAATTAAAACAGGCAAAAATACTATAATAAAATAGGGAAGAGTTGTCAATCTATTAATGCCGCTACTGTGGCGTTAAACGTGGCAAATTATGGTGCATGCCATATCTAAAGTGGGGAGAAAAGGGGTGGGGCTTAGCCTATCGCGGCCCACCAGATTTACTATAGAAATGGCACCAAAAACTGGTGGAAGTCATAGCTCAAGATTTGAGTTTCTGGAGCACAGAGGGCCAGAGATGCACCTAGTTTATTAAAGGGGTTCTCCAGTTATGATTTAAAATGGTTGCCATCAACCTGTTCGAGAATGCGAGCAGGACTGGCTGCCGCCACTTGCAGAGCTACCTAGTTGGGGGAGGGGACGGAGCCTCACTATACATTATGCTCTGGCACTAAATATACAACTTATTGGTGAATTCTCCTGGCAGGCTGCTCAGCCATGATGGCATATCACAATGATGGCCCCTCACCCTCCTAGACAGCTCTGCAAATGGAGGCAACCAGTCCCCCTCACATTCTAGGACAGGTTGCTGGCGACCATTTTAAGTCATTCTTGGAGAACCAAAGAGCCACCTGTCTCTTAATAAATTGGGAGCATCTTACTTCATCACACAGGAGATCAAGACTGGTATATTGGCATGACCCTCCTGCTGAGCTGCAGGCTGAACCAATGATGAGATGGGGAGTGTCTCTGACTACCTCAGACTCCCAGTAGACACTGTAGCTCAAATGTAGTCACAGATCACAGCTCTGACCAAATAGAGTAGAGCTAAAAAGCCAAGCAGCAAGACCTGAGGGAAAACAAATACCAACTAAATAGCACCTATAGATACTGACTAAACATCATTTTTGAACTCACAACTGGACATTTCCTTCAAACCCCAAAATGGTTCAGGAGGTAGAGCAAGACTCTATAGAGTAACACTGTTATTATAGTCTGGGATAGGGCAGTAGGCAAACATAAATGCCTACTCAGGTTGTGAGAGGATTCAAAGTGACACCACACAGTACAAGTACACATCATGATTTATAATTCTCAGACCAGCAAACATTTTTTGGTCAAAGGGGTTATCCGATTTCAGAAACAACCCCCCATGTCCGGGCCCCTTACAGGTAATATACTTACCCTGGTCCTTCATCCCTGCGCCGCACCACCGCTGCTGCTTCTCCCTGCACACCGATGAAAACATCCGGTGTCTAAGAGGAGTAGCCAATGGCAGGCGGGGATGGGGACAAGCCTCCCTACCATCACGGGTGACGCTAGGGAGGCTCATGCGAGGACAATGAGCAGCGCAGGGAGCGGGGAGCCGGGTAAGTATATTACCTGTGAGGGGCCCGGCACATGGGGGGGGGGGGGGGCTGTTTTCTGAAATCGGATAACCCCTTTAATAGTATTGCATGGATGATATATTGATATGCAGATGAGGACAACCTTTAGATGTAAAGTAACTAAATGTAAGCAATCTGGAAAAAGCATATTATTTTTCAACACTTGCACTGAAACTGTACTCACCCTCCCTCAAAGATCCGCACACGTGAAGGCTCTCCTCGCTTAGGAGTCGGCCCAGAGTCTTCTGATTTGACCCTTTTCTCTTCTTCTTTATTAGCTCTAGGTGTCTCCTTGTGCGCTTGAGTGGGAATATGAGCCTGCTTTTCATCCCATTGCAGAAAGAAAACATACAATGAGTTTTCATTATTCATGATACTTAAAATTTTGTGGTAACATGCAAAAGTTCACATATAGGTATATGGAGTACTTAAAAGGGTTTTCCGGGATTTTTTAAGGGATGACCTTTCATCTGGATAGTTCAGGAGTATCTGATCAGTTGGGGTCTGACACCCGGGACCCCCAGTGATTAGCTGTTTGAGAAGGCAGTAGTGCTCGCAGTAGCGCAAAGGCCTTCTTCTCTGCATTTCCCAGGCCAGTGAGGACACGTTCATCTGTTACATGGCCTAGAAGCAGCTCAGCTCCATTGAAGTGAATGGGGCTGATCTGCGATACCAAGCACAGCCGCTACAAAACGTACAGCACTGTGCTTGGTGAGCTGGGAGAAGGTCACGGTGCTACTGTGAACGTTGGTGTCTTCTTAAACAGCTGATCGGCGGGGGTCTGGAATGTTGGACAATAACCTATTCTGAGGATAGGTCATTAGTTAAAATATCCCGTAAAACCCCTTTAAATGTTTTCATGCACAGTCCCTGAAAGCACCCACTGATTTTGCAATGCAGCTTTTGGTTGCACAGTTTGAATGGGTGGCGCCTTAGATTTCTTTCTTGTTTTAGGGTGTAAAAATAGTGGATCAGAGTGGATTTAAAGAGGACCTGTAACCTCTTCTGACATGTCTGTTTTAGTAAGTACTAGCATTCCCCATGTGATAATTCTGGAGCATCTATTCCCTGAGGGTTTCAGTGCCCCAACCAGCTGCGATCAAGCTGATCCCTGTGCCAACTTCAATCAGAAATTGTCTTTACAATGCCCTTAATATTGTCTTCTGTCTTTACAATTCCCTTAATAAACAAATCTCTGAAATCCTTTTTTATTACAAATATAACCCATGAACAATGTCAATGTAGATGAATACTCATTAAAGGCACACCTCATGGATGAAAGTAACAACAGCAATAACATGGCAGTCATATGTTGGCTGTAAGGTTGTATTTTTCCTGTAAATGACATTAGCATGGCCACCAACTAAGTAGATGTCACGGTCTTTGTATTGCACACATTAGCCATACATACTGGTTGCCAGAGGCAACGCGTTTTTGACGCAGCATGTATAAGCTTTGCTCCTCTTCTCCTGGTTCCTCCCCTGCTGGTGCTGGCGGGGTTAACTTCCTGGCTCGGTGTGGCTACTTGGGTTTTATCACCTGTGGCTTTCAGGCTGGAGTCAGTTGTCCTCCAGTCTTTGTTGGTGCTGGAGTTTTGCTCCTGTCCTGGGTGTTTTATCTGCCCAGTCCTTGAGGGCCACCTAGTGGGGCATCGATAGTCTACCCATAGTCTACCTTCCCTTCACTACCCTGGCATATGTTTGGTGATATTTATGTATGGGTGGTTGTTGTCTTGTCTAGTAATTGTTACATGTCAGGTCTTTTGGTGTCTGTAGTCCAGCATGTTTGCTAGACATGTTCCCTGTGTGTTGTGCCTCTGGAAGGGGGTCTCAGGGTTCCCCGGAGGGGGAACCACAAGTCAGTGTGCAACTCTGCCAGGGGCCGCCATGCATCCTGTCCGCATGGGGCTCCGGTTGTCGTTGCATCGGCAGGTAAGTGCATGTTGTTTCTGGGCTCTTACCTGCCGATTCAGTAGCTAGGCCAGTGAGACTCCTGTTCATCCGTGTCTTTGAAGAACACGTCGTTTTACCCCTGCTCCTATTCCAGGGATTATCAGGGCGACTCAGGGTCCAAGGTTCCTGGGTATGAGCTGTCCTACCTTCTGAGTCCGCTCATTTGGTTAGGAGTCAGGGCGAGGATTAGGGAAGCTCTAGGTGACCTGCTCCCTTATCCCAGTTGCTATCCCGTCTGCTCCTCATTGTACAGTGGGGAATTTCCCCCACTCCTCACCGTGACAGTAGGACTTTTCATCACAGTTCCCAGAAACAAGGAGTATCTGTTTCTCTAGTGTCTTCCCACAAGTGGTGACCACTAGAGCTTCACAACTCACAGAAGAGCTGTCTGCGGGAACCTTTAATATGGTGAACACTAAGGAATGATAGATACATAAGCATTTTTCAATGCACAAGCTGTTACTACACATCATCTGTGGTTGTTCATGTAATCATGTGGTGTTATCTTCTTTGTGCCCCACAGAAAGCTATATGATTGTTATCAGCCTGCTGCATTATGTAAAGAATAGAGGCCAGGACTGCCAAACCACATTGGCTTAAAGCAGCTCCTAATGTGGAACATCATTGTCTTTATAATATAAGCACTATCATTATCAGAATCATAACAGGCATGCTTAAAAAATACGGAGTGTAATTATTATAGGGGGTATTAGGGACTTAGGGCCCCTTTACATGGACGTACTGTATTTAAGCCTGTAACAAGTGAAGATTGCCCCACACAGCAAGTCAATCAGCGCTCATTTAAAGGGGTTGCATGGGTTCTAGATATTGATCACTATCAGATCGGTGGTGGTCTGACACCCCACCAATCAGCTCGGAGGCGAATCACTCCGTCCATGCTTTCGAGATTCTCAGGTCACTTCTTCAGGCCAGGCTTGAAAGCATCAAGACTTCTTACTACTGGCTAACACGGTTTTCTCTTGTTTGTTGGCTAATTGGGGAGATGTTTACACGCAGCAATAATTGGACGAATTAACGTTGCCATTAACATTCATTCCCATTTATCGGCCCGTGGAAAAAAATCTTTGAAATAAAACTTTTTTTTCTGCAGGAATTACCCACATGAAATCTGTGAATGGCGCTGCTCTTAAAAGATTAAGTCCTTGGTCAACAATACAGCCACGTTTCGTTCTTACAGCATTATGTCCTTGTGGTCATATGAAAATAACATAGCTGCACAGCCCCAGGCCTATATAGTCAATGCACAAGCACAATACATGCATGTGACAGCATGGCCCAGACATTATGAAGGTGACATGGTAAGGTGGCCGCACTCTTTACATAAACCATACTGTTAGTATATTTTACTTCCCAATTCATTTTTCAGTCCTCGAGAACCCAGTAAACTAATTTGATAATTATAACTACTGTATATGAATAGTAGGTACTATTGTAATATAAT
The DNA here is from genome assembly GCF_905171765.1 of Bufo bufo. Taxonomy (NCBI): domain Eukaryota; kingdom Metazoa; phylum Chordata; class Amphibia; order Anura; family Bufonidae; genus Bufo; species Bufo bufo. Next base: position 318,052,611 of record NC_053391.1, read on the forward strand.
GAATAGTAAATACAGTCAAACTGTGCACCACTACATGGTTACAATCAGAGGTGCCAATAATACCTCTACAAGTCAATAACACATGTAATAGCTCCTGCAAGCTTTGAATTCAGTCTCATATAAAGTTTGGGCTACATTTTTCCAGAAGCGTAAAAATATTCCAAATACCATTTTTAAGGAGTATTATTACCCGAGGAGTATGAAAGCCGCAGTAATTCAAATACATAATACGTAGACTTAAAGGGGTTCTGCACTTTGTTTTAACTGATGATCTATCCTCTAGATAGATCATCAGCTTCTGATCGGCGGAGGTCCGACACCCGGGACTCCCGCCGATCAGCTGTTTGAGAAGGCAGCGGGGCTCCAGGAGCGCCGTGGCCTTCTCACTGTTTACAGTGGGCCCAGTGACGTCACGATTAGTATCAATTAGCTTGGGCGGGGCTAAGCTTGAATGGAGCTTAGCCCCGTCCACGCTAGTTGATACTAGTCGTGGCGTCAGTGGGCCGGCGGTAAACAGTGAGAAGGCCGCGGCGCTGCTGGAGCCCCGCTGCCTTCTCAAACAGCTGATCGGCCCTCCGCCAGAGGATAGAGCATCAGTTAAAACAAAGTGCAGAACACCTTTAAATAATGTTAAGGGGTTGTTCACATCTGAGTTGGAGGCTCCGTTTGGGGCCTCTGTTGCAGATTCCATACGGACAAAAAAGTCTCACATGCGGGACTTTTATGTCTGGTAAAAAGACAGGATCCTGAACGGAAACTGAATGGACTCTATGATAGTCAATGGGGTCTGTTCAGCTCTGTTCAGATCAGTTAAGTGCCCGATCCAGAACTTGTATTATTTTCATAAATAGCGGTGGTGTGAATGTGCCCTCCCGTCAGCTTACAGTCCCATGTAAATAATCTCTCTCTCCTCCTGTCAGCTTCTCCAAAATACAATCCCATGTAAATAACATTGCTCCACTCCCTCCAGCATAGGGTTAATAAGCCCCTGGGTGGGGTCTGGAGTGAATGCACATCAGGCTATTATAGCCAAGTGATAAAGTCCAGTCCAAAATAGTGCATCTTCCCTGTACTTTATAACTTTGCTATAATAGCCTGCCTGCATTCACTCCAGACCCCCTCCCAGGGGCTTAGAAACCCCAAGCAAGCCCACTGTCCAACATTAAAAAGTAACTAATCTTTTTTGAGACTTTTGATGTGTCATAGGGACATATCAAAAGTGTTGATCAGCAGGGGTCCCAGCTCTGAGACCCCCACTGATCTCTAGAATGCAGAGTCAGAAGTGCTCAGCTGATTCTTCTCGCTGCTGAGCGCAATACTGAAGATGGTCTCAATAGAAAGTCTATGAGAGCGTCTTCACTACTGCGCTCAGCAATGAGAAGTAGTGCTCAGCTGAGAGATTCTGACTCCTGGTTCTAGAGATCAGCGGGGGTCTCATCACTGAGACCCCTGCCGATCAACCCTTTTGATACGTCCCTATGACACATCAAAAGTTTCAAAAACTAAAGCCAACCGCCTACCAAGAGGCTGTTTACCCCGTTAGGCGCTACTCTGTAAAGAGCACAAGCCCCCCTCCACAGTTTCAGATCGGTGTGCCGAATGGTCAGACAGCCCACCCAAAAACAAAGCTCCTTGCTGTACAGAGCTTTGTTATTGGTTATTTCAGCCACTAGCAGCATCACTGCCCCACCTGTGTCGTTCACAGCACACCTTGCGCTTATGAATGGCAGGGGAATGTCTAAAGCATTAGACTTTTTTAGGGAGTAAAATTGTCTGAACAGACATCTATGACGCTTGTACAGGTGTTACTGCGATGCTTGCAGATCAATACGAACTTCTGTACATTTTTTTATGTTAATACTGAGCCATAAATGTGGGGCTGTTTAAAATATCATCAGCCAGGTACACAATAAACTACAAGCAGTAGCTCCAATGTGCGTCTAACTAAGGTGCACTGAAGCTGCTTAAAAGCCACATGCCTGCAGCTTAGGGTCCATTCACACGTCCAAAAATGAGTCTGCATCCGTTCCGCAATTTTGCGGAACAGGTGCGGACCCATTCATTTTCAATGGGGCCGTAATGTGCTGTCCGCATCCGCGGATCCGCACTTCCATTCTGCAAAAAAAATAGAACCTGTCCTATTCTTGTCCACAATTGCGGACAAGAAAAGGCATTTTCTATAAGAGTGCCCGCGATGTGGGGTCTGCAAAATGCGGAACGCACATTTCCGGTGTCCGTGTTTTGCAGATCCGCAAAACACATACGGTCGTGTGAACGGACCCTTAGTTTGAACATGAAGGAAGTCTCCCGTCTGTTTCATTTTGTATTATTAAATACAACTTTACATTATGTTCTGCTAAACATTTTGGATTACTGAATGGAATAACAGTTATAACTAATGCATTTCTTACCTCTGTCATTTTGGGTTTCCGGGTTTGGGAGTGTGCCATGTTTGAATCCAGTTGTGGAGCATTGGCAATTGTATAAATTTCTGAACTCATTTTTTGCTTGGACCTCAACAGCGATAATGCCACCCTGGTTGAAACTCCAGGAAGATTTGGGTTATATAAACTAATACACCAGCTAGAATATACAGAAGCCCTTCGGTCACTTTGCTGCATGTGATTTGGCTTTACATAGTTTAGGTAGCACCAACTGACATTAGTGGTTGTATGAAGAGTTGGAAAAGTTGAGGCATTTTTAGCCTCTGCTTCCTGAAGGGAGACTGTTACATGGCTTGGTGGCTTACTGGATGAAGTAGGAACATGCAAAACTTTATCATCTTTTTCTTCTTTCACTTTTATACTATCTTCTTTTATTTGTTCTTCTTGTAACAATAATTGACACAAAGTAGTTGGTACTAGCTGGATTTTATGTCTTTCTAGTGCTGTTAATGGGTCAAAAAGAGATGGTAGCGGTGGTGTTAACAGCTCTGATCTGTTTTGGGGTGAGGAAGTAAGAACAGCTATATTTGTTGATCTGCTTTGCTCCAACACTGACTGCGCCTTCAGCAATGGCTTCTGAAGTCTCTCTTCTGGATCATCTTCTTCTTTCACTCTTTTTTGTTGCTGGGTCTCCATTGTGAGCTCCAAGCTGCCAGCAGGGGATAACATCCGCTTACTGCCCCCAACAGATGATGAGCTTCCATCAAATCCTAGGACACCCTCAACAGAAGAAGTAAGTGGAATGTAGTTGCTTGGGTCAGTTTTTGGAAATGGCACACTTAAGTAAGGCAATTCACTTACTATACGCTGATCTTTTGGTAAAACATGAGGCAAGTCAATGCCATGATAACCCTTAGATTGCCCATCACTGATTCTATGCATAACAAGGGAAGATGGACAACAAGGTGGTTGTGTAACAAGCATTTGAGACAGTGTAGTGTACATAGCGTTACCATAAGAAGGCATATGTGTCTGAATTCTTACTGGAACAACTAATGATACAACAGATTCTGAATGTGAAAGGGTCACTTGCGCAGAAGATTCTGAAGCAAGTGGGCTATGAGGAGAGGTATGGATACTCCCAGAAAAATAATCTTTGGAAGGTGAAATGTTGGAAATTGATAAGGGAGGGGAAACCTCTGGTTTTATTTGTGGATAATGGCAACCAACTTGTGCAGACACTGGAAGAGCAAATTGTGGTTGTATAGGCATAAAGAATGTGTGGGGCAATGATGGGGATGCTGAGTAAGGCAAGCTTAGAAATGGAGAGTGTGGTCTAACAGGAATGTCCAGGGGTATTTGAACATGGTCTGGATGCAAAAGAGCTGGCTGTAAAGGAATTTGTGGAGTATGAAATATAGAATGTGTAATTGGTTGTACAGAAAACGGTGCAGACATACTGCTCATAACTTGAGAAGGTAATAGTTCTGAAGGATGTTGAGGCAAATGCAATAATGGTTGTATAGGAAATATTGATAATTGCTGTGATAAATAGCTATTTTCTGTTTCACTAGTTACAGAATGAATAGTTCTTTGCTTTGATTGGGAAGGAGAACTTTGCTGCTCTTTAGGGGAAATTCTGGAAGATTGTTCATGAAATTCCATGCCTAGTACTTGGCTTGAAGTAGATGGTTTATCTGATTCTTTCCAGTCACGTGGCAATAGTTCAGGTTCAATTTCAACATGTCTGCTTAGAGAGGTTTGTCGAAGTGAGAAGCACTTCCTTCGCTCCTGAGCTGTTGGCATTGATGTTGAAGTTGAAGATGTTAAATTACCATAATCAAAAGATTTGCTTCGATTCTCTGAATCCTGTGGTGTGTGAGATATATTTGGTGTCTGTTCAGATGCAGATCTTCTCATTTCTCTCATATGATGATGGTGGGAAGGGACAGTGAGCATGTGATGTCCAAGTGCCTTAGTAGTACCCTCTGATGACAGACCTAAAACTTCAGATTTAGAACCCTCTTCTCTATCAATTGAGAGAGAATGACTGGAGGCATGTGAAATGCTGCTGTCCTGACTGGGGCTGCGGGTGAGGGACATTGATTCAAAGCTGGAATCTCCAGAAGACTGTGCCATTTCTGCCAAGCGTAACCTCTTCTTTTTTGGTGGGAGTTTTTCAGCAGGTAGCTGTGCAAGTGTTTGACTCCTCTGTGGCCACTGGAACTCTTCTACTTTCTCTTGTTCTTTGGGTGGATCTTCAATGTCAGCCTCTGGTTTATCTGGTTCTTCAGTGACTAAGATTTCTGGTACCTGAATGTTGTGCTGACGGACTAACTTAGGCTGTAAAGGATGAGATGACTGGGTATGAGGTCTCACAGACACTTGTGCTACAGTCATATCTTCCTCATCAAAACTACTCTTCTTTTCAATAGACTCAGATTTTTCAAATGAACTAGTATGCTGGATGACAGAAATTTCCTTAGAAATCATAGTCTTTTCTTTACTCTCTACATCTGACAAAGATGTAGATTCACTTCGACCACTAAACTGCTTAGGGGTATCACTGCACAAAGTCAAGGATGTAGTGGAAGCAGCAAAGTGCGATTCTAGTGCTGTGGTAGACGGATACTCAGACCAATCAGCCATTTGGGGTTCTTCATCATCTCCGAGACTCTTTTCTTTCCGTCGTTTACGCAAGGTAGATGACTCTACATTTGGCGCTAACTTGTAACTCATCACCTGAGGCCACGCTTCCTGTTCTGAAAGTTCTTTTCCGATTTCTACAGAACTTTGAGAGCTCAAAGATGGAGGTTTCATAATCTGTAGCTCTGAGCAGTAGTATTTCTTGTGAGTTTCATAATTACCCCTTTTCTTGTATCGAGCACCACAAATATTACATTCATAGGTCAAACCCTTTACCCTACCCCCTTTTTTGGACTTTTTAGGAACTTCACTTTCTTTCCCTTCCACGTCTTCAGATGTTTTCACAGCAGTGTCTTTTACTGTTAAACTACCTTCATCTAAAGAGTAGTCCATTCCTAAAGGTAGTTCTATTGCTGGTTGTCTTTTTAGCAGGCGTGGGTGTGAAGAAAACATATGACTGTGGCCCAAAGCTTCTGAATCTACAATTCGGTCATCAAAAGAATAACTAGCTCTAAATGGATGTGGAGAACTTGAAGTGGATGCTGAGGAAGGCATAGAGTGGCTTCGAAGAAGAGGCACTGTGTCTGTGGCACCGTGGGAATGCTGAAGGGAAGGGAATGGATGTTCAGCTTTTGTCTTTTCAGACTTAGGATCTAGTTGGGACCCTGGTGATTTAACATCAAACTGGAAAGATTCTCGATATAGAGTTCCTTTGGGAGACTCAATACTGCTTCTCCTAGACAATGAGCTTCTTCTTGGTTTAACACTGTCAATCTCACTAGTATCCACTACAGCCTCATTAATTGTAATGAGTTTGGTAATATGCTCAATTACCTGTGTCCTAGGTACAGACATTGATGCCATAGCTGTTTTTTCCTCTGCAGCAACTAAAGCAGAAGGGCTGGCTAACATGGTGGATCTTTGTCCAATTCTTCCACATTTACCCAGAATAATTTCAGCATATGACTTAGCATTGGTATTGGGAGGACTAATTTGCTGCTCTGCACTTTCTGAGCGTGAAAAATAACCAGACTCTGTACTTCCTTTACTTCCTGGGCTAAGAAAAGTCTGCTCCTCACTGGCTTTTTTTCTTTCACTTAACCTAAGTGCCAGCTTCTGCTTTATACTGTGAGTATCTTCTGATTTCTGGACAAGTTCAGATGAAGGTTCAGTGAATGTTACACTCTCCTCGGAGGTTTGGGATATGTTTTGTTGGGACAAAGAAAAGAGATCATGGGCTGTAACTTGGTGTCTAGACACAACTTTGGTATCACATGTCAAGTGATGCTTTTGTTGTGGAGACAATTCCACTAGGTTTGACATTGTGCTTGTCTCATCCTCAGAGTCTGTGCTTTCTCCTTCTGATGGATCATCAATTTCTTCCCCTCCAAGCCTTTCCATCTCTAGGCTGGATGGATATGTCTCTACACTTATTTCTGATGCCAGCCCAGCTTTGATCCTGTGAGCATGAGACTTCCTATGTTTATACAGATTGCTTTTTGTTTTAAAAGAAAACCCACAAGGGACGCAGGGATATGGCCGCTCCCCGGTATGAGATCTGATATGCTTTTGAAGAACACTTGGTTTAGCGCATGGTCGGCTGCAATATTGGCAAATATATTTGCCTGGCTTTTGGGACTTCTTCTCCTTTTTAGGAGGCTCATCTGCTTGTTTTACAGAAACCTGAGTTGGCCGCTGGACATAAACCTTCTGAGTAGGGTCCTCTGCTGGACGGCTAAGCCTTGCATGTGGTGCAGAAGAAGAGAACGACCTGGACGGACCTGACTGTATTGGATCTAAAACTTGCCATACTTGGCCCTCATGACTATGCTCTGTATCCAGACGGGGAGCCATAAATGCTGGTGAAGCAGGCTGTGATTTTGAAACGTGAAGTTGCCCAAGCAATGGAACTTTTGGTTTACAAGGTCTTCCCACTCTCCTAGGTGGACCCTCTCTTGCTATCTTCAGGGAGCCCGGGAAATGTGTGTGTGGTGAAAGCTCTTCCTGACCACTAACTGTAATGTCTTCTGCTGAAGATACTGGGCCCTGCACCTCCTCTCCTTTATTCGGCCTTTTCCTTACACCTTCCTCCAACTTCCTTGTGCTCTTCTGGCCTTTCTCTGGCTCCATCACCTACACCAGAGGCTCCAAGTGCTATTTTTGCAAAGTCCTGTAATGTAATATTTACTAACCATGATAAAATAAGAAAACAATCTGCATTGCACCTCTGAGAGAAAAGCCGTGTCAACAAAACATTGGCTTAAGGTATTTGGTCATAAAGTTCCTACATGTACCACAATGTTTAGCCTCCAAAATCAATATATGTTATCCATGGCCAGTCGCTTAAATGAAAGTACAATCAGCAAAAACAGTACAAATACTGTTCCAGTAATTTCCATAGGTTAGGATCTTGTCCTTGTCAGTCATGTCTTGTATTCCACTAGGAGAGATTTATTTTTTTAAATTGCTTTTTAAATTCAGTTACAAGGAAGGTGATGGATGGACTGCGGATCTGTAGAAGAAAAAATATATAAATGTAAGATAGCATTTAATATGATGGAATCAAATTAATACTAAATCTTAAAGGGGTATTCCCATTTTGGACACTGGCGGCATATCCCATCGGTCCGCGGCCACCCTCCATTCATTTCTAAGAGAGCGGTGAAAAAGTGAATGGGAAACGTACCACGCAAGCGCTGCCACCGTTTTTTACTTGCTAGCATCCGGCTATTTCCGTAAGCTCCATAGAAGTAAACTGAGCAGTGGCCGCACTTGAGCGGTGCACTTCCTTTCCATTATAATGGGACCTCTGAAAATAGCCAAGTACGCCGCTCTGCTATTTTGAGCGCCCTCATAAGAATGAATGGAGGGCGGCTGCGCATGCGACGTGCACACTCGGGCACTTTGTGGGCTCAGTTCTAAGTATAGGTACCAGAGGTGGGACCCACACCTATCAGACATTGGGGGCATATCCTAGCGATATGCCCCCAATGTCCAAGATGGGAATACCCTGTTAAGATAATCAAAGGCCAACCATTTTCCAATGAAGCCAATGGATAATTCATACTAAAACGATATTACAGCAGAAAACTGTGTTATTCCTAAAGCAACTATTAAAATAAGATTGTTTCTTGTTTGGTTTCTTACATTATAGCTGTTGAGAAGATAACAAGGAATTAAAAATGTTAAAGGGATTGTATCACTTCAGCAAATGGCATTTATCGTGTAGAGAAAGTTAATACAAGGCACTTACTAATATATTGTGATTGTCCATATTGCCTTCTTTGCTGGCTGGACTCATTTTTCCATCACATTATACACTTCTTGTTTCCATGGTTACGACCACCTGGCAATCTAGTAGAGGTGGCCGTGCTGGGACACTACAGGAAAAAGCACCATCCTATGCGCACTCTAACAGCTCCAGCTGCTAGAAAGGCCAGCACTTTTTCCTACAGTGTGAAAGCATGGCCACTGCGGCTGGATTGCTGTGGTGGCCATTACCCCTTGAAACGAGCAGTGTATAATGTGAAGGATGAATGAATCAAGCCAGCAAAGGAAGCAATATGGACAATCACATACATAGTAAGTGTCTTGTATTAACTTCCTCTACATGATAAATGCTATTTGCTGAAGTGAGACACAGTAATATCAATTATACAGGTTAGGATACACTTGCATTGAGGAACTACAGTATACCAAAAATGAAAGATGTAAAATTAAGGGCTCATTCACATGATGGTATGTCCGTATTTCCGTTCCGCCAAAAAATAGAACATGTCCTTTTATTGTCCGCATTACAGACAAGGATAGTACTGTTCTATGAAGGGCCAGCTGTTCCATTCCGCAAAATACGGAATGCACACGGATGTCATCCGTATTTTTTGCAGATCCGTTTTTTTGCGGACCGCAAAATACATGCGGTCGTGTGAATGAGCCCTAAAGTGAAGCTCTAGGTTTTAAACTGTTATTCTGTGTTTTGCCTTCTGGTGACACAATTTAAAGGAGCTGTACATCATGCAGCAATCACTGCTGCTAAGGACCGCGATCTGTTGCAGTGGTTACGTGCTATATATCTGCACCTCACTGCTGCAGTCTGTAAATGAAAAGCAGCAAGAGGGCCAGACTAGACGAGAGTATACAACCTTTTTTTCTTTTTATACCGCATTCAGGCGCATGGCTACAATTTTATCTAAACCACCCCTTTATCTAAAGTGCAAGGAAAGAGCCTTATTAGCAATCCCCTAACATACAGTGATGACGTGTCCCCTTCCAACTGTCCTCTATCACCGAACATTTCTCACATTGTATGGAATATTTCATCAGAAATCTAAAGTGGTATTCCAACCAAAGACACTTATGGCATTTCATAAATATCTGGCACAACTCTGGCACTCCCACTTATGGAAACAACAGGAGTCATCAATGAGGAGATAAGGAGAAAGGAGAGGCTATATCACTTGCAGCCCCTGTTCTACTATCTGCAGGTTAGCAAAAAGAGGGGGAAGGTTGAAGGAGGTAACACATGACTGCAAAATCAAGGCTCGTTTGTAGTCTGTAACCCATGGAGATGCACAGGTCTGTGGAGATGCTGTAGACACAAAATGGAAGGACTTTCTTTTAACTCTAGCCATGCACAAATTTCTTTTTTTTCCTTCCTTCCTTTTGAGAGCCTTAAAGGGGTTGTCTCACTTCAGTAAATAGCATTTATTATGTAGAGAAAGTTAATACAAGCCACTTACTAATGTATTGTGATTGTCCATATTGCTTCCTTTGCTGGCTGGATTCATTTTTCCATCACATTATACACTGCTCGTTTCCATGGTTACAGACCACCCTGCAATCCATTAGTGGTGGTCGTGCTTGCACAATATAGGAAAAAGCGTCAGCCTCTCTGGTGGCGAGGACCATGGGAGCGCACATAGACTCATGTTTTTTCCTATATTGTGCAAGCACGGCCACCGCTGATGGATTGCAGGATGGTCTGTAACCATGGAAACGAGCAGTGTATAATGTGATGGAAAAAAGAATCAAGCCAGCAAGGGAGGCAATATGTGCAATAACAATACATTAGTCAGTGTCTTGTATTAACTTTCTCTACGTGATAAATGCCACTTACTGAAGCGAGACAAACCCTTTAAAGGGGCTGTCTCACCAGCAAATGAGATTTATCATGTAAACAAAGTTAATACAAGACACTGACTAATGTATTGTGATTGCACATATTGCCTCCCTTGCTGGCTTGATTCCTTTTTCCATCACATTATACACTGCTTGTTTCCAGGGGTCATGACAACCCTGCAATCCAGCAGCAGTGGCCGTGCTTGAACACTATAGGAAAAGGCACCGGCCTCTCTGGGGGCTGAGACCCTGGGAGTGAGCATAGGCACTCATGTGCAGCAGCTCCTGTCCCAGTCACCTTGTGCCTGTGCTGCACCAGTGGCCGGAACCCCTGGAAACAAGCAGTGTATAATGTGATGGAAAAATGTATCAATCCAGGAGGAGACAATAAGGACAATCACAATACATTAGTAAGTGTCTCGTATTAACTTTGTCTACATGATAAACGCAATTATTTGCTGAAGTGAGACAACCCCTTTCACTTTTTAGTTGTCTGTTCACATAGACGTATGAGACATATTGCAGGACAAGTTGTACTTTCTAATGGTGCCATTTAATATTCTATATAGTGAACTGCAAAGCTTAAAAATTATTAATGGGGTGGAAATGGAAAAAAAATGCAACTCCACAATTATCTTACAGGTTTTATATTTATAGATGGTGTGTGAGTACAGTCACATTGTTACCACATTTATATGATTTATCAGATATGGTTTAATACTTAAAAAAACAAAAACATTTATATTTCCACCTATGGAACTGTGTGAAGGCTCTCTTTTTACAGGACAAGCTGTAGTTTTTATGGATTCCATTTAGGGTTAATGTATGACTTTTTGATCACTTTCTATACAATTTTTCTGGGAAGTAAAGTGACCAAACAACCGCAATTTGAGCATTTAAATTTATAATAAATACCCATGATGTTTATTTTTATAATATTAGTGCCCCTAGTGGACATAAACATGCAGTCATTAGAAAACCTAAACCACAGACGGCATTCAAATATTACTGCAGTCTACGGAAACATTGGTGCCTAACTCAGGGCTTAATAGGACCTTTACTATTACAGGAATGGGAATTTTCAGAAGACCCCATAGCAACAAAATGGCTCCTGCTATGTCAGGGGCAACTGTCTCCAAACAACCACTCAGATGCCACGGTCACAAATAACTAAAGGGTTAAATGTTTATGATCGGAGTTGGCTCTGATTACTGACTCTGCTGGCGGTGGTCTGCTGTGTAGAACAGCAGGCATCTGGCAATCCTGACACCTGCTCAGGATCTGAGTACGGTAAGTGCCATGCTTAAAGGCTATGCACACCTTTGCATTGTACTTATTTTGAGCTAAAAATAATTTTTTCAATTGGTCTTTATTAATAATATAGAATCCTTTTTTGTGTACAGAGCTGAGATGCTCTACTAGCTGCCTGTGGATTTTTTGTCTTTTCCGTCATCTGAGGAGCAGATGGACTTCTTATCTCTGTTCTCTGACATTATAAACAATCATTAAAGCTGAATCCTTATCTTACTGATAAGAATGTGGCTTAAATAAGTATTTATAACATCTTAGTAGTTAAGGTACTTTCACACTTGCGGCAGAGTGATCCGGCAAGCAGTTCAGTCGCCGGAACTGCCTGCCGAATCCGGCAATCTGCATGCAAACGGACAGCATTTGTAGACGGATCCGGATGCGGATCCGTCTCACAAATGCATTGCAAGAACGGATCCTTCTCTTCGTTTCTATTTTTTCTCTCCACATTTTTAAAGGTCTGCGCATGCACAGACCGGAAGGACGGATCCGGCATTGCAGTATTTTTAATGCCGGATCTGGAACTCATACATTCCTATGGAAAAAAAATGCCGGATCCGACATTCAGGCAAGTGTTTTTGGCCGGAGATAAAACCGTAGCATGCTGCGGTATTATCTCCGTCCTGAACAGTCAAAAAGACTGAACTGAAGACATCCTGAACGGATTACTCTCCATTCAGAATGCATGGGGATAAAACTAATCAGTTATTTTCCAGTATAGAGCCCCTAGGAAAGAACTCTATGCCGGAAAAGAAAAACGCTAGTGTAAAAGTACACTTAGAGATGAGGTTTATTAGATGACCAGCACAAAGTGAAAGTGAAAGTGCCAGTCACATAGCTAGACAGTTAACCCTTTGTGACTGAACAGCTCAATATTTTTAATAAAGGACAATTGAAAATATGGTTTTTAGCCAAAAATAAGTTAAATGCAATCATTAAAAAAATTACTCCAAAAGGTGTACATAGCCTTTAAAGCCCCCAACATCCACTGTATATTTAAGGTGAATGTTGCCAAGGGGTTAAACAAACTATTGCAATGACTACTTGCAAATTGCTTCCATTTTTAAAATATGCATCAGAGCAATAAAAAATTATTGTAAAAGTGAACATACACTGTGTTTGCAGATTTCAGTACTGTCTTCAATCGTACAAAATTAGACATTATCTAATCAAAGGCTGTTGACTGAGTCACATCATTGATAAAAAGTCAAGCATAGAGTGCAAGGAAAAGTTTAGGACATCATCCTTCCAACAAGTTATTTAATCAAATTTGCCACTACTAATTGTGTGTTGCTACTTATAAAGGGGAAATCCATTGGAAAGATGTGATACATCAAAGAAACACATGAATACACAGAGGAGGATTCTGCGAGCTCAGAGCTCCACTGGTTTCTAACCAACACCCCAAACCACTTTGGCTTCTGTTACCGGAATTCTTTGATGCAACGTTCAAGCAAATGGCCATTCAAAACAATGACAAATGTTTAGACTGTTGAGCCAGAGATTATGACAAAAATCTACTGTAAAGTAGAGCCAAAGGTTAAAAGGGTTGTCTCACTTCAGCAAATGGCATTTATTATGTAGAGAAAGTTAATAAAAGGCACTTATTAATGTATTGAGTCCATATTGCCTCCCTTGCTGGCTTGATTCCTTTTTTCATCACATTATACACTGCTCGTTTCCATTGTTACAACCATCCTGCAATCCAGCAGCAGTGGTCGTGCTAGTACACTATAGGAAAAGGTGCTTATTGCCTATAATGCGCATAGGTCAGCGCCTTTATGTATAGTGTGCGGCCACTGATGCTGGATTGCAGGGTGGTCGTAGCCATGGAAACGAGCAGTATATAGTGTGATGGAAAAATGAATCTCGAAAGCAAAGGAAGCAATATGGACAATCACAATACATTAGTAAGTGCCTTGTATTCACTTTTTGTACATGCTATTTGCTGAAGTGAGACAACCCCTTTAAGGGTCTCTGTAGAAGGTGGTAGATCCTACCAAAGTGATATTTTGATTTGTATCTATGATGTTAAAAGGTCATTTAGAGCAAATATCATGCCACAGAAGTTCACAGAATGGGACTTACAAGTACTGAATTACATAAATCTTCTGTCCTTTTGCATCACTAACATCCAAGTTCAGCAAAAGAACTGTTCGATCAGCCTTATCAATTGGGTTTCTATTGCTCGGCTACTGAACATCAGCTAGAGGAATACATGCATACTACTATAGGAACTTGGAGCAAAGGAAACACTTTCTCTAGTCTAGAGCGATGAATCACACATCACCATCTAGTAATTTAATGAATGGATCTGGCTATGGAATTTGCCAATAGAATACTTCTTGGCCAAATACATTCTGCCAGCAGTAAAATTTGATGGAGGAGAAAAAACAACCTATGCCTTTTTCTCCTGGTAAGGGCCCATTCAGACGGCCGTATGAAGTGGTCTGCCCCCATTCCGCATTCATTTCAATGGGGCTGCAAAAGATCTGTGGAAAGGATAGAGCATCGGTGAGCAGGTTTAACTACAAGAAGCTATCCCATTCACTTCTATGGGACGGCTTGTTCCTATACACTTGAATAGGAACGAGCAGTCACATTGAAATGAATGGGATAGCTGCTTGTAATTACACCTGCTGACCGCTGCTGTTGCGGCGGCGAGCAGGTAAAAAATGAAGGGAAGGCTGCGCTAACATGGGCACGCCTTCTCTTCAATCAGCTGATTGGCGGGAGTGCCGGGTGTCAGACCCCCGCCCATCTGATATTGATAGGTCATAAATAATAATAACTTGGACAACTCCCTCAACTTTGGTTATATTAAACCATGGAGAGTATGTGCATAGGCTTCATAGGGATGCACAAATGTACTGCAGACTTTAGGAACTAGAAAGACCATTTCAGAAGCCAGTCTGATTTCTAAGTAGCCCTGCAAGAAGAAATTCCAGAAACATCAATAGAACACAGCCCATGCTTGATAGAGTGAGCTGTATGGACAAGCACAGGTAGATAAGTATAGGCTGTCCATACACAGTCCCTGGGCCCAGGGTCAGAACTGATTGTACGCTCGGTAACACGTTAAGTGCTGAGATACATAGCGTGCATTTGTAATGTTCTAAGAAACAGGAAGTAAACCTTGTTATTGCACCAGTCAGGGTCTTGAGGGTCATGGTTTTACTTTTCGTCTATGGAATTGATAACTTCGGGAAGTTTATCACATGGAACAAGATTCCACATCCAGCCAGGAAGTTTCATGTGCACATGTAAACTGTGTCAAAGAAACAATGACATGTGTCACCACCATACTATAAATGGTATAAAACGTATTTACATGGACTATAAGGGCGCCCTCACACACCGCGGAATTTCCCGCAATGAAATCCATCACATAAAGTCATCTCCTATGGCAAGGGTGCCCAACTTGCGGCCCTCCAGCTGTTGCAAAACTACAATTCATATTGGGCAGACTAGATGGGCCAAATGGTTCTTATCTGCCGACACCTTCTATGTTTCTATGTAACTCCCAGCATTCTCTGACAGCCTACAGCTATCAGCCTACGACAGGGAATGGTGGGAATTGTAGTTTTGCAACAGCTGGAGGGCCGCAGGTTGGGCCTCACTGTCCTATGGGGATGCAAAGTGTCAATACCGCGTTCTGTTGCGGAATTCTAATTCAGCAGCGGAACAGAGCGCAAATAATGTTTTGTTGCAGATTTCCTGTAGCTAAATGTCTCCATTCATTTCAATGGAGATGTAATCTGCACAGAAATCAGTAACATAATTAAAAAAGTACCCATATTCTGCTAAGGAAAAATCTGCAACAAATTCCACAACAAAAACAGCAATTTTGTCAATTCTGCACCTGCAGATTTTGTGGTGGAAAATTCCGCAACGTGTGAGGGCACCCTGGAGAGCATCTTTAAACTGACAGTCCACATAGCTACCCCTTCTTCTTGGGTAAGGTGGTCCACTTGTAGCAACAATATAAACACAGCTGCTTGAAAACCAGGCACCTTTCACTTGAGTAGTGTGTATATAACATGGGTGGGGGTGGCAGGAGCTTTCCCTACATCCTGACTCAAACTACTGGTCCCAAACCAGCTGTAAATTGGTCAAATAACAAGAGAGCTTCTCATCCCTGGACAGAGCCCTACAGAGGGTCCCTCCCAAGCACACCTCCCTCTTTTTGAAGCACACAGGGTTTCTCTGTTCTCAAGAGCTCACAATCACATACTTCTACTCTAACTTACTACATGTGGACTGCAACACATGAAATGGCAGAATGGACTGAACAATATAAACCTGGATCAGATACTCCGTTTGGCCTGGAAGTCAAGCATATTAGATATTAGATGACAAGGTTTCGGTTGGGAACAAGAACTTACAAAAATGAGACGGCTGGGCATGGTAAACACAATGTATACAAATCCAGCAAATGTTATCATTATAGGTATAAAGGACGTATGTAGAGGTAACGCTTATATAATGAATATAAAAAAAACAACGCATCATATAGATTCATTAGGTCATGTAAAAAAAATAAAGTACAATCAAACCTAAAGTGTATAGCGCCACAATTACTGAAAAAACTAAAACCTTTACATGCCCCCAAACCAAAAACACTAAATCCACTTTGACATTGGAACAGTGGAATCTGATCAAAAAAGGCAAAAAGGACGTACGAAAACAAAGGGAAATCATAAACAAAAGGCACGATGAAGGCGAATATAAGAAACGAAAGACAGAGCCTTGTCACATGCTGCCACTACACTCACGACTGAGTGACTAATATATAGTAGAGTCACTGGACCACAAGAAACTCTATTCCCTGCCAGCCCAGTCTCCCTTATTGTGCAGCAGATGGGGGAACCTCGGCTGCCTCCTCTCCCCTCTTAACTCACGCAGCGCCTTCATTTAAAGATGCTGTCTGCTGGGATCCTGCTGGGTTAACCCTTCTTAAAGCGGCAAATGAAATTTCTAATCCGAAACGTAAAAATGTTAGCAGTAGCATGTCTCACCTGCTCCCTGCCTGTGCCTGCAGTGAATCTTCAGTGTCGGGAGGAAAGCATGAAAGAAAATAACACACGTTTATTTCAAAGCTCCTTATTTGGGCCGTGATGTCAGGGGGGAAATTGCTAATCTGAGGTCCGCCCACAGCTCCCCCTCCATCTCTGCCACCTCTTCCTCTCATCATGTCTATGTCTCCAGCATCTATTTTTTTATTTTTTTTTATTCAGTCTGTACAATTTCCTGCTCTACGAGGCCGATGCCCACTGGATAGAGCACACAGTCAAGGCTATGTGTGAAATAGACTATAAAGGGTGCGTGAGGTGGCACACCGGAGGGAGGGGGAAGAGAGACAAAGGTTGTCGGCAGATGAAATGTCACTCCTGGGTCATCATCACCTCCACTGTTATGCCAGCTAGAACACTGTAATAATGTGCGTTATCCCCAAGGGACAACGGATCAGCACTGAACATCAACTACATTCGATGGTAGTAATATATCTCACCTAAAAGGTTTCCAACAACAACAAACTGACACAGCAAAATGACGTCATTGAAGGATGGAGGACTAAAAAAATAGTACAGAAAGGCTAACCACTTAATGGAAACTGATCAGTGTCCGCTGAAAGGCATCTCATTTCCCTTGTGTACAGAGCATAGAGCTGCAGAAGACCTGCAAGGAGGTGGCTTCTGGGGACTGGACATAGGAAAGTTCTGCCTTTGGTGGAATGGTGGTGGAGGCACAGGTAGATTTAATAACCAAAATGAACCAGAATACTTAGCTTTGCAGACACTTTTCTTAAGACTCGTCTGACAAGGTTGTGAGGTTAAGCTGGAAAGGCGCATGGTCTACTGAATCAGGGAGTGGCCTAAGATGTGACAAAGGGCACCAGAAATGAGGTAACATTTTGGCACAAATTTTTCCGTATAAAGTAAACCAACAATTAGGTGGCATATACTTAGACTACACAGTCTAAAGATGCACCAAATTTATCAACCAGCATCAGGCAAGCTAAAAAATCTGACTGCCTGACAGGACTAGAAAATCTGCTCCAATATGTTCAAGGCAAATATAGTAATATATCTACTCAAAGGTCCACTCTAATGTCCATACTACAGTACCTGCCCTGACCTACAGTTATCATATGCTTGCCCCAGAGGTGAACACAAATTATGGGTGAAGTTTCTACATATAGGGGGCAGATTTAGCAAAACTGGTAGCTACCAATCACATTCCACCTTTCATTTTCCAGAGGAGCTATGAAAAATTGATTGCTTGATTGATTGCTATGGGCAACCAAGTCAGTTTTCCTTTACACCTGTTTGACAAATCTGCCATGTTTTATTTTTTTTAACCAAAACTTAGGCCCTGATTTATCAAGACGGCGTGTGCTACGTTGGTCTTGTTGGCCCTGAACTGCCGGAGCAGACATTTAAGGGTTTTCAAAGACTTTTTAGGCCCCTTTCAGATGAGCAAGTGCCACGCTACAGACTCGCAGCGCAGCTCCCATCCTGAACTTCCAGCACTGCCGGGGTCGCATAGCATTATATTGATTTATGATGCTTTGTAGCCCTTACAGTTCTGGAATGTACTGGATAATGCTGACATAATGCTGTCAGTTATATACAATACATTTCAGAACTGTAAGGGCCTTGCACACGAGCGAGTATTACGCGCGGGTGCAATGCGTGATGCGAGCGCATTGCGCCCGCACGGAATCCGGACCCATTAATTTTAATGGGGCTATATACATGTGCGTTGGTTTTCAAGCATCACTTGTGCGTTGCGTGAAAATCGCAGCATGTTCTATATTCTGCGATTTTCACGCAACGCTGGCCCCATAGAAGTGAATGGAGCTGCGTAAAAATCGCATTGCATCCGCAAGCAAGTGCAGATGCGATTTTCACAGATGTTTGCTAAGAGATATTGTTTGTAAACATTCAGTTTCTTATCATGCGCCTGCAAAACGCATTAAATTGCATTGCAACCGCACAATAAAAACTGAACGCAATCGCAAACAAAACTGAATGGACTTGCTTGCGAAATCGCGCATTTTCCACTGTACGCATCCGCAACGCATCCGGACCTAATCCGCACATGCTCGTCTGCAAGGGGCCTAAGGGTTACATAGCATCATAAATCAATATAATGCTATGCGACCCCGGCAGTGCTGGAAGTTCAGGATGGGTGCTGCGCTGCGAGTCTGGAGCGTGACACTCGCTCGTCTGAAACCACCCTTAGGGCTCATTCACACGACCATATGCCACCTGTGCCCGTATTGCGGACTGCAAACAGCACTCACTGACTTGAATGGGTCCGCAATCCGCAAGATATGGCACGGTGTGGAACACAGGCACAGATCGGAAGCCCACGGAAGCACTACAAAGTGCTTTCTGGAGCTTTTGGGTTCATGGCTCCGCACTGCAAAAGATAAGACATGTCCTATATTTTGCCATATATTGCTGATCGCAGACCCATTCAAGACAAATATACGGTTGTGTGAATGGGCCCTTAGGGCTCAATCAGACGACCGTAACTATTTTGCTGTCTGCAAATTGCGGATCCGCAAAGCACGGATACCGGCCATTTGATTTCCACATTTTGCAGAACGGAATGGTCAGCCCAATGATAGAAATACCTATGCTTATCCACAAAATGGACAAGAATAGGACATGTTCTATCTTTTTTTGCGGGGCCACGGAACGGTAGTACAGATGCAAACAACACTCTGTGTGCTGTCCGCATCTTTTGCAGCCCCATTGAAATGAATAGGTCCCATTGCAGAACAGAGGCGGACACAAATATACAGTCTTGGGAATGGGCCCTAAGGCAGAGTTCACACAAATGTGTGTGACCCGTGGCCGTATTGCGGCCCGCAAACTGGGTGCCGCAATACACGCCCACAGTTCCGTGTGCATTCCGCATCACGGATGCGGACCCATTCACTTCAATGGGTCCGCAAATCCAGAATAGCGGAACGGCCGCACGGAACGGGACTATGGAGTGCTTCTGTGGGGTTGCGTCCCGTACTTCCATTCCGCAAAAAGATAGAACATGTCCTATCTTTTTGCGGAACGGGCGGATCGCGGACCCATTAAAGTGAATGGGTCCGCGATCCGATGCGGCTGACCTACGGCCGGCGATCGTGCATTGCAGCCCGCAATTTGCGGACCGCAGCACGGCCTCTTTCACACTACAGTATGTCCATTTCAGTGTTTTGCGTTCCGTTTTTAACGGATCCGTTGTTCTGTTTTTTTGGTTCCGTTGTGTTTCCGTTTCCGTTCCGTCGTTCCGTTTTTCCGTATGGCATATACAGTATACAGTAATTACATTGGAAAAATTGGGCTGGCCATAACATTTTCAATAGATGGTTCAGAAAAAACGGAACGGAAACGGAAGACATACGGATGCATTTCCGTATGTGTTCCGTTTTTTTTTGCGGACCCATTGACTTGAATGGAGCCACGGACCGTGATTTGCGGGCAATAATAGGACATGTTCTATCTTTCAACGGAACGGAAAAACGGAAACGGAATGCATACGGAACACATTCCGTTTTTTTTGCGGAACCATTGAAATGAATGGTTCCGTATACGAACCGTATACGGAACGCAAAAAACGGACCGCAAAACGGAAAAAAAAAAACGGTAGTGTGAAAGAGGCCTAATACTGATGATCTATCCTCTGGATAAGTCAGCGGTATCTGATCAGTGGGGATCCTACACTAGGGACCCCTGCCGATCAGCTGTATAAGGCACTGGTGTTACTGTGAGTGTCCCGGCCTTCTCCGTGCTTATCAAGCACAGCGCCATACATAGTATAGAAGCTGTGCTTGGTATCGCACTCAGCCCCATACACTAGGCTGAGCTACGCCTGGGCCAAGTGACCGTTGAATGTGTCGTCACTGGCCTAGGGAAAGCTATGAGCGCCGCGGACTTCTCAAACAGCTGATCAGAGGGGGTCTCGGGTGTCGAACCCACCAATCAGATACTAATGATAAACCATAAGGATATGTCATTAGTATTAAAGTCTCAGAAAACCCCTTTAAGGTGGGCCTCATCATAAATTAAATGCCTCCTCTGCCATCTGTGTGCCAAACGGAAATCTACTCCAGCTCGTAGCTGGCGTAGTTCTCAGTAATAATTTGTGTCAATTTCTGGTGTAAATCATTATGAATGTGCTGGGGCCCAGTTTTTGGAAACTGGCAAGGGCGGTGTAAAAATGCCTGCAGCAACTAAGTTAGTTACAATGGCATTTAAAAAGTTTTTTTGCGACGGTTTTGCGACTTTTTATTGTCAAATCCATAGCATAGGAGAATGTTAAAGGGGCTGTCACACTCAGCAAATAGCATTTATCATGTAGAGAAAGTAAATACAAGGCACTTACCAATGTGTTGTTATTATCCATATTGCCTGCTTTGCTGGCTAGACTGGTTTTTCCATCACATTATACACTTCTTGTTTCCATGGTTACGACCACCCTTCAATCCAGGATTGGTGGCCGTGCTTGCAAAGTGCCAGCCTATATTTGTTCCTATGGTCCCGGCCACCAGAGAGGCCAGTGCTTTTTCCTATAGTGTGCAAGCAAGGCCACCGATGCTGCATTGCAGGGTGGCCGTAACCATGGAAATGAGCAGTGTAAAATGTGATGGAAAAATGAATCCAGCCAGCAAAGGAAGCAATATGGACAATCACAATACATTAGTAAGTGCCTTGTATTAACTTTATCTACATGATAAATGCTGCTTGCTGAAGTGAGACAACCCCTTTAAGTTTCCCCCTTAGTAGACATGGTTCACACATTGCTGCTTTGGTCCAGCTGCTGCATGTGAAATTTTCTGCCAAAATCCTACATGAGTTTTAAAGAGAGAAAAATGTATGACATCAGCCATACACAGGCAATGTACTGCATGTTGCTACAGATTTTATGAAATGTATACTGAAAATCTACAAAAAACCTGCCACATGTGAACGGCACCTTAAACATGGCCATCAGGTGAGCTAGAAGGACAGAGTTTTGCTTCTGGCAGTTCACTGCATTTAGATGGCCCATACTTCCCAGTGCTACTGTAGGTACATGGCGTTAAATGTGGTCACTGACAACATCCAGCTCTGACATTCCCAGGAGAAGCAGCCATACTCCTGCCTGCTAGCTGTCATACAATGATAGAAGGCTGTGTGCTTCCTGACAGCAGAAGGGACATTGTGGGCATGTGTGGGAGCAAAGTACATAGTGTGGAAGGGAGCATTTGCTGTGACTACTAGGAGAGGGGGCTGGAAGTACTGAGACCTAACTACTGGAGAAAGAATGGGTTGCTGTGAGTAATGAGAGGATGTGCTGTGACTACTGGGACATAGGGGGCTGATGTGACTATCAGAGAATTAAAGGGCTACTGGGGTGTGAATAGATAGGGGGCTGCTGTGACTATAGGTAGAGAGGTATGCTTTGATTAATAGGAAGGGAAGCATGCCGTTTGTAATACTGGGGTAGTGTTGCTATGTCTACTGCAAAAGTGGGTCGAGTGGTACACAGAGTAGAAGAAAGCGGGAGAACTTCTGTGAATGTCATGAAACGGAGCTCTATTGTGACACAAGGCTAGGCTCCACATAACTGGTTGTAGTACATATTCTTCACTTTTAATATCATTGTTATTTCAGAATCTGAAACAATCACTCTTCACACAGTGAAGTTACAGTACAGCTTTTTCATATTCTTTTTTAGCACAGACCAAAAGTGGAGGTAAACTATAAACTGAAGGGAGGGAAACTGTGAAATAATTGAAAAGATTGTCCCACAAGAATTATTATTATTTTCTTTAATATATGACTCACAGGGGATTATAAAGAAAGAAAAAAAAGAATCCATACTGTGTTCCCCACTGCTCTCCACTTCCTGTTCCGAATCGACACACAGGAAAGGCCTAGAGATGTCTGCTCAACCAATCACTGGTCACAGCTGTGACCCTCCTCAGCCACTGATTGGCTGGGCAGGTCTTCCTGTGTGTCGAGTCAGGCAGGTGTGTATATGTGAGCATGGCTGCGTTTTTTATTTTTAGCCCACTGTGAGCCATATATAAATACTTTAATACTGCTGGCCACACCCTTAAATTGTTCCACAGTCTATCTTCCTCTACATTATAGCTCACCCCCACTTCTGGTTTGTGCTAAAACAAAACAGATGCAAACATTGTATTTAACATGGTGATTTTCCGTCTACGTTAATTCCCTGCCTTCCCAGAGCCATAACCTTTTTATTTTTTTGTTCACATAGCCGTATGAGGGCTAGTGTGATGTTAGGCCCCGTCCCTCATCCCCTAGCTCTACAAGTGAAGGCAACTAGTTCTTCTCACATTATAGGAATGGTTGCTAGTGGCCATTTTAAATAATTTCCAGGAACCCCTTTAACCGCTTCATTACCGGAGTGTTTATCCCCTTTCTTACGAGGCTAATTTTTCAGGTGTAGCAATGGGCCTATTTAATTGCAAATAACTGATTAATTTTTGAGCCAACCTACATGTATTTGATATTATTTTTCTCGGGACACCTTAGACCTTTATTTTGTGCCATTAGATAATGGCTATAATAGTTTAAAAAAAATATTTTTATGAAAAACTGTTAAAATTATGAAAAATATATATTTTAGTTGACCATAAAACCTAAGTCCTTTTCCATATCAGTGTTACCTAGTGTTTTACCATTTAGTATGTACGGGTTAGGCCTCATGCACACGACCGTTGTGTGCACCCGTGGCCGTTGTGCCGTTTTCCGTTTTTTTTCGCGGACCCATTGACTTTCAATGGGTCCGTGGAAAAATCGGAAAATGCACCGTTTTGCAGCCGCATCCGTGATCCGTGTTTCCTGGCCGTGAAAAAAATATGACCTGTCCTATTTTTTTCACGGCCAACGGTTCACGGACCCATTCAAGTCAATGGGTCCGTGAAAGAACACGGATGCACACAAGATTGGCATCCGTGTCCGTGATCCGTGGCCGTAGTTTAGTTTTTATACAGACGGATCCGAAGATCCGTCTGCATAAAGCTTTTTCAAAGCTGAGTTTTCACTTCGTGAAAACTCAGAACCGACAGTATATTCTAACACAGAAGCGTTCCCATGGTGATGGGGACGCTTCTAGTTAGAATACACTACAAACTGTGTACAAGACTGCCCCCTGCTGCCTGGCAGCACCCGATCTCTTACAGGGGGCCGTGATCAGCACAATTAACCCCTTCAGGTGCGGCACCTGAAAGGGTTAATTGTACTATCATATCCCCCTGTAAGAGATCAGGGCTGCCAGGCAGCAGGGGGCAGACCCTCCCCTCCCCTCCCCAGTTTGAATATCATTGGTGGCCAGTGCGGCCCCCCCTCCCTCTATTGTAATAATTCGTTGGTGGCACAGTGTGCGCCCCCCCCTCTCCCTCCCTCCATTGTAATAATTCGTTGGTGGCACAGTGTGCGCCCCCCATTGCCCCCCCCCTCCCTCTATAGCATTAACAACGTTGGTGGCCAGTGTGCGGCCTCCCATTATTGGTGGCAGCGGAGTTCCGATCGGAGTCCCAGTTTAATCGCTGGGGCTCCGATCGGTAACCATGGCAACCAGGACGCTACTACAGTCCTCGTTGCCATGGTTACTTAGCAATAGTACAATAGTTGAAGATTCATACTTACCTGCTGCTGCGATGTTCGTGTCCGGCCGGGAGCTCCACCTACTGGTAAGTGACAGTGACAGGTCTGTGCGGCGCATTGCTAAATGAACCGTCACTTACCAGTAGGAGGAGCTCCCGGCCGGACACGAACATCACAGCTCCCAGGTAAGTATGAATCTTGTACTATTGCTAGTAACCCGCTGCCACCAATGATCGGGGGGGGGGCGCAAGATGGGAGGCCGCACACTGGCCACCAATGTTGTTAATGCTATAGAGGGAGGGGGGCCAATAATTGCCACCAACGATTTATTACAATAGAGGGAGGAAGGGGGGGGGGGGGGCGCACACTGTGCCACCAACGAATTATTACAATAGAGGGAGGAAGGGGGGGGCGGGCACACTGTGCCACCAACGAAATATTACAATAGAGGGAGGAAGGGGGGGGGGCGCACACTGTGCCACCAACGATTTATTACAATGGAGGGAGGAAGGGGGGGGGGGCCGCACTGGCCACCAATGATATTCAAACTGGGGAGGGGGGGGGGTCTGCCCTGATCTCTTACAGGGGGATATGATAGTACAATTAACCCCTTCAGGTGCGGCACCTGAGGGGTTAATTGTGCTGATCACGGCCCCCTGTAAGAGATCGGATGCTGCTAGGCAGCAGGGGGCAGTCATGTACACAGTTTGTAGTATATTCTAACTAGAAGCGTCCCCATCACCATGGGAACGCCTCTGTGTTAGAATATACTGTCGGAAATGAGGTTTCACGATCTAACTCATATCCGACAGTATATTCTAACATAGAGGCGTTCCCATGGTGATGGGGACGCTTCAAGTTAAAATATACCATCGGATTGGAGAAAACTCCGATCTGATGGTATAAAAGGGACTCCGGACTTTACATTGAAAGTCAATGGGGACGGATCCGTTTGAAATGGCACCATATTGTGTCAACGTCAAACGGATCCGTCCCTATTGACTTGCATTGTAATTCAGGACGGATCCGTTTGGCTCCGCACGGCCAGGCGGACACCAAAATGACTTTTTTTTTCATGTCCGTGGATCCGCCAAAAATCAAGGAAGACCCACGGACGAAAAAACGGTCACGGATCACGGACCTACGGACCCTGTTTTTGCGGACAGTGAAAAAAAACGTTCGTGTGCATGAGGCCTAACTTGTACATTATTTTCCATTCCCTTGTGCATAGCCTTACATTGATCAGTGTTAAAAGGTGTTGTCTGAGATAATTTAAAATCTCAGAAATGGCCTACGGTGTATTAAAATAAAAAAAAGCACCATATACTCACCTCTTACTCAGGAGTCGTTCTCTGACGAGTTCCTCTGATACTCCTGCTGTTTGCTTTCAAATGTGCCTGAATACAGCCAATCACTATACTCAGTGGTCTACAGATGAGGACAGCGATTGGAGACAATGGTGAGGTGCCAAATCCAGGCAAGTCGTAGGCAAGTATCCAGGCACATTACCACTGCTGTTTGAAAGCAAACAGTAGTGGGAGCATTGGAGGAGCTCCTCAGAGAATGGTGATGGAGTAATGGGTGAGTATATCATGTTTTTTTTAAAGATATTGTAAGAGTTATGATTTTAACCACTTTCTGTTCTCCGCTATACATGTACGGTGGAAGTCGGGTCTTTCAAGTGTACCTCACATTTGAACAAACGTTGCATTAATCAATAGTACAGTGTGTATATATGAGGAAGGAATAAAACTATATTTAGCCACTATATAATTTGTATATGGCATTATTTTTAAAGATTTCCACTGTGCATGCTGAATGTCTAGTGTGCAGCTCTCCCAGAGATGGTGGGTGGATACTAGTTGCCATCAACTTCACACAGGAAGTAGAGGAGAATCAGCTTGATAATTTTCTCTAACTCAGAATCAGACCCAGGATCATGGAGGACATTACAGAGAAGTACTGACCTGTATGGTTGTGAATAAAGCACTTGTACTGAGAAATAACCTTATTATTTAGCTGCAGCAGTCTCTTTAGTGTCCTTCTGGGAGTCCTGTCTCACTCAGTTTCTACTTAACCCCCCCTTCCCCAATTAAAAAAGGCGCACGCTCAGAAGCTGGCATCGCCACGTCCCAAAACGCCTGGACTATTTAAATTAATCCCGTACAGTGTATGTAGAAACAGGGGAAAAAAAGGACAGTGGCTGATTTGTTGTTATTTCATTGCTTCACCTCCCCCCCAAAAAATGTAACAAAACGTGATCAAAAAGTAACACACTCCAAGTACACACTCCAAAATGGCATCAATAAAAACTGCAGATTGCCCCACAAAATATGAAATGTGCCCCTGAACATATCTGTAGACATAAACATAAAAGTGCTTGGGGTCAAAATATGGCAATGCAAATTTACATTGTTTTTATTACACAAGAAAAAATATAAAAATAACATTACATGTTAAAACACAGGAAAAAATATAAAAATATGGTATCGTTGTAAATCTTACTTAGGGCTCTTTCACACTTGCGTTGTCCGGATCCGTCGTGCACTCCATTTGCCGGAGGTTCCCGCCGGATCCGGAAAAACGCAAGTGAACTGAAAGCCTTTGAAGACGCGTTCAAAATGCGTTCAGTGTTACTATGGCAGCCAGGACGCTATTAAAGTCCTGGTTGCCATAGTAGTAGTGGGGAGCGGGGGAGCAGTATACTTACAGTCCGTGCGGCTCCCGGGGCGCTCCAGAATGACGTCAGAGCGCCCCATGCGCCCGGGGAGCCGCACGGACGGTAAGTATACTGCTCCCCCGCTCCCCACTACACTTTACCATGGCTGCCAGGACTTTAGCGTCCTTGCAGCCATGGTAACCATTCAGAAAAAGCTAAACGTCGGATCCGGCAATGCGCCGAAAACGACGTTTAGCTTAAGGCCGGATCCGGATTAATGCCTTTCAATGGGCATTAATTCCGGATCCGGCCTTGCGGCAAGTGTTCAGGATTTTTGGCCGGAGCAAAAAGCGCAGCATGCTACGGTATTTTCTCCGGTCAAAAAACTTTCCGGTCCGGAACTGAAGACATGCTGATGCATCCTGAACGGATTTCTCTCCATTCAGAATGCATTAGGATAAAACTGATCAGGATTCTTCCAGCATAGAGCCCCGACGACGGAACTCTATGCCGGAAGAAAAGAACGCAAGTGTGAAAGAGCCCTAACCAAGAGAATCTAAAACTATGATAAAATGGGGGGAAAAAAACAATTCTATGATGTGTAACTTGTTCCACAAAGAAGAAGCCCTCATAAGTTGAAGCGAAAAGTAAAATAAGTTATGACTCCAGGAAAGCAGTGTGTAAAAAAAAAAAATCACAGTCAGGTTAATAGCCAAGATGGATCAGTCATGAACTCCATTTAAAGTCAATGGGGGATGGATCCGTTTTCTATTGTGTCAGAGTTAGGCCTCATGAACACGACCGTATTTTTTCACAGTCCGCAAAACGGGGTTCTGTTTTTCCGTGATCCGTGACCGTTTTTTCGTCCGTGGGTCTTCCTTGATTTTTGGAGGATCCACGGACATGAAAAAAAAGTTGTTTTGGTGTCTGCCTGGCCGTGCGGAGCCAAACGGATCCGTCCTGAATTACAATGCAGGTCAATGGGGACGGATCCGCTTGACGTTAACACAATATGGTGCAATTGCAAACGGATCCGTCCCCATTGACTTTCAATGTAAAGTCTGGAGTCTCTTTTACACCACAGTTTTCTTCAATCCGATGGTATATTTTAACTTGAAGCGTCCCCATCACCATGGGAACGCCTCTATGTTAGAATATACTGTCGGATATGAGTTACATAGTAAAATCTCATATCCCACAGTATATTCTAACACAGAGGCGTTCCCATGGTGATGGGGACGCTTCTACAGGGAGTGCAGAATTATTAGGCAAGTTGTATTTTTGAGGATTAATTTTATTATTGAACAACAACCATGTTCTCAATGAACCCAAAAAACTCATTAATATCAAAGCTGAATATTTTTGGAAGTAGTTTTTAGTTTGTTTTTAGTTTTAGCTATTTTAGGGGGATATCTGTGTGTGCAGGTGACTATTACTGTGCATAATTATTAGGCAACTTAACAAAAAACAAATATATACCCATTTCAATTATTTATTTTTACCAGTGAAACCAATATAACATCCACGCTGTGGAGTACTTAGACGCGTGTGATGGAGCATTGTCCTGCATGAAAATCATGTTTTTCTTGAAGGATGCAGACTTCTTCCTGTACCACTGCTTGAAGAAGGTGTCTTCCAGAAACTGGCAGTAGGACTGGGAGTTGAGCTTGACTCCATCCTCAACCCGAAAAGGCCCCACAAGCTCATCTTTGATGATACCAGCCCAAACCAGTACTCCACCTCCACCTTGCTGGCGTCTGAGTCGGACTGGAGCTCTCTGCCCTTTACCAATCCAGCCACGGGCACATCCATCTGGCCCATCAAGACTCACTCTCATTTCATCAGTCCATAAAACCTTAGAAAAATCAGTCTTGACGTTTCAGCTTGTGTGTCTTGTTCAGTGGTGGTCGTCTTTCAGCCTTTCTTACCTTGGCCATGTCTCTGAGTATTGCACACCTTGTGCTTTTGGGCACTCCAGTGATGTTGCAGCTCTGAAATATGGCCAAACTGGTGGCAAGTGGCATCTTGGCAGCTGCACGCTTGACTTTTCTCAGTTCATGGGCAGTTATTTTGCGCCTTGGTTTTTCCACACGCTTCTTGCGACCCTGTTGACTATTTTGAATGAAACGCTTGATTGTTCGATGATCACGCTTCAGAAGCTTTGCAATTTTAAGAGTGCTGCATCCCTCTGCAAGATATCTCACTATTTTTGACTTTTCTGAGCCTGTCAAGTCCTTCTTTTGACCCATTTTGCCAAAGGAAAGGAAGTTGCCTAACAATTATGCACACCTGATATAGGGTGTTGATGTCATTAGACCACACCCCTTCTCATTACAGAGATGCACATCACCTAATATGCTTAATTGGTAGTAGGCTTTCGAGCCTATACAGCTTGGAGTAAGACAACATGCATAAAGAGGATGATGTGGTCAAAATACTCATTTGCCTAATAATTCTGCACTCCCTGTAGTTAGAATATACTACAAACTGTGTACATGACTGCCCCCTGCTGCCTGGCAGCACCCGATCTCTTACAGGGGGCCGTGATCAGCACAATTAACCTCCTCAGGTGCCGCACCTGAAGGGGTTAATTGTGCGTATCATAGCCCCCAGTAAGAGATCCGGGGCTGCCAGGCAGCAGGGGGCAGACCCCCCTCCCTCCCCAGTTTAAATTTCATTGGTGGCCAGTGCGCCCCCCCCCCCCCACCCTCCCTCTATTGCATTAATAACATTGGTGGCAGTGTGCGGCCTCCCTTCTCCCCCCCATCATTGGTGGCAGCAGAGTTCCGATCGGAGCCCCAGCGATTAAACTGGGACTCCGATCGGAAGTCTATGCCAGCCTCAGTGCCTCATCACATCTCCTGCCACAGTGCGCCGTGATTTGCCAGCCACACTGCCTCAACACATTAGAAGCCATAATGCCCCCTGACTATACCAGCCATGATTCCTCATCAAATTTACAGCAACAGTGCCCCCTGACTTTGCTAGCCAGATTGCCTCATCACATTAGCAGCCATAATTCCCTCTCACTATGCCAGTCTCAATGCCACCTGGCAACCACAGTGTCTCATCACATTGCAAGCCACCCAGTT
The DNA here is from genome assembly GCF_905171765.1 of Bufo bufo. Classification (NCBI taxonomy): domain Eukaryota; kingdom Metazoa; phylum Chordata; class Amphibia; order Anura; family Bufonidae; genus Bufo; species Bufo bufo. The sequence goes on from NC_053391.1 coordinate 318,082,447, forward strand.
TAATCGCTGGGGCTCCGATCGGAACTCTGCTGCCACCAATGATCGGGGGGGGAAGGGGGGAGAAGGGAGGCCGCATACTGCCACCAATGTTATTAATGCAATAGAGGGAGGGGGGGCCGGGGGAGGCCGCACACTGTGCCACCAATGATATTCAAACTGGGGAGGGGGGGGTCTGCCCCCTGCTGCCTGGCAGCCCCGGATCTCTTACAGGGGGCTATGATACGCACAATTAACCCCTTCAGGTGCAGCACCTGAGGGGTTAATTGTACGGATCACAGCCCCCTGTAAGAGATCGGGTGCTGCCAGGCAGCAGGGGGCAGTCATGTACACAGTTCTTTTTGTATATTCTAACTAGAAGCGTCCCCATCACTATGGGAACGCCTCTGTGTTAGAATATACTGTCGGATCTGAGTTTTCACGAAGTGAAAACTCAGCTCTGAAAAAGCTTTTATGCAGACGGATCTTCGGATCTGTCTATATGAAAGTAACCTACGGCCACGGATCACGGACACCAATCTTGTGTGCATCCGTGTTCTTTCACGGACCCATTGACTTGAATGGGTCCGTGAACCGTTGTCCGCCAAAAAAATAGGACAGGTCCTATTTTTTTGACGGACAGGATACACGGATCACAGTCTCGGCTGCAAAACGGTGTATTTTCCGATTTTTCCACGGACCCATTGAAAGTCAATGGGTCCGCGAAAAAAAAACGGAAAACGGCACAATGGCCACGGATGCACACAACGGTTGTGTGCATGAGGCCTTAAACAGATCCCTCCCCATTGACTTGCATTGTGGGTCATGACTGATCCGTCTTACTCCGCATCCCATGACGGAAAGAAAATCGCAGCGTTTTGCTCTCCGGTACGAGAACGCAACCAAACGAAACAGAATGCATTTTGGAGCATTCCGTTCTGTTCAGTTACATTTTGTCCCAATTGACAATGAATGAGACCCTATGACGGATCTCAATACCGGAAAATAGAAACGCTAGTGAGAAAGTAGCCTAAGACATATTGATGGGATATATCATAAATGTCTGATAGGTGAGGGTCCCACTTCTGTGACCCGCTCCCATCTCAAGAATAGGACCCTGTTGTGAATAATGAACAAACAAGCAACATTTTCTATATTCAGAAGTCCTATAGCACTTTAGGGAGAAGACACCATGCATGCACAGCCAACCCTCTATTTACTTCTGTGGAACTTCCAAAAATAGCCAAGCCAGTGCCAATCTGCACATGTCTAGCTTGCTTTCTATTCACGCGTGCCCCATCCCCCAATTGATATGCCATAGATGTCCAAATGAAAATACTCCTTTAATTACTTTACACAATTTAGCATAATCTACAAAAATGAAAATTCACTGGCCAATCCCACTATAAGATGACTATGAAAAATAGATTAAATAGGGCCCAATACTGGCTCCTGTGGTACCACACTAGTAATGGTGACCCATTCTCAGTATGTACCGGCAAAGTGAACTTGTCCACTTCTGCATGCTAACTTTACTGTGTAGAGACAAACCTGCTGATCTCATTACTCTGTCACTGCTGTGACAACATTCAAGGCTATGTACACCTTCGGAGGCAATATTTTTTCATGATTGCATGTCACTCATTCTTGGCTAAAAATCTTTTTTTCAATTGGCTTTTATTAAAAATATTGAGCTGTCCTGTCATAAAGGGTTAACTGTTTTTCTAGCTGTGTGACAGTACATTCACTGTGTACCAATCATCTACTAAACCTTATCTCTAAACTACTACAGATTATAAACACTTATTTAAGCCACATTTTTATCAGTAAGATAAGAACTGAGCTATAATGAGTGTTTAAAATGTCAGAGAGTAGAGATAAGGAGTCCGTCTGTTCCTGGTCTGACTGAAAAGAAATCCAAAGGGTGCTATTACATACCTCCCAACTTTGGAAAAGCCCAAGGAGGGATAAAATAAGCCACGCCTCTAACTCATGCCCAAATCCTGCCTAGTCCTCTTCATCTCTGAAGATGCAATGAGAGCCCCGGCAGTTGAATGGTGGAGCAAGGAGCGGATGGCTCCTGCTTCACCATTGCACTCAACTGTCCATGCATCCTAAGTAGGGATGAGTGAACTTCATATATTTGTGTTTGGGTTGGGGTATATGCTGAATTACCACGGACCATAACGCAATTCCATGCCTCTAAAGGCACCCCGTTATGCATTCCGTCATAAAAATTGCGTTATGCTCCGTGGTAACGGAATCCATAATGCAATTCAGCATATACCCCAACCCGAACTTCAAAATATGAAGTTCGCTCATCCCTAATCCTGAGGACACAGAGACAGTTGAGAGCAGGACATTACGCAGCTGCCCCAGGATGGCAGGACAGCGACAGAAACCTGGAACTGTCATGCTGGGTCTGGGACAGTTGGGAGGTATGTAGAGCCCATCATTATACACACACTTTTCTTGTGTACAGTCTCACTGATTGTGAAGTCAATACAAATAATGAATACATGAATAAGTCAGCGCCATTTCTCTATTACTATCATTAGATTTAAATTCCAACACTGACTCTGCACTAATATAACTAATTAATGCTAATTAATTAATTGCTAATGAATATAACAGAGGGATGATGCAGATCTATGGTTAACAGATAGGTGGTGATTTTACAGGGTGTGTTATATAGGGAGGAGAGGTCGGGACACTCTTATCACTCCTGACCAGTGACCACTGTATGTTCAGTGACTGCTGCTTTGTCATCTCTCTGCCCCTGCACCGCACACGGGTCACTGTGCCTGAGCTCAGCGAGGTGCTGTCTCCAGACGCACATAGTGGCCACCCCTGCCCTGTTGCTGTGGAAGAGAGCAGGAGCGTATTATCTAGTGAAGAAAACATTAGTTCACTTGCTCAGCGTGACGTGCTGACGCGGGCTGCAATGCACCGTGAAGAGGGGGAGTGGCCAATGGGAGAACAGGGCTCAGCACATAGCAGGACATTCAGCAGACTGCCCGGGACAGCGGGACACAGCCTGAAAGTCGAGACTGTCTCGTTGGATCCGGGACAGTTGGGAGCTATGCTATTAGAGCATGTCAGGTCTGTATAGAAAAAAGGACACCATATTTTTAACAAAGACCAATGAAATTTTTTTTTTTAGCTCAAATCGAGTACAAAGCAATAATAATGATAATAAAAAAATTGCCCCCAAAGATGTACATAGCCTTTAACCCCTTAGGGACCGGGCTCACTTTCACCTTAAGGACCAGGCCATTTTTTTGCAAATCTGACCAGTGTCACTTTATGTGGTGATAAAAACGCTTTTGACTTATCCAGGCCATTCTGAGATTGTTTTTTCGTCACATATTGTACTTCACGACACTGGTAAAATGGAGTAAAAAAAAATACCAAAAATTTTTGAGTTTCAATTTCTCTACTTTTATAATACATAGTAATACCTACAAAAATTTACATTCCCCATATGTCTACTTCATGTTTGGATCATTTTGGGAATGATATTTTATTTTTTGGGGATGTTACAAGGCTTAGAAGCTTAGAAGCAAATCTTGACATTTTTCAGAAGTTTTGTAAAACCCACTTTTTAAGGACCAGTTCAGGTCTGAAGTCACTTTGTAAGGCTTACATAATAGAAACCACCCAAAAATGACCCCATTCTAGAAACTACACCCCTCAAGGTATTCAAAACTGATTTTACAAACTTTGTTAACCCTTTAGGTGTTCCACAAGAATTAATGGAAAATAGAGATACAATTTCAAAATTTCACTTTTTTGGCAGATTTTCCATTTTAATTATTTTTTTCCAGTTACAAAGCAAGAGTTAACAGCCAAACAAAACTCAATATTTATGGCCCTGATTCAGTAGTTTACAAAAACACCCCATATGTGGTCGTAAACTGATGTACGGGCACATGGCAGGGCGCAGAAGGAAAGTAATGGAATACCGTTTTTGGAAGGCAGATTTTGCTGGACTGATTTTTTGTTATTTCCAACAGTCATCTGACAGGTTAGATCATGTGGTATTTTTATAGAGCAGGTTGTCACGGACGCGGCGATACCTAATATGTATACTATTTTTTCATTTATGTAAGTTTTACACAATAATATCATTTTTGAAACAAAAAAAATCATGTTTTAGTGTCTCCATAGTCTGAGAGCCATAGTTTTTTCAGTTTTTGGGCGATTATCTTGGGTAGGGTATTATTTTTGCGGGATGAGATAACGGTTTGATTGGCACTATTTTGGGGTGCGTATGACTTTTTGATTGCTTGGTATTACACTTTTTGTGATGTAAGGTGACAAAAAATTTCATTTTTTACACCGTTTTTTTTTTTTTTTACGGTGTTCATCTGAGGGGTTCGGACATGGGATATTTTTATAGAGCAGGTTATTATGAACGCAGCGATACCTATTATGTATACTTTTTTTAATTTACTTAAGTTTTACATAATAACAGCTTTTTTAAAACAATGATGTTTTAGTGTCTCCATATTCTGAGCCACAGTTGTTTAGGTTTTTTTTGGGCGATTGTTTTAGGTAGAGGCTTATTTTTTGCGGGATGAGGTGATGGTTAGATTGGTACTATTTTGGTGGGCATATGCCTTTTTGATCGCTTGCTATTACACTTTTTGTGATTTAAGGTGGCAAAAAATTGTTTATTTAGCACAGTTTTTATTTTTTACGGTGTTCATCTGAGGGGTTAGGTCATGTGATATGTTTATAGAGCCGGTCGATACGGACGCGGTGATACCTAATATGTCTACTTCCCCCCCCCCCCCCCCCTATTTTTTACCAATTTTTTACCAATTTTTTTTTACTTTATTTGGGGGAAATTACGTTTTAGTTTTTTTTTTACTTGAAACTTTAAATTTTTGGGGGGGAAAACTTTATTTTTTCAACTTTTTTTTCACTTTATTTTTTGTCCCACTTTGGTACTTCAACTTTTGGGGGTCTAATCCCCTTTACAATGCATTTCAATACTTCTGTATTGGAATGCATTGGATGTATGAGTAATACAGTGTGTATTACTCATACAGCTTCCTACCTGTGAGATCCAGGGGGCTGGATCTCACAGGCTCTTCACCGGAAGGCAGCGCCGATGCCTTCCATGCCATCGGGTCCCCATTACAGCCGCACGGTGACCCGATGGCACAGCCGACCGCCCTCCGCAGCAACCTGTAAACGCCGCAAACCGCAGGTCTGAATCGATCGCCGATGGGGGGGGGGGGGGGTCACGGGACCCCCACGTGCATTGTCCAAGGGTGCAGCGCGGTGGTGATAAGAACTACACATGACGTACCGGTACGTCATGTGTCCTTAAGTACCAGGACATCATGACGTACCGATGCGTCATATGTCCCCAACAGGTTAAGCAGGTTTAGAGTTCTGACCTGCCAAACTCTGCAATGCACCCTAGTGATGAGAGTGAGAGGAGTCAGATGAAGTTGCCCCAATGCACAACGAGAAAGAAAACTGTCAGCCATCTATAACATTGTATGTGGTTGTCAGGCTACCGTAGGAATTGTTTTTTTATTAATGAGTTATCAACCTAACTGGCTTCAAAACAGCTGCAGAAATAATACCTGTCTCTCAGATGACACCTTTGCCCTGGTTTTTTTATTCTTCATTAGCTTCCAGTTATCTGGATAGGTCATCAATATCAGACTGGCGTGGTTCTCACACCCGGGACTCCCGTCGATCAGCTGTTAGAAGAGGCCGGCGCTCTGTGAGTGCAAAGGCCTCTTCCTAAGGCCTCATGCACACGACCGTATGTATTTTGCGATCCGCAAAAAATACGGATGACGTCCGTGTGCAGCTGGCACACAGCTGGCCCCTAATAGAATAGTACTATCCTTGTCTATAATGCGGACAATAATAGGACATGTTCTATTTTTTTGCAGAATGGAAATACGGACATACGGAAACTGAATTTTTTTTTTGCGGACCCATTGAAATAAATTGTTCCGTATACGGTCGGCAAAAAAAAACGGAACAGAGAAGGAAAGAAAATAGGTTTGTGTGCATGAGGCCTAAGCCATATGATGTCACCATACTTCGGTCATGTGGCCTAGTTGCAGCTCAGCCCCATTCAAGTGAATGAGGCTGAGCTGCAATACCAAGCACTGCCACTATACATATGTACAGTCGTGGCCAAAAGTTTTGAGAATTAGATAAATATTGGAAATTGGAAAAGTTGCTGCTTAAGTTTTTATAATAGCAATTTGCATATACTCCAGAATGTTATAATGAGTGATCAGATGAATTGCATAGTCCTTCTTTGCCATGAAAATTAACTTAAAGGGTTTCTATCACTTCGTTTCACATATTTAGCTGTCAGACACTAGCGATCCGCTAGTGTCTGCTCTGCCCAACCATCCTAATATAATAGCTTTTGGGGCAGCCGTTTTGCTAAAAAAAGAACTTTTATTAATATGCTAATGAGCCTCCGTCTACCTTCAGAAACTGCCGCCGCCCAGCGCGTCCCTCTAGCCCGCCCATCTCCTCCTGAATGCGATCCTCCCCGTGCGCGTCTGTATTCGGCGCATGCGCAGTGAATGTCTGACCGCTTCCCTGCTCAGACATCTCCACTGCGCCTGTTCCTCGGAGCACTATGACGTCATCGCGCAGGCGCAGTGGAGATGTCTGAGCAGGGAAGCGGTCAGACATTCACTGCGCATGCGCCGAATACAGGCGCTCGCAGGGAGGATCGCATTCAGGAGGAGATGGAGGGACGCGCTGGGCAGCGGCAGTTTCTGAAGGTAGACGGAGCCTCTAGGTGCTAATGACGCCCCCATAGCAGCTAGAAGCTCATTAGCATATTAATAAAAGTTCTTTTTTTATCAAAACGGCTGCCCCAAAAGCAATTATATTAGGATGGTTGGGCAGAGCAGACACTAGCGGATCGCTAATGTCTGACAGCTAAATATGTGAAATGAAGTGATAGAAACCCTTTAATCCCCAAAAAAACTTTCCACTGCATTTCATTGCTGTCATTAAAGGACCTGCTGAGATCATTTCAGTAATCATCTTGTTAACTCAGGTGAGAATGTTGACGAGCACAAGGCTGGAGATCATTATGTCAGGCTGATTGGGTTAAAATGGCAGACTTGACATGTTAAAAGGAGGGTGATGCTTGAAATCATTGTTCTTCCATTGTTAACCATGGTGACCTGCAAAGAAACGCGTGCAGCCATCATTGCGTTGCATAAAAATGGCTTCACAGGCAAGGATATTGTGGCTACTAAGATTGCACCTCAATCAACAATTTATAGGATCATCAAGAACTTCAAGGAAAGAGGTTCAATTCTTGTTAAGAAGGCTTCAGGGCGTCCAAGAAAGTCCAGCAAACGCCAGGATCGTCTCCTAAAGAGGATTCAGCTGTGGGATCGGAGTGCCACCAGTGCAGAGCTTGCTCAGGAATGGCAGCAGGCAGGTGTGAGCGCATCTGCACGCACAGTGAGGCGAAGACTTTTGGAAGATGGCCTGGTGTCAAGAAGGGCAGCAAAGAAGCCACTTCTCTCTAAAAAAAACATCAGGGACAGATTGATCTTCTGCAGAAAGTATGGTGAATGGACTGCTGAGGAATGGGGCAAAGTCATATTCTCCGATGAAGCCTCTTTCCGATTGTTTGGAGCATCTGGAAAAAGGCTTGTCCGGAGAAGAAAAAGTGAGCGCTACCATCAGTCCTGTGTCATGCCAACAGTAAAGCATCCTGAGACCATTCATGTGTGGGGTTTCTTCTCATCCAAGGGAGTGGGCTCACTCACAATTTTGCCCAAAAACACAGCCATGAATAAAGAATGGTACCAAAATACCCTCTAACAGCAACTTCTTCCAACAATCCAACAACAGTTTGGTGAAGAACAATGCATTTTCCGGCACGATGGAGCACCGTGCCATAAGGCAAAAGTGATAACTAAGTGGCTCGGGGACCAAAACGTTGACATTTTGGGTTCATGGCCTGGAAACTCCCCAGATCTTAATCCCATTGAGAACTTGTGGTCAATCCTCAAGAGGCGGGTGGACAAACAAAAACCCACTAATTCTGACAAACTCCAAGAAGTGATTATGAAAGAATGGGTTGCTATCAGTCAGGAATTGGCCCAGAAGTTGATTGAGAGCATGCCCAGTCGAATTGCAGAGGTCCTGAAAAAGAAGGGCCAACACTGCAAATACTGACTATTTGCATAAATGTCATGTAATTGTCGATAAAAGCCTTTGAAACGTATGAAGTGCGTGTAATTATATTTCACTACATCACAGAAACAACTGAAACAAAGATCTAAAAGCAGTTTAGCAGCAAACTTTGTGAAAACTAATATTTGTGTCATTCTCAAAACTTTTGGCCACGACTGTACAGCACAGTGCTTGGAAAGCTGCCGGGAGTCTGCATCACTAACCAGAGCTCCAGTGAGCGCAGCAGCTACCTGAAACAGCAAATCAGCGGGGAGCCGGGACTCGGACCCTGGAAATGTGATAATGGTGACCTGTCCTAAGGATAGGCCATTATTATCAATTCCTGGATAACCCTTTCAGATGACTTTCTAAATAATCTTCATTGAATATTTCCTACGATCATACTTCTACAGTGTGTGTGAGTCCTTTCCCTAGGTGGTGGCGTGGCTGGATCGGACATGAATCTCACCCTATCGTCTCCTAGAATTCTAGAAACATGAAAACATACATGGCAAAGGTGTGTGTAAAAGAGGCAGTAGATAAGGAGGATAGCACACATAAGGCAGTTTTCTGTCAGCAGATTTGCACCTATGACACTGACTGACCTGTTGCACATGTACTTGGCAGCTGAAGACATCTGTGTTGGTCCCATGTCCATATGTGCTCGCAGTACTGAGAAAGATTATGTTTTATTATATGCAAATGAGCCTCTAGGAGCAATGGGGGTGTTGTCGTTACACCTAGAGGCTCTGCACTCTCTGTAGCTACCGCGCTCTCTCCACTTTGATTGACAGGGCCAGGCAGTGAAAACATCTTCACACCTGCCTGGCCTTGTCAATCAAGTGCAGAGAGAGCAGAGCAGGGGCGTAACTATAGGGGAAGCAGGGGAAGCGGCTGCTTTGGGGCCCTGAACCCAAAGGGGCCCATCCAGGAGGACTAAAAGATTTTGTCAGGGCCCCCTCAACAGTATTACACAATGAAATGATATACAGCGACAGTATAGACAGTGTAAGAACAGCTGCCGGGCCTGGTCTGAGAGAGCGATCTTTACTAGCCACAGGAATGGGGGCGGCATGAAAGGAAGGGGTTGCGAAAAAATTACTGGGGGAGGGGGGCCCCATTTAAAAATATGCTGTGGGGCCCAGTCATTTCTAGCTACGCCACTGGAGCAGAGCCTCAGCAATACCCCCCAGTTACTCCTAGAGGATCATGCATCAGGTCAGCCAGTTTCATAGGAACAAATCTGCTGACATGTCCTGGACACACAGATCCATCATATATTATTGGGAGGGGCACACACACCAGAAAAGCCTGAAACTCTGAGCAGATTGCAAACCGAATATTATGAGGCATAAGGCCTAAGGATAGGCATAAGGCCATCCTTCATATAAGATAGGGCCGGGGGCTATCCATAGTATTCAGTATATTGGGCAGACTAGATGGGCCAAATGGTTCTTATCTGCCGACACATTCTATGTTTCTATGTTTCTATGAGGTCTAAAAATTAATGAACAATGAAGATTTCAGACTAAGGCCACATTCACATAAACGTATTTTGTTTCTGTGTCTGTTCAGTTTTTTTTTGCGGATTGGATGAGGAGGACCCATTCATTTCAATGGGTCCGGGGGAAAAAATGTGGACAGAACACTGTGTGCTGTCTGCATCTGTATGTCTGTTCCAAAGCCCTGCAAAAAAGATAGAACATGTCCTATTCTTGTCTGTTTTGCGGACAAGGATAGGCATTGTTACTAAGGATCCGCAAAAAAAACGGATGCAACACGATTGTCACATGGACGTCATCCTTATTTTTTGCGGATCCGCATCTTGCCGACCGCAAAATACATACGGTTGTGTGAATGTAGTCTAAAACTGAGTTCCCCTTTTTTTTTTTTTTTTTTTAAGGTAGCCACTTATATATGTACCGTACAAATCATTTTTCCAGGTCTAATGTATTCACAGCCATTAAATTATTCTATCATAAGTGGCCCTGCAAAGTTCAGAGGCTGTCCGTGAGTCACAGCAAACCATGAGAAGCACTTGATACTTACGCACAGATCTAGCTTTCTCTAGCCATTGGGTTAGTGATACTTCAGGATAATCATTTCGACGGTTATTACAATTTATTGATATTATTGCGGTCATAACCCCATCAATCTGCCTGCAATATAGCCAGTAAATACAATACGTTCATTTCTGATGATTTGCCACCATTAATAATGTGCTGAGAGTTTAATGATCAACATTTGTATATAGAAAGTAATAATGAAACCCAGTGAAAACATCCATTTTGCTGGGAGAATAAAGATTCATGCACAGAGGCGTACAAAGATATTATAGGGCTCCATAGCAAAACTTAGTAAATCTGTCCCATACAGCTCTAAATCCTCTGCTTCCCCTCACACAGTATATTATAAAACTGGAAGCCTGAAGCCACCATTAGGGGGAGCCTAGGGGTTACTCGGTGCACAGAAAATGCATACAGTTACCATTAAACTCAATGCATACTGTAAAATCTCTATGCCCTGAGCTCACCTTATTGGCTGTTTTATGTCTGGAAGCAGAAGTACAGCGCAGGGCTCCATAGTAAGTACCACTGTTCATGGGATTGTTTTGCACGAGCTCATTGGAAACACATCAAGTCACCCTCAGGCAATACTTTAGGCTACCTATTTAGGCATTCTTTTACCTTGAAAACGCCCAGTAACAGGAATATTTCCTTCTACTTCCAGGATGAGAACTGCTGCTATTTCTGGACCTCGGATGGCCATTTCCTGACCTGTGCTGGTTCACCTGTTGGCAGCATGGCGTCCGCCACTCCTTAGTGGGTGCTGTGGGTGTTGCCCTTCTGCGTGCAATTCAGCAGTAGCTCCTCTCAGCCACCTTCGTTTTTTAGCCAAAGTGCACTGAGTGGCTGACTGTTTCTTAGTAAAGTGATTTAAGGACAAGCAGAAACCACCAGTAGAAATATCCAGAAACCTGTTATTAGTGACCGCACTGGCTTCAGCTGTGAATGGGACCACTTCACTGTACTGTGAACATGTCGGAGGTTTGCTAAGTATTTTTAGAAAGTTCCGCTTAAAAAAAAAAAGTAATGTTTGGGATATTTAAGGAATCCGAATGTTAAATGTTCCCTGTAAAGACAAGTGAATCACTCTCATTGGTACAAGAGCATCTGTAATGTATTGAGAAAACTACCGTAATTACGGACATATTAGTTAAAGGGGTTCCCCGAGCTCAAAAAAACAATCCTAAGATTAAGCAAATATTTAAATCTAGCACCCGGTTCTCTACCATTTCCTGTTGACACAGCATGTCAACAACAACAGGAAGTGTTTGCGCAGCCATTCATAGGCGCGGAGTGACTAATTAAAAATCTAAAAACACTTATAGGTTCTTTTACATGGACTGGTGTGTCAGGCAATTACTGGGAACAAATTAAAAGGAACCTGTAACCGGGATTTTGTGTATAGAGCTGAGGACATGGGTTGCTAGATGGCCGCTAGCACATCCGCAATATCCAGTCCCCATAGCTCTGTGTGCTTTTATTGTGTAAAAAAACTATTTGATACAGATCCAAATTAACCTGAGATGTGTCCTGTTCCTGACTCATCTCAAGTTAACTTGCATATGTATCAAATCGTTCTTTTTTACACAATAAAAGCACACAGAGCTATGGGGACTGGATATTGCGGATGTGCTAGCGGCCATCTAGCAACCCATGTCCTCAGCTCTATACACAAAATCCCGGTGACAGGTTCCCTTTAAACCTTCCTGACAATGGTTTTTGGTGCCGGTAGAACGACAGGATCACCTGGTGAAGGAGCCTTTGTTCATTCATCACGTGATCGCCATCACCTTTTAGAGTACTTTCACACTAGCGGCTGTTCACCCTGTCGGATCCGTCCTGCCGCTATTTCACCATATAGCCGCTCCGTCCCCATTGACTATAATGGGGACGGGGGCGGCGCTCCAGCGCAGCACGGCAGTGCACGGCGAAAGGCCGCCGAACTAAAACTACGACATGTCAGACTTTTTAGTCCGACGGCCTCTCGCCGTGCACTGCCGTGCTGTGCTGGAGCTCCGCCCCCATCCCCATTATAGTCAATGGGGACGGAGCGGCGGTCCAGCGGCACGGCAAAATAGCGGTAGGACGGATCCGACAGATTGAACAGCCTGTCGGATCCGTCCTGCCGCTCGTGTGAAAGTACTCTTACACAGACCAATAATCAGGAACGAGTGTTTATACAAACTCTAATCCCTGATAATTAGCCTCATTTTATCGGTGTGTGCAAAAGGACATTTAAAGGTTTTGTCTGACTCTTTATTGGCTGATCATTTCCTGTTTGTCTAGAGAAAACAGGAAGTAGAGACTGGCGTAGAGACTGGCGTAGAAACAGAACGTGTCAGAACCAAAGCAGCAGGAGACCAGTAAGGGTACTTTCACACTTGCGATTTTCTTTTCCGGCATAGAGTTCCGTCACAGGGGCTCTGAATGGAGAGTAATCCATTCAGGATGCATCAGGATGTCTTCAGTTCAGTCATTTTGACTGATCAGGCAAAAGAGAAAACCGCAGCATGCTACGGTTTTATCTCCGGCGAAAAAAACTGAAGACTTGCCTGAATGCTGGATCCGGCATTTTTTCCCATAGGAATGTATTAGTGCCGGATCCGGCATTCAGAATACCGGAATGCCGGACCCGTTCTTCCGGTCTGTGCATGCGCAGACTGAAAAAAAGGTGAAAAAAATAAATGCCGGATCCGTTTTTGCCGGATGACACCGGAAAGACGGATCCGGCATTTCAATGCATTTTTTTCGACTGATCAGGCATTTTTAAGACTGATCAGGATCCTGATCAGTCTTACTAATGCCATCAGTTGGCATACGTTTTGCCTGATCCGGCAGGCAGTTCCGGCGACGGAACTGCTTGCCGGATCTCTCTGCCGCAAGTGTGAAAGTACCCTAAGGTAACTATAACTTATTTTATTATTCTACACACTTTTAACCAGAAAAATTAAAAGACCAGACAACCCCTTTAATTTTTAACATTTGAAGCAATTGTTTTTTTAAGTAAACAGGTGACAGTAGAGGGGAAAGGGATGTGTCACTAGGAAACAATAGTGCAGCCACTGCATGTATACGCATAGTTTTAAATCATAAATTTACTTTTGGTAAGCCAAGGGTCAGTATGCTCTCGGATGTTACAGAGCTATTTATGGAGCAATAACCAAGTATTACTTCTAATATTGGAATTACTCTTATATTAGAGCACTTATGTGCAGTGGCAAGAGAATCTAACTCCCAGTGCCTTGCTCACACCCTGCTAAAGGGCACCTGTCAGCAGATTTGTACCTATGACACTGGCTGACCTGTTACATGTGCACTTGGCAGCTGAAGTCATCTGTGTTGGTCCTATGTTCATATGTGCCTGCATTGCTGAGAAAAATTATGTTTTAATAAATGCAAATAAGTCGCTAGGAGCAATGTCTTGAGTGTCAATCAAAATGCAGAGGGTGCAGCAGTTGGAGAGAACGAAGCCTCTAGGTGTAATGGTAATGCCCCCATTGCTCCTAGAGGTTTATAGGTACAAATCTGCTGACAGATGTCCTTTGAAAGCTACAGGTTGTTTTACAACTGTAAGGCCTCTTTCACACGGGCGTTGCGGGAAAATGTGCGGGTGCATTGCGGGAAAACCCGCGATTTTTCCGCGCGAGTGCAAAACATTGTAATGCGTTTTGCACTCGCGCGAGAAAAATCACGCATGTTTGGTACCCAAACCCGAACTTCTTCACAGAAGTTCGGGCTTGGGATCGGTGTTCTGTAGATTGTATTATTTTCCCTTATAACATGGTTGCTAGGAGACGATCGGGATGGAGACCCGATCATTATTATTTTCCCTTATAACATGGTTTTAAGGGAAAATAATAGCATTCTGAATACAGAATGCAAAGTAAAATAGCGCTGGAGGGGTTAAAATAAATAAATAATTTAACTCACCTTAGTCCACTTGATAGCGCAGCCCGGCATCTCCTTCTGTATTCTTTCTTCAGGACCTGGGTAAAGGACCTGTGGTGATGTCACTCCGGTCATCACATGATCCATCACATGATCTTTTACCATGGTGATGAATCATGTGATGGACCATGTGACGACCGGAGTGACGTCACCACAGGTCCTTTACCCAGGTCCTGAAGAAAGAATACAGAAGGAGATGCTGGGCTGCGCTATCAAGTAGACTAAGGTGAGTTAAATCTTTTTTTTTTTTCTTTTAACCCCTCCAGCGCTATTTTACTTTGAATTCTGTATTCAGAATGCTATTATTTTCCCGTATAACCATGTTATAAGGGGAAATAATAATGATCGGGTCTCCATCCCGATCGTCTCCTAACAACCGTGAGTGAAAATCGCACCGCATCCGCACTTGCTTGCGGATGCTTGCAATTTTCACGCAACCCCATTCCCTTCTATGAGGCCTGCGTTGCGTGAAAAACGCAGAATATAGAGCATGCTGCGATTTTCACGCAACGCACAAGTGATGCGTGAAAATCACCGCTCATGTGAACAGCCCCATAGAAATGAATGGGTCGGTATTCAGTGCTGGTGCAATGCGTTCACCTCATGCATCGCATCCGCGCGGAATACTCGCCCGTGTGAAAGGGGCCTAAGGGCTCATGCCCACAAACATAAGGGCTCTGTGCCCGTGCTGCGTACCGCAAATTGCGGTAAGCAATGCACGAGCACCGACCGTGGGGCAGCCGCATGCTGATCGCGGACCAATTCACTTTTATGGGGTCCGCGATCCGCATCCGACGGTTGCACTACTTTTTTGCTGTGCGGAGGCACGGCCAGAAACACCATGGAGGCACTCCGTAGTGCTTCCGTGGGGTTCCGATCCGTGCTTCCGCACTGCATCTCCGGGTTTGTGAACCCATTGAATGGGTCGACATCCGTGATGCGGGATGCAGACGGCAGGTGCCCCGTGTGTATGAGCCCTTAGCTGTGCCTGTTGTGCTACAGGCAGAATACAGGCAGCTACAAACAGTACCTTGTTATCACGTAGCTTACTAGAGAAGATGGGGATCCACTGGGTTGTATGGATTTGACTTCCAGAAATGAAACTGGAATCTAAGTCTAAGGGTCCATTCACACGTCTGCAAAATGGGTCCGCATCCGCTCTGCAATTTTGCGGAACAGGTGTGGACCCATTAATTTTCAATGGGGCATGGGGACCCATTTTCAATGGGGCATATGCGGATCCGCACTTCTGTTCCGCAAAAAAATAGAACATGTCCTATTCTTGTCCGCAATTGCAGACAAGAAAAGGCATTTTCTATGAGAGTGCCGGCGATGTGCGGTCCGCAAAATGCGGAACGCACATTGCCAATGTCCATGTTTTGCAGATCCGCAAAACACATACGGATGTGTAAATGGGCCCTAAGGGATTCCCCTGTGTCTACCCTTTAGCCCCCTATGTATATACAGAGAACTGGACTTCGCTACAGGGAATCCCCAGGTCACTAACCAGGAGTAGTCTCCATTTTTAACAGCTGATGAAGAAACTGAGCAGATGACACCAGGACGCGGCACAAAATCAGCAAGCAGAACACACAGATGAGGCCGGGTACACCTCACCGTTTAGTCAGAAGCACAGAAAACTAAACAAAAAAACGGATCCTGTATTTTAAGCATCCGTTACGCTCAGTTATGCACATTTTGCATTCATTTTAGCCATTTTCCGTCTAAGATCTGTTGTTTTAGAGGGAATTACACTGCTCATCACACTGCAATGTCAACTGCAAGCAGGTAAACAGTGAAGAGAATGCAGAGTTTGCACTGTATTCCCTTCATACAGCTGATCGGCCGGGGTTCCAGAGTCAGACCCCCGCTGATCTGATATTGATGACCTTTCATAAGGATAGGTCATTAATATAGGAAACCGGCCAATCCCTTTAACACCTAAGTAAGCAAGACTTTCGTCTCCGCTCAAAAATCATGTTCTGAGCGGACACCGAATGGACCCCATTATAGTCTATGGGGTCTTTAGGCTCTGTTACGCTCAGTTAGGTCTCAGTTATCTGCAGAATCCGTCCTTTCCGTTCTCCTGCTCCACAACGGAGCCGGAGAACGGAAAGGAGAAACGATGATGTGGAAGGAGCCTTAGTGTACTATCTGCTATCTATCTGTTGATGATCAGATTTTCATGTTGCAGTACTTTAGGCTTAAATAAATTATTTTATGTCTGGTACAGCAGCTTAGCTACAATGATGTCAATGTTGCTGAGCCGCAATACCGCACACAACCTGTAGACAGGTGTGGCACTATATTTAGAAGAAAGCAGCTGTGGTTTCCTAATCTCGGAAGCCCCTTTTAAAATAAAGGCTTGTTTTGTAGGCAGCTACTGAAGACAGAAATGCTGTGCGTGCCTTGTAAACACCTCAGTAGTGCTAAAAATGAGCGCAGATGTGTATATTCTAGGCTTGTATTGTGCAGCCCTGCGGTAAAGCCAGCCTGTGCCCACAGGGAATGGTTAATGGCAGCACGAGAAGGCTGTTTACTAACAGAAAGCGCTCTCTGCATCATAGCCAAGTATGTCGGACTTGGAACAACTCCAACAGTCGTATAGGTGGGGGATAAAATGCATTATCCAGAGGGAGAGCGGCTTCTTATTGCTAGAGGTCATGGATATCATAAGCCATAAGCCTGTCTGAGCAGGGGCAAGGAGTCTTATAATATGTTGGCAGTGAGGGGAAGAAGGACTTTCAGGACACTGCTGCTTTATATACACCCTATAAACAAGGTGTAAAATACATAAACATATAATACATATTTTTATATATATAGTATTATTATGTTATTAGTTGCAGCAGGATCATTGCTAATCACCAACATAATAAAATAATGGGATTTCAGATTGGCGTCTAACAACAAAGACCCAATTCTTCACTGAACGTTACCAGACAATGTATGTGTATATACATGCATACATAGAAGGGAACCTCGAATGCCAACCAATCATATCGCCATCCCATGTGTCACATCATGGAGTGCACAACATACGGCTATATTAATACTGACACATGTATGAGGAGGCAAAAAACACCATTTTTTCCCATGTGGGTCCCTTTAACCCTGCGCTCGCTGAAAGGTTGTCTGAGGACAACCCTGGGTATGAGTGGCTGCTGCCTCCTTAATGAGATGCAGTTCTCCCTGAGAGGTAGAGAAGATGCTAAATTGGAGAATCATTGTCATGTCTCCATAGCAACAGTGTCATGGAACTGATACTGCATCCACGTTGTCATGGCAACAGAATCCCATTTAACCCTTTGCTCTAAAAAAAAAAATATAAAGATTCTCACAAAGCATATTTGTAGACCATGATTAATAATAAACTGGGACTATATAAACCGTCAATGAGGAGTACAATGGGGATCAATCCAAGTCTCTCATCTTTCACGATTTAATATGAAACAGTTTAAGTAAAACCTCCCGTGGCCAAAGGTGAATCACAGGATGGCGTGCAAGGCGGCATCAAGGAATTTGACATACACAAATAGCACCGGCTTAGAAGTAAAAAAAACGGAGAAAGCTGTAAACATCCTAGTAACTGGGGGCAGCTTGAGGCAAGCACAGATGTGAAGGGGCTACATTTATATACAGGGAGGGAAAGCTATATATAGGCAACGAAAACCAGAACATCCTTAAAATAGATATGATTCATGTGTTTTCAGCCTTGGTTCACCTCTTACCAGGGTTTGGGGTTTAAAGGTAGCTATAGGAAATGAGGGCTTTTTTTAGACTTGAGAGAAATGAGTAATGTGACAGTTTACAGAGGCCGCTGGCACCATCCACACCTGTACGTGGCATGTAAACCTCCCAAATTGCACTTCAAAAATGTCCACCGCTCCGCCTCACTGGAGGAGACACTAAAAGGAAGATCCCACTGAGTACAATGGCTCAGTGTCCTCTACAGTCTGGCATTTATATGTAGTCATTGTCATTAGTCATGCTAGTAGTGCCAGGGGTTTCCATAATGGGCAGTTTACCCACACCCAGATATCTGCGGTCAAAAAAGCATGCTGCGGTTTTATCTCCGGCCAAAAAAAAACTGAACACTTGCCGGAATTTTCTTTCCATAGGAATGTATTAGTGCCGGATCCGGCATTCAAACTGCCGGCATTGACTGATCCAGT
The DNA here is from genome assembly GCF_905171765.1 of Bufo bufo. Lineage (NCBI taxonomy): Eukaryota > Metazoa > Chordata > Amphibia > Anura > Bufonidae > Bufo > Bufo bufo. Next base: position 318,100,808 of record NC_053391.1, read on the forward strand.
ATTCCGGTCTGCGCATGCGCAGACCTTTAAAAATTTGAAAAAATAAATACTGGATCCGTTTTGCCAGATGACACCGGAAAAACGGATCCGGTATTGCAAAGCATTTTTCTGACTGATCAGGATCCTGATAAAGGAGTATGATCAGTTGCAACAAGAATTTAAAATATCCAAGACCCTTTTTTATGTCTACCTGCAGATAATGCCATACGGACTCATGAGCAACAGGGGGCGATAGCACCTGCTGCGAAGTATCCCGTTATAGATCTTACCGCATCGCATGGAGACACTAATGGAGTAATTTCACTTCACTACTGGAGTCTCATGGAGGCACAATGTAAAAAATGCCCACTGCAACTATATGACAAGTGGCATCGAGACGTTACTGACTTGACAGTGAAACTATGGGAGAACGTGTTAGGCTGGTTTCACACGGGCGTTGCGTGAAAAGGTACGGGTGCGTTGCGGAAACATGCACGATTTTTCCGTGCAAGTGCAAAACATTGTAATGCGTTTTGCACGCGCGTGAGAAAAATCGGCATGTTTGGTACCCAAACCCGAACTTCTTCACAGAAGTTCGGGTTTGGGTTAGGTATTCTGTAGATTGTATTATTTTCCCTTATAACATGGGTATAAGGGAAAATAATAGCATTCTGAATACAGAATGCATAGTACAATAGGGCTGGAGGGGTTAAAAAAAAAATGTTTTTCAAATTATTTAGCTCACCTTAATCCACTTCTTCGCGTAGCTCGGCATTTCTTCTGTCTTCTTCTTTGCTGTGTGCAGGAAAAGGACCTGTGGTGACGTCACTCCGGTCATCACATGGTCCGTCACATGATCTTTTACCATGGTGATGGATCATGTGATGACCGAAGCGACGTCACCACAGGTCCTTTTCCTGCACACAGCAAAGAAGAAGACAGAAGAAATGCCGAGCTACGCGAAGAAGTGGATTAAGGTGAGCTAAATAATTTGAAAAACATTTTTTAACCCCTCCAGCCCTATTGTACTATGCATTCTGTATTCAGAATGCTATTATTTTCTCTTATAACCATGTTATAAGGGAAAATAATAATGATCGGGTCTCCATCCCGATCGTCACCTAGCAACCGTGCATGAAAATCGCACCGCATCTGCACTTGCTTGCGGATGCTTGCATTTTTTACACAGCCCCATTCACTTCTATGGGGCCTGCGTTGCGTGGAAAACGCACAATATAGAGCATGCTGCGATTTTCACGCAACGCACAAGTGATGCGTGAAAATCACCGCTCGTGTGCACAGCCCCATAGAAATGAATGGGTCAGGATTCAGTGCGGGTGAAATGCGTTCACATCACGCATTGCACCCGCGTGGAAAACTCGCCCGTGTGAAAGGGGCCTTAGACTTCCCTGAGGTGGCAATAAGCGAGGCCCATAGAGTATCTCAATTATATTTACTCCATAGAGTATATAGAACTCCAGTAGCAATAAAAAAAAAAAAGGGGTATAGGGAGGATGACAAATGCCCAAGATGTGGGACGCCTAATGCAGACCTCATCTTATGTGGAACTGTCCACGATTGAGACGATACTGGATAGACGGTACTGAACTCATAAACAATGTGTCTTGTATAAAAATAAATGTCAGCTTTGATATGTATATTAGGATATGTCAAGGTATTGCCATTATGCGCATATTATATCATACAAGGAAGCTAACTGCATATTATTGGATTGCTCCAATCCTCCAAAAGCACAAGAATTGGTAGAGAAGGTTCATACCTTAGACTTAGAGCAACTGGAGAGATTTGTATATCAGAAAGGAATTAAGAAGTTTCAGAAGATATGGACCTCATGGTTGCAACATTACAATGTCACATTATAGTCTTTTCTCTGTACAATAGACTAGGTGGAAACAGGGAATAGATTATGTACGGTATATACAGTCAGGTCCATAAATATTGGGACATTGACACAATTCTAACATTTTTGGCTCTATACACCACCACAATGGATTTGAAATGAAACTAACAAGATTTGCTTTAACTGCAGACTGTCAGCTTTAATTTGAGGGTATTTACATCCAAATCAGGTGAATGGTGTAGGAATTGCAACAGTTTTCATACTTGGTATGAATGTCTGAGATACCGTACAGCAGACCTACGAAAGAATTAGAAGATGAATCGCACAGTCATGTGATAAGCTACGACATCGAACAGTGATTCCAATATGGACCTTCTCTGGGCTGCAGTCCTGTAGGGGGGGGCTTATGTTTTTGTACTGTTTTCTCATAAAATTGTCAATAAAAATTATCTGATTTAAAAAAAAAAAAAGGGGTTTCCGAGTCATCAATCAGTATCTGATCAGTGGGGGGTCCGACACCCAGGACCTCCGCTGATCACCTGTTTGAGAAGGCACCCGAGCTCCTGTGAGTGCTGCGGCCTACTCTCTGCTCACCAAGCACAGCGTCGTATATTGTATAGTGGCTTTGCTTGGTATCGCAGCTCTGGCCCATTCACTTGAAGCTGCTTCTAGGCCATGTGATAGATCAACGTGACGTCACTGGCCTAGGGAAAGCTGAGAGAAGGCCACGGCGCTCACAGGAGCACCGGTGCCTATTCAAATAGCTGATCGGCAGGGCTCCCGGGTGTCAAACCCCCACAATCACATACAGAGGATGGGTCATCAGTATTTAAATCTTGGAAAACCGCTTTAAGGCTAGTTTCATACTAGCATTTAAGAGCTCCGTCAGGGAACAGCCTGCCGAAGCTCAGTATCTGGCATTGCTGGCAGCTAGCTGAATGCCCGCCAACCCCATTAACTATAATGGGAACCTATGGAGATCTGGCTGCAACCTGGCAAAAATGCAGAGAGTCAGCTGGACTATAACCGCTGCTGGAACAGCCTGTCGGATCTCTCCAACGCCAGTGTGAAAGTAGCCTTAGTGCTTCATGTATCCAATGAATTAAGTATTTCAGAACCAGGAAAGCCTTTGCGATGACAGCCATAAAAGTTAAACCACAGCATTATCTCATGACCATGGCACCTGTCAATGAGTGGTATGTATTAGGCAGCACATGAACAGTCAGTTCTTGAAGCTGATGTGTCGAAAGTGGGAAAAATGGGAAATAATAAGGACCTAAGGGACCTTGACAAACTGTGATGGCTAGACGACTGGGTGAGATCAACTCCAAAGCGGCAGGTCTTGTGTTCCGGGTATGTAGCAGTTAGTATCTAGCAAAGTACTCCATGGATAACTGGTGAACTAGTGATAGGGCACCCAGGGCTCACTGCATGTGTAGAGCGTAGTCTAGCCTGCCTGGTCTGATCCCAGATAAGAGCTCCTGCAGTACAAATTGCTGAAAAAAAATGAATGTTGGCTATGATAGAAAAGGGTCAGAAGAAACTGAGCACCACAGCTTGCTGCACACAGGGCTACGCAACTTCAGACTGGCCACTGTGACCAATGCTGACCCCTATACATTTCCAGAAGCACCTACAATGAGTTCTCAAACCTAATAACTGGATCATGGAGCAATGAAAGAAGGTGGCCTGGTCTGAAGAATCAAGTTTTATTTGACATCATGTGGATGGAAGACATGACTCCAGGATGTGCTATTGGAAGAAGGCAGGCTGTTAGATGTGTGAAGCTCTGGCCAATGATCTGCTGGGAAATCTTGGGTCATGACATTCACGTGGATTTACTTCGACCTAACCATTGATGCATACCAAATATACCCCTTCATGGCACCAGTATTCCCTAAAGGCAGTGGCCTCTTTCAAGATAATTCTCTCTGCCACACTGCAAAATTGTTCAGCAATGGTTTGAGAAACATGAATAAAAGTTCAAGATGTTGACTTCGCCTCCAAATTCCTAAGGCAACTTTCACATCTACTGGCAGAAAACAGCCTGCTGGAATTCTTCGGATCTGGCACTGCCGGATGCAAATGGAATGCCTGCAGACCCCATTAAGTATAATGGGGTCTGGCTGCATTCTGGCAAAAATGTTGAGAATTGGGCCGACACAAACCGCTGCATGCTGAGGCTTGTGTCTGGCAGATTCCCGGCATTCTCTGCCGGATCAGGCGGCCAGATCGCAATGCTGCAGATATGAAAGCAGCTCAAGATCACAATTCAGTTGAGGGTGTGCTTTAAAAACAAGTCCAATACATAAAGGCCCCACCTCGAAACCTACAAGATTGGAAGGATCTGCTTGTAACATCCTGATGTTCACAGGACACCTTCAGAGGTCTTATTAAGGTCATGCCTCAATGGATCAGAGCTGTTGCAGCAACAAAAGGGGGACCTACAGAATATTAGGCAGGTGGTCTTAAGATGACATGGCTGATTGGTGTATATAGGGCCTATATATACTTACAGATACAAGTGATGATTTTTTTCTACATGACTTCCCCATTAGGGGCTCATGCAGGGCAGTAATGTTCCACGTCAATACAATGACTCACACAATGTGTGCAATGTACAAGTCTGCAATGTATCAGTCGCCAAGATTTGCAATTAACCCTTTGTGCAACCTGGAAAAATCCTGTAAAAGAAGTCAATGAAAACTGCCTCTGGCTCACAAGGTAGACTGGTAGACTTTCAAACCCCACATGCCGATTCTGCATGGTGATGTCCCAAATGAATGAGGGACGAGGGGTGACAGTCACAGAACAAGCTGCTTGCAGAACTGACAAGGGGATGTGACTGTAACAAAATGGCATGACCGATTCCCCTTAAACACCCTGTGTCAAAGACAATGCTTACCCTTTGTATGCCTATACCCCTCCCTTCTAACCATGGGGACACTAGCGGAGAATACCTAAGTAACAGAACAATCATGGTTATTGTTTGCGTGTACTGACACTAAACATTGGTTATACATTATGTGGGTCTATAGCTATAAGGTTGAGCCTGGGTTAAGATCAGGTTTGAAGACATCTACTTTTCTGTAGGCATGTATAAACACACAGATCCAAAGCCGAAGTAGTCCTTGGGATCTCCATTACGGGACCAAAGTTGTAGAGATTTCAGTGATCAATCAAATGAGAGCTACCGTACTTCGTAATTGTGGAAAAAAAAGTTTAAAGGCTATGGACACCATGGGGACATTTCTTTTTATTCTTGCATTCTATTCATTTTGGGCTATTTCATTTGGCTTTTATTAAAAATGTTGAACAGTTTTCTCCTCTATAGCTTTGACTGTCAGCATTGCTTGCTCAGAAGGCTCGTTCTGTAGCCCTTATCTGTGCTTTCCTAATAGCACATGAATATTCATTGTAGCTAAATTCTAACCCGTCTGGTCCTGAGCTGTCAGGAGTTCAGAGAGAAGGGCAACAGAACGAGCCATCAGAGCTTCCCTCAGATGGATTCACTAAGGGGGAAGCAATAGTCTACAGATACATAAAAGGTGAATTGCGTTATGGATTCCGTTACCACGGACCATAACGCAATTCTTTGACAGAATGCATAACAGAATGCCTTTAGAGGTATTCCGTTATTCATTCCATCATAATATAAGTCTATGGGCTGCAAAACAGATCTGTCCCGTTTCTGTTATGCAGGGGAGGACTCCAGTGAGAGATATATGCATTTCTGAGCAGGGTCAGACACCTGTCTGCAACGGATATATCCGTAACTGGTGATTAAGGGGTTAAAAGAAGAAAAGCACTCAAGATGATTTACTGGGACCTTTGCTTACAATGTTTTGTCATATTTCCAGTGACAAAAAAGGGTCTTAGGCTACTTTCACACTAGCGCTATTCTTTTCCGGTATTGAAATCCAGTAAAGGGTCTCAATACCGGAGAAAAAAACGCATCAGTTTTGTCCTAATGCATTCTGAATGAAAAGCAATCCGTTCAGTATGCATCAGGATGTCTTCCTTTCCATCCCTTGTACGGTATTTGACCGGACAAAATACCGCAGCATGCTGCGATATTTTTTCCGCACAAAATCCCAGAACACTACCGCACTTGCCGGTTATTTCTATAGAGATGTATTAATGCCGGATCCGGTACCAAGTGTTCCAGAAATTGCTGCATCGCCAGATCCGGTTTTCCGGTCTGCGCATGCGCGGGGGCTTTTGAAAAATATTAAATACCGGATCCGTTATTCCGGATGATACCGGAGGAGACGGATCTGGTATATCAATGGATCAGTCTAATGGATCCGGAAAAAAAGGCTATCCATTTGTACACGGCTTGCCGGAACTGCATGCCGGATTCTAACAACGCTAGTGTGAAAGTACCCTTAAATAAGTTTTACACATCTGGAAAAAGAATTGGCTGCTTTCTTTCAGGTACAGCACCACGCCAGTCCATAGGTCATATCTGGTACTGTGAAGAGGTATTTAGGAAAACGACAGCCAACATCTAGACAACTCCTTTAAACGGCAGCAGCTTTAGGCAACTCTTGACATGTGACTTATACTGTTATATATATATATATATAAACAACCTAAATAAAGAAATCCACTCACCTGCTTCACGCAACTTGGTTCTAGTGCAGGGCCTCCTCTCATCGATGCTTCTGGTCCCCGCCTTGAATACATCCAGATGGGAGTCATGTGAACCACTGCAGCCAATCACTAGCCTCAGTGATGACGTGTCCCCAAGTGGCACGTGACCCACCAGTGACATACCATATGCACGTCCAGATGTGTACAGGCCTTGGACCTGAAGCATCACTGACAGGAGCATCTGCGCTGAGACTGAGCTGTGGGAAGGCGGTAAGCGCAGTACAGTGTAAAAGGCTAAAGCTGGAATACCACTTTAAGTGCTATATAAAGCCCTCTCATTTTGGAAATAAACTGGTCCTGTCACCTTTTTTTTGTGCCTATAACAGCATTTTAAAAAATGTTGTGATTCATTAGTTTAGATTTCAAGGATACCATTTTTATTTTTGTATGAAACAGTGTCTCTCTCTCTCAGTCTCATGGGACCTGGTCACCTGGTGAAATGAGATGGTAGCTATTTTGAGCTATTCCCGTGACTACACTGCCTTGGAAATATAGTGGAAAAGAAGCCTGGTAAACCAAGTGCTTTTCTGAAGAGCCTGTCCTGTGCTAAGGAGGTGTCAATAGAGAAACCTAAATGTTGGAAGAATAAAACCTAACATATATAGCATTAAAGAGGTTATCCAGTGGTAGACAATGATGACCTATCCTCAGGATCAGATTGGCGGGGGTCCGAGTTCTGGCACCCCGCAGATCAGCTGTTTCAGTGCTCCAGACAAAAAATAATATCAAGGAAGCCATTGGCTCCTAACCTGAAAAATTTAGGAGCCAAATGAAATTTTTAGTCGCCAAATTTAAAATACATATAATATAGCTGGGATGCTTAGGAGCATGGTTTTTCTAAGCTACAGCCCATGTAGTTAAAGGGGTTGTACACTCATTTCTATGACCTGTCAGACTAGCCAGATTTGCGTTGGTAATCCCTAGGTGCTGGGTCCTGGCTCATTCGCTTCCCGGCCTCCGCTGCTTGTCTTGGGTTTCTCCATGAAAACGTTTGGCTGCAGTGGCATCAAGACAATCACTGGCCACAGTGGAGATCTGCTTCCCTTGCATCACATGACCAATTAACATAATGCAAGGGAAGCAGACAGGAGTCCATGGGTGCAGCCACTGGCATCTAATGTGTATGAGGACCTTAGTCCTAAGAGGGGTGTCACCCAATACAGCGACTGTGACCGGACTATCAGACAGGGCAGAGGGCGGCTCCGGCTGTGACCGAACTATCAAACATGGCAGAGGGCGGCTTCGGCTGTGACCGGACTATCAGACAGGGCAGAGGGCGGCTTCGGCTGTGACCGGACTATCAAACATGGCAGAGGGCGGCTTCAGCTGTGACCGGACTATCAGACAGGGCAGAGGGCGGCTCCGGCTGTTACCGGACTATCAAACATGGCAGAGGGCGGCTTCGGCTGGGACCGGACTATCAGACAGGGCAGAGGGCGGCTCCGGCTGTGACCGAACTATCAAACATGGCAGAGGGCGGCTTCGGCTGTGACCGGACTATCAGACAGGGCAGAGGGCGGCTCCGGCTGTGACCGGACTATCAAACATGGCAGAGGGCGGCTATGGCTGTGACCGGGCTATCAGATACGGCAGAGGGTGGCTATGGCTGTTACCGGGCTATCGGGGGGGCTGACTGTAGGGACTGTCACCAGGTCTCCAAACACAGCGAACACTCCTAACGGAACGTCATCTCTGCCCCACTGCCCGTATCCTGCACATTAGGGGTTGTCAGAGGCACCGATCAGAGAAAACTCCGGTGGGACACTTGACCTAGCACTGTGGCCCCTTGGGTCTATTGACTGGTGGAGCCCTAGTGTGAGAAAACTCCTTCTTTACTGTAACACATGGCAGTTATGATGCAGGCACCCTGGAACATAAAACTAGAAGACGCCATAAAAGTCAGACAGCGGCGGGTTCTGGAATCTCCAAAACAGGGGCTGCCGAAGGAAAAGCAGCTATCCCCCCCCCCCTCTTTCATTCACTGCTATGGAGCCCCGAAAATACAGTGCTGGCTATTCCCAGCGATAACATAGACCTGAACGGAGACGCTGCCAAGTATGTCTGGCGTTATCCAACCCCATAGGAGTATCCTAGAGGCACTCTTAGAGCATCAGTGTCTTAATGACGTCATGGGGGACACTATGTGATATATATATATAAAATAAAAATACACTTTATAAGATATAGTAAAATACAAATAAAAAAAAAAGTTAAATCTCCAGGAGAGCAGAATTACATACATAAAAAAGTGTGGTTATCATTAACAACCCCATTGAAGTCTGGTATTGCAGCTCAGCCCCATTCACTTCAATGGGGCTGAGCTGCAACTAAGCCATGTGACCGATGTACGGTGATGTCACATGACCCAGGAATAGGCTGCGGCTCTAACTGAGCGCCCAGCCTTTTCTAACAGCTAATCGGCAGGAGTCCCAAGTGTCGGACCCCCGCCGATCTGATACTATAATATATATTACTGGATAACCACTTTAGGCTACTTTCACATCTGCGCTTTCCTTTTCCGCTACTGAGATCCGTCATGGGATCTCAGTAGCGGGTGAAAACGCTTCAGTTTTGTCCCTATTCATTGTCAATAGGGACAAAACTGAACTGAATAAAACGGAATGCACCAGAATGCATTCCGTTCCTTTTGGTTGCGTCCCCATTGCGAACAGAATAACGCAGCAAGCATCATTTTTCTGTCCGCAATGTGGTGCGGAGCAAGACGGATCCGTCCTGACACACAATGTAAGTCAATGGTGGAGGATCCGTTTTCGCTGACACAATAGAAAACGGATCCATCCCCCATTGACTTTAAATGGTGTTCATGACGGATCCGTCTTGGCTATTTTAAAGATAATACAACTGGATCCGTTCATAACGGATGCAGACGGTTGTATTATCATGACGGAAGCGTTTTTGTGTGCGTTTTTGTCCATAGTCAACGCGCGTATTACGCGCGTTTGTGTGATTGACAGCAGTGTCCTATGGCCGCAAACGCGCGACAAAACGCCCCAAAGAAGCTCAAGAACTTGTTTATGCGTCGGGCGTTTTTCAGCGCGTTCGAACGCGCTGTAAAACGCGAAAATGTGAACCAGTCCCATAGGGAAGCATTGGTTTGCATCGGTTATGCGTTTTACAGCGCGTTCGAACGCGCTGTAAAACGCGCAAGTGTGAACTTAGGGTAAGTTCACACTTGCGCGTTTTACAGCGTGTTCGAACGCGCTGTAAAACGCATAACCGATGCAAACCAATGCTTCCCTATGGGACTGGTTCACATTTTCGCGTTTTACAGCACGTTCGAACACGCTGAAAAACGCCCGACGCATAAACAAGTTCTTGAGCTTCTTTGGGGCGTTTTGTCGCGCGTTTGCGGCCATAGGACACTGCTGTCAATTACACAAACGCGCGTAATACGCTCGTTGACTATGGACAAAAACGCACACAAAAACGCGCGACAAAAACGAGCGTTAAACGCGCATATCAAATACGCTCAGGTCTGAACCCAGTGTAAAGGCTGCTAAAGGGAGTCTATCAGCAGTTTTGACCATACTGAACTGCTGACATCAAAAGGCAGGAGCTGGGGAGAGCAGGACAAACATACCTTTTGTGGAGCTTTTATTAATAGTTGTGTGAATATGAACTTTGATACTGCCAGGTTCTGCTCCTGCATGTGCCATGGAGGCGGAGCTTCATTGTAAAGTGCTCTTTGCACTGGCCACAGTCTCTGGGTTGGATGCTACAGCTGTCACTCAGCAGAGAGGGGGGCTGTCAAGCAGCAGAATGCACATTGCTACCAGGGCTTCACAGTGAAGCTCCACCTCCTGGACTTTTTCAGCCTGGCAGAATAAAAACTCATATTCATACTACTCTTGATGATAACAGCTTCACAGAGGGTATGTTTGCCCAGCTCTCCCCGGCTCCTACTTAGTGCAGTAGTTACTACTGCATGGTAAAAACAGCTGACAGTCTCCCTTTAACAGCACATCAGACAATATGGACGCCCCTTAAAATCATGTATAGAAAACTGAATAAAAAAAAACTAACCGTATAAAAATAAAAACACAACAAATTAAAAAAAGATCAGTATCTGGTTTTAATTATTGATAAAAATATAGGTGATATAGCCCTTTAAAGCCCTTTCAGACTGGAAATCAATACCAGTCAGACATTATATACCAATGTAATATTCTCATGAAGTATCAGAAGATCATTTTCACTGGATTTTCTCCTTTCCGACATTTTAATAATGATGACCTATCCTCTGGATAGGTCATCAGTTTCTGACTGTGGGGGTCCAACGCCCGGGACCCCCGCCGATTAGCTGCTTGATAAACCACCACTGCTCTTGTGAGCGCCTTCTCTCAGCTCACCAAGCACATCACCGTACAGTATAGTGGCTGTGCTTGTTATCATGCTCAGCCCCATTCACTTCTTCGGGGCTGAGCTGCTCCTAGGCCACATGACCGAAAATGTGTCGTCACTGGCCTAGGAAAAGCTGTGAGCCGTCTCAAACAGCTCATCCACCAGAATTAAAGTCTCGGAAAACCCCTTTAAGTAATTTCACATCTAAATACCTTGCAATACAATACAATAAAGTGACAGCAGAATGACTCTTCTTGTATAACCTTCCACTGACAGATACAGTGACACAATCGAGTAAAAAACTGTAGAATCTGTAGTTGTACAAGGTCTAGACCCAACTACTATATTCGCAGAATTTAATATCTACAAAATCTAATTATCCGCTATATGACTCCGACTGTAATATCAGCAGCCAGTGAGAGAAAACCAACCCCATATTGTACGGGTCAGGGAGGCCTGATGACGTCAGCCTCATGGCCCGCATAGTCTGACGGTAATGATAAAATCTCTCAAGATTGCATTGTTCCAGTTTTAGTGTCAGAGGAGAGGAAGTACCTATATATAGCGGGTTTTCCTCCCCCGCAATTCTCTCCTGCGCCCACGCACCCTCCTATGGCTGTCTATTTATAGCTGCCTGAGAAATATCTCCACCTCACACTGGAGCTGGGTGGATGTGGTCAGAGGACAGGGGAAGTTCTGGGTGCTGTAATATTACCGTGACTCAATGCCATGAGACCAGGAAGTACCGTATGTAAATCGTGCTTCTTTTTCTGCCGATATCACTCAGCATTTACATTTTGCATTCTTGTGCAACTCAGAAATCCAAAAGGCAATTCTAATAAATCGAGCTCTTTCAATATAAGCAACTGTATGAAAATGTCAAAAATTCATCGAGACATTTATTATTTCTATCCATTTCTGGGAAAGCTGGGTAACAGCTAATCTGAACCCATCAGGCCATCTAGTGCCTAGGATAGAGCCCAATACTTCAGTTTTACCTGAAAACCATGCTGCATGAATATGATGGTTAAAAGGGCTGACCCATGACGAACAGTTATCCAAGGGGGTCATTTAAGAAGCTGAAATACGCCTATATAAGGCTACTTTCACACTCGCGTTTGGTGCAGATCTGTCATGGATCTGCACAGACGGATCCGTTCAGATAATACAACCGTCTGCATCCGTCATGAACGTATATCCGTTTGTATTATCTGTAACATAGCCAAGACGGATCCGTTTGTATTATCTGTAACATAGCCAAGACGGATCCGTCTTGAACACCATTGAAAGTCAATGGGGGACGGATCCGTTTTCTATTGTGTCTTATTGTGTCAGAGAAAACGGATCCGTCCCCATTGATTACATTGTGTGTCAGGACGGATCCGTCTGGCTCACTTACATCAGACGGACACAAAAACGCTGCAAGCAGCGTTTTGGTGTCCGCCTTCAAAGCGGAATGGAGACGGAACGGGGGCAAACTGATGAATTCTGAACGGATCCTTTTCCATTCAGAATGCATTAGGGCAAAACTGATCCGTTTTGGACCGCTTGTGAGAGCCCTGAACAGATCACACAAACGGAAAGCCAAAACGCCAGTGTGAAAGTAACCTTAGGTGTATTTCAGGAGCAGATTGCAGCGCAACAGCTAGTTGCGCCGCAATCTGCCACTTCTCCCCACTCATGCCAGGTCTAAAAATGTAGGCATGGCATGGGCGGGGAAGGGGGCAGGCCGACAGGCTCATCTCATTTACCATTTTCTACACCTGTTTTAGACATAAAAATTGGTCTAAATGTAAGACAGCAAGGAAGCTCTCTTACATTTAGAACTGGCGCTGGATGCACCGAAGTTATGAAGAGGCCGTCCGCTGACAGCTTAGGGGTTTATTAAGACCGTCATCTAAAACGTCAGTCTTAATAAATGTGCCCCTAAGTGTCTGATTGGCAAGGGTCCAACAGCTGGCACCCCCACAGATCAAGAGCAGGGATCCTATGTTTTCCCATTTGAATAGAGTAGTGGTCGCATGTGCACATTGCTGCTTCACTCAACTGTACGTGACTGGCGGAAATAGCTAAGTACAGTGCAGACATTAAAGGGGTTGACCTGACTAGGAGCCAATAATGGTCGGAAGGTGTGCCCCATTAAAAAAAAAAAACACTCACTTGTGTGCAGTCCCGCTGTTTCGCCGGCGCAGCCACATTCCCGGCAGGACATTCCCGGCAGCCAATGACTAGTCTCAGTGCCCACATATGCATGGATGGCACCTCACTAGCAGTGACATGCCACTCAAGCACATGTCACCGAGCCTAGAAACTGGCAGCAGCAGTCATGGGACCAAGCCACTTCCGGTTCATCTGGGACTAGAAGCAGCTGGGAATGGGGCAGCAGCACTAGAACGTTGGCACTGCGGACAGGTGCGTCGGTTTTTCTTTAATGGGTCACACATTTTGACCACTGGGGTTGTCGGCTCCTAGACTCCAGCTGCCGATGCACATGTTGGCTGAACAAACTGAGTGTATTGTAAGGGTATTTTTAAGTGACTGATTGGTTTTCCCCTTTTATTCTGTTTAATACTCTGTGTAACAGTTTATAAGTTTCCCTTGTAATGAAGTGGGTTAGAGATAGTACTCATCCTCCATTGTGCTGATAAGACCACCTTCCTGAGTGATTTTAGAGACATGCGTGATGCACACTGGAGGAGGGGCTAACAGGTTTATACTCTGTGACTCACCTTGTCTCAGCAGACTCCACCAGACCTCCATTCTAGGTAGGATGGGAGTATGATTGCCCACCCTGGGATGTCGGACATGTGTTATAACGGGCTAGACAGCCATGGGTTATAGCATGATTGACGGAGTCTCCACCCCATTTAGGCTAGTGATGTTTATTTACTTTTTATTATTCTGTATGTGATTTATTGGTGTTATCGTTTATCACACTTAGTAAATATATTTATTCACGTAGCCTGCATAAGCTTGTTCATTCTCAAATCTTTCTAATTCACTTTACGTTACACTGAGCTATCCCTGCAGTCTTTCTCCTGGCCTCCCTATACACATTCGGATCAGCAACGTGTATGTGTATGCAATGAGAGAGTGGAGAAAGCTGCTGCCAGACACTTCTGCTGGCTGCTTATCTCACTGGAGAACAATAGGATCGGGTGAAAATCCAGATGACCTCAGGAACTCCCTGTGTCGCCCGAGCCTGCTGTTCTCAGTGGTTTTGTCTGCCAAAAGTAAAATGTGTATGGCCAGCTTTAGTGAAGTTTAGGAAAGCAACACATTGTTAAAAAAAATCATGCACAAAGAAAAGAGGCAAAACCATTTTTGCTCACTGAACCGCAAACCACCTCCACTTATGAAGGAAGTAAAAGAGAACAATTTTCATGAAAATTTCCCATTTAAAAATAACAAGCCACGCGGCAAACAGGTGCAATAACCACTGCCTACAGGATCCTGAGCGCAAACTAACATCTTAAGTGTCTAGAACCCAGGTCCAATATGAACTGCTCACAATGACAGGGAGTGAAACCTCTGAGACAACCAAAAAATGGTCTTTCATGACCTTTAGGGCTCCAATGCAAAGAGTAACATTTTATGTGTTTTGGTAAAGATTCTTATTTTGTACCATTTAAAACAGGCATTCTGTAATTTTTCAAATTCTATAGAAAAACTTATGGAAACAACGTCAGATGCTGCCCCTGAAAAAAAAAAGCCTCAAACGCCAAAAACACCACAAACCAAAACATCTGGCTTGTATGTATGCATGTCTTATATATCACTACACACTTTAACATAAAATAGGCCCCCAAAACATGCAGCGTGTGAGTCCAGCCCTCTAGGGGTTGTGTCACAAAATCAACTCTATCCACAGAATAGAGAATAAGCATCTGATCAGTAGGAATCTGACCACCAGGACCCCACAGATCACGAGAATGCTGGTTTGTATAAATGAAGCGGTGGTCAAGCATGCACACTGCTACTCCATTCACCATCTAAGGGCTTATACACATGAATGTATTTTCTCTCTGTGTCCATTTAGGTTTTTTTGCTTTCATTTCAATGGGTCCGCAAAAAAAACTGAAGTTACTCCGTGTGCATTTCGTTTCCGTATGTCCGTTTTTCCGTTCCGCAAAAAAAAAAACAGAACACGTCCTATTATTGTCCGCATTACGGACAAGTATAGTACTGTTCTATTAGGGGTCAGCTGTTCCGTTCCACAAAATACGGAATGCACACAGACGCCATCCATATTTTTTGCGGATCCGTTTTTTGCAGACCGCAAAATACATGCGGTCGTGTGCATGACCCCTAAGAGAGATAGCTGAGCCGACAGAATCACATTATGTTTTTCATTAAAGAAGTACACCGGAATTTTTTCATTTTATTCAGTCCCCCGTTTGTAACATCAGTAAGAGAGAGTGTAGTACACTGAAAGACCTTACTGGCCTCTTTATTCTGCATGAAGTAGCACGGTTACCGGTGCTTCTTGATCATGTAACCTGCAGTGATTAGCTGCAGTGGGGTCAAACCAGAAGTTTACATGGAGGGACCCAAGACAAGCACCGTAGGCCGGGGAGTGAACGAGCCAGGACCCAGCGCTGGGGATTAGGTAAATATGATCACCAATGCGGGTCCCGCCAGTCTTAGAGGTCTGGAAATCAGTACAGCAGTACAGTAATGTATCCTTCTCATTGACCAGTATGGCTCCCACTGCTTTCTGTTCACCAGCATGGCTTTCCTTTCCTCAGTTCCTTCCATAGCTTTCCCTTTCCTCAGTTAGCGCCAGGTCATGCTGCAGGTTATCTCACAGGCTGAGCTCAGGTCATATACGGCATGAGGTCAGCTGCACACACAGCTTGGTAACTCCCTTCCTCCGGCTCCCTCCTGTCTTCCAATAAGTGGAACCTTGCTCCCCTGCACCGAATTTAATCAGGGTACCCTTACCAGACATTCAGGTAAATGTGGGGTGGGTACACTTACACAACATCAGAGGGGTCATATGCCTTCTTTAATTTCATACACTGGAACCACAAGGTAACCCTGAAATGTCCACAGGTATTACCATTTCAATACACTGGGTGAAAGTCAATTCAATTTCTGCTATGCAAGGAGCATGTCACAGATTTTGGTTTCTACAGCATACCCTATATGGATGTACGTCCTTAGTGGAGAAAAAAAAAAAGAATGAAACCCAGAACCCAAAAGACTCACTAGTTTAATAAAAGCTCTTCTGCCAGTGATCTAAGGCTTCATAATCTGAGCCTCCCACCTTAAAAATGTTCTCCGGAAATTAAGAAAATAAAATTATTGAAAATACTTAAATGTTAGTTTCTTATAAATATATTCCCAAATACATTTCATTAGCTATAAATTCCTATAATGGCCTATTTTGTCTAGGGAGCAATCATCAGAGAAAATAAAATGCCCGCCATCCTATTGGGACACATAAAACCCGTCCTAATCACACAGCAGTTACTTCACAGCACTGAGCTAAAGAGCTGCCTCATCCTCCTTTCTGCTCTACTTGTCAGAGATTATTATCCTGATAAGATCTTCAGCTGAATCTCTGTAGGAATGGAGTTCATGAGCAGACATGAAGTACTAAGAGGACAGACAGGACAGACTGTAGTAATGGAAACTGCATACAAGTGCTGCTGCTCATCAGCCACATCCCCACCCTCCTCTCTGTGCTTCATGTCTCCTAATGAACTCCATTCCCACAGAGATTCAGCTGAATATCATATTAAACTGTATTCATGATCATAATCTCTGACAAGAAGAACGGAGAGGAGGATGAGGCAGCTCTTTACCTCAGGGTTGTCAAGTAACTTATCCTGATGTGTGATTAGTACAGGTTTTGTGTGTACTAATACAACAGTGGCCATTTTATTTTCCCTTTTGATTGAGGTATTTAAGAATTTCTTTATAATAAAATACCGTATTTTTTTGCCCTATAAGAAGCACTTTTTCCCCCCAAAGTAGGGGGAAAATGTCAGTGTGTCTTATGGGGCAAATACTAATGAGCTCATTAGTGTAGGAGGACCAGAAAGTGGTGAATGCAGCGATCCCCAGGCTCTGTACTCACTGCTTCCTGGGCCTCGGCCGCTCGCTGAGCTGTGACTGCGCACAGAATGAGGACATCGGTGCTCTGTGACCTCACGCTGTGCACGTCGGGTCACAGCACAGCGCATGGCAGGAAGAAGAAGAGAGCTCGATCCTAGAAGCGGCAGCGTCTGGGGCAGGAGAGGTAAGTTGATTTTTTTTTTTTATTAGCTCTGAACATGGGGGCCTGATCTGAGGTCTGGGGGCTCATTCACATTGGAGGTCTGATCTGAGGTCTGAATGGGGGGGGGGGTCTTTTTCATATTGGGGATCTTATCTGAGGTCTGGGGGTCATTCAAATTGGGAGTCTGATCTGAGGTTTGAATGGTGGGGGTCTTTTTTCATATTGGGGCTCTGATCTGAGGTCTGATTGGGGGTCATTCAGATTGGGGTCTGAGCTGAGGTCTGTTTGGGCTCTGATCTGACGTCTTACTAACATTGGGGGTCTGATTGGAGGTCTTATTAACACTGGGGTCTGAGCTGAAGTCTAAATAACATTGGGATCTGGGCTGAGGTCTGATTAAGGGTCTTATTAACATTGGAGTGTGATTGAGGCTCTGAGCTGAGGTCTGATTAACATTGGGGGGTCTAAATAGCGGTCTGATCTGAGGTCTAATGAAAAATATTTTTTTCTCCTCCTCTGTCTTATGGGCAGGTGGGTCTTACAGAGCGAAAAATACAGTAATTTCAGTAATTTTATTTTATTAATTCCCAGAGAACCCCTTTAACGACTTTTCCTCTGCTGCAGCAGTTCTCTGGAATGCGATTCCCCGGACATATGCCTGGCATGCAAAGTTATGGACACTGTAGATTTTTTATGTTATTTCCAGTCCTCCTGGTCATACACTGTGGCTCAGTGGTGTGCATTTTATAGGGCACAGTATAGTATTTAACAACGACAACTGCTCTCAGAGCAGACCCAGCACTTCAGATCTGACAAACCTTATTCCTACCCTACCAATGCAGCAGAGGTTGAGGCACTCCCAGTAGGCTGAGAAGTTTCCCTAAGACAAGGTAAGGCCTCTGTTAAACCACAAGTGGGAAACCCACTGTAATCCATCCTTAGGGAATGTTTCTCCCTAAAGAATGTATCTCCTATACGTAATGTAAAAGGGGTCTTCCCTAAACAGTGTAAACAAAGAGGACAAAGTATGGACTTCCCAACTAGAAGCAAAGAGAAATCTCACCTGTCAGGCTGTCAGATGCACTTCTCCCTCAGCACAGTGCAGCACCTGGAAAATGTAAGACTCTTAGTACGGATGCAACTTTTCTATCATGCTTATCAATATTCTATATAAAGAAGGAATGCCCAACCTGTGGCCCTCCAGCTGTTGCAAAACTACAATTCCTAGCATGCCTGCACGGCCTACAGCTATTAGGGCATGCTGGGAGTTGTACTTTTGCAACAGCTGGAGGGCCGCAGGTTGAGCATCCCTGATATAAAGGGTTTTCACCTTGAGTTTTGCCAAGGGTAAAACCACAGTGGAAATCACCAGCACAGTACAGTGTGTACCCTAAAGACTGCTGCAATGCTCGCTAAAGTTATTACAGTACATATGTCAGCAGATCAAAGGTCCCCTTTACAAGGTTGGATATCTAAACTTCAGTTTTACATGAAGCAGGACACACGTGGTTTGCAATAAGAGTGCGCTCACATCGGCACTACGAAATCTGGCAGGGTGTTCCGGCAGAGATCCCATTAGAGTCAATGGAAATTTGGCAGTGAATGGCAGTATACGCCAATGCCAGATACGGTGAACAGATCTGAACGTACCCTTAATAAAGCAAAACATTATTCATTAGTCAGATAAATACTAATGATTTCTCTCCTTTCTTACACCAGTTCTTTTTAAAACTGCAGTTCTCTTATCCTTTACGTATAGCACTAATATATAATGCAGCACTAATTATGGAAAAGCCGTGCTGCCAAAACCTTAAACTGACCCATGAGCTTTTCCCTTCTAAAAATTGCAAGCAACACCACATATTTTTCCTATTAAACTGAATATGGAAACCACAGAAAATATGATGAGTAGTGCACACTGTGGTTTATATTATAAAAACACACAGCGCACGTCCATTTCTAAATCCCCATTCACTGACATATAACACCACCCCAGATACACGCCCCGCAGATGCCCAGCCTGAGCGTGGCCTTCACCCAGCGTGCTCAGTGGTTCAGTTTTGCATGGCTATTGTTGGCAGCCTGCTGAGGAGTAACATGCTGTACTCGTCTCAGCCAGTAACACGGATCCATCTCCTGTCACCCCATATATCCTGCCTGCCGTAGATCATACTCTTCTTCGTCCCGCACACTCACAGAGCAGCTCATAATGAGATGGCCCTTGGCTGTCAACCTACTGATCAGAGGCTCATCCAGCTTCCCTGGAAGATGCTTGGAGCTGCTGCTAATCTCAGACAACTGACTCAGGAGATTTCCATTTTTGGAAGGAAAAAAAAAAGTTGGAGAAGCAGAAAAGTATTACAGAAAATGGTGAATATTGGAAATAAGCACAAATAAAAGCAAAGTCGTCATCAATAGTGGAAGCAGTGACTTTTCCTGTTTAGAAAAGGAGCAGAGACACAAAACATTCAAGCCTCGTTCACATCTCCGTTAGGAGATCCGGCACGCTGCTCTGTGCCGAAACTGCCTGCCGTATCCTTTACTTCACCGCCGGATTCCCATTGATTGATCCAGCCGCTTTCCTGCATAAATGCCAGGTTTCGAGCAGACAAAAACTGTCGCATGCAATGATTTTTTTGTCCGGCCGACAGCCGGATCAGGCAACTGGATTTCCATAACGGAGATGTGAGCGAAGCCTCAGTGTTATATTTGGGAGATTCTTTAACAAATTTAAAGGGGTTGTCCAGGTTTTTCATACTGAGCCTCTGGATACACCATCGATATATCTGAATGGCGGAGTTGTGACAACCCACATCCCTGCCGATCAGCTGATTCATAGTAAGGCCTCATGCACACGGCCGTCGGGCGGCCGTTCCGTACATTGGGGACTGCAATTGCTGTCCCCAATGCATGGGAAACATCCGTGCAGTGGGCCGGACCCATTCAATGGGTCCGTGGTATGACGTCATATTTTTTTGCGGTGCGGAACCACGAAAAGAAACACTACGGAAGCACTCCGTAGTGCTTCCGGTGTTCCGTGAGTCCATTCCGCATCTCCGGAATTGCGGACCCAATCAAGTGAATGGGTCCGCATCCGTGATGTGGGGTGCACACGGCCGGCGGCCGTGGATTGCTGATCCGCCGTTTGTGGGCCGCAATACGGCCACGGCGGCCCAACGGCCGTGTGCATGAGGCCTAACTCCAGAACTATACAGACCCGTGTAGTGCAAGGAAACTGTAACTGCAGCACTGCTCCTATTCACTTATATGTGAGCAACGCTGCTGTCACCCGCTCCGTTCACTACACAATAGATGTAGCAGTCTAGTTCTGGCGCCGCAGTTAGGCCCCTTTCACACGAGCGAGTTTTCCGCACGGGTGCAATGCGTGACGTGAACGCATTGTACCTGCACTGAATCCTGACCTATTCATTTCAATGGGGCTGTGTACATGAGCGTTGTTTTTCACGCATCACTTTTGCGTTGTGTGAAAATCGTAGCATGTTCTATATTCTGCGTTTTTCACGCAACGCAGGCCCCATAGAGATGAATGGGGCTGCGTGAAAAACGCAGTGCATCCGTATGCACTGCGTTGCGTTTTAAACGCAAGTAACTTAGCAACAGTGAAGAGATTTAAGACAGGAAGTTCAGCTCTCAGCGTCTGGCTGCAGGCACTGCATGGGAAAGAGTCTTGTTCTTGTTATCTTGCCCTTGCGGAGCGAATTAAAACATGCAAAAGGCCAAAAAGTCCATTGATGTTGAAAGGATGATCTTCCTGGTCGAGGAGAGGCCATGTCTTTGGGACAGCAGGTCGGGGGAGTACCACGACCGGTACAAGAAGGATGCGGCATGGCTCGAAATCGCCCAGGACCTCTTCAGTACCATCTGGGAGAATAGTCAAGGCCAGAGTCGGCAGAGGTTGGGTAAGTATAGTGGACAATCTATACATGTTTGATCCTAGCTGTCCTCCCTAGCATAGCACATGTCAAACGCTGTCCTCTCTAGCATAGCACATAGCATAAGATGTCCTCCCTAGTATAGCACATGTCAAACGCTGTCCTCCCTAGCATAGCACATGACATAAGATGTAATCCATAGCATAGAACATGTCATACGTTGTCCTCTCTAGTATAGCACATGGTATAAGATGTCCTCCCTAGCATAGCACATGTCAAACGCTGTCCTCCCTAGCATAGCACATGTCAAACGCTGTCCTCCCTAGCATAGCACATGTCAAACGCTGTCCTCCCTAGCATAGCACATGTCAAACGCTGTCCTCCCTAGCATAGTACATGTCAAACGCTGTCCTCCCTAGCATAGCACATGTCATACACTGTCCTCCCTAGCATAGCACATGTCAAACGCTGTCCTCCCTAGCATAGAGCATGGCATAAGATGTCCTCCCTAGCATAGCAGATTTCAAACTCTGTCCTCCCTAGCATAGCACATGGCATAAGATGTCCTCCCTAGCATAGCACATGTCAAACGCTGTCCTCCCTAGCATAGCACATGTCATACGTTGTCCTCCCTAGCATAGCACATGGCATAAGATGTCCTCCCTAGCATAGCACATGTCATAAGTTGTCCTCCCTAGCATAGCACATGTCAAACGCTGTCCTCCCTAGCATAGCACATGTCAAACGCTGTGCTCCCTAGCATAGAACATGTCATACACTGTCCTCCCTAGCATAGCACATGTCATACACTGTCCTCCCTAGCATAGCACATGTCAAACGCTGTCCTCCCTAGCATAGAGTATGGCATAAGATGTCCTCCCTAGTATAGCACATGTCATACACTGTCTTCCCTAGCATAGCACATGTCAAACGCTGTCTTCCCTAGCATAGCACATGTCAAACGCTGTTCTCCCTAGCATAGAGTATGGCATAAGATGTCCTCCCTAGTATAGCACATGTCATACACTGTCCTCCCTAGCATAGCACATGTCAAACGCTGTCCTCCCTAGCATAGCACATGTCAAACGCTGTCCTCCCTAGCATAGCACATGTCAAACGCTGTCCTCCCCAGCATAGCACATGTCAAAAGCTGTTCTCCCTAGCATAGAGTATGGCATAAGATGTCCTCCCTAGCATAGCACATGGTATAAGATGTCCTCCCTAGCATAGCACATGTCATACGTTGTCCTCCCTAGCATAGCACATGTCAAACGCTGTTCTCCCTAGCATAGAGTATGGCATAAGATGTCCTCCATAGTATAGCACATGTCAAACGATGTCCTCCCTAGCATAGCACATGTCAAACGCTGTTCTCCCTAGCATAGAGTATGGCATAAGATGTCCTCCCTAGCATAGCACATGGTATAAGATGTCCTCCCTAGCATAGCACATGTCATACGTTGTCCTCCCTAGCATAGCACATGTCAAACGCTGTTCTTCCTAGCATAGAGTATGGCATAAGATGTCCTCCATAGTATAGCACATGTCAAACGATGTCCTCCCTAGCATAGCACATGTCAAACGCTGTCCTCCCTAGCATAGCACATGGCATAAGATGTCCTCTGTTATTAAGATTGTATTGTTTGGTTAAAGGCCCAATCTCTTCAAGGAACAACTGATGTTCCTGAGCCCATTAATGGAGTTTCGTCCGTAAGTTCATTATAAACAATGACGACTACATGTATTTCAATACACACTGTATGTTTACTATGTGGATAATGTCATTTGTACCAATGTGTAACTTAGAAATGTCATAGTTGACGATAGCAACCAATCTGATTCCTCCTTGTATTTGCCTAAGTAGGTGAAAAATATTACAAGTGGAATAGGATTATTTGCAAAGGCCAGCTATGCCACTTCTAATTTCCATAATGTAGCTACATGACCACATATGTAATATGTTGGTTAGTTCCACAGGACCTGTCACTACTCCTGACGTGGCTTTTTAAATAGCTTTATGTATTCCCCATGCAATAACAATTCAGGAGCATCTATTCTTATGACTCTTATGTAGTGGCGTTCCTTTATTATTCCTGCTTGAAGTTATCATTGAATTTCTATTAGACTTCTATAAGGGTACATAGGGGTGGTAACAAGTTTGGGGGGTGTACCTGCACAGACTCATTCTATCCAATTAGTGCAGCCATGTTTAGGTGTGCAGGTACATCCCCCCCAACTTGTTAACTACCCCTCGGTACCCTTTAAAACTGAAGGCTAATAGCAATTCATTCAGAACGTCTATTTTACTAATAATAAAGGAATGGCACAACATTGAGCCATAATAACAGATGTTCCTGAAATGTTAGTACATGGGGAATACATGAAGTAAATAAAGAATACATGTCAGGAGTGGTGATCAGTCATATTTAAACTAGTATTATGTTAAAAATTTATTTTGCTGATGATAGTAATATAATAAAATATTTTTGAGTACATATTGGTGTGTTCATATATTAATTTACATGTTTATGTTTGTTTTCATTTTGTAGAATGGAGGACAACCTTGAGGAGAAAGCTGAAGAGAGTACGCGCGATGAGGAGCCTCCTGCCTCAGAAGCTCCTTAAGACAGTGCTGAAGGGCCCAGCACCTCGACCGCCTCTCAGCCCCCAGCCTCCACTGTGCCCCCCCCCCACTTTGCCATTACCAGCACGCCGCCGCAGACCAATGCCTACTGCTGATGCTGCGATAAATACCCAAGTATTGGATTATTTGTCTCGAGCCCGGCAGGAGGATCATTGTGATCTTTATGCGCGGAGTCTGGCTCATTATTTAAAGAATCTGCCTCCAGAGCGAATACTGAGAACCAAATCAGCTCTCGGGATCATTCTGGAGGCAGCCATTCCGCCTAATGAGCCTTCCGAAAGTTTCCAAGGTCTGGAAAATTGGTGCAGCCATGGGCACATTTCTAGCCCCCGGCAAGTGCCAATTCCCCAGATGACACAGGGGCCCCCACAGTTGCCTCCCACAAGGGAATTTTATGGGCAACATAGTCGCCCATATGCCCAACCTTACTATGGCGACCAGTCATCTGTGCAGCCTGGCCCCTCCTCATCCTAACCTGCCCCATCTCACCACTCTGGCCCCCCTTCACTACCCTCCTACCCTGGGCCCCAGTTTCAGGCTCCAACTGGGTCACCTAGGCGTTTTTTTAATTTGTGATTTTTCTTTTCACATTATTGTTTATACACTGAACAAAAATATAAACGCAACACTTTCGGTTTTGCTCCCATTTTGCATGAACTGAACTCAAAGATCTGAAACATTTTCTACATACACAAAAGACCCATTACTCTCAAATACTGTTCACAAATCTGTCTAAATCTGTGTTAGTGAGCACTTCTCCTTTGCCGAGATAATTTATCCCACCTCACAGGTGTGGCATATCAAGGTGCTGATTAGACAGCATGAATATTGCACAGGTGTGCCTTAGACTTCCCACAATAAAAAGC
The DNA here is from genome assembly GCF_905171765.1 of Bufo bufo. Taxonomy (NCBI): domain Eukaryota; kingdom Metazoa; phylum Chordata; class Amphibia; order Anura; family Bufonidae; genus Bufo; species Bufo bufo. Next base: position 318,125,295 of record NC_053391.1, read on the forward strand.
CACTCTGAAATGTGCAGTTTGATCACACAGCACAATGCCACAGATGTCGCAATGTTTGAGGGAGCGTGCAATTGGCATGCTGACTGCAGGAATGTCTACCAGAGCTCTTGCCCGTGCAATGAATGTTCATTTCTCTACCATAAGCCATCAAAGGCGTTTCAGAGAATTTGGCAGTACATCCAAACGGCCTCACAACCACAGACCACGTGTAACCACACCAGCCCAGGACCTCCACATCCAGCATGTTCACCTCCATGATAGTCTGAGATCAGCCACCCGGACAGCTGCAGCAACAATCGGTTTGCATAACCAAATAATTTCTGCACAAACTGTCAGAAACCGTTTCAGGGAAGCTCATCTGCATGCTCGTCATCCTCATCGGGGTCTGGACCTGACTGCAGTACGTCGTCGTAACCTACTTGAGTGGGCAAATGCTCACATTTGATGGTGTCTGGCCCGTTGTGGATCGAGTGGCCCATGGTAGCGGTGGGGTTATGGTATGGGCAGGCGTATGTTATGGACAACGAACACAGATGCATTTTATTGATGGCATTTTGAATGCACAGAGATACCGTGACTAGATCCTGTGGCCCATTGTTGTGCCATTCATCCACGACCATCACCTCATGTTGCAGCATGATAAGGAACAGCCCCATATTGCAAGGATCTGTACACAATTCCTGGAAGCTGAAATCATCCCAGTTCTTGCATGGCTAGCATACTCACCGGACCTGTCACCTATTGAGCAGGTTTGGGATGCTCTGGATCGGCATATACAACAGCATGTTCCATTCCTGTCAATATTCTGCAACTTCGCACAGCTATTGAAGAGGAGTGGACCAACATTCCACAGGCCACAATCAACAACCTGATCAACTCTATGCGACGGAGATGTGTTGCACCCCAGTAAGGCAAAATTGTGCACATTTCAGAGTGGCCTTTTATTGTGGGCAGTCTAAGGCACACCTGTGCAATATTCATGCTGTGTAATCAGCACCTTGATATGCCACACCTGTGAGGTGGGATGAATTATCTCGGCAAAGGAGAAGTGCTCACTAACACAGATTTAGACAGATTTGTGAACAGTATTTGTGTAGAAAATGTCGAAAATGTTTCAGATCTTTGAGTTCAGCTCATGCAAAATGGGAGCAAAACCGAAAGTGTTGCGTTTATATTTTTGTTCAGTGTATTATTTTTGAAAAAATAAAATAAACAGAGTTTGGTTTTCACGCATTTCCTTGTTTCCTGTCTTTATTATATACATTGAATTCATATATTTATGTACCATAGCACAAAGACATAGAAAACATTAATAATTTTAAATGTGTATTATACATTTATATAACCTACATACACGGAACTAGATAAACATGATTTTGAAATCATTTGGACACATAAATATTAAAATTTAGTTATAAACAATATCAACAAATTTACACACGTAATTTGACATTTTGGTATTTATAATACACATCTCCCTAAAAAAAAATTACCAACTAGTTAATGTCCATTATGAACACAGTAGTATAGACAATACATATGGAGTTTACTGACATGACACATGTAATGATAGTTATTAGTAATGAGGCCAAATACAACTTCATTAATTATTTTATGGTGATACAGGCATACATTAAACAGTGCGTACATTTTATCTTTATAGCAATGAGGTATTACTACATATTTCACATACCTATTTTAATACACATATAATGGTACAGTTTTTTCACGCGCATTAAAAACACATGCAATCCGCATGTCACCCGCACGGAAAAAATGCAATCATGCAACGCAATTGCATATAAAAATGACAGCAAGAAAAATCGTGCAATTTTCCCTGAACGCACCCAGACCTAATCCGTCATGCTTGTGGGTCCATTCACACCCGCAACACATCCAGACCTAATCCGTCATGCTTAGGGTCCATTCACACGTCAGTAGAATGGGTCCGGATCCGTTCCGCAAAGTTGCGGAACGAATCCGGACCCTTTCATTCTTTATGGGGCCGGAAGAGATGCTGCCCGCATCCGCCTTTCCAGAGCGCGGCCCCGATCTTCCGGTCCGCGGCTCCCGAAAAAAATAGAACATGTTCTATTCTTGTCCGCAATAGGCAGTTCAATGGGGGTGCCGGGTGTATTGCGGATCCGCAATACACTACAGACGTGTGAATGGACCCCTTACTCTGAAACAGCCGATCAGGGTGCAGGGTGTCAGACTCCCACTGATATTATATTAAGGCCACCAATATTAAAATCCTGGAATATCCCTATAAGGGCTGGTTCACACGAACGTGTGAAGCCCGTGCTGTGGACCGCAAATTGCGGTCGGCAATGCACGGGCACCTTCCGTGAGGCAGGCGCAAGGGGATCGCAGACCCATTCACTTGAATGGGTCCGCGATCCCTCCGTTCTGCAAAAAGAGAGAGCATGTTCTATCTTTTTGAGGTGCGGACGCACGGAACGGAACCCCAGAAAGCACTCCGTACTGCTTCCGTAGTGTTCCGATCTGTGCTTCCGTTCCGCATCTCCGGATTTGCGGACCCATTGAAATGAATGGGTCCGCATCCGTGATGCGGAATGACAAATGCGGTCCACAATACGGGAACGGGACACCAACAGTCGTGTGAACGAGCTCTAAGGTCTCTTGCACACAAAAGTTTTTTTCCCCATTTGCGTTCCGTATACAGACCATATATGGAACCATTCATTTCAATGGATCTGCAAAAAAAACTGAAGGTACTCCGTATGCCTTCCATTTCCGTATTTCTGTTTTTACGTTCCGTTCAAAGATAGCATAACGGACAAGGATAGTACTGTTTTATCAGGGGCCAGCTGTTCCGGACCGCAAAATACTGAAAAAGAGGCCTAAAGGGAATCTGTCACCAGTGACCTCCCCATCCAGCTGGCATAGACACATAGCTGCAGCTCATCCAATTAAAACGCTGTTTTTCTTCTGTTGAACTGAGGCTATTGTATGTTTAAGAGCACACGCTATTTAGGTATTATTTGTACATGTCAAAACTAAGAAAATTGTTAAAGGGTTAATATTGAATAACATTGGGCATCAACAGATTAGCTCCAGCACCTGTTCAAAGCACCACAAAAATGCACAATTTTCCCACCATGGATAGAAGCAGGTAAGAGCCTCCATTAGGCCCCTTTCACACGGGCGAGATTTCCACGCGGGTGCAATGCGTGAGGTGAACGCATTGCACCCGCACTGAATCCGGACCCATTCATTTCTATGGGGCTGTGCACACGAGTGGTGATTTTCACGCATCACCTGTGCGTTGCGTGAAAATCGCAGCATGCTCCTCTTTGTGCGTTTTTCACGTAACGCAAGCCCCATAGAAATGAATGGGGTTGCGTGAAAATCGCAAGCATCCACAAGCAGGTGCGGATGCAGTGCGATTTTCACGCAAGGTTACTAGGTGACGATCGGGATGGGGACCCGATCATTATTATTTTCCCTTATAACATGGTTATAAGGGAAAATAATAGCATTCTGAATACAGAATGCATAGTATAATAGAGCTGGAGGGGTTAAAAAAATAATAATAATTTAACTCACCTTAATCCACTTGTTCGCGCAGCTGGCATCTCTTCTGTCTTCTTTTGTGAAGAATAGGACCTTTGATGACGTCACTACGTTCATCACATGGTCCGTCACCATGCGTTCCTGCTCGCGCGCGTTTGCCGCAATGCACCGGGACGCATCCGGACCTAATCCGGACATGCTCGTCTGCAAGGGGCCTTACTGTTTGAAGGTGAGACTATGTGCATGCGGCTGCATAAAATAAGCATACAAAAGGTGGGGATCAGCTCACATAGCTGTCCTTAGGACAAACAGGGATGGCTCCCAGGTACAAAGTCAGTTGCAAAAGTGGAAGGCATCTAGCACTTGGGAATAAAACCCAAAAACTTTATTTAGGACACATAAAAAAATGTTTTTAACCCAATTCGCCTACATGTTTCGTGAGACCAAACCGTTCTTACTCAAGGCATCGCTCAGTCATACCATGATTAAGGTTGCACACTCGAAACAAGTGGGCGACTTGGATTTTAAATTTTTTGTGTGTCCTAAATACAGTTTTTGGACTTGATTCCCAAGTGTTGGATTCTTTCCACTTTTCAACTCACATACCGTTAGTAACACAGCTTGTGCACAGTATAAAAAGAAACAGAAAAAACTTGCACGACATGCCTGTGGTCAACAAGCCCTGATTGATCAATGAGGCCAGCAAGACTGGGAGAGATGATTCAAGGATTCCCTAGGGAGTGCCATCTGGGTGACTATTTGAGCGGGCAAGCGTTGCAGTGTCTCACCCACAGATAGGAAGAGCCTGGACAGGTCACCTGTGCCTGGGTGGGGGAAAAGGTCCAACAGGAGAGCTGACTCCTGGGCAAGGAGGAGAGACAATTCTTGCAGATAGGCTCAGAGAGACCGCATGGTATGTAAAATACATGGCAAACCCTGGGAGCGCTAGTTTCCTGTGGAGACATGGAGGCCAGCAGGATGACGGGAACCTTGAGACAAAAAGGGGGAAAACCCAAAAGGATAGCCTTCTGGGCCCAAGGTTTCGAGTCTCACTAAATAAATGTTGCCACTGCTGCTTCTGAACACAGGTGTAAAGAGATGATGGGAGATGTTCTAGAGGTCCGGAAGAAAGCTGCTACCAGAGCATGTAATAACCAGCAATGGAGTGAGAGATGAATAAAAACTCTTGCTCCAAAGAAAAAAACCTGCCCTTTCCAAGGACTAAAATAGAGATATGGACCTCTCGACAGCCAATAGCAGGAGAGAACACATCAGAGAAAGCGTAGAAAGCCAGGAAAGAGGTAGAGTTAGTTGCAGCCTAGTTGCAGCAGGGTCTGGGACCGTGGCACCCTTGGCACCGGAAAAAAGGAGGGTGGCCAGTGAAGGGGAGGCATGAAGGCATATGTGCTGGGGAGAACTAGGCTTTGGGGCACCCCAAAGAGAGGAGCAAAACAGGTAGGGGGAGGCCTCAGGGGGGCTCCAGGACAGCACTGTGGGCAGCAGAGAAGTTAGACACATAGGACACAAAAGGGCAAGGGGGGCCTTAAGAGGAGAATTCACTCTGCTAGGGAGCCCTAATAGAGGTAACCTTGTACAGTGTGGGGCTACAGCACTCCGTCTGCTTCAATGGGGGACTGAGTGACTGTAAAGGTATTCACCCATAGAGAGACACAGCTAAAATGACGGCCCATGAACAGGCCCCCCGGGCCCCTAAAAGCAAGGAGGTTATTCCTGCAGTGAAACTCAAAAAATACAATAAAAAATACAAAGAGATCAAAACCGCAGACCTGAGAAAAACAGATTGTGGGTCAGATTGCCCGTTTTTGGAGTAAAACAAGTTGCAAAGATTCGAGTTGCAATTTTAACACCCCTGCATCAAAATTTTGTCACACAGGCATGTAACATTTACTGTGCTTTGTAAAAGTATTCACCCCCTTGACTTTTTTCATGTTTTGGTGCCTCACAACCTGGAATTAACATGGATTGTTTGAGGATTTGCATAATTTAATTTACAGAACATGTCCACAACTTAGGCTACTTTCACACTTGTGTTTGGTGCAGATCAGTCACGGATCTGCACAAACGCATCCGTTCAGATAATACAACAGTCTGCATCCGTTCAGAACGGATCCGTTTGTATAATCTTTAACATAGCCAAAACGGATCCGTCTTGAACACCACTGAAAGTCAATAGGGGACGGATCCGTTTTCTATTGTGCCAGATTGTGTCAGTGAAAACGGATCCGTCCCCATCGACTTACATTGTGTGTCAGGACGGATCCGTTTGGCTCATTTTCGTCAGACGGACACCAAAAGGCTGGTGCCCGCTCCAAAGCGGAATGGAGGCGGAACGGAGCCAAACTGATGCATTCTGAGCGGATCCTTATCCATTCAGAATGCATTAAGGGCAAAACTGATCCGTTTTGGACCGCTTGTGAGATCCCTGAATGGATCTCACAAACGGAAACCAAAACGAAGGTGTGAAAGTAGACTTTAAAAAAAAAAAAAAGTCAATGTGCATAACTATTCACCCCCCTAAAGTGAATACTTTATAGAGCCACCTTTTGCGGCAATCACAGCTCCAAGTCGCTTTGGATAAGTCTCTTTGAGCTTGCCACATCTTCCCATTGGGATTTTTGCCCATTCCTACTTGCAAAACTGCCCCAGCTCCTTCAAGTTGGATGGTTTGTGCTTGTGAACAGCAATCTTAAGTCTGACCACAGATTTTCTATTGGATTGAGATCTGGGCTTTGACTAGGCCATTCCAACACATGTACATGTTTCCCCTTAAACCTCTCAAGTGTTGCTTTAGCAGTGTGTTTGGGGTCATTGTCCTGCTGGAAGGTGAACCTCCGTCCTAGCCTCAAATCTCACACAGAGTAGGACAGGTTTTGCTCAAGAATATCCCTGTATTTAGCACCATCCATCTTTCCCTCAACTCTGACCAGTTTCCCAGTCCCCCCAGCATGATGCTGCCACCACCATGTTTCACTGTGGGGATGGTGTTCTTTGGGTGATTTGATGTGTTGGGTTTGTACCAGACATAGCGTTTTCTTTGATGGCCGAAAAGTTCAATTTTAGTCTCGTCAGACCAGAGCACCTTCCTCCATACATTTTGAGAGTCTCCCACATGCCTTTTCACAAACTTACAACGTGCCTTTTTGTTTTTAGCTGAAAGTAATGTCTTTCTTATGACCACTCTGCCATAAAGCCCAACTCTATGGACCATACGGTTTATTGTCGTCCTATGTACAGATACTCCAGTCTCTGCTGTGGAACTCTGCAGCTCCTCCAGGGTTACCCTAGGTCTCTGTGCTGCCTCTCTGATTAATGCCCTCCTTGCCCGGTCCGTGAGTTTTGGAGAGCGGCCGTCTCTTGGCAGGTTTGCTGTTGTGCCATGTTCTTTCCATTTGGTTATGATAGATTTGATTGTGCTCCTGGTGATCATCAAAGATTTGGATATTTCTTTATAACCTAACCCTGACTTATACTTCTCAACAACATTGTCCCTTACTTGTTTAGAGAGTTCCTTGGTCTTCATGGCAGTGTTTTGTTAGTGATGCCTCTTGCTTAGGTGTTGCAGCCTTTGGGGCCTTTCAAAAAAGGTGTGTATATGTAATGACAGATCATGTGACACTTAGATTGCACACAGGTGGTCATCATTTCACTAATTTTACCAATACTTACAATTGAGACATGCCATGCAGACTCAGGAACGGAAGACTCCTCCTTTGACTGTGCACTCCATGCCGGTGATTGATTCAGTGGTGCAGGCCAGATTATCGCACACGATTATCTCCATGGCTTATGCCAGTCTACTAGATAAAGTAGTACATGATCCATTAACCAGTCTTAAGACTAAATGGGAGAGGGATGTTGGAGAATTGTCGGAGGAAAAATGGAGGGATGTTTTGGGGGCAGTACCCGCGATATCTATGAGTGTGGCACATAGGCGATCGCAATACAAGACGCCACGACTCCTGTTTAAGATGGGTCTACGTGCGGACTCTAACTGTCCTAGGTGTGTTGCCCCGGATGCAGACTTGGCTCATATGTTTTGGTCCTGCACAGAGCTGGAGCGTTTCTGGTGTGGAATGTATAGACAAATAGAAAACAGCTATGGAGTTCTTTTACCAAAGACTCCACTGGTGGGGTATCTTGGGTATGTAGAGGACCTAACAACTAGGGATCGACCGATATTGATTTTTTTAGGGCCGATACCGATAATTTGTGAACTTTCAGGCTGATAGCCGATAATTTATACCGATATTCTGGGAATTTTCATTTTTGAGGAAAAAAAAAATTCCTACACAAATCTGCTGAAAATTAATATGTTTATTGTTAACGTGTATTTTTTTTTTTGTAAATCTTTTTCATTTATACTTAATATTTTTTTTTACTAACTTTTAGCCCCCTTAGGGACTAGAACCCTTGTCCTATTCACCCTGATAGATCTCTATTAGGGTGAATAGGAGCTCACACTGTCCCTGCTGCTCTGTGCTTTGTGCACACAGCAGCATGGAGCTGAACATGGCAGCCAGGGCTTCAATAGCGTCCTGGCTGCCATGGTAACCGATCGGAGCCCCAGGATTACACTGCTGGGGCTCCGATCGGAGGAGGAGGGGAGATAGGATCCTGTGGCCACTGCCACCAATGATTAATACTGGGTGGGGGGGCGCACTGCGCCACCAATGAAGATAAGTCTCTCAATCATTCATATACAGGAGGCGGGAGCTGGCTGCAGAATCACATAGCCGGCTCCCGACCTCTATGAGCGGTAGCTGCGATCCGCGGCACCTGAGGGGTTAACTACCGCGGACCGCAGCTACCGCTCATAGAGGTCGGGAGCCAGCTATGTGATTCTGCAGCCAGCTCCCGCCTCCTGTATATGAATTAATGAGACTTATCTTCATTGGTGGCGCAGCGGCCACAGCCCCTCCCCTCCTCTTGTCCCCCCTCCTCTCATTGGTGGCAGCAGCAGCACAGGGGGAGGGAGACACTGCTTCCTTCTCCCCTGTGCTGCTGAGGGAACACGGAGAGCGCTGAGAGCAGCGCGTTCTGTGTTCCCAATATGTTATCGGTATATCGGCAAAATAGATGCCGATACCGATAACTGTCAAAATACTGAATATCGGCCGATAATATCGGTAAAACCGATAATCGGTCGATCCCTACTAACAACCACCAATGATTATAAATTAGCAATTGCTAAATTATTGCACATTGCACGTAAATCCATTGCAAAACACTGGATACAGCCGATCTCTCCCACTAAATTAGAGTGGATAAATATGGTCAATCATATGATATCCATGGAGAGTGGCATCTATATGAAAAGAGGCACTGTACAGAAATTTAAGAAGCAATGGCAGGTGTGGCTGGCTGGACCTGGGGGGAAGTCTCAGAGATTGATGCATATTTGGAATAGAATGGTCCTAAGGGGATTTGGAAGTTAAGATGTAAGAGAATTGGAGCATTTTTGTCCATGTCGAGGGAGATGACCACACGGAGAGGGGGAGGTGGAGAGGGAGTTGGGGGGGACTGGGAGATTTAATAAAGGTTTATTTGATGCAGTGTTATGGACGTGCTGATTTGGATAAAGTAGGATTGATTTCACTGTGTTGATATCCTATTGTCATATAATGTACGGTTAATCTGAATAATTGGCTGTATGTAAAACCTTTAATATAAATGATCTGATTCAAAAAATAAATAAAAATTATGTGACTTCTGAAGGTAATTGGTTGCACCAGAGCTTTTTATGGTCTCCTAACAAAGTGGGTGAATACATACGCATATGCCAATTTTCTGTTTTCTATTTCTGAACAATAGTCTTATTTATATATTTTCTCATTTCACTTCACCAACTTAGACTATTGTGTTCTGATCCATCACATAGAATTCAGATTAACAAAACACTGAACTTAAGGCTGTAATTAGGGATGAGCGAATCGACTTCGGATGAAACATCCGAAGTCGATTTGCATAAAACTTTGTTCTAATACTGTACGGAGAAGGAGCTCAGTACAGTATTAGAATGTATTGGCTCCGATGAGCTGAACTTATTGCTTTGCGAAGTCTCACAAGACTTCGCGCAATAACTTCATAAATGAATCTGTACTGTAAAAAAAAACATTTCCCGAACTCGGGTTCGCTTCCAAGTGGACTTTAGGCGCATGGACTGCAAGAGGTGCACCTAATTTATGATGAGGTCTGTGCCTCGTCATAAATTAGGCAATTCCTCCGGCAGAGCAGGGGCTATCAAAGCGTAAAAAGCCAGTCTTTGATAAATTACCTCCACTGTATCTACCTCCTACAGATATTAGGTTAGAGCTGATCAGTCTAGTGTCTGTGGAGAGGGTATAGCCCACCTGGACGGAGCCAACACTTTTTACATTCTTGGTGTCAGTGTCCTAGTGGCAATGCCTATTCTCATAGTGCTGTGTCCCTCCCCTCAAGAATATTAACTGGGCATTTAAAAATGACGGGCACCCTGCAATACGGCTGGCATGGCTGCAAAATGGCTGGCACCCTGGACTAATGTATGCAATGTATGTACTAAAAAAAAAATTATATATTTAAAAATAATAATAAAAAAAATATAAAAATTCAAATCACCACTCTTTCCCCAAAATGAAGATAAAAATACATAATTAACAAAATAAACTTTATGGGCATTGCCACGTGCGAAAAAACGCCCGTACTATTAAAATATAAAAATATTTCTCCCATATGGCAACCGCTAAAACAGAAAAAAAGGAACTTCACTTTTTATTCAATTATTTGTGGGAGGTGATCAAAAAGTCATGCGCACCCCAGAATGGTATTAAAACGCAAGTATTGCGGTATTGTTGTAATCATACTGACCCGGAGAATAAAAGTAACAGGTCAGTTTTATCACCCATGAAACTGTGTAAAAAAAAAACATTAAACTGTGTCGGAATGGTGTTTTTTTTTTTTGGTTTTTTTTTATAATTCCACCCCATTTGGAATTGTTTTCCCACTTACCACAACTGTAAATGGTGCCATTAGAAATGCATCTTGTCCTGCAAAAAACAAGCCCTCATACAGCTATGTGAATGAAAAACTAAAAAAGGTATGGCTTTGGGAGGGCTGGGAAAATCACCCGGTCTTGAAAGGTTAAAGGGCATCTGTCAGCAGATTTGTACCTGTGAAACTAGCTGACTGCATCTGTGTTGGGCCCCCTGCACACAAACGTTTTTACGTTTCTGTTTCCATTCCATTTTGTGTTCCGTTTGCGCTCCGTATGCCGAACCATTTACTTCAACAGGTCCGCAAAAACAACGGAAGGTACTCCGTATGTATTCCGTTTCCGTATTTCCGTTCAAAGATAGAACATGTCCTATTATTGCCCGCAAATCACGTTCCGTGGCTCCATTCAAGGTAATGGTTCCGCAAAAAAAAACAGAATGCATACGGAATGCATCTGTATGACTTCCGTATCCGTTTCGTTTTTGCGGAACCATCTATTGAAAATGTTTTAACATTATTGTATGCTTCCGTTTCCAATCCGCTAAAAACGGATCACAAACGGAACGGAAGTGGAAACACTACTGAAACGGAAAAACAGATCTGTTTAAAATGGACCGCAAAATACTGAATAAGCCATACGTGGTCGTGTGCAAGAGGCCTTGGTCCCATGTTCATATGTGGCCTCATTGCTGAGAAAAATGATGGTTTATTATATGCAAATGAGCGCCTAGGAGCAACGGGGGCGTTGCCGTTACTACTAGAGGCTCAGCTCTCTCTGCAACTGCCGCGTCCTCTCCACTTTGACAGAGCCAGGCAGTGTAAACGTGATCGCATCTAGCCCTGTCAATCAAAGTGCAGAAGGTGCCGCAGTTGCAGAAAGAGCTGTGCCTCTAGGAGTAATCGCAACGCCCCTGTTGCTCATAGAGGCTGATTTGCATGTACTAAACCTTCATTTTTCTCAGCAATGTGGGCACATATGAACATGTGAACAACATAAATGCCTTTAAGCTGCCAAGCCCACACGCAAAAGGCCAGTTTCATAGGTACAAATCTGCTGATAGATGCCCTTTAAAGAGAAATAGTATTGCCACAATGTTACACAATTACATGTGTGTGAAAGCAACTTCTAATATTAGAAGGTCAGATGTCTGGTTTGGAAAACCCCTCTATAGATTGCATTTCCCCAAAAACATTGCAGGGAGTCCCAAAATCAGCTGACATCTACCACCAATCTGATATTATTAGATCACTGACATGGTCAAATAAGAAACTATAACATTGTAAAGAAAAGAAAAAGAAAAAGGTCAACAATTTAAAGGGAACCTGTCATCAACTTTATGCTGACCGTACTGAGGGCAGTATAAAATAGTGACAAAAATGCTGATTTCAGCGGTGAGTCACTCATGAGCTAAAAGTAAGTGGTTGCCAAGAACCAGCATCATAATCATTGGAGCCCAGGTCTTGAAAAGAGTCATGGCCACCTGAGAAGAGTCCTGGTTATTCATGACTTCCTGCTCTCCTGCCCACCTGCTGATGATTCACAGTCTTCTACCTCGTTTTTCTCTCTAGGAGAGAATTGCCAATCATCAGCAGGTGGGCCGGAGAGCAGGAGATTATGAATAACCATGACTCTTCTCAGGTAGATTTGACTCTTTTCAAGACCTGGGCTCCAATGATTATGATGTTGGTTCTTGGCAACCACTTACTTTTAGCTGATGAGTGACACACCGCTGAAATCTGCATTTCTGTCACTATTTTATGCTGCCCTCAGTGAGGTTAGCATGAAGTTGATGACAGGGTGCCTTTAATAGCTGCAGTAAATATACCGTATTTATAAAAAATAAATAAATTTAAAAAATCTCTGCCAAGAGGCGCCGAACAGGAGCGTCAGATGCTAGGGTGCTCTGCACAACGCCATTACAAATCTGGAGGTAATCATAATTCTTCCGCACGATTGGGGGTTGTCTATTTTAAATTCTGTAACACACTAGGACGATGACGCCCCCAAACGAAGTTGTTGCCGAAACGCTCGTTAGGGGTGCAGGGTCCCCGAAGTAATCCACACATTGTGGATGAGTATGTGCCTTTGATTTATGACTGTGTATTTCCCTGTCGTTCTGTCACTTTAAAATGTTGTTATACCATACTTCATGGGTTATTATAACACATTGTGGATGCTGTTATTACAGTATATGGCTAAGTACCTGTCATGGTCCCTCAGGTGACTGATTTCAAGAAATCAAGGAGATTGGCTGAGCGTGGAGGAATCTAACAGCCTCCTTGATTTCTCTTGATTCAGTGTTGATAGGGTTAATGACCACTTCCCTTTTCTCAGCTGTTGCTCAGTGGTCATCACTTCTACCCTTTATAGTCTGACCCCACCCTTCTATGTGGTTGATAGCTTCATTTGGGTTTTGCTGAGCTGGTGTGAGATCCTCTCTAGTGTTCCTGTTCTTCCATCTCTACAGAAGTTAAGTGTCGTGTTTGTTTGTATTTGTTATATTCCCTGTTGTTTGTATCTGGGCCTGAGACAGAGACTTCCATTCGTCCATCTGGGGAGGAATGGGTTGTCTCTGGTCCTAACCTTTTACAGGGCCTTATAGGGATATAAAGGCCTAGGTATCCTGCTTATGAATACTCCTACCTTCAAGGTCTATTCATATTGATAGATAGTTAGGGCCCGGATTAATGTTGTCTAGGAGGTGACCTGTTTCTTCCCTAGTTTCCAGGCCCAGTTACTGTTCCCCTTCCCTCCTGTGTTCAGTGTGGAGTTTCCCCCCCCACACTGATCGTGACAGTGCCTCTTTGTAGGTCTGTTACTTTTTTACTGTTACTCCATATTTTATGGGTTATTATTGTTGATGGCATCACATTATAATTGTACAAGGCACTCAACCCTCCTTTTTTGACAGTACATTATTGTTAATTCTGCATTCCTAACATTCCTTTTATGTTGATGGCCTATCCTGTGTGTACGCCTTGTGCCCATGCTGCGGTCCGCAATGCACGGGTACCAACCGAGTGCACGCCCTTTGCGGACCCATAGACTTGAATGGGTTCGCGATCCTCAAGATGCTTTCCACAAAAAGAACATGTTTGATTTTTTTTGAGGTGCGGAGGCACAGACCGAAATCCCACAGAAGTGCTTTGTAGTGCTTCTGTTGGCTTCCGAGCCGTGCCTCCGCTCTGTAGCTTGCGAATGCCCGTATATTGCAGACCTGGTGTTTGCGGTCCGCAATATGGGCACAGGGCACACAGGCTTGTGTGCATGAGCCCTAAGCCATTAACGCTGATCAGCGGGGTCAGCTACCCGCACCCTGCCAATTAGCTGTTCTGCAGTGAATGGCAGCAGCACTGCAGTAACCTGCTCCGTTCACTACACAAATGCAGAACAGATGATAGACAGGGATTCGGGGCGTCAGACCCTTGTTGATCATATATGTGATGACATGTAATGGCTCTGGCACACTACTTTTTTTTTGTAAAAATACAAATTCAAAGACACCAGCCTTGTGCTGCATTTTTCCTTGCCATTTTTAATTGTGTTTTAGTGGAATTTTGCTGTTTTTCACACAACTAGTGTGTTTAAGTACAAATGCGTATTCCTGCAGTTTTTTTTGCAAAACATATGTTTTTCTACAGGAAAGTGTGTACCCCCCTTGGATGTCACTTCCTCTGTAGATCAGTATGATAAATCCTTAAGAAAAAAAAAAAGCTATGTAAAAACGCCATGAAAAAAATGCAACACACATTGCTACTTGGCCAAAAAGTAATGAATGTCTAAGGGACAAAAGTGAAGAAAAACACCACTGAAAACAAAATGTTTATACTGCATTTAATAATTCTCAGTCATGTAACATACTGCAGGCATTTTATGCAGAAAAAAGGCACAAAAAAAAATGTAAAACACCACAAAGACTTTGGGTACATTCACACGACAGCGGAAAACAGCCATTACATAGGCGTTTTCAGAACCATCGCAGTCTGTGGCTATTCACATGGCTTTTTTTTTTTTAACGGACAGTGAATAGTGGCAATCAAAAAAAAAAAAAAAAACAGGACATGTCCTATTTTTGGTCATTTTGACAGCCAGAAGGACCCCAGGGAAATCAATGGGCCTGTTTTTATTGGCCGTTTAGACAGAAGTGCACTCGTCTAATGGCCGTTAGAAATGGGTACATGAGCAAGTTGAAAGGCAGGGAGTTAAAAAAAAAAAAAAAAAAAACACCTATAGCAAGTGTGAGAACACTTGTTCGGCCCCCAGCGTAGTGGCATCTAGTGAGCATCAGGTCCTGCTGCCTCCAGTGCGGTACAACTAGTGTTCCCACATGTGCCATAGGGGCTATTATTTATAGTGGGGGTAACACAGAAGGGCATTATTTATACTGGGGGCACTGTGGGGGAGGGCATTATATATACAGAGAACACTATGGGGGGGCCTAATATATACTGAGGGGTTGAGGTTTTAAACAAAAGTCAATCAAATTCATCAGTTTTTAACAGAAATAGATGACCAGAAAATGGATGCACACTCTGATGTAAAATGCTCATTCGGTTCCGCATCCGAGACGCATTTTTTGTGGCTCGGGTGTGGACCTATTCACTTCAATGGGGCCAAAAAAGATGCGGACAGCATCCGTTGCCACGAAAAATTATAGATCATGTCCTATTCTTGTCCGTTTTGCAGACAAGAATAGGCATTTCTATAATGGGCCGTCCGTTACGCAAATTGCGGAAGGCACACTGGCGGCATGCGTGTTTTGCGGATCCGCAATTTGCGGACCGCAAAACACAGCACGGTTGTGTGAATAAGCCCTAAGGCCAAGTTCACACTTCAGTGATTTGGTCAGTGATTCTTGTCCGCAAATTGCGGACAAGAATAGGACATGTTATATTTTTTTTGCGGGGCCACGGAACGGAGCAACGGATGCGGACAGCACGCGGACTGCTGTCCGCATCTTTTGCAGCTCTATACACAGAACAGGTGCAGATCTTTCCCTTATACCTCATGTCTGTGGAGGCTCCAGTCCTGGTTTTGGCTCACAATCACTGATGGAAATCACTGACCAAAACGCTGACGTGTGAATGAGGCTTTATGTTGAGATAAAACTAGGAGTGTAGGCTACACAGAGATAAGGTATACGGGAGAAACCCGCACATGGTTTGGGCTCACAATCATAATCACTGACTGAACACTGAGGCCGAATGGAGCGCACGGCGTCATTGGTTGCTATGACGCCGTGCGCTTCATGCCGCCGCTGCACTACAGTAATACACTTGTATGATCTATACGAGTGTACTACTGTAGAGCAGCGGCGGCATGAAGCTCACGGCGTCATAGCAACCAATGACGCCGTGCGCTACTCCGCTCAGCAAGAATCCAGGCCGTGTTACCACGGACCGCTCAAGGGTAGGTTTGCATTTCAGTTTTTTCTACCATTTTCTTGCACTTTTGTGTTGTATTGGAGTTTTTTGCAGTAAAAACACCAGTTCCAGATGTTTGCTGATGGTGAACATAAAATGCAGGACACACAAGCATTTAATTTTGCTACTGCCGTTTTTGTTCATTAGGTGGCAATTTTTGATGTTGCCTTCTTTTAAAAATGCAGCACTTTCTCAATAGAGAAAAAAGGCATGAAGAGAACCATAGTGAGCAAACACACTGAAGAAAAAAAAAAAAAAAACGCTGAAAAACCACACGGTAAAAGGAAAAAAACTAAAGGCATTCAGCTAGGCCTCTTTCATACAAACTATACGGATTGGCTCCGAATGAGTTCAGTGAAACTCGCAACATTTCGCTAGCAAGTTCAGTCAGTTTTGTCTGCGATTGCGTTCAGTTTTTTACGCCCAGGTGCAATGCGTTTTGATGCGTTTTTCACGCAAGTGATAAAAAAAAAATGAAGGTTTAGGCCCCTTTCACACGAGCGAGTTTTCCGCGTGGATGCAATACGTGACATGAACGCATAGCACCCGCACTGAATCCTGACCCGTTCATTTCAATGGTTCTGTGTACATGAGCGTTTTTTTTTTTTCACGCATCAGTTGTGTGAAAAACGCATCATGTTCTATATTCACTATATTCTATATTTCGCGCAGCCCTGGCCCCATAGTAGTGAATGGGCCTTCAGTGAAAAACGCATTGCGTCCGCAAGCAAGTGCTAGGAGATGTTGTTTGTAAACCTTCTGTTTTTTTATCACACGCGTGAAAAACACATCAAAACTGATTGCACTCACGCGGAAAAAAACTGACCAACTGAACGCAATCGCAGAGAAAACTGACTGAACTTGCTCGCAAAATGGTGCGAGTTTCACTGAACGCACCCTGAACATATCCGGACCTAATCCGTCCTTACACGCATGAATTTGCACTGGTATTTTTGGGGGTCTGTAAAAATGCTGGAATAACTGCATCCTTTTGTGGGGCACCTGCGTCTTTTGCTGCGTTTTCTTCATGGTGTTTTTCTCCTACAGAGACGGTCAGTAAAGGTCTAATTCATAAAAAGGACTCGGTAGGACTCTGCAGGTACCGTACCAGTCCTGTGCGTTTTACATAATGATCCGGTACTGTATGACTTCCATGTATTTTCTCTTTCAAACCCATTTCAGGTAGTTTAGGAAATAAAATTAGTAATCGGACCCTGTATGGACTGACACCATGTACACGAGGCACAGAGAGAACCATAGTAGCCATCTCATCTCAGTCATAGACACTGCTCAAAGAATAAAGTTCTGTCTTATGGAATTAAACTAAAGGGAAAATTCCACACGTACAAAATTGCCGAGGCTAAAATAAAATAAAAAAAGATATTGCAGCATAGATCTCCAAGAAAACAGCACAAAGTAACAGCTTCCATTAAATCCCATGGAAAGGGTTGGCTTAAGTTCCTCAGAAAGGTTCCTCAGGAGATCTGCTCTACTTACATCTTTCATAATCAAAAGTAGGATCAGATTATAACACACAGATAGAGGAAGCATTAGGGGGTGTGCCCCCCACTGACATCCGATTTCTAACAAAAAGAGGTGGTGAACCTCTCAAACATGATGTGAAAGTGGCTGCACAAAGAGCGGGGCACCAGACATACACCACACTGAAGGGGAGTCTTGAAGCAGACCTGTCACCTCACCTGTTGTGTCTGGGTTTTTTCGTTCCTTTTTTTTGCGTCCCGTATACGGAACCATTCATTTCAATGGATCCGCAAAAAAACAACGGAAGGTACTCCGTATGCCTTCCGTTTTCTTATTTCCGTTCCGTCAAAGATAGAACATGTCCTATTATTGTCTGCATAACGGACCAGGATAGTACTGTTCTATTAGGGGTCAGATGCTCCGTTCCGCAAAAAATGGAATGCACGCGGATGTCATCCGTATTTTTTGCAGATCCGTTTTTTGTCAACCGCAAAATACTGAAAAAGCCATACGGCCGTGTGAAGGAGGCCTTAGTAAGGGATTGCAGTCCCCATGTACTAACAACTCTGTGAGTGACATTCCTTTATTATCGCTACTGGAAGGTACAACTGGGTGTTACAGGTGGGGGGGGGGGGTGTCCCTGCACAGTTTGATATTGGAGGACAGCATTACACTTTGCAGGGACACACGCCGATTGGTGACACCTATTCATGAACTTCTAGTAGGAAGAAGGCCTCATGCACACAACCGTTTCCGTTTCAATTTTTTTTGCAGGGCCCCGGAACGGACGTACGGATGCGGTCAGCGGTCTTTTGCGGCCCTGTTGAAGTGAATAGGTCCGTATCTGACCTACAAAAAATGCAGAGTGGATGTGAACCAAAACCACGGCTGTGTGCATGAGCCCTAACAAAGGGATGATTTAACATAGAGTCATAAGAACAGATGGTCCAGAACTGTCATTTCATGAGAAATACAAAGATTTAGTAAAACAGACTTGCCATGAGTGGTGACATGTCCTCCTTAAAGGGGCTGTCCAGGCATTTACTATTGATGACCTCAGGATAGGTCATCAATATCAGATCGGGGGTGGGGGGTCTGACAGCTGTATGAGGAGACGGCACATGCGGTGCTCACGTGCCGCCTCCCTTCTCTCTTCCTGTTCACCGCTGCTGTCTATGGCAAAGACCATAGACAGTAACAAATGGCAGGAAGAGAGAAGGGAGACGGCACGTGATCACCACGTGTGCCGTCTCTTCATACAGCTGTCAGACCCCCCACCCCCGATCTGATATTGATGACCTATCCTGAGGTCATCAATAGTAAAAGCCTGGACAACCCCTTTAACAAGAAGTACAGTAGAATGAAGATGTGGAGCCCCTTGATAATTTTGGCGCACCATTTTGGCAGTGCTCATCGCTGGTGTGGATTAATGCTTTGTGTCAGTTTCTGGGTGTAAATTACAATAAATCTGTTGGGCAGTGAGAGGCTCCTCCCTCTACCACTAAGCCCCTCCCGCTTTTTGAAAAGTTGTAAAAGCAGTGGAAAAATCTCAAAAAGTTGCCAATTCTAGGCAAAAATGTGCAATTTTCATAATCTAGTGATAAATTCCTGTGCAATACTGAAACTGTACGTGGCAACAAATAACATGACTACAGTGGCCAGAGGATGCCCGGTGTGAGAGCTTCATTTCTGTATCCGCTCGGGATCTGGTGTGAACTACATGCCAGCGTTGTGCCAACTGCTTGGCCTAGTGATCAAGCAAATTTTTTTTTTTTCCCATTTTTGGAGCGTCGCCTCCATCAGCTATAACTTTTTTTCATCAATTTAGCCATATGAGGGCTTGTTTTTTTGCAGGACAAGTTGTAGTTTTTAATGGTGCCATTTTGGGGGACAAATAACTTACTGATTAACTTTTATTAACTCTTTAAGGGGGTAATGGGAAAAACAGCAATATTGCCACTGAGTTTTTATGTTTAGCGGCGTTCATTTTTCTGAATATTTATTATCACAATTTTATTTTCTAGGTCAGTACGATTACAGCGATACTAAATACATATCGTTTTACAACTTTTGCAGTTTTTTTGAAAGAAATTTTTTTGCTTCGTGGCATCCCAAGACCCAAAAAATGTTTCATTTTTCCTTCTACTGAGCTGTGTGAGAGCTTGATTTTTGAAGGATGACTTGTAGTTTTCATTTGTATCATTTTGGGGTGCATAATACTTTTTGATCTTTTTTTTTTTCCATTTCTGTGGCGAATAAGCAAAAAAACAGCAATTCCCGCCCCCACACGCATTCACAGTAAGATAAATGACATGGTAGTTGTATAGTGCAGTTCGTTACAGATGCAGCGATACCAAATATGTGGAGGGGATTTTAGGGTACTTTCACACTAGCGTTATTCTTTTCCGGCATAGAGTTCCGTCCTAGGGGCTCAATACCGGAAAAGAACTGATCAGTTTTATCCTAATGCATTCTGAATGGAGAGCAATCCGTTCAGGATGTCTTCAGTTCAGTCACTGAACGGCGTTTTGGACGGAGAAAATACCACAGCATGCTGCGATACTATCTCCGTCCAAAATTCCGGATCAGTTGCCGGAATGCCATATCCGGCATTAATTTACATTGAAATGTATAAGTGCTGGATGCGGCATTAAAAATACCGCAATGCCTGATCCGTCGTTCCCGGTAAAAAATGTGAAAAAAATATATAACTGATCTGTTTCTCCGGATGACATCTAGAGAGACGGATCCGTTCTTGCAATGCGTTTGTGAGACTGATCCGGATCCGTCTACAAAGGCTGTCCGTTTGCATGCAGATTGCCAGTTCCGGCCACGGAACTGCTTGCCGTATCACTCTGCTGCAAGTGTGAAAGTAGCCTTATTCTTTCATTTTTTTTCCACTGAAAAGCGTTTTTTTTACGATGGAAAAAATGTATTTTATTTAACACTTTTTTTTAACCATTTAGTAGTCCCACAAGGAGACTTTAATAGGTGATCTTTTGATCGCTTCTATAATTCTCTGGACTGCTTACACACTGCCGAGAATTATACTGTCAGTGCTATACTGACAGTCACCAGCAGGCTGCGCCAGAGAGGTGCACCTTGTTAGGAGACACTGCAGGTATGGCTGGGGCCTCCATTAGGCATCCCACAATGTCATTCATGGGGTGCCAATGGGAGACACAGGGAGTTAGCTCTACAGTCACTATTGACTGCAGCACCTAAGGGGTTAAACAGTCTGGATCGAAGCAGGAGCCCAGCTGAGACCCATGCAGTGCTTATTCTAGGCCACCGCAGAAAGCCGTCAGTCTAGGAATAAAGCCCCTTAATGATCGCCATAGAAAACTGTAAGGGTGGTCATTAAAGGGGTTAAAGGAAATCTGTCCCTTGATCAGTGGCCACTGTCAAATTCACTATGAGAAAATAGAGCCATATAACAATGCCCTTGGGTAAACCCTCTATTTCAGTATTATGTAGAGAATGAAATTATAATCTAGTGCATGCTGCATGCTAATTGCGGCAGAAAAGTCATGGGGGCGGCACCACTATGCTGAAGAGTCCTCCTGCAGGTGTCAGGGATGCACCACTGCGGGTGTGCAGCGAGGTGCTCCATGGCTGAGTCATGCATGTCTGTAAGGAGGAAGACACACTGTGACTGTGCGGGATAGTGTCGCCACCCCCAAGACTGATCAGCGTGCGCTACCTTACAAATTCATTTTACTGTTAATGTTCATTTTTAATGTTGAAAAGGATCATTTAAAGGGATTATCTCATGATTGATGTAAAAAATTAAAATCAGACATCATATAGTACATCTCTTTCTAACAAAGCTAGAACCAGCCCCGACCCTCACCTCTGCCCATTCATTGCATGCTGGCAGGTCTGAAGGCATGTCTTTCTGAGGGAGTGTGTCCTTTCCGCTGCAGTTCTCCCCATCACTGCTCTTGGAGCATGTCCTTTCTCTGCACCTCTCCCCCTGTAGCCGTCACAGCTTCTACCATTAGAAACAGCTAGTGGCAATTGAACTGAGCATGGGTGACCAGGGCCACATCTGCCATGAGGTGAGATTAGCACCTGCCTAACGGGGAGGAACGGGAGATTATGGCTTATCCGCACCATTCATCAGGCCTGAGGCAGTATAAGGGGGAGGAGGTCTCGATGACATCAGTGACCTCCTGAGCCAGGTCTCAAGCGGCACGATAATGTGGTCATGAACGTAGGCACTATGGGGTGCCTTACATATAGTAGGGGCCCTATGGGGGTATTAATAATAGTGGGGGCAGTATTATTATTGTGCACAATATGGAGGGCACTACTACTAATAAGGGTACTCTCTGGGGTACTGTAGGGGGCACTATTACTATTAAGAGTAGTCTGTGAGCACTCTTACTATGAGGGGGGCTATGTGTATAGCACTATATTGACGCCATTTCAACTTTCGCCTCATGCAGCAGAAAGGTTAGGTGCACCCCTGTGTACGACCACCTCATCCAGGTGGACAGAGAAATAAGGAAAAGGCAGGTGGCACTATACAGGTAGATTTAATTGACCTCAGTGGCTATAATAAGTTTTTAATTACATGCAATTACAAAAGTATTCAGACCCAGGCGCCAGTCTGATAAAAATAAGAATATGAGAAGCAGAGGCATCAAAGCTATTCCTGAATGGTATAAGGCAATGGAGGTGGTTTAGGGGCCTCAGGTCAAGTGACAGCTTTCACCATGGGTCACCGGACCACTATGCCCAGCAGCATGTGGAGGAACAGAAGCTTATGAGATGCCATCATGCTAGCTGGCACTGGGTACAAGCACCCTACACCTCTAGTGGCTCCTAACAATTACAAGCATGTGCCAAGTGTGGCAGCTGGAGTGTCACAATACTCGACTAATCCCACTAGTAAACAGCGGCGACCCTCAGGAAAATGCTTAGGCTGTGGAAGCTATCCATTATAAGGCAAGCAGAGGGAACACATGACAGCTTCAGGTGTCACAGGCCCTGTCAGGCTGCACTCACCGCAAATGATGTCATTATCTCCAGCCCTGCGACTCGGTGACGTCACGGCTCTGCAGACGTCGTTTCCCAGGCAGCCCCGGGCAGTGAAGCTGTGTGAGCCGGGGCTGGCATTGTCGTCTTCTCACATAACCACACAGCCTGGAGCCGGCCGCTATAACCAACACCAAAAAACCCCTATAGGGGGGACGTGGTACAGCCAGCCTTCAATGCTGTCAGCCAGTGCCTAGCCGCGCCCACCGTATAGGCGGGGAGGCTCCGAGCAGGCCTCTGTGTGAAAACGTACAGTAGTTGGCCTCTCACTGCACACAGTCATGGCTTGGACGCGCCCACTGGAAGGAAGGGAGAGACGACACCTCCTCATAGCAGAAATGGTAGTGCTCAGTTACAGTCTTTGGTAGTGGGCGCCGGGTCGCGCCCATTTGTCAGGAAGGGGAGGCTTGACAATTCAGCACCTTGTTATTGTAAGGTCAATGCTCTATGCAATGTAGAGTCGTGTTCCGCTTCTGTGCTTGGAAGTGAACCGTGCGGGTCGGGGGTATGTCCTCAATGTCTGGCGGCAAACACGCTAGGAATTTGTAAAGACCATAAATGTAAGTTCTTCGCCGCCTGCATTTCAGTGTGAATGACTTTTTTTTTTTTTTTTTAACCCCAATCCCCTCCCCTTACAACCTGAATGGCATTGAGGCGATGGAGAAAGACAGAGGATAGATAAGGGCTCTTTCACACCTGCGTTCTTTTCTTCCGGCATAGAGTTCCGTCGTCGGGGCTCTATGCCGGAAGAATCCTGATCAGGATTATCCTAATGCATTCTGAATGGAGAGAAATCCGTTCAGGATGCATCACGATGTCTTCAGTTCCGGAACGGAACGTTTTTTGGCCGGAGAAAATACCGCAGCATGCTGCGCTTTTTGCTCCGGCCAAAAATCCGGAACACTTGCCGCAAGGCCGGATCCGGAATTAATGCCCATTGGAAGGCATTGATCCGGATCCGGCCTTAAGCTAAACGTCGTTTCGGCGCATTGCCGGAGCCGACATTTAGCTTTTTCTGAATGGTTACCATCGCTGCCGGGACGCTAAAGTCCTGGCAGCCATGGTAAAGTGCAGCGGGGAGCAGTATACTTACCGTCCGTGCGGCTCCCCGGGCGCTCCAGAGTGACGTCAGGGCGCCCCAAACGCATGGATCATGTGATCGCATGGACCACGTCATCCATGCGCATGGGGCGCTCTGACGTCATTCTGGAGCGCCCGGGGAGCCGCACGGACGGTAAGTATACCGCTCCCCCGATCCTACTATGGCAGCCAGGACTTTAATAGCGTCCTGGGTGCCATAGTAACACTGAAAGCATTTGGAAGACTGTTCCGTCTTCAAATGCTTTCAGTACACTTGCGTTTTTCCGGATCCGGTGGGCACCTCCGGCAACGGAAGTGCATGCCGGATCCCAACAACGCAAGTGTGAAAGAGGCCTAAGATTTTCATGGAGTCACATAGTATATATGGAACAGTATTCCTGCCACAAACACAGGGCACCTCGCTTATTCGTATGCAGAAAATCCACGTAAAAACGCACATAAAGTCACACTATTGCCGTTTTCATTGCAGATTTTCTGCGTTTTTTACCCCTTGAAGGCGCGGGTCTTAAAATTTGCATGCCAGGTCAGTTTGTGTGCATGAGATCTGGCAAATCTCGTACGCTTTGCTGGTACTGCACTAGGCCTCTTGCACACGAACATTTATTGTGGCGGGTCCGCAATACACAGGCACCGGCCCGTGTGCACTTCACGGATGTGGACCCATTCACTTTAACGTGTCCGCAATCACGGAGATGAGGACGGATCACAGACCTATTCAAGTTGAATGGGTCTCGATCCATCCCGGCCGCCGCACGGACGTTTCCGGTGCATTGTGGACCGCAAATTGCGGTCCCCAATGCATGGAACAGATGCACAACGTTCGTGTGCAAGAGGCCTTATGCTGTGGTTTATCCACATGGAAAAAACACACATGATCTGCAATGTGTGCAGGAAGCCTAAGGCCTAGTTCACACAAACGTATGGCTTTTATCGTTTTTTGCAGTCCGTTTTTCACGGATCCGTTGTGTTTCCGATCTGTTTTTCCGTTCCGTTTTTTCAGTATGTCATATACAGTAATTACATAGAAAAAATTGGGCTGCGCATAACATTTTCAATAGATGATTCCGCAAGAACAGATACGGAAGACATACAGATGCATTTCCGTATGTGTTCCGTTTTTTTGCGGACCCATTGACTTGAATGGAGCCACGGAACGTGATTTGCGGGCAATAATAGGACATGTTCTATCTTTCAACGGAATGCTTACAGAACACATTCTGTTTTTAATGCGGAACCATTGAAATGAATAGTTCCGTATACGGAACACAAAAAAACTGCTCGTACACTCGCAAAAAAACAAAAAACGATCGTGTGAACTAGGCCTAAGGGTGCCTTCACACGCGGCAGATTTTGTTGCAGACTGATCATTTCCATGAGTAATGCTTGCAGAAAACCATGTGCTTTCCACCAAAAAAAAACATTCAGACGACTGAACTGATTTTTCAGTCACAGAAAAATCTGCTAAAAAAATCTGTCGCATAAGAAGGCACCCTAAAACAGTCATTTTTATGCCTGCAGTGAGAATTAATTTGTGCAACAATGACTGTCATTTACAGAATTTTACCTTAAAGGGGTTATTTAATACTGATGGCCTGTTATCAGGAAAGGTCATAAATATCAGATGGGCGGGGGGCCGACTTCCTGCACCCCCAGTGATCAGCTGTTTGAGGAGTATTGGTGAACTGTAGCCTCCTTGCAGAAGTTTACCACGCACAGCGCCATCCATTGTACAGTGGCTGTGCTTGGTACTGCAGCTCAGGCCCATTCACTTACACACAGGCCCTGTGACCAACAAACATGTCACTGGCCCAAGAGGAGGCCACAGCTGATCTGCGCTTTGTTGTCACTTAAGAAATTTGGGTAGAGTCCGAAATTTATTGTAAGCAGTCATTTGTACTTAAATAAAAAGAACAAAAGTTTACAACAAAAAACTGTGTAAGCTGCTTTGTAAATGTGGGCCCAAGTGCGCTTCTGGAAGCAATGTTTTGTAAATATTCTTGATAAAAAAATTACCATCTTGTATATACGGCTCCGAGGCTGAACAGATTCTGCGTGCCGTGAGATTATGGGTTATTATAAAGTACATTAATTCCAGGGCACTAAACATATATAAAAAGGAATTATATAATACAAAGATCAGTACAATTTAGGCTACTTTCACACCTGCGTTAGGTGCGGATCCGTCTGGTATCTGCACAGACGGATCCGCACCTATAATGCAAACGCTTAGATCCGTTCAGAACGGATCCGTTTGCATTACCATGAACAAAAAAAATAAATATGTTTTTTTTTTGTTCATGATAATGCAAACGGATCCGTTTTGACTTTACATTGAAAGTCAATGGGGGATGGATCCGTTTGAAGTTGATACAATATGGCGCAATTTTCAAACGGATCCGTCCCCATTGACTTACATTGTAAGTCTGGACGGATCCGTTTGCATCCGCACGGCCAGGCGGACACCCGAACGCTGCAAGCAGCGTTCAGGTGTCCGCCTGCTGAGCGGAGCGGAGGACAAACGGTGCCAAACTGATGCATTCTGAGCGGATCCGCATCCACTCAGAATACATTAGGGCTGGACGGATCCGTTCGGGGCCGCTTGTGACAGCCTTCAAACGGAACTCACAAGTGTAAAAGTAGCCTAACGTGACCTGATTGATAAACCTGCCCAGAGGGGGGCTTACAATCTACACTGACTTCTTGGTAACCTACAGTTTTCTGTCTATTTTAGGGCTCATGCACATGAACGTATTTTCTTTTGGGACTGTATGTGGAACCATTCATTGCAATGAGTCCGTAAAAAAAAACAAAGTTACTCCATGTGCATTCAGTTTCCGTATTCCTGCGTGTCCGTTCCACAAGGAGAGTACTGTTCTGTTAGGGGCCAGCAGTTCCTTTCCGCAAGATACGGAATACACACGGATGTCATCCGTATTTTGCGTACCGCAAATTACATACGGCTGTGTGCATGAGCCCTTACTTATGCCTATCTGGATTGGCATGTACATCCTAGTAAATGGGGCATACTCTCGCTTTGCTACCGGCATATTTTTTTTATGCATAAAAATATCTCAAAGAAAGACCTTGTAGGTATGAATCATTTATGAATCAGTCCTTCGTAATTGTAGTTGTTTCCGACTGCAGGAAACAGAGCATTGTGCAACAATTAAGGGGGCGGATGATTCACTAAACCTTGTACACCGTGGAGCGTATACAGGATGACTGCCGCACTCAGGACCATCATGAAGCAGCCACATTTACCTTGAAAAACCAATTGCTAATAATGCCACGGACCACACACTCGACGTCTGCTTAATGTGAGCCGCAAAGCCAGCAATTCAGTCCTCCGCTGTCTCTCTGCTGCACCAGGGACAGCTCTCTCGTTCCCCAAAAATATATTCTTAAAAGAGGGATTTTTCTTTACAATCTATGTATTTAGAAAAGTCTGCCACTGCGCCTTTGTCTCCTCACACCTCAGCGGACTGACCTGGAATGACTGCCACTCTCTGCCTACTCCATGGTGTTATCACTGCTGCCATCTGTTTGTCACATTTCATACAGCCCATCCGTGACTACATCATCAATGCCATTCGCTGCAATTTGTCGCACCCTAGTGATACTGAGAAAGATGAACTCGTTTCTGCATTTACATTATAAAGGCCTTTTCAATGGAGTCAAAAATCAAGGCAGATACACAATAATACACTTTTGGGAAGATTAGAGATCATAAAAAAAAAAAAACTGAGAAGTAAATCTACACAGGTTTGAACATCTACCACAGAAAATGGGGAGAAAGTAACGACGTTCCATGGAATAGCGTTACACATTTTATTTATAGTCTAACGGACATCAATCTGAATATTTATCATATAAAATTTTTTACAAAATAAAATACAAACTATGAGAACTCAGTCCTAAGGATCAGTATACTGGCTGCGGTATGTAAGAGCTAGTAATAACATTCACAAACATATATGTGTCCAGAGCGGTCAGGAAGAGACAACAGAGATCTGGTCAAAGAAGTCTCACCTTAAAGGGGTTGTCCGGGTTCACACCTAAACCCAGACATATCCCCATCTTCACCCCTCTGACATGAGCATCGATGCATTTCATGCTCCGGCGCTCTGCCTTGCGCTGGATCGCGCAGGACAAGGACTTTTTTGTTTATATTATTATACTGTTAGGCCTATTGCACACGGACGTTTTTTTTTCCCCGTTTACTGGACGTTTTTTGGAACCATTCATTTCAATGGGTCCACAAAAAAAACGGAATGTACTCCGTATGCATTCCGTTTCCGTTTTTCCGTTCCGTTTTAACATAGAACATGTCCTATTATTGCCCGCAAATCACAGTCCGTGGCTCCATTCAAGTCAATGGGTCCGCAAAAAAACGGAACACATACGGAAATGCATCCGTATGTCTTCCGTTTCCGTTCCGTTTTTTGCTGAACCATCTATTGAAAATGTTATGCCCAGCCCAATTTTATCTATGTAATTACTGTATACTGTATATGCCATACGGAAAAACGGAACAGAAACGGAAACACAACGGAAACAAAAAACGGAACAACGGATCCGTGAAAAACAGACCGCAAAACACTGAAAAAGCCATACGGTCGTGTGCAATAGGCCTTAGGCAGAGGCTTCCATCCAGCAGTGTGTTCGGTGACGTCACCACCTGATGGGCGGGCTTTAGCACTGCCCTAACCGTTTTACAGGCCAGGGCAGCGCTAAAGCTCACCAATCAGAGCCGGTGACGTCACCAGGCTCACTTCTGGGTGGAAGCCTCTGACTAGCAGTCCCTATGGAGAGCCCAATACGTCACTGGATCTCCATAAAAAGCCTTTGGCCTGTGCGATTTAGCATGGGGCAAAGGAGAGCGCTCCGATGCTCATATCAGGGGAGCTGCTGGGGGGAAAATGGGGATACAGTATGTCCAGGTTCAGCTCTGAACTGGACAACCCCTTTAACCTATAATGATACCGCAGTGTTTCAGAGTAAGGCCTTATTCACACCTCAGTGAAGCACAAAAAATACACGTACCCATTGATTTTAATGTCTTTATTCACACATCAGTGGAAAAACCACAGACTCAGGGCTCATGCACACAAACTTATTTTCTCTCCGCTTCCGTTCTTTTTTGCGGACCGTATGCAGAACCATTCACTTCAATGGGGCTGTAGAAAATACAGAAGTTACTCCGTGCGCAATCAGTTTCCGTTTGTCCGCATGGCCGTTCCGCAAAAATGTAGTGCATGTCCTATTATTGTCCGCAAATCACGGTCCGAGGCCCCATTCAAGTCAATGGGTCCGCAAAAAATACGAAACACATCCGTATTTTGCAAATCCATACTGTAGAAATGCTATGCCCAGCCCATATTGCTCATGTGTTTGGTGATTAATAAGTTACTGTTTCTGTATACTATCTGCAAAAAACGGATCAAATACGGAAACCATACGGATATGTTTTGTGCAATAACTGAAGAGGACTTAAATCAGAGGGGAAAAAAACCTCAGATGCGGAACAACGGATCAGTGAAAAACGGACCGCAAAACAACGGTTGTGTGCATGAGCCATCATGCACTACTTTAGTCCGTGATGTGGACCAAACACGCCCATTGAGGTCTTTGCGTGAAAATCATAAACCAGACATGGATGCCATCCGGATTTGGTACATGGTTTTCACGGATGACTGGTAGAAGATGGTCTAGTTTTCAGCTAAGCAGTGTCCTTGGAATCTGGATAACACATGGAGGTCAAAGGCAGACACACGGACCTAATACAGGTTCTTCACGGACGTGTGAATAAGGCCTAAAAGGTTGTACTTTCTAATGAGAGCCCATCAGCATTTCATGCTCCTTGTGACTCCGATGACTGGTTCCCTTTAAAATGGTTCTTCCACAATCAAAGCCTATCCACAGGACAGTCCTATTCAATCCAAAGGATGCGTCCATCGTGTGCTCTCACCAACCTTGACTGTAGTATAGGCGAGTGACCTGCACCAAACCAGGATATTAGACCTTGCTACTCAAACACTGTTTTGCTTTGTCCACAGAACAGTGCCTGGTAAGAGGGGGTCTAACTGCTGGGACCCCTAACAATCACAAGAACAGGGTTCCTTGTCCCCACTGCCACTCCATCCCACAGAAAGTGAACAGAGCATTATTGTGCACGCTTAACTGCAAAACTGTCAGCTCCAGCACCCCCCCCCCCAGCCCCCCTTCCAAAACTAGAGTAAGCAGTGTATAGTGTAAGTGATGCCGAGTTCAAACCAGCAGAGGGGACTCCGAAGTATTGGGGGTGGGGGGGGGGGGCTGTTTTGGAGCCGACAGATTCTCTTGGGGAACACCTGACCTCTATTAGTGGGGGAGGGGTGGCAGTCAAATCCCCAGCATACAGACACTTATGACCTATACTGTGGGTATTGAACAACAGTACGCAGGGTATATTCTATAGAGCTCCTCACATACATATTTTGGTGAATATCTAAGGCACCATTTTAGAAAATTACTAGTGAAAATCACTTACCAACAAGTAAGGCAAGGCGGTATAATTATAAAATAGTGCAAGTGGCTGCAGGAATTGGTTCACATAAAGTTATTAATCATAATTGCTGTGTTAATACATAGCCTTGTGTTCTGGCCTGCCATGTAAAACACTGCACCGGGTCAGTATGGCTGCTCAGTCCGACACATATTCCTTACTCTTAATATATACGAAGTGCTGTGCCAGGCCAACGGCAATCACAAAATATCATACAACATATCAAAAAGGACTGTGCGGATTAGTGAAAGTCTCTGTCAGGAAGAATCAAGGGAGCAATCAGTGTCCAGAGGTAAAGGAGGAGACCAACCCAGCTAGAGGAAATCTTCACCCACACAGCTGACCAAGGACTGGTGAGGGACTGATCCGATGAGCCTGGCCTGGAAATGAAAAGAAAACACTTGGCATTAGACCACAGGTTCAGTGTTCTGTTAATAAGTGGTCCACGTATTAGAAGTGAGGACTGGTTAACCCTTTCAAGGACAAGCCATTTTTCACCTTCGTGACGTCTAATTTTGCAAATCTGACATGCGTCACTTTATGTGGTAATGACTTTGGAACGCTTTTACTTATCCAAGCCATTCTGAGACAGTTTTCTCGTGACACATTGTACTTCACGATAGTCATAAATTTGAGCCAACATATTTTACTTTTATTTATGAAAAAATCCCAAATTTACAAAAAAAAAATGGGAAAATTCGCAATTTTCAAAAGTTACATTTCTCTGCTTTTAAAACAGAAAGTGATAGCTCATAAAATATTTATTACTTAACATTCCCCATATGTCTACTTTATGTTGGCATCATTTTGTAAATGTCATTTTAATTTTTTTAGGACGTTAGAGGGCTTAAAAATTTTAAGAATTGCTTCTAAAATTGTAAGAAAAAATTTCCAAAACTCACTTTTTAAAAGGACCAGTTCAGGTCTGAAGTCACTTTGTGGGGCTTACATAGTGGAAACCCCCCATAAATGACCCCATTGCAGAAACTAAACCCCTCAAGGTATTCAAAACTGATTTTACAAACTTTGTTAACCCTTTAGGTGTTCCACAAGAATTAAAGGAAAATGGAGATGAAATTTCTAAACTTCACTTTTTTGGCCGATTTTCCATTTTAATCCATTTTTTTCTTTAACACATCAAGGGTTAACAGCCAAACAAAACTCAATATTTATTACTCTGATTCTGCGGTTTCCAGAAACACCCACATGTGGTGGTAAACTGCTGTAAGGGCACACGGCAGGGAGCAGAAGAAAAGGAGCGACATATGGTTTTTGGAAGGCAGATTATTGCCAGACTGGTTTTTAGATGCCATGTCCCATTTGAAGCCCCCCTGATGCACCCTTACAGTAGAAAATCCCAAAAAGTGACCCAATTTTGGAAACTAGGGGATAATGTGCCAATTTTATTGGTACTATTTTGGGGTACATATGAGTTTTAATTGCTCTATATTACGTTTTTTGTGAGGCAAGGTAAACAAAAAATGGCTGTTTTGGCACAGTTTTTAATTTTTTTAATTTTTTACAAGTTTCATCTGACAGGGTAGATTATGTGCTATTTTTATAGAGCAGGTTGTTACGGACGCAATGATATCAAATATGTCTACTTTCTTTGTTTGAGTTTTACATAAAGCATTTTTGGAAAAAAAAAATTATGTTTTTGTGTCTCCATTTTCTGAACGCCTTAATTTTTTTATTTTTCTGCCGATAGTCTTGTGCAGGGGCTCGTTTTTTTGCAGAAAGAGTTGATGTTTTTATTGGTGCCATTTTTGGGTACATATGACTTTTTGATCATTCATTCTTACACTTTATGGGGCAAGGTGACCAAAAAATTGGTTATTTTGGAACAGTTATTTATTTTTACAGCATTCACCTGAGGTGTTAGGTCATGTGACATTTTTACAAAGCAGATCGTTACGGACGCGGCAATACCTAATATGTATACCTCTTATTTATTTAAGTTTTACACAATAATAGCACATTTGAAACAAAAAAAATTATGTTTTAGTGTCTCCATGTTCTAAGAGCTATAGTTTTTATTATTTTTAAGCGATTTTCTTACGTAGAGGGATCATTTTTTGCGGGACGAGGTGATGGTTTTATTGGTACCATTTTGTGGGACATACGCCTTTTTGATCGCTTGGTGTTGCACTTTTTGTGATGCAAGATGACAAAAATGGTTTTTTTTGACAGTTTTTAATTTTTTTTGGTTTATCGGACGGGGTAGATCATGTGATATATTTATAGACCGGTCGTTACGGATGCGGTGATACCCAATATGTGTATTTTTTTCATTTTTTTAATCATTTTTTAATCTCTTATAAATGAGTGGATATAGTAAAAAGGCAATTTATTTTATTTTTAATTTACATTTTTATTTATTCATTATTTTAACTTTATTTTCACACTTTTTTTTATCAAGTCCCACTTGGATCTTAAAGATCCAGTGGGGCTGATTGCTGTACTATACTTTTGCAATGATCTTGCATTGCAAAGTATAGTACTATCAGGTTTCCTGATAGATGGCAACACAGGACGCCTTTGCAAGGCAACCATCGGGTCGCTGCCAACGCAGCGCGGCAGCCCGATGGTTGAGAGAGGGAGCCCCCTCCTTCTGTTAATCCCGGCATCGGAGTTACAGCAGTGTCAGCATACAGCTGACACTAGCTGCTGATGGCGGCGGCTCAGGAACGGAGCAGGGGGACCCACCAGGGGCGGGGGTTGAAATGGGGGCAGGGCCAGCATGGAAAAAAACAGTCACAACGTATGGAACATGGCCGGCACAGATAGGGCACCTAGACAGCAGGGAGCAGCAGGCAAGACATCAAGGGGCAGACAGGCCACATCAGGGGGCAGAAAGCGAGAGCACAAAACAGGGCATGGAGCAGCAAGTGCCCGATTTCAGGCTCCGGTCTGCAGAGTGCAGATCAGAGCCTGAAACCGGCATTTTTACACTGCCGCGATCCAATTGGTTAGTCTGCACAGACTAACAAATCAGAGCGATCGCCGGCAAGGGGCCACTCTGATTAGTCCCTTGACGGCATTACTGGACTGTAAACTGTCCCTCGGGGCAGAAGCTTTAATCCAAGCATTTTGCAGCGCTTGGATTAAAAAGCTGCCCAAACGTTTATATACGTGCTAGCTGCAAGGGGGCATTGGCAGATAGCATGTATATAACCGTATGGCAGTCGGGAAGGGGTTAAAGAGCACCCTTGCCAGGGTGATGTGTGTACTATGTAATTACACATTATCAGTGTACGCCTGGAAAGAAACTGTTCAGAGTCTGCTGACACGAAGGTGAGCAGGCCCATCAGAAGACTGAAAAACAGAATGGATAAAAATCAATGATTTAAAAAAATTAAAAATAAATCAGATTTTTTTTTATATAAAATGCTTTTTGAGGAAAATATATTACCATCCAAAGGTTATTCCATCATGAAATAAAGATTAGTTTTTTAATTGATATTAATAAATATGTATAATAAGGCTGTATATGTTTAATTGTTTTGGTAAATAAATTCCATTAATCCATTCACAATAGGAGGGAAGAAATGCAAATGAGCTCTTAACAAGCTTTGCCTCTAATGCCACCAGATGTAAGGCAGCTATCCTATAAGTCAATGTTCAGCTCTTAAAATAAGCCTTGAGACATGACTTGGATATTAAATAAGCCAGCACCTCATCTGCAGACAAGTGTAGAAAATGATGAATGAAACGAGCCTGCCAGCCCCTCCCCTTCCTATGCCACGCCCAATTTCTTTAGACCTGGCGTGAGCGGTGAAAACTAATCGTGGCGCTGCAATCTGCGCCATGAATACGCCTAATATAGGCGTATTTCTGGATAATAAATGACCCCCTTTGTTTTTTCCAAAGTAAAAAAAAAATTCAGTATTAAAAATACAAGAAAAACTATACATGTGGGGTATCGTTGTAATCGTAGTGACACAGAGAATGAAATTAACAGGCCAGGTGTACCCATAGGAAACGTTTTAAAAACAAAACGCATAAAACTGTGGCGGAAGTGTGGTTTTATTTCATAATTCCACCTCATTTCTTTCCCGCTCCCTACTACATTGTATGCAACTGTAAACGGTACCATTAGAAAGTACAACTTTTCCCGCAAAAAACAAGCCCTCATATGGCTGTGAATGAAAAAAAGAAAAAAAAATATATAGGGTTTTGGGAATGCTGGGAGTAAAAACGAAAATGGGGTTAAAGAAAGTGCCCCAGCATTTTACTAAGGGGATCTGTCACTTGTTTATGTTGCCCTTAGTTAAGACTGGTGACAGATTCCCTTTAACCACTTTAGGCTACTTTCACACTAGCGTTCGGAGCGGATCCGTCTGATGTTCGCATCCGTTCAGAAATTTTCTAAGTATGAAAGTAGCATGAGCGGATCCGTTCAGACTTTACATTGTAAGTCAATGGGGAACAGATCCGCTTGAAGATTGAGCCATATGGTGTCATCTTCAAGCGGATCCGTCCCCATTGACTTACATTGTAAGTCTGGACGGATCCGCACGGCCAGCCCCTTCAAACGGAGCGCACGAGCGGACACCCGAACGCTAGTGTGAAAGTAGCCTTAAGTGGTGATAACTTTAAAACGCTTTGACTTATCCAGGCCATTCTGAGATTGTTTTTTCCTCACATATTGTACTTCATGACACTTGTAAAATGAAGTAAAAAAAATATGTATTTTTATTTATAAAAAAAATACCAAATTTACCAAAAATTTGTAAAAAAATTGCAAAATTTCCAAGTTTCAATTTCTCTACTTCTACAATACATAGTAATACCTCCAAAAATAGTTATTACTTTACATTCCCCATATGTCTACTTCATGTTTGGATCATTTTGGGAATGATATTTTATTTTTTGGGGATGTTACAAGGCTTAGAAGTTTAGAAGCAAATCTTGAAATTCTTCAGAAATTTTCAAAAACCCAATTTTTTAGGGACCAGTTCAGGTCTGAAGTCACTTTGCGAGGCTTACATAATAGAAACCACCCAAAATGACCCCATTCTATAAACTACACCCCTCAAGGTATTCAAAACTGATTTTACAAACTTTGTTAGCCCTTTAGGTGTTCCACAAGAATTAATGGAAAATAGAGATACAATTTCAAAATTTCACTTTTTTGGCAGATTTCCATTTTAATAATTTTTTTCCAGTTACAAAGCAAGGGTTAACAGCCAAACCAAACTCAATATTTATGGCCCTGATTCTGTAGTTTACAGAAACACCCCATATGTGGTCGTAAACTACTGTACGGGCATACGGCAGGGCGCAGAAGGAAAGAAATGCCATACGGTTTTTGGAAGGCAGATTTTGCTGAACTGACACCATGTCCCATTTGAAGCCCCCTTGATGCACCCCTAGAGTGGAAACTCCAAAAAAGTGGCCCCATTTTAGAAACTACGGGATAGGGTGGCAGTTTTGTTGGTACTAGTTTAGGGTACATATGATTTTTGGTTGCTCTATATTACACTTTTTGTGAGGCACGATAACAAGAAATAGCTGTTTTGGCACAGTTTTTTGTTATTTACAACATTCATCTGACAGGTTAGATCATGTGATATTTTTATAGACCAGGTTGTCACGGATGCGGCGATACCTAATATGTATACTTTTTTTTTATTTATGTAAGTTTTACACAATGATTTCATTTTTGAAGCAAAAAAAAAAAATCATGTTTTAGTGTTTCCATAGTCAGAGCCATAATTTTTTCAGTTTTTGGGCGATTACCTTGGGTAGGGTCTCATTTTTTGCGGGATGAGATGACGGTTTAATTGGCACTATTTTGGGGTGCATATGACTTTTTAATTGCTTGCTACTACACTTTTTGTGATGTAAGGTGACAAAAAATGGTTTATTTAGCACAGTTTATATTTTTTACGGTGTTCATCTGAGGGGTTAGGTCATATATATGTTTTTATAGAGCCGGTCGATACGAACGCGGCGAAACCAAATATGTGTACTTTTCTTTTATGTAAGTTTTACACAATAACAGCTTTTTTTTAAAAATAAATAAATGATGTTTTAGTGTCTCCATATTCTGAGCCATAGTTTTTTTTTGTTTTTGGGCAATTGTCTCAGGTAGGGGCTCATTTTTTGCAGGATGAGGTGACGGTTAGATTGGTACTATTTTGGTGGGCAAACGCCTTTTTGATCGCTTGCTATTACACTTTTTGTGATGTAAGGTGACAAAAAAATGGTTTATTTAGCACAGTTTTTATTTTTTATTCTTTACAGTGTTTTTTACGGTGTTCATCTGAGGGGTTAGGTCATGTGATATGTTTATAGAGCCGGTCGATACGGACGCGGCGATTCCCAATATGTATACTTTTTATTTATTTTTTTTCCCTGTTTTTTACCAATTTTTTTTATTTCGGGAAAATGACGTTTTTGTTTATTTTTACTTGAAACTTAATTGTTTGGGGGGGAAAACTTTATTTTTTTTAACTTTTTTTTTTCACTTTATTTTTTGTCCCACTTTGGGACTTGAACTTTTGGGGGTCTAATCCTTTACAATGCATTCCAATACTTCTGTATTGGAATGCATTGGCTGTATGAGTAATACAGTGTGTATTACTCATACAGCTTCCGGCCTGTGAGATCCAGGGAGCTGGATCTCACAGGCTCGTCACCAGAAGGCAGCGCAGATGCCTCAGGAAGGCATCGTGCTGCCTTCCATGCCATCGGGTCCCCACCACAGCCCCATGGGGACCCGATGGCACCACCGCCGCTGCACCAGGTAAAAGCCGCAAACCGCAGGTCTGAATTGACCTGCGGTTTGCGGCGATCGCCGACACGGGGGGGGGCACGGGACCCCCCCGCGCATTTAGTCGAGGTGCCTGCTCAATGATGGGTACTTAAGGACTCGGGAACCATGCCGTACCGATACGTCATGGGTCCCTAAGGGGTTAAGGCAGCTATACACAATTAATAGCTGTTGGCTGAACGATATCTCTCGGCTCCACCATGCGCATTCAGTATGTGTTATCAATGGGAAGAGGGGCGTAAGGCCTTGCCAAACACCTCTGGCAGCTTATCTCCAGGGAAATCAATGGGATAGGGTGACAATATTCACTTTGCCCTATCGTCTCTCCCGATATCATCTGTAGGAAGGAGAGTCATGAGCTGCCCACACACATTAGACTGTCATCCAACCCACCGCTCTTAGTGGGTTCAGCCAACTATACACTATTGTGTATGGGTGCCTTTATGATAGGTCATCACTATTAGATCAGTGACAGTTGTCAAGTGTTGGACCCCAACCAATCTAATATTGATAACCTATCCTATGGACAGGTCACCGGTATCTAGAGCCCAGACAACCCCTTCCATGTGTATAGCCACCTTTAGGCCACTTGCCCGGACGTGGCCGTATTGCGGCCCGCAAACAGCGGGTCCCCAATATGAGGGCACTGGCCGTGTGCTCCTCGCATCACGGATGCGGACCTATTCACTTGAATGTGCTTCTGTGGTGTTTCTGTCCGTGTCTCCGCACCGCAAAAATATAGAACATGTTCTATTTTTTTGCGGTGCGGACGGATCACGGACCCATTCAAATTGCAGTCCCCAATGCACTGAACAGCCGCACTACGGCCGTGTGCAGGAGGTCTTAGTGTTTAGCCACGGGCACAAGAAATAACAGAGTGGACGGGGTCAGAAGCAGACGGCTCTGTCCACCGTGTAGTGGTCGTGCATAGCTCCTGCAGCTCAGCTCCATAAGGTGGTCGTCAATATCTAGAGGCCAGACAACCCCTTTATTGTCACCTGGACTCGCGGACTATCTGATGTCATGGGAAAGAAGGATGGTTTTGTTGGATTTCAACATGTCAATCCCTTTGTTCTGGGATAAAATAATCCACCAGAAGTATACAAAACAATGGCCAGCTCACAAGAAGTCAATTAAATCTACTTTCATCTCAACCTATAAAATCATGCCAAATATTGGCCAATCATATATACAGAAATAAACTCTTATGTACTGGTATAAATAGATTGATACATACATAGATTTAATTGACTTCTTGTGAGCTGGCCATTGTTTTGTATATTTATTGTTTAGCTATTGGATGGTAGCGGCAGTGCTCTATTTTGGTGAGCTTCCCATAATAGTTTTTGTGAATCCACCAGAAGTGTCTGGCCGCAGCTTACTCTAAACTTTGTGTTTTGGGGTGGTTGTCGGGGGAGATAGCAATCGGCCAAATGAGCTCTTCAGCCAACACCGATCTGAAGTGCATAGCCAGCTTTATAATGCTATCATTGTCAGCATGCTCAATAGATAGAGTAACATTTCACAGAAACAGTCACTGTATTCATCACACTGGCGGTAAACCATTTACTATCAGTGTGAGATTAGTTACCTTATCAGTCAATGCAGACATGAAAGAGAGCTGCAGAAGGGCTGCCACAGTCCATGTCGGAGAGTTATGTGCTGCTTTTGTGGTTCATTTCTCGGGTGACACCCCAGCCTTGTATGACCTACCGCTGACATCATATACTGTAAGTAATAGTCTGGTAACTCCCGCAGGACTATGCCAAGATTCCCCAACTCAAATCTTCCTGAATGTACACAGAAGTCTAGGTTTGCTCTCATTGAGATCAGAAAAGCAGGACCCCCTGCTCATGACCCCCTCTAGGAGCTAAGCGGCTCCCATTCTGGCAGCCTCGAGCCATCCTTGTGTTACAAGTGGCCACCATGACACACTGCAGGGAAAACGCCTGACTGGCCGCAGCTTTCCCAAGCAAAATAAGATGTTTCCCAGGAGCAGAACCTGAGGCGATCAGCTGAAAGTGCTGCCTGTGTATCCATATCACAATTTCTGCAGCTACAAATTCATCCCATACGTAACTAGATTTCTGCAAACCCCTTCAGAAGAATGGAAGTCACAGAAATCTGCAGAGTGTGATCAGACCCCAAGACATATTTGCACATCATGATGAGATGAGTGAATGTCTGTACTTACAGATACCAGTTTGTGAGAGTCATCATGATGTAGAGAGAGGCAAGGAGGAGGCAGAAATGGAAGAAACTGTAGCTGTAGCACACGGTATCCTCCTCATTGTCATATGCTTTATGGACCCCATCTTCAGTGCTGTGGACGGCGCCATCGCCGCTGCTCTCTTCAGTTTGCATTAGCATATTCACTTGCTGGTTGTTGGAGTTGCGGATGCTGTAAGCAGAAGAGAGGAGTACAGGTGGAACAATGCAGAGTGACATGAGGCCTTCTAGCAGCGATTCTCAAGATACCGTGAAGTAACTGGTCCATTTAAGGCTCCATTCACACCTCCGCAATTCTGTTCCACATTTTGCGGAACGGAATTGCTGACCCATTCGATTCTATGGGGCCGCACGATGTGCTGCCCGGATCCAGAAATGCGGATCTGCACTTCCGGCTCCGCAATCCCTTTCCCGAAAAAAATAGAACATGTCCTATTCTTGTCCGTAATAGCAGACAAGATTAGGCATTTTCTATTATAGTGCCGGCGATGTGCGGTCCGCAAAATGCGGAGCGCACATTGCCGATGTCAGTGTTTTGTGGATCCGCAAAACACATACGGATGTGTGAATGGACCCTAACCCAACCCAAGTAGGCAAAAAGGGATGAGAACCGACTAGTAGAAAACGTAAGTCAAAACCTGGATAAGAGCGAGGCTAAACCCCACACTGCTGCTGTGTCACTCACCTGATAAACAGAGTGGACAAGATGAAGACCACAAGTGCAACAATGCTTGGAGCATCCCACCACTGAGCCACTGTAGATGATGATAGAGCAGTCCCATTGTTCACAATAGCCAGCAAGGTGGGATTACAATATTTATCTGAGGTAGAAATAGTAAGCATTTAATATCCCAAACATGCAGCACACTAATCCCAACCAAATCATACAGCACACTAATCCCAACCAAATCATACAGCACACTAATCCCAACCAAATCATACAGCACACTAATCCCAACCAAATCATACAGCACACTAATCCCAACCAAATCATACAGCACACTAATCCCAACCAAATCATACAGCAGACTAATCCCAACCATACAGCACACTAATCCCAACCACACAGCACACTAATCCCAACCACACAGCACACTAATCCCAACCACACAGCACACTAATCCCAACCACACAGCACACTAATCTCAACCACACAGCACACTAATCCCAACCAATCATACAGCACACTAATCCCAACCACACAGCACACTAATCCCAACCACACTAATCCCAACCACACAGCACACTAATCCCAACCACACAGCACACTAATCCCAACCACACAGCACACTAATCCCAACCACACAGCACACTAATCTCAACCACACAGCACACTAATCCCAACCAATCATACAGCACACTAATCTCAACCACACAGCACACTAATCCCAACCAATCATACAGCACACTAATCCCAACCAATCATACAGCACACTAATCCCAACCACACAGCACACTAATCCCAACCACACAGCACACTAATCCCAACCACACAGCACACTAATCCCAACCAATCATACAGCACACTAATCCCAACCACACAGCACACTAATCCCAACCATACAGCACACTAATCCCAACCAATCATACAGCACACTAATCCCAACCAATCATACAGCACACTAATCCCAACCAATCATACAGCACACTAATCCCAACCAATCATACAGCACACTAATCCCAACCAATCATACAGCACACTAATCCCAACCATACAGCACACTAATCCCAGAAATTTAACAAACGAATTCAAAACAGTTCAGTTTTACACCATAATTTGTGACTTTTTATACAACCCTTGCTACTTTTGAAAAGTGGTTTAAATAAAAATCAGCAAACTGACTACAGTAGGGAGAGTGGCATAGGAACAATAAAGAATAGTTTGTAGACAATTTTAAAAATGCACCAAATTTAACAAACATTGGGAGCGATTTATCAAAACTGGTGGAAACTGGCTTAGTTGTCCATAGCAACCAATTAGATTTCACCTTGCATTTTTCAGAGCCCCTTAGGAAAATGAAAGGTGGAATCTAACTGGTTGCTATGGACAACCAAGTCAATTTTAAATCTCCCCCATAGTGCGGAGTTGTGATAAATTTGGTGCACCTTTCGCCAACTCAAAATTAAAGGTTTTTAAAACCTGAGAGAAATATGACTTGCAGCTACCTGAACATACTAAGGGTGGCGCAATTCAATTATGTGGCAGTTGGTGCTAGTTCCCTAAAATGTATTTTAACCATATAGCAGAAAAATATATTAAGAAAATTACAGTTTTATTTCTCCATATACAACACTATCTTACAATGGGGAAGATATATCAAGACTAGCAGAAGCCTCTTAACAAATTAGGCGCATCTCTGCCCTGCTGTGCGCCAGAAACTAAAGTCTACGCCAGCTACAGGCTGGCGTAGACTTCCGCTATAACTTCCGCCACTTTGTGGCAAATGTCATAGTATGGTTAATTAGCACCCCTGTGCTTTTTTGTAATTATGTAAATGCAGCGGCGGCGCAAAGCCACACTTCCTTCCGCTAAGCCACACCCCTTTTTCTCATAACTTCAGAAAAGTGCAAAGAAGCTCAAAAAGACACAAATTATGGTGCACAGATGCCGTGAACCATAATGTGCAACTTTTTTACGCCACAATTGTGACGTAAAAGCATTGATAAATGTCCCCCGTGTCTTATACCCATCTTATTCAACACTAGCTGGTTACTTACCAGGAACATTTGCCATAGCCAGCCAGGTCACAAATATGGTGTACAGGGTGATAACGGATGCCTGTAATAGTCCAGAGTGTGGCTGAACCTCCTGCAAAAAGACAACCGGAATAATGTACAGACAAAAACGGTGGACTTTTTTATTTAAAGGGGTTAAATGTTATTTTTATTTAAATGTAATTCAACATGAAAAACTAGTTACTTTTGTAATTTACTTTGTTCCAAAAATGCTCCTGTTGTTATTCCCTACTTTATTATAATTGCCCCCCCCCCCCATATTTAATCTATATAGTAATGTGCACATCCAGTTACTGATGCGGTCGCACATGCTCAGTTCCATCCTTCAACTGCCACCAGCTGTAACTAGTGTCACTGAAGCAGTGATAGTTTTAGAGAGAGAACTACAGCATAAAGGACACATCACCTGAGCTGTCAGGCTGAAGGGAATCTAGCAGAGCATCTGGAACAATAAATGGGGAGATCTCTGGATCCATGTGAGGTATGGAGATGGTTCTAGCTTGGCTCCCCTTTCCTGTTTTCTGGAGCTCACTTGTCAGCTTTACTATGTAGACAGGATCAGCAGAGCATTTTAAAGGGGTTCCAGCCTTGGAGCCGACCACTCCTATGCTATAGACCTGTACCCCTGAACATAAAAAA
Source organism: Bufo bufo (assembly GCF_905171765.1). Taxonomy (NCBI): domain Eukaryota; kingdom Metazoa; phylum Chordata; class Amphibia; order Anura; family Bufonidae; genus Bufo; species Bufo bufo. The sequence continues at coordinate 318,167,801 of NC_053391.1, forward strand.
CACCTGTCCACTGTCCTTCCACTTCTGCATTCCGGGGACCACCATGAGCATTAACGGGCATCAACTGTCACAGAGGCTTGAACAGTACACCACTGCTATGATGTAGCATTCAAGTCACTGTGACCCCTGAGGCATGTGCTTGGCCGCAGCGGTGGGGCACTCAGCAACTCCTCAATCCCAGAGGACCAGAAGCAGAAGAAAATGGGTCAGTGGTGGGACCATGGACAGGTGAGTCTTCTTTTTTATGTCTGAAGTCACAGGTCAGTAGCTCCCAGGCCAAACAGCCCCTTTATGACAGCTCTACTAAACTGCCTAGATAAGGCAAGACAGCAGTAATATACACACATACTGTATGGGATCACTTTATATCCTACAGCACTATCCCACATAATGAAAATGGGAACCTAGGAGCCAGAAAAGACTTTTCTATTGAACTTTCTACACAACTGGGACAATTCTGAACTATTTTCATACACACGGAAGGATTTGCGCTTGCTGTCTGTGACTGACCATGTGTCTGCCAGGAAAAAACGTAAACAGAACTGGCAGGAGATGAAGTGGCACAACGTTTCCTAATGCCAAGGTTACTCTGTTCTAGCGGTCCCAGTGGTGGGCCCCTAATGATGGGACATTGCAGACATATACTAGAAATATCCTGTATACACTACACTATGAATTAAAAGGTATCTCCCCTGCCGCTCCCATTCCTGTGTTCCCCATACACCTGCTGCTCTCTACTTCATGGTCCATCTCGACACACATGCATGCTCGGTAAATCACTGAGGCACCAGGAAGCAGAGACCAGCTAGAACAAGAGTGGCGATGGATTGGTGGAGGTATCACTTACACGGATTTACAATTCCAGTTATTTTATAAATTGCATTTTTATGTTCTGATAGATATTTTTGGTTCAATTCCCAAATCAACACCTCTAAAATGCCACCCCGAGTCATACATTACCATTCGCTTCTTACCTGGACTTTTGGAAGGATTGATACAATAGAAACTATTACACAGAATATCAGGTTCAAACTGATGAACACTTTGTTGAGGACACATCCATCCGGTTTGGTGTAGTATACGTATAGGACCACGATGGCAGCAATTGCAGCAGCATAAAGCAGCACAGTACAAATGAGAAGAGCTAAAAACACAAAAAAGTCAATTAATCCGTGCCAAAAAAACTAAGTTTAAGGGGAATGTGTCATCAGAAAATGATCTATTGTTTAAGTTATGTTTTTACATTAAGCATATTTTCTTAGGCTTTTTATTTTTTTCTTCCCATGTCACAAATTTTTTTTTTAAATGGACATAATGCTGCGATTTTTTTACACTGTCCACTGAATAAAATAATAATTCATGATTTTCTGTATAGGTAACTTTTCAGTAGCCATTATTATAATCACCACAGACAGCTCCTGTCCCAGCCACCGCTGCAGTGCAGATACAAGGTGGCCGATACAGGAGCTGCTGCGCATGTGTTCCTACGCTTGCTCCCACGGTCCCGGACACCATAGAGCCCGGCGCTTTTTCCTAAAGTGTACAAGCACGGGCACTGCTTCTGGATTGCATGGAGGTCGTAATTATGGAAACGAGCAGTGTATAATGTGATGGTAAAATGAATCAAGCCAGCAAAGGAGCCAATATGGATAATCACAATACATTAGTAAGTGCCCTGTAATAACTTTCTCTACATGATGTGTCATTTGCTGAAATAAGACAACTCCTTTAACATATTTTATGCCTAGTGGCCAGTGTGAAAATTGCAGTATTATATATTTTTAATATTGTGACATGGACAAAAATAAAAAAAAATTAAAAAAAATCACCAAAAATGGTAAAAATAAATTTTAAATGTTATAAAGATGCAATTTAAACAATAGGTCATTTTCTGATGACACATTCCTTTTAAGAATACAAAGATCCTACACTTCACTGTTTTCAGACTTACCAGCATACCAGCACTTGGTATTCCCATCTTCAGCTCTCAGAAGCCAGGACTGACTCCAAGAATGAGCAAGGTCAATAATGAGGATTAGCTGGACCAAGAAGAACAGGAAACCACCAACCATGCCAAAATAATACCATACTGTTAGAGAGAAAAGAAGTACATCAGCCTGAAGAACAGAATATACAGGCAGGCAAACACTAAGGCTGGGTTCACACGGGCGTTGCGGGAAAATGTGCGGGTGCGTTACGGGAACACCCGCGATTTTTCCGTGCGAGTGCAAAACATCGCGCATGTTTGGTACCCAAACCCGAACTTCTTCACAGAAGTTCGGGCTTGGGATCGGTGTTCTGTAGATTGTATTATTTTCCCTTATAACATGGCTATAAGGGAAAATAATAGCATTCTGAATACAGAATGCATAGTAAACTAGCGCTGGAGGGGTTAAAAAAATAATAATAATAATTTAACTCACCTTATTCCACTTGATCGCGTAGCCCGGCATCTCCTTCTGTCTCCTTTGCTGAACAGGACCTGTGGTGAGCATTAATTACAGGTAAAGGACCTTTGGTGACGTCACTCCGGTAATCACATGATCCATCACCATGGTAAAAGATCATGTGATGACCGGAGTGACGTCACCAAAGGTCCTTTACCTGTAATTAATGCTCACCACAGGTCCTGTTGAGCAAAGGAGACAGAAGGAGATGCCGGGCTACGCGATCAAGTGGAATAAGGTGAGCTAAATATTTTTTATTTATTTTTTTAACCCCTCCAGCGTTGTTTTACTATGCATTCTGTATTCCGAATGCTATTATTTTCCCTTATAACCATGTTTATAAGGGAAAATAATAATGATCGGGTCCCCGACGTCACAAAGCTAGAACACCGTAATCTCGCGACTAGCACATGCACAGTGTTGGCATAGTGTTCCTTCCCTGTGCTGGCATCAGCCTCAGGGAATGAACTGCACATGCGCTAGCTAGTGCATCATGAGATTATGGCGCTCTAGCTTTGTGACGTCGGGGAGCAAGGAGGAGATTCGGAGGATGCGGGGCAGGGCTGGGCTCCTTCACAGTGGGCGTGGCTGGGCTCCGGGAACGTTAGTAGCTAGATTATATATATATATATATATATATATATATATAAAATAGTTTTTTTGACACAATAAAAGCACACAGAGCTATGGAGACTGGGTATTGCGGATGTGCTAGCGGCCATCTAGCAACCCATGTCCTCAGCTCTATACACAAAATCCCGGTGACAGGTTCCCTTTAAATGGTTACACAAAGACATGTAGCTGGCAAGGCAGGTGGAGAGCTATAGACATGTACACTACATAGAAAGCTGCCGGAGGCAGGGAAGGAAGAAAGAGCAAGGACAGGGAGAAGACTAACGTCACAAGTCGTTACCTGTAGTAAATACTCCGTTTGGTATAAAGAAAGCACCAACTGTAATTCCCACTAAAATCAGGAACTTAAAAAACCAAAACCTGAACAAAAGCAACAAGACAGATCAGCATCAAAAAGCAGTGAGTGTCACATTAAAATACATTGAGGTTCTGGTTTTATTGTGGCCAGTTTTACATGGAAATGAACATTATATACTGGGATTAGAACAAATTGGCTGCTTTCTTCTCTTCCAAGAATAGTGCCAGACCTGCCTACAGGTTAAGTGTGGTATTGCAGCTCTACCCCATTAACGTCTATAGATCAGCCATGTTTTTCTAATCCTTTAAATTAGATCTATCATAAGAAAAGTGTTCACAGACACTGTGTCATCTGCTATGTCACTCCTTGCAATCGCTTCCATTAGTCGACTGCTATATGGCTCACCCGCCTCCTGCACTGTGCATTTATGCAGGATGTAGAGCACAAAACTGGTACAGACTCAGAAGCTCTGCCCATGCCACCAGTAGTGGGTGTCAGCTGACCCTGTTACAACATTTAGGATCAGAGATCTCTGATTCTGGCTATTTAACCTCTTAGATGCTATGATCAACAGCGACCATAGGTCTGTCATGTATGTGGCTGTATGTCAGGCATAACACACTGCAATACAGAATCATTACACCATATTATGTAGGTAGTCACATTCCCAAAATGGGCCTACAAATATTATAAAAAAGAAGTTTAAAGGGATTGTCTCACTTCAGCAAATGGCATTTATCATGTACATATATTTAAATACAAGGCACTTACTAATGTACTGGGATTGTCCATATTGCCTTTGCTGGGTGTTATGGCCACCACTGCAGGGTTAGGAACGAGGTGGCCAGGTCGGGGGTTGCTGCGCATGCGTGCTTTCTTGGTCCCGGCGACCAGAAAGACCGTCACTTTTTCCTATAGTGTGCAAGCACGACCACCACTCATGGATTGCAGGGTGGTCGTCACCATTGAAACAAGCAGTGTATGATGCAGTAAAATATAATGGAAAAATGAATAAAGCCAGTAAAGGAGGCAATATAGAGAGTCATAATACATTACTAAGCGCCTTGTATTATGTTTGTCTATGTGATAAATGCTATTTGCTGAAGAAGACAACCCCTTTAATAAAGTTTGAAGAAAAAAAAGCCAATAAAAAAAAAAAGCTTCAGTACGGAAAGTTTACTAAGCCAGCCCTTCCTAGCCGTTTGATCAGGTGGACTGGCATACTGACCTGTCTCTTCACACAGCATCTGCTGTATGGACCAGAAGTCTACTTTTCTATGCATGTCTGTGAGATGCTCTCATGGTTTACCCCACTGAGACCTAAAGGACAGAGGCCCCTGGGACTATTTTAACTTTCTGAACTAATTGTCTATTTACTTTACTTTGCAGGCACATCAATCATGGTTCCTGGGTAGGAGTTCGTGCTGTCTGAACAGCGATCTGCTGCCCAGAAACAGTGCAGCTCTATAAGGAAGAGCAATAGCAGTAGCGATCCTTCATCCTCATACTGTGGGGGAGATCGCTGCATGTAATTGCAGCAGTCCCCTTCACTGAGCGAGCACCAGACTGTCGGGAAGGATAGCTTCCTTCCAGACATTCGGCCGTTACATTGTGCGGTGTCAAGACCAGTATTGCTTTTCTTCATGTCATTTATCTTGCATATTAAAAAAACACAGAAACAAATCCAAAAAACAATGGCGGATTAACTTTTTTCTCCCCCATTTACAACCAGAACATTGCATTATTTTATACATTATTAGTACCCCAAACTGTTTCTATCAAAAATAAAACATCCCACCTTAAATAAGGAATATCAACAGAAATATTCAATGGATAGGCAACTGATATAAAAGGAGTGGCCAATCTGGAGGACAGGTCATCGGTGGGGGTAGACGCCTCACACCCCAGCCGATGAGCTGTTGAGAACTCTTTCCATTGTGTAGTGGATGGAGATTGTTACTGCAGCACTATGCCCATTCACTTCAGTGGGAGCAGTGCTGAAGTAACCAGCCCCACTCACTACACAATGAAGGGAGCTGCAGAAGAGTGAATAGGAGGGGGCGCCGGGTGTCAGACCCCCAACAGATAGGCCATCAATATAAAACACGTGGACAATCCCTTTATCTGTGCATATGAAAATAACCATGCTTTCTTCTCTGACGTTCAGACTTACCCATTCTGTATGTATGCTCGTGGGTCCCGACTACTTCGTACGCAGATCATTATTATGACAAACAGGAAGAAAAACGCAGCCATGGCAAAACACATGCGGTACACTGCTTGGTGTCCTACAATGATGTCACAGTTCACAGAGCCAGAAATGGTGCTGGATGAGGAGCAAAACCATGGGAGCTGAGAATGGAAGACAAAGCATGACAGACATGAGAGCAGCACAAACCATGATGTCCGATTTTCGACCGAATGTAATCCCGATTCCAGCATCGCCCCTTTAGGAGGCGTATCAGAAGAGGCCTGACAGCCAAGAATGCCTTTAAGAAGCAGTTACAAGAAGAAGCAAGTGGGATGGCGGCGTTGAAGCCGGAGGGAGGGTCCCATTTGGGCCTCCCCTTAGGCTTCAACGTCGTGAATCTCAGTGATCGAAATTTAGATAATGATTGTTTATCAGTTCTGTCGAAGGGACTCAATTACAGTTTAGTTAATGATTTTGATGTATCACAGTTTGAAGTGGATTTATTTAAAGGGGTCAGGAAGTTGAATCTCTATAGGCACTTCAAGAACATACCTGTTTCCATTGAGAAATCTATAGTGGCAGAGAATCCTAGTAGAATAGGCCCTTTGGGCTTTCACTTTAATAAAGATATTGAACCCCTTGATCAGGAAATAGTTACGACACGTCTTGAGTTGCAAGGTTGCGATATGGATACAGTATCGGTTAATACTTCTGAACAAGATAACTTCACTCGAGGTATAAAATCTACTTACACTCCACCCTTGTCAGCTGGAAGTAGCTTAGATCTTTTTCAAAAGGCAAGTCATTAAAGCTTTGCAATATCCTAAAACGCCATTGAACATAACTAAGGGCGAAAAATTGGCCCTTCAGCGCCTATCTAGGATGTCTGATGTCATAGTGAAACCAGCTGACAAGGGTGGAAAAGTAGTAGTATTGAACAAAGATCAATATATGAGGGAAGCTGATAGACAGCTCAGTGATAGAACCATTTAATCTCCCCTTAAGATAGATCCAACATTCAAACTCCAGCAGTCTCTGCGTTCACTGTTGTGGAAATATGTTGCATGCCAAGTGTTGTCTGAAAAAACGGCAGAAAAATAGTTTCCTTTACATCCAGTAAAACCAGTTTGGTATTACAGGCCTAAAATCCACAAATCATTGGTAGATCCGCCTGGGCGACCGATAGTTGCAGGTAGGGCTGCACGATATGGGAATTTTGTGCGATTGCGATTAGGGCCCTAAAAATTGCGATAACGGTGTGCGATGAGATATTTTAAGGGAATTGTGCTAGAGGTCTAATTTGCTTGGATTTTCCCATATGAGCCGCTGACGCGGCTGGGTATGACATAGTTTTGGGGGATCTGTGGATGACGCTGTGTTGTGGGGGATCTGTGGATGACGCTGTGTTGTGGGGGATCTGTGGATGACGCTGTTATGTGGGGGATCTGTGGATGACGCTGTTATGTGGGGGATCTGTGGATGACGCTGTTATGGGGGGGGATCTGTGGATGACGCTGTTATGTGGGGGATCTGTGGATGACGCTGTGTTGTGGGGGATCTGTGGATGACGCTGTGTTGTGGGGGATCTGTGGATGACGCTGTGTTGTGGGGGATCTGTGGATGACGCTGTGTTGTGGGGGATCTGTGGATGACGCTGTGTTGTGGGGGATCTGTGGATGACGCTGTTATGTGGGGGATCTGTGTAGGACGCTGTTATGGGGTGGATCTGTGGAGGACAGTGTTATGGGGGGGATCTGCGGAGGACACTTATGGGGACCTGTGGATGGCACTTATGGGGACCTGTGGATGGCACTGTTATGGGGGATCTGTGGAGGACGTGTGCTATGACACATAGGGCCATGAGGGGGGGCAGCATAAGACATATAGCATCTTATGCGGGTCCCCCTCATGTGTCCTAAACTGCGCACATAACTGGCTTTGTGTTAAGTATTTTACTAGTGTGTGAAACAATCTCTCTCCTATTGATAACATGGCCGCCTCTGTTACTCACTGTCACTATGAATGCACTGCAGCGAGCGGCGCGTGACTGACGTCACTTAGTACCGCTCCTCCCACTTCAGGAAGCAGGAGCGTTACTAAGTGACGTCAGTCACGCGCCGGCCAGCCCGCTCGCTGCTGTTAGCTGCAGTGCATTGCATTCATCGTGACAGTGAGTACAGAGGCTGGACCTGTTATCAAAAGGAGAGAGATTGTTTCACACACACTAGTAAAATACTTTACACGCAAAGCCAGTTATGTGCGCGGGGCCCCTTCATATATAATCGCGGCTTTTTCGGGTCGGCCAAATCGCCATATCGCATTTGCCGATTATCGCGATTCGATTATTTTAGTTGCAGGTATCGGGTCTCTTACCGAACCTCTATCCCAGTACTTAGACTGGTTACTGCGCCCTTTATTGTTAGGCGTCCCTTTTTTTTTTTTTTTAGAGGATACCAATGATTTCCTGGAAGCACTCAGAGAGACTACATGGCAAAAAGGTTATTTGCTTGCAACAATCGACGTTGAGAGTCTATACACTAAAATTCCCCAAGATCTAGGTGTAGCAATTATTGGTGATTTATTGACTAAAATAGGAAGAGATAGATCTTACACTGAGTTTGTCACTGAAGCACTGTCCTTTGTGTTGAAAAATAACACGTTCATGTTTAACAAGCAGTGGTATAGTCAGACATCTGGAACTGCCATGGGGACACCAGTCTCCTGCACTTTTGCCAACCTGTTCTTAGCCCAATTTGAAGAGAGGTACATATTCACCATCAACAACCCTTTTGTACAACACATCAAAAGTTTTTTTTAGATACATCGACTATGTATTTATCATTTGGGAAGGAGATCGAGATCAATTTAGTCTGTTTGTTCAGTATTTAAATGATAACAATATGAACATGAGTTTTACTAGCAAGATAGAAGAACAGGCTATTGAATTCCTGGATGTCCAAGTTAGGATCATCAATGAGGAAAATCGATACCACCATATATAAAAAACCCAGTTCGACGAATTCTCTTTTGCATTATGACAGCTTTCACCCGCCACATGTAGCTGCAGCTGTCCCGTATGGTCAATTTGTCAGGTTTGCAAGGATCATTAAAAATGACATAGATATATGGAAAAAAGAAAAAGAAAAAAACACATCACAGTGAAATACCGCAAGAGACTAAAGCAGTGTTCACATTTGAATATTCTCCCATGGCCCAAACCATCAAAAATGCCATTTTAAACAATTGGCATATGCTTCAAAGAGATGAGCAATTAATCGATAAAGTGATAAACAAACCGATTGTTAGCTTCAAACGAGCGAAAACCATAGGAGATATTGTGACCAGCAGAAACCTCCCAGACACAAGCCATACCTGGTTGGATAGATGGAGCCCCATGGGAAACTTCAAACGTGGACACTGCGCAATGTGTAACGTAATGCGCATGGTGACACAGGTTTATAACACACACTATTAAGCAATTTATTAATTGCAAGTCAGCTTATGTAGTGTATGCGATTTTTTGCCCATGCGAAAGATTTTATATTGGCAAGACCCACAGACCCCTGTATGTGCGATTTAGAGAGCATAAAAGATCGATCGTCACAGGTATTGGAGCTACGCGCCTTTATAGAACACATTAAAGATGAACATCAGGACAATAAAGAAGTGTTAAAGTGTGCAGGCATTGAGAGAGTTAATCTACCAGCTAGAGGTGGGGACAGAAAGCGCATTTTATTGCAACGAGAAGCACAATGGATTATCAAAACTAATGCCATGGGAGGTTTAGGCTTCAATGACAAAATTTATCTTGCTGTCTTTGTAGGATTTTAACGTTTATTTGTATACGAAGGTGATCCGAAGATTTGATTGATTGATGCACATGTTTAGCAGTGACGCGCAGGGAGGAGACAGGTATATATCGCGCTCCGCTTTCACGTCACAGTAGGCTTGACAAAGCGCGATTGTAGCGCGAAACGGCTGTTGCCTTTCTTTCTGCTATATGTGACCCGCACCCGCTATGTTTCAAACCGAATAAAGCTACGATTTAACGAAGATTCGGTGAGTGCCGCCTTTTTTCTCTTTTTTTCTTCTACCGTTGATGACATTCAGCTATTTACCTAGGCAGAGCACCACTCAATTTTTTGCATGGACGCTGAGAGTTAGCCATCTGCACCATACCGCGCAGTAGTGCCGACTGTGTTCTCTCTTTTTTCTTTTATTGACTTTTTTAGCTATTTGATGATGGTGATGCATCAAGAAAAAGTCCTCAAATACTCACTTTATTTTTTCAGAATTGTGACACTTGTTCATGTTTTAATCATGATTTAAAGCAAAGCTTTTAATCTGAAAATGTTGTGCAATTAGAATGTTCTAGAGCAGGACGAGCTGGGCAGATTTATATTGACCGGTAGTAATATGGAAGAGGATTCAATAGAACTTGTACGTTATTATTTTACGTCCCTGCACATTGTGAACTGAAGAATCCAGAGGGAGGTCTCGCCCGATGAATGACAGCCTTTAACCACTGGTCAGGACCGCCACCACTAGGCTCCTAGCATGAAGAGGTTCTCACAGATTCCATACAAATCCTTATGCTTCCATATGAAAAAGAAAACTGCCATGTTTCACTATCTACAGTATTATGGTACCCATAGGGCATAGTTCACACTTCAGTGATTTCCAAACCAAAACCCGGAATGGAGCCTCCACAGATACGGTAGAATGGAAAGATCTACACTAGTTCTGTGTTTTTGACCCACACCTGGTTTGGGCTGAAAATCACTGACCAAACACTGAAGTGTGAACTAGGCCTAATAGGGGACATGATGATTATATATCCAGATTAGCAGATAGGATATGTCCACACAGTTAAAACTGCACCACAACTGCATCAGCAAAACCGTAATCCGCATTGAAAAGCATATCACAGTTTTTCTGGTGCCTTTTTAACTACAACTCAAGCTAAGCCTGCTCTTTACACAACAGGGGCCAACTGTGATATACAGATGAAAACCACAGAGACAGGGATCTGAGATAACACTGATCCTGGACATTTAACCCCTCACATGCCATAACAGTGAGTACGGCATCTGAACAGTTAGGCTACTTTCACACTAGCGTTCGGAGCGGATCCGTCTGATGTTTCATCAGACGGATCCGCTCCGATAATGCAGACGTTCGCATCCGTTCAGAACGGATCCGTCTGCATTAAAACTTAGAAAATTTTCTAAGTGTGAAAGTAGCCTGAGCGGATCCGTTCAGACTTTACATTGAAAGTCAATGGGGAACGGATCCGCTTGAAGATTGAGCCACATTGTGTCATCTTCAAGCGGATCCGTCCCCATTGACTTACATTGTAAGTGTGGACGGATCCGCTCGCCTCCGCACGGCCAGGCGGACACCCGAACGCTGCAAGCAGCGTTCAGCTGTCCGCCTGGCCGTGCGGAGGCGAGCGGAGCGGAGGCTGAACGCCGCCAGACTGATGCAGTCTGAGCGGATCCGCATCCATTCAGACTGCATCAGGGCTGGACGGAAGCGTTCTGCTCCGCTCGTGAGCCCCTTCAAACGGATCACGAGCGGACAGCAGAACGCTAGTGTGAAAGTAGCCTTAGACAGTTCTCACAGCAGCCTGGGGCCTTGTGAAGGCTCCCAAACCTGCTATTGGAATCTTCTTATAAGGGCTCTTTCACACGAGCGCGTCTCTTGCAGGAATCACACTGTGTGCGAGAGAGAAATTGTGCGGTCTGGACTAGGGATCGACCGATTATCGGTTTTCGATATTATCGGCTGATATTCAGGATTTTGAAAGTTATCGGTATCTATTTTGCCGATATTCCGATAACGAATCGGGAACAAGGATCGCGCTGCTGTCAGCCGGATCCTTGCTCCCTCAGCAGCACAGGGGAGAAGGAAGCAGTGTCTCCCTCCCCCTTGTGCCGCTGCTGCCACCAATGAGAGGAGAGATGACAAGAGGAGGGGAAGGGCTCCCGACCTCTGCGACAAGTAGTTGCGATCTGGACTAGTTAACCCCTCAGGTGCCCCAGCAGTGTAAGCCTGGGGCTCCGATCGGTTACCATGGCAGCCAGGACGCTACTGAAGCCCTGGCTGCCATAGTTGGCTCCCTGCTGCTGTGTGCACAAAGCACAGAGTAGCAGGGTCAGTGTGAAGTCCTATTCACCCTGATATTCACAAGGGTTCTAGTCCCTAAGGGGGCTAAAAGTTTTTTGTTTTGTTTTTTATTATACTAACACCAAAATATTAAGTATAAATGAAAAAGAAATATTTACAAAAATAAAAAATAAATAAAAAAACTTTAACAACATTCATTTTCAGCAGATTTGTGTAGGATTTTTAATTTTTTTTTCCCAGATTATCGGTATCGGTTCTAAAAAATCAATATCGGTCGATCCCTAGTCTGGACTACAGAAGCGCATCGGCATTATAATGATTGATAATAGTGTGTGCCTCTGCCTGACCTTTCTGTAACGAAATAATACTGACATAATCCCTCTCTCACACAGAGCGCGATTCCCGCAAGGAACACACCCATTTGAAAGAGGCCTAAAGCCCAGCCTGTGGCAGGGTTTAAAGGGAACCTGTCACCGGGATTTTGTGTATAGAGCTGAGGACATGGGTTGCTAGATGGCCGCTAGCACATCCGCAATATCCAGTCCCCATAGCTCTGTGTGCTTTTATTGTGTAAAAAAAAACGATTTTATACATATGCAAAATTAACTCGAGATGAGTCCCGTCCCTGACTCATCTCAGGTTAATTTGCATATGTATCAAATCGTTTTTTTTACACAATAAAAGCACACAGAGCTATGGGGACTGGGTATTGCAGATGTGCTAGCGGCCATCTAGCAACCCATGTCCTCAGCTCTATCTACAAAATCCCGGTGACAGGTTCCCTTTAAAGGCTACGTAAAGCTTTGGGGGCAATTTTTTTTATTATTGCATTGTCCTCATTTTGAGCCAAAATAATTTTTTGAAAAAAATAAGGGGTTGGGTCAGCACAACCTGCCTGTAGGTGAACATCACTATGGCGAAATACATATACAAACGGAAAATGCAAATGTGATCGCACACTACATCCAGCACTCTGCCCTCCATGCTGGATGAGACATTGGTTTATATTTTGGCCAAAGCATAGTAAGCCACTCACCGCGTCAAGGCTGTCTCATGAGTGGTCCCTAACTCTTGTTCCTACCTGTCATGGCCCATGAACAGGTAGGAACAAGAGTTAGGGACCACTCATGAGACAGCCTTGACGCGGTGAGTGGCTTACTATGCTTTGGCCAAAATATAAACCAATGTCTCATCCAGCATGGAGGGCAGAGTGCTGGATGTAGTGTGCGATCACATTTGCATTTTCCGTTAAAATAATTTTTAGAATTGTTCTTTATTAAAAATGTGGTGTTCTCTTTACATAGCTGACATGCTCTAGAAGCAGCCTGTGGATTTTCTGTTTTTCCGTCAGACCAGGAGCCAACGGACTCCTTATCTTTGCTCTCTTAGGCTACTTTCACACTTGCGCTTGATCGGATCCGTTCTGAACGGATCCGATCATATTAATGCAGACGGAGGCTCCGTTCAGTACGGATCCGTCTGCATTAATAACTTAGAAAAATTTCTAAGTGCGAAAGTAGCCTGAGCGGATCCGTTCAGACTTTCAATGTAAAGTCAATGGGGGACGGATCCGCTTGAAGATTGAGCCATATGGTGTCATCTTCAAGCGGATCCGTTCCCATTGACTTACATTGTAAGTCTGGACGGATCCGCACGCCTCCGCACGGCCAGGCGGACACCCGAACGCTGCAAGCAGCGTTCAGCTGTCCGCCTGGCCGTGCGGAGGCGAGCGGAGCGGAGGCTGAACGCCGCCAGACTGATGCAGTTTGAGCGGATCCGCATCCATTCAGACTGCATCAGGGCTGGACGGAAGCGTTCTGCTCCGCTCGTGAGCCCCTTCAAACGGAGCTCACGAGCGGACAGCAGAACGCTAGTGTGAAAGTAGCCTTACATTATAAACACTCATAATAGCTCAGTTCTTATCGTACGGATAAGAATATGGCCTAAATAAGTAGTTTAGTGATAAGGTTTATTAGATGACTGGCACAAAGTAAAAGTACCAGTCGCACAGTTAAAAAAAAAATGTTAACCCTTTGTGACAGAACAGCTCAATATTTTTAATTAAGTCCAATTGAAAAAGTGATTTTTAGCCAAAAATGAGTAACATGCAATCACTAAAAAAATTGCCTCGGAAGGTGTACATAGCCTTTAAAGGGCATCTGTCAGCAGGTTTGGACCTATGAAATTGGCTGACCTGTTACATTTCCATTTGGCAGCTGAAGACATCTGTGCTGGTCCCATGTTCATATGTGCCTGCATTGCTAAGAAAAATTATGTTTACATGCCAATGAGCCTCTAGGAGCAATGGGGGTGTTTCAGTTACCCCTAGAGACTCCACTCTCTATGCAACTGCCGCACCCCTGCACTTTGATTGAAAGGGCCAGGTGTGATCATGTTTACACGGTCTCTACCTGTCAAACATGTAACAGGTCAGCCAGTTTCATAGATACAAATGTGCTGACAGATGCCCTTTAAAAGGAAAATGTCACAATTACCATAGACTGCAATACTAAAACTACAATATTGCAGCCTATGGTATAAGCAAATGATAGTTTTAGTCCTAAGTAGTGTTGAGCGAACTTCTGTTTTAAGTTCGGCTTCCGGTTAGCGGAGGATCCCGATATGGATTCCGAATTCCGTTGTGGTCCGTGGTAGCGGAATCAATAATCGGCCATTATTGATTCCGCTACCACGGACCACAACGGAATTCGGAATCCATATCGGGATTCTCCGCTAACCGGAAGCCGAACTTTAGACGCCGAACTTAAAACAGAAGTTCGCTCAACACTAGTCCTAAGGGGATTTAAAAAAAGTAAAACTAAAAAAAATATATATTTTTTAAATATTTAAAGTATTAAAAATTTAAATCACCCAGCATTGCTAATTTTACATCTAAAAATATACAATAAAAACAACATTGTGTATGCAGTCAGGTCACAGTGCAGCACGGGCCCAGAGAAGATCAGGGAGTGTGACTGCAGGAGAGACCGCCAGATCTGGAGAGTAGCGGCGGAGCAGGAGAGGTAAGAGATTTTATTTATTTTATTTCTAATGGGAATCTGATCTGAGGTCTGACATGGAGGGACTGATGTGAGCTCTGATAGTGGTCTAATCTAATACGGGGGTCTAACCTGAAGTCTGATGAAAAAAATGTTTTCTTATTTTCCTCCTCTAAAACCAGGGTGCATCTTATACAGAAAAAAATACGGTATCTTTGTAATTGTACTAACCCACATTTTAGTGAATGACGTAAAAAAAAAAAAATTGGTATTTTTTTTTTCAATTCACGATAAAGGTTTTTTTTCAATAATGATCTGGGAAATCAAATTATGCCATTAAAATTGTCCCTCATAGAGCTTTGTCATTGGAAAAATTAAAAAGTTATGGCTCCAGAGTTATTCCTACAGTGGGTCTGTGATATATTTTTACTTATTTTCCCCCAGAATCCAATTAGAAAACAAAATGAAAGCTAAGACTGTATCCACATGAATGTCTGTAGGTCAGGTTCAGCTGGAATATTCTTCATAAAAGGAAAAAAAAATTCTGCCAGTAAGAAATATTTTAGTGATTCACTATTCATACTTCACTTGTGCCATCCAAGCAGTTTTGTCTTTCAGATTTATACAGAGATGAACTTGTGACCAGTTTGATGAAAGCAATAGTTCAAGCCGGATGAGCTGGAAAATGCTGGCTTAATGCTTTTAAGCCTCTGTGCACACTTGCGTTACTATTTCAGTTGCTTTTTGACAGAATATCATAGTTGTGAGGAATATGGATTATTATTTACTGTCCACCTCTAGCAGTCCACCAGTGTTTACAACTTTTTACACTTCCATTCAGCCAGCCGGGAACCCAGATAATGGAACAGGAAAGACCTCTCTGCAGGAGGTCTAGTCCATTCCCCAGTTCAATGGAATTTAAATCAGACTTTCTGGGGCCGGCAGTTCAGGAATTATGAATCGCCCGGCCATCACAGGCACAAACCGGATACATATTTGTTTCCCTGTGGACACAATGAACAGGCCTGTGGTCATGGTTTGGTGGTGGGATGCCAGGGAAGGGAGATATACATATCTCCCCACAAAAACTAAATAACGGTACCATACTTGGACTCTACTTGTAGCCGGAACCCAGGTGGGTCTGTTGGTCCCAGAATCATCTCCCTGTGTCCTTCTGGTCTAGAGCTATGAACCCTAAAGGGTTTTGTGGGTCATTGAGCTGCCAGGATCATCAGGGAGGGAGGAGGACCCTTCCCAGAGGCGGGAAAAGAAGGGCCAGCTACAGTTTAAAAGGCTTGTGCCAGCAAGCAGGCATGTCTTTTCTGTGAAGGAGGGTCACAGTGTGTCATGTGTTTAGAAGGACCTGCAACCTGCTGAAATCACTGCCCTCCATGTGAATACAACAAAGAACTCATCACAACCCAAAAGGACTCATCCATCTGGTAAACTGACTTTTGTTCTGCTTAACCCTGTTTGTACCATACCACCTGTATTTGTAACCTCAGACCACTGTATATATTCCTTGTGTGTACAGTGTTATTTCTAGTGAGCCCTTAAGGTGATTAAATATATAATTTAATCTTGTTCTGTCTTGTATATCGATCACCAATCCCCACGTCTGTGTTTCGACCTAGTTATACGCTACCGCGGGTTGGTTTCTTACCCTATATAATCCCAATAGTGGACCGGGGCTTATATCAAACAAGAAACTGGTGGCAGTCTACCCAGGCTGAGAATGCGCTGTTTCACTAGGGCAGTGAAAAGGCTCTCTCAGCTTGTTGCCTCTCTGTGCCCGTGTGGACAGGAGGAGTCTGTGAAAACTGTACCAAGACTGACCTTACCCGCTCCTCCAGGAGGGCGTAACGTCACGCCTAGGTAACCAGTGACCATACCGTATCTCATGAGCTCGACGTAGTTTACGTCCAGCATCATTCGGTGCACGAGGGGTACGGTATTCGTCACATATTGGTGGCAGCAAAGTGGGATTGAGATACTAGTGTGTGTGAGTGTGGGACCTATACTCTCAGACACTAAAGATTACCAGCAGTAGCTTTTGCCGCTGGAGTCTTAAGATCAGCTCAACACTAGACAGTCTGAGTGCAAATACAATAAGGTGTGTGTGTGCATCAGGTTGCAGTCTGTGTCAGTGATCATCAGTTGCAATGACGACCAGTATTGCAAGGAGCAAAGCTAAGGAGATGGCCAATGCTATGAATGGTGGCGGGGAGGACGCAGTCCAGATAGGGGGCCGAGAGGAGGTGGAAGGCAACTTTATTCAAGGTGAGGGGGAGCACAGCCAAAGCTCCCCAAGGAGCCAGTTGCCGGAGGTGAGGTCCGCGGTGGGCCTCACTCCACCTGCCCATCCCTACAGCCAGGCAGGCTCGACTGCTCTCCTACAGGCTGCCCTAGACCGTCTCCAGGCCAGAGACCAGGCCTCCTACGAGATCCTCATGGCAGCTGCAGAGCATCTGGAACAAGCAAAGGCTGCAGAACATCGCGAGCAAGCTGCAGAACGACGCGAGCAGGCCGAGCATCAGGCCTGAGCATCAGCTGCGAGTGCTCCAGCTCCAACTCCAGCAGCCCTCCTCAGCCCGATGAGAGTATCCAGAGATCCAGATTCCAAAACTGTGGGCCGAGGACTTCCCCCTGCTGGACAAAGATGGGGACTTGGACACTTTCTTGTTGGCGTTTGAGACGGCCTGCCATCAGTACCAGCTCCCGGAGGACCAGTGGGTCAGATTCCTAACACCACGTCTCAGGGGAAAAGCCCTTGAAATCTTCGGGTACCTGCCCAGCGAGACCATCCAGACCTATGAGGACATCAAGCAGGCTCTGGTCGGGCAGTACAACTTAACCCCTGAGTCATACCGGAAAAAGCTCCGAAGTTTGCAACGGGGTCCTACCCAGAGCTGGGCCGATCACATGCGGGCCTTGCTGAGAGCGGTCAACCAATGGACCACGGGATTGGAGCTCACCACCGTCCAGCAGCTGAAGGAGCTCATTGCTACAGAGCAGTTCTTGTGGAATTACCCGGAGGACCTCCAGCAGTACCTCCGTGACCGGAAGCCAAAGGGGGCCTCGGCAACAGTAGCCCTGGCTGACGAGTACACCAACAACCGGACTTCAGAGGCCCGGAAACCTGTTGGCCGGAGAGGGGGTAAGACAGACTTCGCGCCTGCTGCCCCTAGGCCCAAGTGGGCACCGGCCCCTGCTTCACTTTCCACTTCGGTGGGGAAACCCTGACTTTGCCACCTGTGTAAGCAGCCAGGACACTTTAAGACCATGTGTCCACAGCGCCCGATGGACCCATCTCAGTCTTCGACCCTAAAACCGTCCACTGTGTTGTGTGTGGGTGGGGGGTGGTGGGAGGTCCCTTAACAATTTTCAACCGGTCATAGTGGGCCAGGCCGTGGCCATAGGATTTAGAGACACCGGCGCTGAGATGACTCTGATCGATCGAGGAGTAAGGGAGGTGGGAGTATCCTCAAATATCCCTGCCAATGTTTTACTGGGGACGGACCTGGGGCGGCTTGTGTCTAAGTACGTGGCCGCTGACACCCCGAGGTCCAATCCCCCAGAATGTGATGTCATGTCCACCCCTATTGATACTGTGAATGTACCTAACATGCCTGTTGATGGGGATGTGGGGGTAGGGGATGTAATGTGTGCCTCTCCCCTCAGTCGGGAGGGGGTCATTCACGCCAGCTGTGCTGAGGCCCCAAGGTGTGGCCAGCAATCATGCTGGAACCTGTTGTCCTCAGGTGTGGCTACTGAAGGGACAAGCAGGGGGCAGACAGCTGCGGGGGAGGAGGATGCAAATAAGGTCAGGGCTGTCCCAGGAGAAGTAGGGCTCCCAGGTAAAGCCTCAGTGCAGTGTATTTTTTGTTTGGGGGTCTGATCCCATTTACAATCCATTCCAATTCTGTATTGGAATGCATTGGCTGAATGAGTAATACAGTGTGTATTACTCATACAGCTTCCTGCCTGTGAGATCCAGGGGGCTGGATCTCACAGGCTCTTCACTGGAAGGCATCGCGCTGCCTTCCATGCCATCGGGTCCCCATTACAGCAGCACGGGGACCTGATGGCACCGCCGACCACCCGCCGCAACGACCTGTAAACGCCGCAAACCGCAGGTCTGAATTGACACAGGATCCCCCCCCCCCCCGCGCATTGTCCCAGGGTGCCTGCTGTTTGATTTTAGCAGGCACCCAGTTCCGATCACCGCTGCCATGCGGCGGTGATCGGAACTACACATGACGTACCGGACTTCTGCACCGCCTCCTAATCCTCTGTGCCGCCTCTCGCTCTCCCTCCCCCTCCTCCTCCTCCTGCTGTAAGATCTCGCGCGTGCGCACAGGGCTCTGCCTGATGCGCCCGTGCGGACTTCTCGATTTGGCTTCTTAAAGCGAAGTGCGCATGCGCCGGCACTTCGCTGAACCCAGGTATGACCTGCACTCTGGCGCCAGCCTCTCAGAGCCCTGTGCGCACGCGTGAAATCTTACAGCAGGAGGAGGGGGGAGGGAGGGAGAGCGAGAGGCGGCACAGAGGATTAGGAGGCGGTGCAGAAGTCTGGAAAGGCAGCGCTGGGCACAAACAGCGGTGGGTGCGGCCGACACCTTGCATCCCTTGACATCCCCTTGGGCACCTTATTTCTTTGAGTGACAGGTTAGTAAAACCTGTTTTTAGCAAAATAAGGCTACGGATCACATTTAGAAGCCCACATTAGGAATCCTGATGAGGCCCTGAACATCAGCATATGTTTAGCTGACAGGGGTGAAACCTGGTGACAGAATCCCTTTAAGTACCAGTACGTCATGTGTCCCCAAGAGGTTAAATGATCCCAAGAAAAAAATTAAAATAAATTTCCATTGGAAAAAAATGCAAAAAAAAAAACTCCTCCGCATATTTGGCATCTCCGCATCCATAACTACTCACAATGCACAATTACTATGTAGTTTCTCATATGGAGAATGCAGTAAAAAAAAAAAAAAAAAAATGGATGCAATACTGATGCCAGAAGGACGTCATCCCTTTTTTTTTTTGCGGGTCAGTGTTTTGCGGAGCGCAAAACACATACGGTCGTGTGAATGTAGCCTTAGGGCTCATGCACACGAACGTATTTTCTTTCCTTGTCGTTCAGTTTTTTTGGGGGGGTTTTTGCGGACCGTATGCGGAACCATTCATTTCAGTGGGTCCGCAAAAAAAAATAAAAAATAAAGGTACTCTGTGTGCATTCCGTATTTCCGTTCTGCAAAAAAATAGAACATGTCCTATTATTGTCCGCATTATGGACAAGGATAGTACTGTTCTATTAGAGGCCAGCTGTTCCGTTCCGCAAAATACGGAATGCACACGGACGTCATCCGTATTTTTTGCGGACCGCAAAATACATACGGTCGTGTGCATGAGCCCTTATTCTGATTTGTAGGTGGTGAATAATATATAGTGATATGTACCCCAAAATGATACCAATAAAAACTAAAAGTTATCCTGCAAAAATCAAGCCCCCACACAGCACTGTAGAAAGTAAAATAAAAAAGTTATGGGTCTTGGGATGCGGCAATGCAAAAACATTTTCTTATTTTTAAAAATACGTTTTTTTATTGTGCAAAATTATTAAAACGTAAAAGAAAAACTATGTAAAACTATGTATTTGGTATATCTCTAATCATACTGAATAAGGTTATCATGTTTTTTTTTTATGTCGAAAAATGAACGCAGCAAATTTTACAAATGTAACTCTGTGGCAATATTGCTGCTTTTTCCCATCCCCCTCCCAGAAAAAATTAAAGGGTTTCGGTCACCAGAATTAACCCTATTAAACTAGCTGACATGAGCGATGTGCTAATGTCAGCTGAACCTAACTAGCCTATTCCTACTTTTATCTATGCCCCCGTTACTCCAGAAATATAACTTTTATAATATGCTAATTAGCCTCTAGAACACCTGCTCCTAAAGGCTCCATTCTCCCACCTCTGGCCACGCCCTGCTACACTAGATTGACAGAGGCAGGCAGCGTTGGTCTACTACTGCCGGCCCTGTCTGCCGTGTAAATCTCGCGCCTGTGCCGTCCAGTATTTGGCGCAGGCGCCGTGAGTGAAGGGCGCTCGCCGACTGCTGGCTTCCTCACTGTGCCTGCACTGAATACTGAACGGCGTGAGATTTCCCCAGCGCCTGCAGTTGGAGGTGAACGATGCCTGGCCCTGTCAATCTAGTGTAGCAGGGCGTGGCCAGAGGTGGGAGAACGGAGCCTCTAGGAGCAGAGGTAACGCCCCCTGCACCTAGAGGCTAATTAGCATATTATAAAAGTTATATTTCTGGAGTAACGGGGGCATAGATAAAAGTAGGAATAGGCTAGTTAGGTTCAGCTGACATTAGCACATCGCTCATGTCAGCTAGTTTAATAGGGTTAATTCTGGTGGCAGAAACCCTTTAATAAAAGTTAATCAGTAATTTATGTGTACCCAAAAATAGCACCATTAAAAACTACAACTTGACGAGCAAAAAACAAACCCTCATATGGCTACATAAATAGAAAAATAAAAAAGTTATAGCTCTTTGAAGGTGACAATAAAAAAATTAATCAGTTGGTCATTAAGGCCCAAAAAAGGCTGGTCACTAAGGGGTTCATTCTTCAATCTAATCAAGTGAACTACTGTCATGGTGGTGTACAAATACACTGTAGCTGAATCACATTTATAGCAGAGCAAGGTGTGACAATTCATTTACATAGCAGACAATAAACCACGTCCTTCACACTACTGCCTGAGTACTTCACAGCATCCAATATGTAGCTCTGGAGCTGGCAATAACCTTATAAAACATGATCTGGAGGAGAGCGGAACAACGTCTGATTTCATGAAGTGCAAGAGAAGGGTGACTTTCATTTCCGCACCATCACATATTGTATCTGCTCTAAAGATCCTATGTAACTGCAGATACAAGACCTTACTGCAATATCATGCACCTCCACATTCTGAGGTTTGACCGATTACTGCATTACCACCAGCCACCAAGAGGGGGAGTATGCAGCTAGGAGAACCACCACGTATGGTTCTACCAGGATGCACCAAGTTTGATATACCAAATACAGAAAAAAATTACCCAACAATTAAAGGATTAGAAAAACATGGCTACTTTCTTCCAACAGCACCATACCTGTCTACAGGTTATGTGTGGTACTGCAGCTCAGCCTAATTCACGTCAATGGAGCTGAGCTACAATACCAGATACAACCCATGGACAGGTGGAGTGTTGTTTGAGAAAGAAAGTAGTCATGCTTTTCTAATCCTGGACAGCCCCTTTAAGTGGCACTTAATTCCATGGGAATTCTTCTGATTTACCTTTTTAAGTCCATCTTCCACTCCAGGTATGATCATAATACAGGCCACTAAGGTCCCAAGAAGAAGGAATAACGA
Organism: Bufo bufo; assembly: GCF_905171765.1. NCBI lineage: Eukaryota > Metazoa > Chordata > Amphibia > Anura > Bufonidae > Bufo > Bufo bufo. Next base: position 318,189,919 of record NC_053391.1, read on the forward strand.
GAACGTCAGCCGGGTTATAGTTGAATTCTTTGTAGAAGGGCAACATCCACAGAGGAGGCATGGTGCTGTACCACATAGACAAGAAGCCTATGGACAGAAAGAGAAATAGTAAAGACTATAGGCATTTTCAGCAAAAAAAATGTAAGTACTACGTTTTTATTAAAAACATTGTATTGTCTGCAGATTCTGTGTTACACAGAACGCAGCAAGCTGCAGAATGCTGCGATAAATTCGTCAGCGAACTCTCTGTCCCTTCTTTGATCTCTCAAATCTAAAAATAATAGATTTAAATCAAATAGGATTTAGGCTGAGTTTTAAGAGAAGTCAGGGAAGAGCTGCAGACTTGGCCATCAGAGAGGCTGATGAATTTATCACAGAGCAGTAGAATAGGTGCCGGCTACTAAAGCCAAACAGAGCAAAGTTTATAAATGAAAAGGACTGGCCAATTCTTAGAATTTTTGCTAAATGCTAAAAGAAAAAAAAAAGAAAAAAAGTGCAGAATGTGGCACTAGCAAATGTGCAAAGGTATTTCTCTCACCTCATCACTGGTCAGAAGGCCCCCCAACTGCCCATCCACTGTCTATTTACCAGTGCAGAGCCACTGCTGCCCTGTCCATGGCAAGCAAAATGGCGCCAGTCAAGTGATTTACTCCCGTGATCACTTTCCTGGTTGTCCCTGGCTTCATCCTTTTCTGCAAAGGTGTCAGTGCAGCTAAGTATGCAGTGATCAGCTGTTTTGTGGTACCTCTAGTGCCAGAAACACACACCAGAACTACTTACCTCCATCCACGGTATAGTGGCCGCAGCATGTTACTGCAGCACTTCTCCCTTTCATCATTATCTCGGTCCCAGAGAAACTCTCTAAAACCACATTTTTTACCACACAATAGGGGACATTCACTAAGATGGCATTTTACGCGGGGCTTAGTTGTTGTCCCCCCTGCGATACTATAATGGCAAATTTATGACAAGGCGTGTGCGCCTCATCATAAATCAGACGCATATAATGCAGTCCGTGCAGCAGTCTCAAAACTATGTTGTAGTTTTTCATCTACTAAAAAAGTTGCAAATTTGGCATTGAAGCCCCCGACACCCTCATCCAAACCTATATGTAGTACATATGTAAACATTGAAAATCCTGTGCAACAAAATATAGTCGCACGGGGTAAAAATAGTCACAAAAATGCCCTTTGCGACTATTTCTATGCTAGATAAGCTTTAAAGGGGTTGTGTCAGTTCAGCAGGTCGTATTGATCATGTAGAGAAAGTTAATACAAGGCACTTACTAATGTATTGTTATTATCCATATTGCTTCCTTTGCTGGCTGGACTCATTTTTCCATCACATTATACACTGCTCGTTTCCATGGTTACAGACCACCCTGCAATCTATCAGTGGTGGCCGTTCTTGCACACTATAGGAAAAAGTGCCAGCCTCTCTGGTGGCCAGGACTGTGGGACCGCAAATACTGTAGGCTAGTGGTTTTTCCTACAGTGTGCAAGCACAGTCACCACTGCTGGATTACAGGGTGGTCATAACCTTGTTAGCGAGCAGTGTATGATGTGATGGAAAAATGAATCCAGACAGCAAAGGAAGCAATATGGACAATTACAATACATTAGTCAGTGCCTTGTATTACGGTAACTTTCTCTACATGATAAATGCCATTTGCTGGAGTTTCGACAACCCCTTTAATAAATGACCGCCAATATGTGCAATTCAATAAAAAAATATTATTGGTGCAAAGGTTTCCACAGCAATGAACACAAATTTAAGAAATACTAAAGTATTGTAATGTAATGAGGTGGGTTAAAGAGAATGACACAAACAAAACACGTGAATAAACATGCCCCTTAGGGCTCATTCAGACGACCTTATCTGTTTTGCGGTCCACAAATTGCAGATCCGCAAAACACGGATACCGGCTGTGTGCGTTCTGCATTTTGCCCATTGATAGAAATGCCTATTCTTGAGAGCAGACAAGAAAAGGACATTCTGTCCAGTGTTCTGTCTGCATCTTTTGCAGACCTATTGAAATGAATTTTGCGGAACAGATGCGGATACAAATATACAGTCTGAATGAGCCCTTAGTGTAGCAGAAATCTGAAACGTTGAGAGGGTGAATAAGTAATCGAGAGTGTGCAAATTGCTGAGCGGTTCAGCAGACATAGGAGGCCTGAGGAAGGGGGAAAAGCGGCTCTCAGACAAAAGGAGGGTTAGATGTGAAGCCAAGAGGCTGAGGGCACAATGAAGACTCCAGCACACATCCAGTGTTCTGCACTACATGGAGGAAACAATACACATGCCTAGCAATATAGGCACATTCTGAGCAAACCTTTGCTGGCACAGGCATTGGCGTTTCAGCAATTCTTCATACCTACAAGCACGGCTGAAGACAGCTGGGGTAAAACGACAGAGATGAAGCATAAAACGTGGCAGCACAGGGACAATCTCTAGGGTAGACCCTTCAGGCCTTGAATGTGACACTTTGGAGGAAGAGCTGGGTAAAAGCTTGATGGCTTTATAAAGTCCTGAGGGAATACCTCAGGCAAGGATCTGTCTGTGTGCGGCAACTTTAGGCCAATATCCCATCAATGTGGACGTAAGACGCACATCAAAATCCTAGCACTGCTTCTACCTTTCATGCCCAGCCTCATCCACAAGGAACAGGTTGGGTTTGTTCTTGGCCATGAGGAGAGGGACAGTACTATTAAAAAGAGAACCTATCACCACAATCTGCAGTGCCCCAGACCAGGGTACTTCCAAACTGCTCTTGTTCTTTAATGCTATTTAATATTATCTCACCTGTTAATGCCTTGTAATATACCCAGTATAGCTTTTGCATGGTTTGGTCAGGGTAAAGCACCCTGACTCGGCCTGGAAGTGTGGACCTAGAGCCACCCCTAGCTCAGTCAAGTCTAGAGTTAGTGCCAGCTGTGACACGTGCTCTACTCCTCATAAGACCAGGCCAAAGTTCCAGAGAATCACCATCTCGACCGCCTCACTACGTTTACAGTACTCCAGAAGGAGAAAACACCTAGAAGGTCCAGAATCCGCATGGCAGAGCGCTGCAGTCAGTCAGACCAACTGTATCTTAATCTTGTACCCCTCAGCTGGGAATTACAGCGACCATTGCAAGAGTAATATTGCCAAGAACTGATTCTTCAGCGGGGAAAAAGAGGGAAAGAGTTCTTCAATTCCCATCCTTCCATCAGTTTCATACATTGCTATCTGGGAAGATTTGCACTGTGAATTATTTGGAACTGTGTTTTGATACCTTTGGATGTACTACAACTCCCATTCAGCACTTCAGTAAAGAGAGGTTGTTTTCTACAACTGACTCCAGCATCATGCGCCAGCCACTGCACCTACACGCCCTTGCACTCATACAAAACGTTAACCCCAAGGGCACCCTGACTACCATCAGGCAGGATCCCCAACATCAGAGTGTGCCCCAAGGGAAGAAAGGGTGCATCGGTATGGATTGCTACTGTGAATTATCATTACATCCAGAGTTACTACCCCTCCTATCCTCCGGGGCTTGCAGCAAATGGTATTGAGCAAGAGAAGGATGTGCTTCTTATATTTTGCCCCAACATGTGGACCATGGACCCACTGAAGTCAAATGGGTCAGCACAGTGATGTGGGGAGCACACAGTGGATTAAGGTCTCTTTCACACGAGCAAGTTTTCGTCTGACTGCGACGCGTGTAGCAAATGCACAGACATTTTTCGCGCATCATCTCTGCGTTCAGGAAAGACCGCAGCATGTTCTATATTGTGCGGTTTAACAGCTCTGGCTCCACAGAAATGAATGGGGCTTGTGTGAAAAACGGATGGCATCCGGAGGCAATGCATTTTTCAATGATGGTTGCTAGGAGATGTTGAGTGTTATTCTTTAGGTGAAAAACGGATTTTATCCACATGAATAAAACTGAAACACTGAATCGCAGACAAAACCATCAGTTTCTTGCTGAACAGACCCAGACACATTCCATATCGCTTGTGTGAAAGAGGTCTAAACCATTTGTGTTATCTCACTAATTGTCGAGCTTAACGACGTAATCCTCTCCCAATGGTAGAAAACATCAGTCAAATTACATAAACTGTTCCTTTTTGTGTCTTGCTGGCTCCTGGAGCCATTTGGTGGAGTTGATCCCTGATCTGCCCAGTTTGGAAGGATGTCATCTCTCTCTTCAACTCTCTAAATCAATCATCCCTTGTATTTGACTCCCAACGTGCTTTTGTCTAGGTTTCCGGAAGGCACACCTAAAATTATTAAAGGCCTTCTCAGACTCTTTTCGGGAGCTGCCACACGTTATGGCTGTGCTACATTTTTAGTGCAGCGAAAAAACGCATGTGGCTTTTGCAACAACATACCTGCTTTTATGGTGGATTTTCTTCCACCAAACGGAAAACACACAGCAATCCCATTGCGTTAAAGGGGTTGTCCCACAAAAAAAATATTCTACTGTTTTCAAACCAGCACCTGAACACTTTTGTAATTGCATGTCATTAAAAATGTTGTATAGCTACCGAGGTATTCAATAAAAATTTATCTGTATCGTGCCACTTAATTTCTTATTTCTTTGATCGGCTAACTGAGATGGCCGCACATGCTCAGTTTCATCCATCAACTGCCTCCTGAGCTGTGATAGGGAGCTGAGACACGCCCCCTGAGCTGTGATAGGGAGCTGAGACACGCCCCCTGAGCTGTGATAGGGAGCTGAGACACGCCCCCTGAGCTGTGATAGGGAGCTGAGACACGCCTCCTGAGCTATGATAGGGAGCTCTGAGACACGCCCCCTGAGCTGCAGCAGAAAAGACACCCCTCAAAGCGAACCTTTCACCTGGATTTCACTAAATAAACTATCAAAAGTACCTTATAGATCATCCTCATTGTGTTATCATACAGTCTTGTCCCGCTTTTCTGTCATGTATATGCATGAAAAAATCGCTTTATAAAGTACTCTTCTCCAGCTCCACAAGTCACGGTAGAAGTCAAGGGGGTAGCCCTTCCCTCACTCCAGGCTGTAACTCCCCTGCCCTAACCCCGCCTCTATGCAGTGTAATTGACACCCGGCTCAGTCGCCGGGACCGCGCTTGTACAGGCAGAGCATGCGCCGTCGGACTCGAGCGCGATCCTGTAACTGAATCGCGCGTGAGGAAGAGAAGACAGGCAGGCATCGGGGACGGCGCATGCGAGATTCAGTTACAGGATCGCGCTCGAGTCCGACGGCGCATGCGCTGCCTGTACAAGCGCGGTCCCGGCGACTGAGCCGGGTGTCAGTTACACTGCATAGAGGCGGGGTTAGGGCAGGGGAGTTACAGCCTGGAGTGAGGGAAGGGCTACCCCCTTGACTTCTACCGTGACTTGTGGAGCTGGAGAAGAGTACTTTATAAAGCGATTTTTCCATGCATATACATGACAGAAAAGCGGGACAAGACCGTGTGCTAACACAATGAGGATGATCTATAAGGTACTTTTGATAGTTTATTAAGTGAAATCCAGGTGAAAGGTTCGCTTTAAGCTGTCAGCTTGATATAAATCTAGCAGAGCAATGAATGGGGAGATCTCTGGATCCATGTGAGGTACAGGGCTGGTTCTGGAATTGTTAGAAAGAGGTTGTCGTGTACTATATGATGTCTGATTTGCATGTTTTACATTAATCATGGGATAACCCTTTAATGAAACTATTTTGCAATTAATGTAATTCAGTTTTGCTGGTATGTTATTGCAAAAAACGAATGCATGTTTGTTTTTTTTTGCAGCACAATCGTGCCTTGTGGTCGCACCCCGATAGCCACCAGACAGATGATCCCCAGACTGCAGAGATCCGTTCTTCCTCTCTCCCGAGTCCAATAGATGTAGACATTGAATCAGCTGATGAGAATGGAGGAATTCAAAACCACAGAAGACAACCAATATCTTGCCTTTTAGGCAATATGGCTGCCGGGGACTCAATATGGCTCCTCTCCTGGAACTCTGTGCTGTTCCTATATTATGAAAACCGACCAGAAGGAGTGGGTCAATAAAGTGCAAAAACACTTATTAGGCCCCTTTAACACGGGCGAGTATTCCGCACGGATGCGATGCGTGGGGTGAACGCATTGCACCCGCACTGAATACCGACCCATTCATTTCTATGGGGCTGTTCACATGAGCGGTGATTTTCACGCATCACTTGTGCGTTGCGTGAAAATCGCAGCATGCTCTATATTCTGCGTTTTTCACGCAACGCAGGCCCCATAGAAGTGAATGGGGTTGCGTGAAAATCGCAAGCATCTGCAAGCAAGTGCGGATGCTGTGCGATTTTCACGCATGGTTGCTGGGAGACAGTCTATTCACTGTATTATTTTCCCTTATAACATGGTTATAAGGGAAAATAATAGCATTCTGAATACAGAATGCATAGTACAATAGCGCTGGAGGGGTTAAAGGGAACCTGTCACCTCTACTATGCTACCCTCACTGAGCGTTTCTAAATGTTCATTGTGTTACCCTAAACATATAAATTACACTTTTAATTTCATTTGCAGACAAATTCAATAAGTATTATGCATTTTTGTACTTCCCGCCTTTTATGCAAATTAACATAAAAGAGTCATATCTTACTTGTGTGACCAGAGAAGAGTCATATTTTCAAGCTCTGACTCATCTCAGGTTAATTTGCATATGTATCAAATCTGTTTTTTTTTTACACAATAAAAGCACACAGAGCTATGGGGACTGGATATTGCGTATGTGCTAGCGGCCATCTAGCAACCCATGTCCTCAGCTCTATACCCAAAATCGAGGTGACAGGTTCCCTTTAAAAAAAATTAACTCACCTTCTCCTCTTGTTCGCGTAGTTCCCGGTCTCTTCTTTACTTCTTTAATGATGAACTACCGGCTAGGACCTGTGGTGACGTCAGATCACATGCTCCAATCACATGGTCCATCACCACGGTGATGTACCATGTGATTGGAGCATGTGATCTGACGTCACCAAAGGTCCTTTAGCCCATAGGTCATCATTAAAGAAGTAAAGAAGAGACCGGAAACTACGCGAAGAGGAGAAGGCGAGTTAATTTTTTTTATTTTTTTTTAACCCTCAATTGATCATCTACTAAGCATTCTGTATTCAGAATGCTATTATTTTCCCTTATAACCATGTTATAAGGGAAAGTAATACAATCTACAGAACACCGATCCCAAGCCCGAACTTCTGTGAAGAAGTTCGGGTACCAAACATGCGTGATTTTTCTCACGTGAGTGCAAAACGCATTACAATGTTTTGCACTCGCGCGGAAAAATCGCGGGTGTTCCCGCAACGCACCCACACATTTTCCCGCAACGCCCGTGTGAAAGAGGCCTAATACTGAGGTAGTCAAAAAGTAACATAATTTTATTAGAAAATCACAACAGGACATGATTGACACAAATCACAAGAAGACATTTAACACAGGTCACAATACATGAACGTATTAAAAACGAAGAGGACCGATGGTGGACTGCTGGTATATATTAATAAAGTGCACGTGCAATAATCCTGATTGGTCATCAGTAAGAAGGTGTATTACACCTAACCACTATGGCTCCAAGCTACATAATATGACCCATATGCATATGTTATACAACAGATACCAAAGTTTGGGGGTGGAAATACACACCACAAGGCTAGCTGAGGCAATATGGTGACTGAAAATATAATAGGCACATAGAAAATACTGACCAACCAACTTTAGTATACCACACAGGAACACCACCGGTCCGCTCCCCAACGCACGTTTCGCGTCTAGCTTTTCTCACGCTGTTCCTGACTCATCTCGGGGAAAGGACTCATCTCAGGGTAATTTGCATATGGATCAAATCGTTTTTTTTACACAATAAAAGCACACAGAGCTATGGGGACTAGGTATTGCGGATGTGCTAGCGGCCATCTAGCAACCCATGTCCTCAGCTCTATTCCCAAAATCCCAGTGACAGGTTCCCTTTAAAGAGGACCTTTCACCGATTATTACACTATGAACTAAGTATACAGACATGTAGAGCGGAGCCCGGGGATCTCACTGCACTTACTATTATCCCTGGGCGCTGCTCCGTTCTCCTGCTATGTCCTCCGGTATCTCCGTTCACTAAGTTATGGTAGGCGGAGTCTCCCCTTGTTCTTCTGTAGCGCTGGCCAATCGCATTGCAGAGCTCACAGCCTGGGAGAAAATAACCTCCCAGGCTGCGAGTTCTGCGCTGCGATTGGCCAGCGCTAGAGCAGAACAAGGGCAGACTCCGCCTACCATAACTTAGTGACTGGAATCTCCGCCTACTATAACTTAGTGAGCGGAGATACCGGAGGACATAGCAGGAGAACAAGCGGCGCCCAGGGATAATAGTAAGTGCAGTGAGATCCCCGGGCGCCGCTCTACATGTCTGTATAGTTAGTTCATAGTTGAAAGGTCCTCTTTAAGTAGTCAGAGCTTTCATTTTTATTTTTTCATGGAGATGACTGTATAAGGTCTAGTTTTATGCAGGAGAAACTGCATTTTTGGTGCTGTTTGAGAGTATATATATATTGGTTACTCTATAATATAAGTACTTCTGCTGCTTGTTTTACATTATTATTTACACTGTACATAATTCACACTGAATAACCTGTTGAATGAGTTGTTCAGGTTATTTCTGTTGTGTGGATACCCACATAAGTGTAGTTATTTTTTTGTTTGTTGCTGTTACGTCATGTATGCACAATAAAACATATTATACGTAAAATTATTGTTTATTTAGGACCCATTCACACAACATGGTGCTGCCATGCCCAGGTTGCGGATCGCAAACCGCGGATCCACAAAACACATGCACCAGCGGTGGAGGGGACCCATTGGCTTCAATGGGTTCACGATCCGCAAGACATAGCGAAAGATAGAACATGTTCTCTCTTTTGTGGTGCGGAGACATGGGCCCAGAAGCCCGTGTAAATGGGGCAAAAAAAATTTTTTTAACCTTTTTTTCATTTTAATTATTTTTTATTACATTTCTTTTCTTTTAAATCCCATTAAGAAATTACTGTTTTGCAAAATGATTTTATGCGTATAATGTATTAGCATAATTCTGTATGCCAATACATTACGTTCTGTGTTGCTATGGCACCGGCTGCGGTTAGGGCAACCCTAGTGTAGGATTACTGAACTTGCAGTCCTGGGGTCCTTTCAAAGTCTTACCTAGCCACCAATCAGATCACTGCAACTCATTCATTGGGAGAAATCCCCTTTGATCATGCTGTGGTCACAGACTATGGCAATCAAGGGTTAACAGGTGGAATTTGAGGTACCTCCAATTCTCGCTGTAGAGCAAAAGGCTGCTCGAAGAACCAGAGCTGTTACAGTTCATTCGTAAAGCAAGAATGCTCACAGAAGCCCTCTGCCCCCTGTAAAATAGCAACGACAAAGGCTGGGTGGTCATTAAGGGGTTAAACCAACCTCGCTAATTGGGTTGTCTTAAGTACTGGGAATATTTCCAAAATCTTAATCTGTGGACAGATCATTAGGAACATCTTTCGCAGCCCCATCGAAATTAATAGGTCTGCATCCGATGGGATGATACATTCTTTGCCAAAAAAAAAAAAACTCTCCAATTTTGATGCCTATTTTATGCTTAAAGTGGGAATGGATCCAAAAATGTGGAAGCAGTGGGAAACCAATGTGTTAAATACAAGGGAGGGGGGGGGGCGGCCGCATTGGCCACCAATGTGTTAAATACAAGGGAGGGAGGGGGGGCTGGCCACCAATGAGTTAAATACAGGGGGGAGGTCTGCCCCCTGCTGCCTGGCAGCACCTGCCAGGCAGCAGTCATGTACACAGTTCTTTTAGTATATTCTAACTTGAAGCGTCCCCATCACCATGGGAACGCCTCTGTGTTAGAATATACTGTCCGATCTGAGTTTTCACAAAGTGAAAAATCAGATCTAAAAAGCTTTTATGCAGACGGATCAGCGGATCCGTCTGTGTGAAAGTAGCCTACGGACAAGGATGACGGACGCGGATGGCAATCTTGTGTGCATCCGTGTTTTTTCACGGACCCATTGACTTGAATGGATCCGTGAACCGTTGTCCGTCAAAAAAATAAGACAGGTCATTTTTTTTGGACGGACAGGAAACACGAATCACGGATGCGGCAGCAAAACGGTGCATTTTCCGATTTTTCCACGGACCCATTGAAAGTCAATGGGTCCACAAAAAAAAAAAAAGGAAAACGGAACAACGGCCGCGGATGCACACAACGGTCGTGTGCATGAGGCCTAACGCAGACAAAAATAGGACATTTTCTATATTTTTGCGGATGCCACTGAATAGACAAATAGATACACAGTGTGCTGTCTGCCTCTTTTAGGGCCCCATTGAAGTGAATAGGTCTGCATTCGACCCAGCGGACGAAAACGAAGGTCGTGTGTACAAGAACACCGGAATACTTGGTCACTTACCTGCCGTGGCTGCTGGATGGCACACGAGCAGTCCACACCACAACGAACTGGAACCCATGCATATGTACTGGTACCGGAACACCGTACCGGACTCAGTACAAAACAACAAACACAGGAATCAACTCACCAGTAAAGCCTCATTCACACTTCAGTGTTTCACGCACGTGTTCTCTGCGAACAGCACACGTCCCCATTTATTTGAATGTGTGTATTCACAAATTCACAAGTGTTTTAGCACGGTCCGTGTTTTCAGCACGGATGCATGTCCTATGTTGGCCCGTGTTCCGGATCCCTCACGCCCATTATAGTCTATGGGTCCGTGAAAAACACGGATGCCATCCGTGTTGCATCCGTATTTCATAGATCATTAAGAGATGCTTTGAAAATTATTTTTTCAGCTGTTCAGTGTCAGTGAAACACGGACAGCAAAAAACTGACCCACGGACCCAACACAGATCCTTTACGGACAGCTTAACGGATGCACCACTGACCACCTTCTCACGGATTTGAGCACGGACACGGATGTGTGAATGAGGCTTAACTGCCTGGTCCCCCATGCGAACATGGTGCATGGCGGCCACAGGCAGAGCTGCTCACTGACTCGTTGTTCCCCCTCAGGGGGACCCAGGATCCCTCTCACCGAAGGCACAGACAGACAGGGGAGTGTCTAGCATCCATGCAGGACTGTACACACCAAAACAGACCAGACATGGAACAACAACTAGACATACAACACAAATCCTGAACATAAACCACACCATACATAGAAACAGGTAAGGTAGGAAGACATGGTAACAACAGGATGACATTGATGTCTCACTGGGTGGCCCTCAATAACTGGGCAGATGGAACACCCAGGACAGGAGCACAGCTCCAGCACCAACAGAGGCTGGAGGACAACAAAACTCCAGGCTACCAGCCACAGGCAAGATAAGCACCTAGTGACCACACCCAGCCAGGTAGTTAACCCCACAAGCACCAGACAGGGAAGGGGAACAAAAAGTGTACACACATGCTGCATAAACTACACGTTGCCCCAGGCAACCAGCATGCACAGCAAACGTGTCACGGCAAACACAGAGAATGAGACACAGCCGTGACACAGACACAAGACTCTGAAGAGGTAGGAAACATAGGCCTCATGCACACGACCGTGGTGTGTTTGGCGGTCCGCAAATCACGGATCCGCAAAACACGGATGGCGTCCGTGCACGTTCCGCAATTTGCAGAACGGCACGGACAGCCTTTAATATAAATGCCTATTCTTGTCCGCAAATCATGGACAAGAATAGGACAGGTTATATTTTTTTAGCGGGGCCACAGAACAGCAGCTCGGATGCGGACCAAAACAACGGCCATGTGCATGAGGCCATAGCTGTGATAGATAGAGAAGATTTCTTTAAACACTTCTCAGTTTTAGGGCTCATGCGGTCCGTGATCGGACCATATGTCCCGGAGCGGCATACATCGTGCGTACGGGAGCGCACAGCATCATAGGTTACTATGATAGTGTGCGCATCGGGCCGCTCGCGGTACTATTGCCCCACACTTATAAGATCATATGAGTGCAGGACAATAGTCCGGCGGGCGGCCCGATGTGCACAGCATCACTAATCTATGATGTGGTGTAGGGGTGCACCGAAATTTCGGCAGCCGAAAATATCGGCCGAAAATGCACCTAATCCACTTCGGCCGATATTGTTACATATCGGCCGAAAATATGGGGTGTGGGATTTGTCACCCACCATCTGCGGGCGGGCGCCGGGCGGGCGGTTTACTTTGTCACTGCATCTTAATTTTACCTTACAATCGTGAGGCTCCAGTAACTAACAACTCTGCAGGCAGAGCGGAGGCCGGCGTAACGTCACTTACTCACGTGACGCGCCTGCTCCGCCTCCTTCATTCATAAAGTGGGCGGAGCAGGTGCGTCACGTGAGTAAGTGACGTTACGCCGCCCTCCGCTCTGCCTGCAGAGTTGTTACTGGAGCCTCACGATTGTAAGGTAAAATTAAGATGTAGTGAGTGATTAGTCTGCTGTGAGCAGCAGGGCCGGGGCTGTTATGGGTAGGGGGATCGGTCTATGGCACTGCTATGGGGAGGGGGGATCTGTGCACTGTTATGGGGAAAGGGATCTGTGCACTGTTATGGGGAAAGGGATCTGTGCACTGTTATGGGGAAAGGGATCTGTGCACTGTTATGCCCATAACAGTGCACATATCCCCCCCTCCATAACAGAGCCACCCACAGATCCCCCTCTCCATAACAGCGCCACCCACAGATCCCCCTCTCCATAACAGTGCACAGATCCCCCTCTCCATAACAGCGCCACCCACAGATCCCCCTTTCCATAACAGCGCCACCCACAGATCCCCCTTTCCATAACAGCGCCACCCACAGATCCCCCTCTCCATAACAGCGCCACCCACAGATCCCCCTCTCCATAACAGCGCCACCCACAGATCCCCCTCTCCATAACAGCGCCACCCACAGATCCCCCTCTCCATAACAGCGCCACCCACAGATCCCCCTCTCCATAACAGCGCCACCCACAGATCCCCCTTTCCATAGCGCCACCCACAGATCCCCCTCTCCATAACAGCGCCACCCACAGATCCCCCTCTCCATAACAGCGCCACCCACAGATCCCCCTCTCCATAACAGCGCCACCCACAGATCCCCCTCTCCATAACAGCGCCACCCACAGATCCCCCTCTCCATAACAGCGCCACCCACAGATCCCCCTCTCCATAACAGCGCCACCCACAGATCCCCCTCTCCATAGCGCCACCCACAGATCCCCCTTTCCATAGCGCCACCCACAGATCCCCCTCTCCATAACAGCGCCACCCACAGATCCCCCTCTCCATAACAGCGCCACCCACAGATCCCCCTCTCCATAACAGCGCCACCCACAGATGAATTTCATTCATGAAAAAGAATTATTAATAAAATCATTAAAAAAAAAGTATTTTAAAAGTATTTGGGCAAAAAGGCAGTTTCGGTTTCGGTTTCGGTTTTCGGTCAAGGGCATCCTGAATTTTCGGTTTCGGTTTCGGACCAGAATTTTCATTTCGGTGCACCCCTAATGTGGTGCGCTACAGTGCGCACGATGTATGCTGCTCCGGGACATATGACCCGCTCACAGACCGTATGTCTTCGAGGGCATACGGTCGTGTGCATGAGCTTAATTGTACAAAGACAAAATAGGACCAAAGGAAATGAGAAGAACTAGGGTGGCTCCACACGGTGCGGATTTCATGCAGAAAAACCTCAGTGTAAATACAGTACTAGGGATGAGCGAACCAAACTTTACAGGTTCGGCGTTCGGGCAGTGGAGCAATCCCGTTATAAGTTTAGATTTTTTCCTTAGGTACAGAAATTGACCCGTGTTGTGGATTTTAAAATCTGCAGCATGTCAATTATTTGTGCGATTCCGCACCTTCTGAAGAGTGGTTTTCCCCATAGACTTCAATGGAGTTAATATAAACAGAAAATCTGCACCAAAACCGCAACATAATTGACATGGATTTGGAAAATCTATCTTTTTGTGGAACGGACGGATCACGGACCCATTCAAGTTGAATGGGTCTGGATCCGTCCCGGCCGCTGCACGGACATTGCCCAATGCACGGAACCACAACGGCTGTGTGCATGAGGCCTTAGGTGCAGAAGTTGACCTGCCGTGCGGATTTTGAAATCTGCAGCATGTCAATTGTTGCATTTTTCTTGTGCGGATTTCACCTTTTTAACGGAAAATCTGCATCAAAAACAACACATTAAATGCAACAAAACTAGATAAATAGTGCGGATTTATATGTGTTTTTTGTGCAGTTTTGGCGCTGATTTCATGCACACAAATCTGCACCCTGGCACCCTCAAGGAGGAAGTGGAAATGACAACTACAGAAGGCTACCCAGCAAAACTCATGGACAGGGACAAGGAGGACACTAACTAGAGATTCAACAAAGACGCCATCGATAACTCTGAAGGAGCTCCAAACATCCACAGCGGAGATGGAAGTATCGGTTCAGAGGACCGCTAGAAGTACTGCTCCTCTGAGCCTGCAGCACCATAATGATCTACGATGCTGTGGGTCCTGCCCGACCGCGGGTACAGTGGATGGTCAGACTACCGTACACAGGCTGCTGCCTATTGCCAAACACAGTTTACGAAAAGAAGTTTCCCAACATCCTTTAAGTGCGTTACCTCATGCTATACTAACAAACCTCCTACACTCCCACGTTATATAAAAAAAATATCATAGTGATCAGTGAACAAAAACGGATATCGTACAATTGTTAAAAAAGAGCCATATACTAATGTGATGGACCCCTAAGATGTTTCTTTGTGGGGGCCCCTGGGTATTAAAAAATGTGGTGTACTATGCTTTCAATACTGAAGCATACCACCCAAATGGCAAATTGACACTGTTAAAGGGGTACTCCAGTTAGTAAACGTTATCCACTGGATCTCCCCTGTATGGGACTCCTGGAAATAGAGCGGAGCTTTCTCTAGTGGTCCCGTAGAGAATGAATGGAGCAGCAGGGCATATAATCAACCTGCAACTCCATCAGGATCCCTGTCCTCGTGGGGGTCCCCCCACTGATCAGTTCCTTATCCCCCATCCGGTGGATAGGGGATAACTTTTTCACACTGGAATACCCCTTTAAATCCTAGGGATGCTTTCAGCATAGTGTATTTCAGCACAATGTGAACATTGTCTTTTTTAGGGCTTTGTTTTTCTCACTGGTGGAAAACAAAACACACAATTAAATGTGTCACACCGTGACTACCTCTTTTTTAATGAAACCGCCAAGCAATCAGGTGATCACCAAGTTTCCCAATCCCCAGCAATTTGCAGTTGTTATCTCCAGGTGGGCTCTGGTCTGACCATCCCGTTCCTACTACTCCAGCCCTCCTCTCATGATCAGTGTGGGCCCCCATGGTGGTCTCCCCTCAATCACACACTTGTCATTCTAGGATCATATAAACCCATCGGTTCAATGGCTGCCTTGACAAGTATCACCTATAGCTCCAGCCTTCCTCCATAGGAGCAGCCATTCAAACAAGGCTCATCCTGCCAAATACTGCAAAGGAAAATAAAACCGACCTGTGTGAACAAAACCCAGTCAAGCACCTCAACCCCATCCGCATTCACAAGTATTCACACTGAGTGTATGACAGAGCTAGGTAAGAACCGCAATAACAAGCCCTTCATGGGGCGCCACTGCCTAGAAGTGCAACATGAGCCCGCAGAAGATGACGGGGGGAGGGGAGCCATCCGTATCCCATATAGAAGTTGTAGAGGAAGATAAAGGTGGCGGCTACTTACACAGCTGAGGAGGGAGCACACTCCCAGGCACGCACCCATGGTCAGCGATGGTGCACACTCCCTGCCTGAGCCCAGCGGACCCGACACCCGGAGAGCCTAGCCCCGCCCACTGATACTGCTTCTCACCTTACAGTCGGCTCTTCGGCACTTTCCGGAAACTTTCGACTGTTGCTTTCCTCCTGCCGAGTGACGTGCGCTTTCCTGGTTTCAGTTAACAGGAGAGCAGTCATTTATCAAACTGTATGAGGTAGAACTGGCTTTTGCCCATAGCAACCAATCAGATTCCACCTTTCATTTTGGACAGCTGCTTTGGAAAATGAAAGGTGGAATCTGATTGGTTGCTATGGACAACTAAGCCAGTTCTACTTTACACCAGTTTGATAAATGAGGCCATATACTCTTTACAAAGGACACACACCCTGGGGTGGTAACTAATCTACTTCACAACCTATTGCGGAGCGCAGCCAGTAGTGAACAGGGCCAATACTTATAGTATATGACCTGCTCCATCTATTAATGCATATTCACACATAGCGGTTGAGGTGCGGTTAAAGTCGCATGGGAAAAACCTGCCATGCATTCTTTTTGCCGCGGTTTCCATTGCGTATCTCAACTGCTCAGTGTGAATCCGGCCAGGAGGTGGTGTATATTTCAGGTATGATTTACACCAGGATTTTACGTAAACAATAACGAAAGTGCCGGGCCACATGGGTCCCATCGCCCACTTTTTGAAGGGGGTTTGATAAATGTGCCCCACTTCTAATAGAGAAGTTTCATTATTAGCAAGCCACAGCTATTTCCCACTGCTGCAGCACCTCTTTTAACCCCTTAAGGACTCGGCCCTATTTCACCTTAAGGACTTGGCCATTTTTTGCAAATCTGACCAGTGTCACTTTAAGTGGTGATAACTTTAAAACGCTTTAACTTATCCAGGCCATTCTGAGATAGTTTTTTCGTCACATATTGTACTTCATGACACTGGTAAAATGAAGTCAAAAAAATTCATTTTTATTTATAAAAAAAATACCAAATTTACCCCAAAAAAAATTAAAATTGAAAATTTCCAAGTTTCAATTTCTCTACTTCTATAATACATAGTAATACCTCCAAAAATAGTTATTACTTTACATTCCCCATATGTCTGCTTCATTTTGGGAATGATATTTTATTTTTTGGGGATGTTACAAGGCTTAGAAGTTTAGAAGCAAATCTTGAAATTTTTCAGAAATTTTCAAAAACTTACTTTTTAGGGACCAGTTCAGGTCTGAAGTCACTTTGTGAGGCTTACATAATAGAAACCACCCAAAAATGACCCCATTCTAGAAACTACACCCCTCAAGGTATTCTAAACTGATTTTACAAACTTTGTTAACCCTTTAGGTCAGGGGTACTCAACTGGCGGACCGCAATCCAAATACGGACCACGGCCGCCAGTTGTCCGGACCCCGGCCATCCTTCAGAGCGCTCCTCCTCTCCTGCACACTGTACCGTGCAGGAGGAGGAGCTTAACGGCGCACTTCCGCCTGTCCCAGAGCGCAGCGAGACAGGGCTTCCTCCACATGTAGCACTCCTCCTC
The DNA here is from genome assembly GCF_905171765.1 of Bufo bufo. NCBI lineage: Eukaryota > Metazoa > Chordata > Amphibia > Anura > Bufonidae > Bufo > Bufo bufo. The sequence continues at coordinate 318,207,280 of NC_053391.1, forward strand.
TCCTGCACACTCTGGTACATTCAGGAGGAGGAGCTTCCCGGCGCACTTCTTCCTGCCCCAGGGGCGCAGTGAGAGACGGCTCCCTCCACATGCAGGCACCGGCGCTTTCATCCGGCACCTGCAGGCACCAGCGCTTTCTCCCTCAGTGCGCTCACAGGTCCCTCCTCCCCTGCAGCAGCGGCAGCACATAAGGGAGCTTCAAGTTCCAAAGGACACTTATGTGCTGCTGGAGAGGGAAGGGACATCACCACTGCCACCAATGGAATAAATGTCACATTTGGGAAGCAAGGGGGGCGTGGAGAGGGCTACAGAGAGGCAGGAACACGTCACTGACTGCAGGAAAGGACTCCAGTCAGTGTCGTGTTCCCATCTCTCCTGGGCCATCTTCTTTAAAATTAAAGGTAACCTGGGGCATTGGATGCGGACCCCTTAGTTTCAATGGAGCGGAAAAAGATGCAGACAGCACACAGTGTGCTGTCTGCATCTCTTGTGGCCCCATTGTAATTAAGGGGTCCGCATCCAATCCCCCAATAATGGGAATTGGATGCAGAACAAAACTATCATATGTCTGTTCTGTGGCTTGGGTTGCCACCCGGCCAGTAGTTCACCAGCAAGGCTGGTATTTTAGTTCCCTTGCCGGTGCCAGAATTTTCCTGTAAGGACTGTTAGGCTCCTTTCACACTTGCGGCAGGACGGATCCGACAGGCTGTTAACCCTGTTAGATCCGTCCTGTTGCTATTTCGCCGGACTGCCACTCCCCATTGACTATAGCGGGAGTGGAGCTACGGCGCAGCATGGCAGTGCACGGCGTGAGGCTGCCAGACGAAAAAGTCGGACATGTAGTACTTTTAGTCTGGCGGCCTCTCACCGTGCTGCGCCTTAGCTCTGCCCCCATCCCCATTATAGTCGATGGGCACAGAGCAGCGGCACGGCGAAGTAGTGGCAAGATGGATCTGACAGGGTGAGCAGCCTGTCGGATCCGTCCTGCTGCAAGTGTGAAAGTACCCTTACTAATGAGCGCTTCCATCATGGAACGCCCATTAGTACAGCCGTTACCTCCACCGCAACTTGTGCTAGTAAAAAAAAAAAAAAATATTACGTTACCTCCACCTCCATTTGCTCACGCTGTGGAGAACACTCCCTGCTGACTAGAAGCTCAAGACAGGACCTACAAGAAGTCATCACGTTGGAACACCGGTCCTGAGCTTGCAGTCAGTAGCGAATATTCACCGCAGCCAGGTGAATGCTAATTATTTTTTATTTTTTTTTGCAAAAGCAGAGAAGGGGGGCACTAATGGGGGCATTACTCTTACTGGGGGCACTAATGGGGACATTATTCTTACTGGGGCACTAATGTGGCCATTACTAATTCTGGGACTTACCCGGGGCGCTCCACTATAACGTCAGAGCGCCCCACGCGCATGGATCACATGATCGCATGGCATCTTTACTGTTGGCGTTCAGCTCGGACCTTCACCTGACTGCAGACCCAGGTATGTGGACCTTTAATAAAACTAGTTGAGTACCCCTGCTTTAGGTGTTCCACGAGAATTAATGGAAAATAGAGATACAATTTCAAAATGTCACTTTTTTGGCAGATTTTCCATTTTAATAATTTTCTTCCAGTTACAAAGCAAGGGTTAACAGCCAAACCAAACTCAATATTTATGGCCCTGATTCTGTAGTTTACAGAAACACCCCATATGTGGTCGTAAACAGCTGTACCGGCACACGGCAGGGCGCAGAAGGAAAGGAATGCCATACGGTTTTTGGAAGGCAGATTTTGCTGGACTGGTTTTTTTGACACCATGTCCCATTTGAAGCCCCCCTGATGCACCCCTAGAGTAGAAACTCCTAAAAAGTGGCCCCATTTTAGCCGCAAACCGCAGGTCTGAATTGACCTGCGGTTTGCGGCGATCGCCGACACGGGGGGGTCACGCGACCCCCCCGCGCATTTAGCCGTGGTGCCTGCTCATTGATTTGAGCAAGCACCGGGTTCCGATCACTGCCCGCCGGGCGGCGGTGATCGGAACTATAGATGACGTACCGGTACGTCATGGGTCCTTAAGGACTCGGGAACCATGCCGTACCGGTACATCATGGGTCCCTAAGGGGTTAAAAGGCAGGCACGTTTATTAGTATTGGCATGCCTGTTAACGGCATGCAAGAACATTTTATTATGCGCCATATTCTCCAAGGTGGCACATGTCTAATGAGAGGTGCACATTACACCATTTTCCAATAACTACAAAAATGTATTCCACTACTAAATGATACTTTCACACTGGCGTTTCTGGGCAACAAAGGCGCCCATATGCCCAACAGTATCATGGCGACACGTCATATGGCCAGCCTGGCCCCTCCACATCCCAAGCTGCCCCATCTCACCACTTTGGCCCCCCTTCACAACCCTCCTACCCTGGGCCTCAGTTTCAGGGTCCAACTGGGTCACCTGGGTGTTTTTGTAATTTGTAAATTTTTTATTCACATTATTGTTTATATTATTTTTTTACAAAAAATTATGTAAATTTTAGTACTCTGTACAGAAATAAACTGTTTTATTTTCACGCATTTCATTGTTTCCTGTCTTTATTATATACATTGGATTATTATATTTATGTAGTACAAACACATAGAACACATTAATAATTGTAAACATTTATTATGCATTTATATAACCTACATACACGTAACTAGATAAACATGATTTGTACATCATTTACACACATAAATATTAATTTAATTATAAACAATATCAACCAGTTTATAAACTTTATTCTACATTTTGGTATTTATAATACATATCTCCCTAAAAATATTACCAACTAGTTAATGTCCATTATGAACACAGTAGTATAGACAATACATATGGAGTTTACTGACATGACACATGCAATGATAGCTATTAGTAATGGATAATGAGGCCAAATACAACTTCACTTCAATTATTATGGTGATACAGGCATACATTTAATATTGCGTACATTTTATCTTTATAGTAATGAGGCATTACGACATATTTCACATACCTATTTTATACACATCACTTATGCGTTGCGTGAAAATCGCAGCATGCTATATATTTTGCGTTTTTCACGCAACGCAGGCCCCATAGAAGAGAATGGGGCTGCGTGAAAATCGCAAGCATCCGCAAGCAAGTGCGGATGCGGCGCGATTTTCACTCACGGTTGCTAGGAGACGATCGGGATGGAGACCCGATCATTATTATTTTCCCTTATAACATGGTTATAAGGGAAAATAATAGCATTCTGAATACAGAATGCTTAATAGGTGATCAATTGAGGGTTAAAAAAAATTAACTCACCTTCTCCTCTTGTTCGCGTAGTTCCCGGTCTCTTCTTTACTTCTCAAAAGATGGTCCATGTGATTGGAGCATGTGATCTGGCGTCACCAAAGGTCCTTTAGCCCACAGCTCATCATTAAATAAGTAAAGTAGAGACCGGGAACTACGCGAACAAGAGGAGAAGGTTAGTTAATTTTTTTTTTTTTTTTTAACCCTCAATTGATCACCTACTAAGCATTCTGTATTCAGAATGCTATTATTTTCCCTTATAACCATGTTATAAGGGAAAATAATAAAATCTACAGAACACCTAACCCAAGCTCGAACTTCTGTGAAGAAGTTCGGGTTTGGGTACCAAACATGCGTGATTTTTCTCACGCGAGTGCAAAACGCATTACAATGTTTTGCACTCGCGCAGAAAAATCGCGGGTGTTCCCGCAACGCACCCGCACATTTTCCCGCAACGCCCGTGTGAAAGAGGCCAAAAGCAAAATCACGAGATTATCACTGAACGCATCCGGACCTAATCCGTCACACTCGTGTGAAAGAGGCCTAAGGGCTCATGCACACGACCGTTGGCTGTTAGGCCCCTTTCACACGAGCGAGTTTTCCGCGCGGGTGCAATGTGTGAGGTGAACGCATTGCACCCGCCCTGAATCCGCACCCATTCATTTATAAGGGGCTGTGCACATGTGCAGTGATTTTCACGCATCACTTGTGCATTGCGTGAAAATCGCGGCATTCTCTATATTATGCGTTTTCCACGCAATGCAGGCCCCATAGAAGTAAATGGGGCTGCGTGAAAAAGATTTTCTCGCATGGTTGCTAAGATGACAGTCTATTCACTGTATTATTTTCCCTTATAACATGGTTATAAGGGAAAATAATAGCATTCTTTAATACAGAATGCTTAGTAGAAGGTCAATTGAGGGTTAAAAAATAAAAAAAAATTAACTCACCTCCTCCTCTTGATCGCGTAGTTGCCGATCACTTCTTACTTCTTTAATCATGAGCTGCCGGCTAAAGGACCTGTGGTGACGGCACATCACATGGTCCATCACTGTGGTGATGGACCATGTGATTGGACCATGTGATGAGCTCAGTGATGTCACCACAGGTCTTTTGACAGGTCCTGAAGAAAGAACAGGAGAGCGGCAGCGATCAATTGGAGGAGGTGAGTTAATTTTTTATTTTTTATTTTTAACCCTCAATTGACCTTGTATTAAGCATTCTGTATATGAAAATAATTACATCTACACAACACCGAACCCAAACCTGAACTTTAGTGAAGAAGTTCGGGTCTGGGTACCACATTCAGTTTTTTATCACGCGCGTGCAAAATGCATTGCACCCGCGCGATAAAAACTGAACAACGGAACGCAATCGCAGTCAAAACTCACTGAAATTGCGTACCTACTCGCGCGGGTTTGCCGCAATGCACCCGGGACGCATCCGGACCTAATCCAAACACGCTCGTCTGCAAGGGGCCTTATGCGGTCTGCAAATTGCGGATCTGCAAAACACAATGTGCATTCCAGAACGGCCGGCCCCTAATAGAACAGTCCCGTGCTTGTCCGTAATGCGGACAATAATAGGACATGTTCTATCCATTGAAGTGAATGGATCTGCTTCCGACCCGCAAAAAATGCGGATCGGATGCAGATCAAAAATACATTCATGTGCATGAGCCCTAAGTTAATTTACGCTGCAGATTTTTTATGCACAATGTGGATTCTGAAAAATCACATCCACTTTGCTAGTACTGTGCAATGACGTAGATTTGCCACAGAAAAATTCACAGTTTATCTGCTACAGGTTTGCATTAATGAGCTGTTAACTTCAAACTGCTATAAGGACTGTAGATGGGAATAGGCAGCCACTTGGCATTGGGATTCCTGCAGCATTCTGGCTACTGCACACTCAACACTGTCCCAGATTTACTAATGAGTCTGTGCCACAAATCTGTCAGAAAAAGTGGCTCAATTTGGTGCATTGAGTGTTTCTACACTTTTTACTGACATGCTCAACAAGGGGTGGGCCTTATTGGAAACTGGACAGAGCTTTGTGGGAAAGGGGGGACTCCAAGATGCGCTAAAATTATACTGCAATTCAGGCATAAAAATCTACGTAGTTTAGAATCATAGGAAAGTGTAAATCCCTCCACCAGATTCATCATCCAGCCTGAGCCCCTATGATAAATCTGGTGCAGGTCTGTCCAAGCTTACAACAACTTTAGGGCTCATTCACGTGACTATATGGCCGTGATGTCCGTATTGTGGACCGCAAAACACAGGCACCGACCGCTTGAACTCCGTATTGCGGTGTGGACCTGTTTACTTGCATGGGTCTGCAATCAGCTTAATATGGCAAAAGATAGGACATGTCCTATCATTTGCAATGTGAAAGCACGGACTTGAAAGCCCAGGGAATCGCTTCCGATGTCCTATCTTTGGGTGTTTTTTGCGGATCACGCTCCCATTCAAGTCAATGGGTCTACATGGGTGATACAGAGTTCACATGGCCGGTGCCATTAGTAAATATGGGCCTGTGTTCCTTGAAGTGGACCTATCTGGTCCAACGTACTCTACCCATGGGCAGCATATTAAACTTTAGGGTTACACAGACCCTGTATATTAGCACATGGAATCATGAGTCCATATTATGCACCTGTAGGCACTCCGTTTGTTATTGTACTGTGTCCCTGTGAGGCATTGTACACTACCCTAATATGGCATTTATAGAGACCTGCAACACCTGAGCGCACATGAGGGCTAATAATGTTAAAGGACATCTGTTAGCAGATTTGTACTTATGACACTGGCTGACCTGTTACATGTGCACTTGGCAGCTGAAGACATCTGTGTTGGTCCCATGTTCATAGGCGTCCGCATTGCTGAGAGAAATGACGTTTTAATATATGCAAATGAGCCTCTAGGAACAACGGGGGCATTGTCGTTACACCTAGAGGCTCTGCTTTCTCTGCAATTGCTGCATCCTCTGCAGTTTGATTGACAGGGCCAGGTTTGATCACATTTACACTGTGTCATGGTCTTACCTTCTTGCTGTTCTCCTTCGTTTGACATGTGCTGGCGGCCATCTTGGTTTCTGGGTTTCTTGTAGCCTTCCACCCTGCGGCTCCTCCTTCCCACTGGGAGGAGCTGGATGCCTAGCTCATATATATAGGAGGTCTGTGGCTTCAGTTCCTTGCTTGGTCCTCCTGTGTTCACATGCTTCTAAGACTGCTGCTGCTTCTGGTTCCTGATCCTGGCTTCGTCTGACTACCCTGCTGGTTCCTGATCCTGGCTTCGTCTGACTACCCTGCTGGTTCCTGATCCTGGCTTCGTCTGACTACCCTTCTGGTTCCTGATCTCTGGCCTCTCAAAGACTCTGCTTCGGTTTCACCATTCGTTTGGACTTTTGCTTTACAGCTTTATTTTCAATAAAGCCTTCTTATTTTCACTTATCTCTTGTTGTACGTCTGGTTCATGGTTCCGTGACATTAGGACCAAGCCATGAGTTCTGACGGTACAGGGCCATCCTCGCTACCCATGCTGGTTGCCAGACTTGATCAGCAGGATCACCTGTTGGGTCGGTTCGCTGTGGCGTTGCAAACCCTGCTTGAACGCACGGCTCATTTCGCTCCCGTTGCCGATGGGTCGGTTGTCGCTCCTACTGCCGCTCCGGTTGTTGCGCCAGAGTCTACCCCGACACCTGTTGTTGCGCCTGCGGTGTTTCGGGGTATGACCGGTTCTGCCCCTCTTCCACAGCGCTTTGGGGGAGAGCCAACTCAGTGCCGAGGTTTCCTTAACCAGGTGGGCATTTATTTCGAGTTGCTGCCACATGCCTTTCCTACTGAGAGATCAAAGGTGGGCTTCTTGATCTCGCTGCTCTCGGACAAGGCCTTGGCCTGGGCCAGCCCTTTATGGGAGAACAACAATCCGGTGGTTGCCGAGTTTTCCGGTTTTGTTGCTTCTCTTCGGAAGGTATTCGATGTGCCGGCTCGTGCTGCCTCTGCTGCGAAGCTCCTTATGTCCATCAGACAGGGTTCACGATCCGTAGCTGAATACGCCATTGAGTTTCGTACCCTGGCAGCAGAGGTGGGCTGGAATAATGAGGCTCTGGTCGCTGCTTTCTCTCATGGTCTCTCGGATGCCTTGAAGGATGAGGTTGCAGCTAAGGACCTACCAGTGGAGCTCGAGTCTCTTATTTCTTTCCTGATTTTGATTGACACCAGACTCAGGGAGAGACCTTCCTTTAAGGAGAGCCTGCGGAGGTCTTCTAACAGATTGGCGCCTACGTTTGCTGTCCCACCCGTGCCTCCCTCTCCTCCCACGCCTCCTGGGGATGACTTGTCTGGGGGTGAACCCATGCAGCTGGGGTTTGCTCGCCTGTCCGAGGGGGAGAGGGTACTCCGGAGACGCGAGGGTCGATGCATGTACTGTGGTCTCGGTGGGCATTTTCGGTTGGCATGTCCGAACCGTCCGGGAAACGCTCGTACCTGAGATCCTGTCGGGGGCAGATCTTGGGTGGAGTCTCCTCGTCCCCGGTTTCCCGTGTTGACAAACCACTGATCACTGTTGTCCTCTCCTGGGTCGGGGGCTCGGTGACGACCCAGGCGTTGGTGGACTCTGGTGCTGGTGGTTTGTTCATTAATAGTGTGTTCGCTGCCGCCAATTCCATTCCTCTGCAGGCTCGAGGTTCCCCACTGGCTCTTGAGGCGATAGACGGCAGACCCCTTCTGTCGTCACACGTGACTCATGAGACCCTTCCAGTGGGGATAGCCATTGGTGCCGTTCACAGAGAGTCGGTCTGCCTCCAGGTTATTTCGTCTCCACACTACTCGGTGGTCTTGGGGTACCCCTGGCTCCAGAAGCATAATCCGACTTTCGATTGGAGATCGGCCGAGATCCTCTCGTGGTCACCGCAGTGTGGGGCTAGTTGCATCCATGGGTCTGTAAAGTTGCTGTGTACTTCCTCGGACTCTCTGTTGCCTCCTGAATACGAGGAGTACCGGGATGTATTCGATAAGGTGCGCGCGGTTGCCCTACCTCCGCACCGCCCATACGATTGTGCCATAGAGTTACAACCTGGTGCCGTTCCTCCTCGTGGCAAAGTCTATCCACTGTCGGTAACGGAGAATGAGGCCATGGAGGAGTACGTGAGGGAGGCGCTTTCACGCGGACACATTCGCAAATCCTCGTCCCCGGCAGGGGCTGGATTTTTCTTTGTGGAAAAAGAAGGGCGGTGAGTTGAGGCCTTGCATCGATTACAGGGGTCTCAATCGCATCACGATCAAGAACGCTTACCCGATACCCTTGATTTCCGAGCTGTTCGATCGCCTTAAAGGGGCCACGGTCTTTACCAAACTCGACCTGAGGGCGGCATATAACCTGGTAAGGATCAAGGCGGGCGATGAGTGGAAGACCGCGCTTAACACCAGGACCGGTCATTATGAATCCTTGGTTATGCCCTTTGGGTTGTGCAATGCGCCCGCAGTCTTTCAGGAATTCATCAACGATGTTTTCCGTGACCTGTTGCAGCAGTGTGTGGTGGTCTATTTGGATGACATCTTGGTATATTCTGAATCCATGGAGGCCCACATTCTGGATGTCAGACGAGTGTTGCAACGGTTACGAGAGAACAAGCTGTTCGGTAAGCTTGAGAAATGCGAATTTCACCGATCCCAGGTAACCTTCTTAGGTTACATCATTTCCGCTGAGGGGTTCTCCATGGATCCTGAGAAGGTTTCGGCTGTCTTACAGTGGCCCCAGCCCAGTGGTCTTCGTTCCCTGCAGCGCTTTTTGGGCTTCGCCAATTATTATCGGAAGTTCATCAGGGACTTTTCCATGCTGGCCAAGCCTCTCACGGATCTGACCAGGAAGGGCAGTAATTCCCAGGTCTGGCCGCTCGAGGCCATCCGAGCTTTTGAGGCCCTAAAGTCCGCTTTTGTGTCGGCTCCGATTCTGTCGCATCCCAACCCTGGGTTGCCCTTTGTCCTCGAGGTGGACGCGTCTGAGACGGGAGTAGGCGCCCTTCTGTCTCAGCGTAGAACACCAGAGGGTCCTCTGCTTCCTTGTGGGTTTTACTCCCGGAAACTGTCTTCCGCGGAGTGCAACTATCAGATTGGTGACAGGGAGTTATTGGCCATCGTGCAGGCCCTTAAAGAATGGAGGCACTTGCTCGAGGGTTCGGTGGTTCCGGTTCTCATCCTGACGGACCATAAGAATCTGACCTACCTTTCTGAGGCCAAGAGATTGACACCACGTCAGGCCAGATGGGCTCTGTTCTTGTCACGTTTTAATTACGTGGTCTCCTATCTACCCGGTTCCAAGAACATCAGGGCGGATGCCCTATCACGGCAGTACTCCGAGCTGTCCAGGGAGGAGTCGATTCCGACTTCGGTCATACCTCCGAATCAGATCCTGGCCGCCATTCGCACCAGCCTGACCTCTCCCCTGGGTGAGCAGATTTTGGCGGCTCAATCTGGTGCTCCCTCTGGGAGACCCAACGGCAGATGTTTTGTGCCTGAGGAGTTGCGCACTCGGTTGTTGCGAACCTACCATAACTCCAAGACCGCGGGGCATCCTGGAAAGAATCAGCTGTCCTGGGCTGTTTCACGTCTGTTCTGGTGGCCTTCCCTACGTTCCGACATCGCCGCATATGTAGCGGCATGCTCCGTTTGTGCTCCCCTTGGCACCTTCCGTTGGGCCTTCTGCAACCCATAGCCACCGGGGAGCGCCCATGGTCACACCTGGGGATGGATTTCATTGTGGACCTCCCTGCATCCCGAGGCCATACGGTCATTCTCATGATTGTGGATCGGTTTTCCAAAATGTGCCACTGTGTTCCTCTCAAGAAGTTACCCTCTGCACAAGAGTTGGCCACGATTTTTGCCAGGGAGGTCTTCCGGTTGCACGGTTTGCCCAAGGAGATTGTGTCGGATCGGGGGAGTCAGTTTGTGTCCAGGTTCTGGCGCGCCTTTTGCTCCCAGTTGGGGATTCATCTCTCCTTCTCCTCGGCCTACCACCCTCAGTCCAATGGGGCCGCAGAACGATCCAATCAGGCCTTGGAGCAATTCCTTCGTTGCTATGTCTCCGATCACCAAGACAATTGGGTTGACCTTCTGCCTTGGGCTGAGTTTGCCAGGAACACGGCGGTGAACTCTTCCTCTGGGACGTCTCCCTTCATGGCCAATTATGGGTTCCAACCTGCCGTGTTACCGGAGGTATTCTCTCCCCAGGATATTCCGGCTGTGGAGGATCACCTTTCCGTCCTACGTGCTTCTTGGGTACAGATCCAGAAGTCCCTTGAGGCCTCTGCGCAGCGCCAGAGACTCCAGGCTGATCACAGACGAGCGCCTGCTCCTTCCTACCAGGTCGAAGACCGTGTATGGTTGTCCACCCGCAACCTCAACCTTCGAGTGCCCACTCCCAAGCTGGCGCCTCGCTTTGTTGGTCCCTTCCGAGTGCTTCGCAGGGTAAACCCGGTAGCCTATGCCCTTGCGCTTCCTCCTGGCATGCGGATCTCTAACGTGTTTCATGTCTCCCTGTTGAAGCCACTGGTGTGTAATCGTTTCACTTCCTCGGTTCCTCGGCCTCGTCCGGTCCGAGTGGGCAATCATGAGGAGTATGAGGTGAGCAATATCCTGGACTCACGCCTGGTCCGCGGTCGGGTGCAGTTTTTGGTCCATTGGCGTGGTTATGGTCCAGAGGAGCGTTCCTGGGTTCCCTCCGCAGATGTCCATGCTCCTGCCTTGCTCCGAGCCTTCCACGCACGCTTCCCTCAGAAACCGTTTTTTGCTCCGCGGAGGAGGGGCCCTTGAGGGGGAGGTACTGTCATGGTCTTACCTTCTTGCTGTTCTCCTTCGTTTGACATGTGCTGGCGGCCATCTTGGTTTCTGGGTTTCTTGTAGCCTTCCACCCTGCGGCTCCTCCTTCCCACTGGGAGGAGCTGGATGCCTAGCTCATATATATAGGAGGTCTGTGGCTTCAGTTCCTTGCTTGGTCCTCCTGTGTTCACATGCTTCTAAGACTGCTGCTGCTTCTGGTTCCTGATCCTGGCTTCGTCTGACTACCCTGCTGGTTCCTGATCCTGGCTTCGTCTGACTACCCTGCTGGTTCCTGATCCTGGCTTCGTCTGACTACCCTTCTGGTTCCTGATCTCTGGCCTCTCAAAGACTCTGCTTCAGTTTCACCATTCGTTTGGACTTTTGCTTTACAGCTTTATTTTCAATAAAGCCTTCTTATTTTCACTTATCTCTTGTTGTACGTCTGGTTCATGGTTCCGTGACACACTGCCTGGCCCTGTTAATCAAAGTGAGGAGGGCGCTGCATTTGCAGAGAAAGCGTCGCCATATAGAAAAACCCACTACAGCCAGTGATTAGCTGCTGCATCACATCTTTGTGTCGAGAGGAACCAGGAAGTACCGAGACTGGCGGAAGATCCAGGAAGCATGGTAACAGGAGGGTTGGTGAGATTCTGTACTTATCATGAGGGTAAGGCCTCATGCACACGACCGTTTTTTTTTGCGGTCCGCAAAAACGGGTTCCGTAGTTCCGTGATCCATGTCCGTTTTTTCTTCCGTGTGTCTTTCTTGATTTTTGGAGGATCCACGGACATGAAGGAAAAAGTCGTTTTGGTGTCCGCCTGGCCGTGCGTAGCCAAACGGATCCGTCCTGACTTACAATGCAAGTCAATGGGGACGGATCCGTTTGACGTTGACACAATATGGTGCAATTGCAAACGGATCCGTCCCCTATTGACTTTCAATGTAAAGTCAGGAGTCCCTATTAATATACCATCTGATCGGAGTTTTCTCCAATCCGATGGTATATTTTAACTTGAAGTGTCCCCATCACCATGGGAACGCCTCTATGTTAGAATATACCATCGGATTTGAGTTAGATCGTGAAACTCAGATCCGACAGTATATTCTAACACAGAGGCGTTCCCATAGTAATGGGGACGCTTCAAGTTAGAATATACTGAGAACTGTGTAATAACTGCCCCCTGCTGCCTGGCAGCACCCGATCTCTTACAGGGGGCTGTGATCCGCACAATTAACCCCTCAGGTGCCGCACCTGAGGGGTTAATTGTGCGAATCATAGCCCCCTGTAAGAGATTAGGTGCTGCCAGGCAGCAGGGGCCAGATCCCCCTCCCTCCCCAGTTTTAAATTCATTGGTGGCCAGTGCGGCCCCCCCTCCCTCCCCAGTATTATATTCATTGGTGGCCAGTGCGGCCCCCCTCCCTCCCTCCCCTGTATTATATTCATTGGTGGCCAGTGCGGCCCCCCCCTCTCCCCCCCTAATTAAAATCCCCCCCCCCCCCCCGCCATCATTGGTGGCAGCGGAGAGTTCCGATCGGAGTTCCAGTTTAATCGCTGGGGCTCCGATCGGTTACCATGCCAGCCAAGACGCTACTGCAGTCCTTGGCTGCCATGGTTACTTAGCAATAGAAGCATTATACTTACCTGCGATGTCTGTGACCGGCCGGGCGCTCCTCCTACTGGTAAGTGAAAGGTCTGTGCGGCGCATTGCTTATAGCACAGACCTTTCACTTACCAATAGGAGGAGCGCCCGGCCGGTCACAGACATCGCAGGTAAGTATAATGCTTCTACTGCTAAGTAACCATGGCAGCCAGGACTGCAGTAGCGTCTTGGCTGCCATGGTAATCGATCGGAGCCCCAGCGATTAAACTGGGACTCCGATCGGAACTCTCCGCTGCCACCAATGATGAGGGGGATGATTATAATTAGGGGGGGGAGAGAGGGGAGGCCGCACTGGCCACCAATGAATATAATACTGGGGAGGGAGGGAGGGGGGCCGCACTGACCACCAATGAATATAATACTGGGGAGGGAGGGAGGGGGGGCCGCACTGGCCACCAATGAATGTAATACAGGGGAGGGAGGGGGGCTGCACTGGCCACCAATAAATATAATACAGGGGAGGGAGGGGGGGGCCGCACTGGCCACCAATGAATATAATACAGGGGAGGGAGGGGGGCTGCACTGGCCACCAATGAATGTAATACAGGGGAGGGAGGGGGGGTCTGCCCCCTCCTGCCTGGCAGCACCTGATCTCTTACAGGGGGCTATGATACGCACAATTAACCCCTCAGGTGTGGCACCTGAGGGGTTAATTGTGCGGATCACAGCCCCCTGTAAGAGATCGGGTGCTGCCAGGCAGCAGGGGGCAGTCATGTACACAGTTCGTAGTATATTCTAACTTGAAGCGTCCCCATCACTATGGGAACGCTTCTGTGTTAGAATATACTGTCGGATCTGAGTTTTCACGAAGTGAAAACTCAGATCTGAAAAAGCTTTTATGCAGACGGATCTGCGGATCCGTCTGTGTGAAAGTAGCCTACGGACACGGATCACAAACGCGGATGACAATCTTGTGTGCATCAGTGTTTTTTCACTGACCCATTGACTTGAATGGGTCCGTGAACCGTTGTCCGTCATAAAAATAGGACAGGTTATATTTTTTTGACGGACAGGAAACACGGATCACTGACACGGATGAACAACGGTGCATTTTCCGAGTTTTCAACGGACCCATTGAAAGTCAATGGGTCCGCAGAAAATCACGGAAAACGGAACAACGGACATGGATGCACACAACGGTCGTGTGCATGAGGCCTAATACTTGAAGTCAGTTTTCTTCAGTTTGCGTTGGCGTACTTAGCGCCAAATTAATCAATCGGCACATGTTGTTTGTTAAATTTGGCCTATCTCTAAACCTATGGCTGCATTTACATGACAGTTTAAGACGGCTGTGTGATGGACGTTTTTTTAACGGCCGTCACACGACTGTTTTAAGAACAATGGTAGTCTATGGGAGTTTTCACACGGCCATTTTTTTTATTTATTTTTTTACAGCCAGGGAATTTGGGGTGTCAAAAAATAAGTAATGTCCTATTTTTCTGTTTTCACGGCCAAACAGCTCCCATGCATTTGAAAGGTACTATTTTAAACAGCTTTTTTTTTTTTACTGATGCCTTCCTGAGAAATGCCAGTTAAAACCAGTTTTGCCATATTTAACAGCTTTTCCACCTACTTTTCGTAACTGGAGTGGTATAAAAATGCAAAAAATGTTGAGCAATTTACCTGTCCTAATTTTGGGACTTTTTGTAGGCGGAATTCTAGAGTACAGAGAGTGATGAATTCCATCCATAGTGATTTGTGACAATAATTGTAATGTGTGTGATACTTAAACAAAGAAAACCCTGACACAATGATATGACACATCTGAAATCCTTTCAAACTTGTATTGGAAATGCAATTATCATTAAACATAACTATGCAATCGTGATGTGCTTTCTGTGTTCTATTTGCGATAATGAGTTTTCAAGTCTCTTTCCTACCATAAGTAGCACATTTAGGATGATGTCACACACAGTGTTTTTTTGTATTGTGACATTTGTTTTGCAAAATATTCCACAAAAAAAACCACCACGAATCTACACACAATATAGGAAAAAAATACAAGGGTTTCTATGATAGTTTTAGGCCCATTTCACACGGGCGAGTTTTCCGCGCGGGTGCAATGCGTGAGTTGAACGCATTGCACCCGCACTAAATCCGGACCCATTCATTTCTATGGGGCTGTGCACATGAGCGGTGATTTTCGCGCATCACTTGTGCATTGCGTGAAAATCGCAGCAAGCTCTATTTTGTGTGTTTTTCACGCAATGCAGGCCCCATAGAAGTGAATGGGGCTGTGTGAAAATCGCAAGCATCCGCAAGCAAGTGCAGATGCGGAGCGATTTTCACGCACGGTTGCTAGGTGACGATCGGGATGGAGACCCGATCATTATTATTTTCCCTTATAACATGGTTATTAGGGAAAATAATAGCATTCTGAATACAGAATGCATAGTAAAATAGCGCTGGAGGGGGTTAAAAAAATAATAATAATAATTTAACTCACCTTAATCCACTTGCTCGCGCAGCCCGGCATCTCTTCTGTCTTCATCTTAGCTGTGTGCAGGAAAAGGACCTTTGATGACGTCACTCCGGTCATCACATGATCTTTTACCATGGTGATGGATCATGTGACGGACCATGTGATGACCGGAGTGACGTCACCACAGGTCCTTTTCCTGCAATCAGCAAAGAAGGAGACAGAAGAGAAGCCGGGCTGCGCGATCAAGTGGACTAAGGTGAGATTAATTTAATTTTATTTTTTTAACCCCTCAGAATGCTATTATTTTCCCTTATAACCATGCTATAAGGGAAAATAATACAATCTACAGAACACCGATCCCAAGCCCGAACTTCTGTGAAGAAGTTCGGGTTTGGGTACCAAACATGCGCGATTTTTCTCACGCGAGTGCAAAACGCATTACAATGTTTTGCACTCGCGTGGAAAAATCACGCATGTTCCCGCAACGCACCCGAACCTTTTCCCGCATCGCCCGTGTGAAAGAGGCCTTAGTGGTGCAGGGGCGCCACACATAGTTCATAGAACTTTTTATTTTTTGTCACAAGTTAGCGGAAAATGATGACAAAAAATAAAAAGTTCTATGAACTCACTATGCCCATCAGCGAATACCTTTGGGTGTCTTCTTTCCAAAATGGGGTCACTTGTGGGGTAGTTATACTGCCCTGGCATTCTAGGGGCCCAAATGTGTGGTAAGGAGTTTGAAATCAAATTCTGTAAAAAATGGCCGGTGAAATCCGAAAGGTGCTCTTTGGAATGTGGGCCCCTTTGCCCACCTAGGCTGCAAAAAAGTGTCACACATGTGGTATCTCCGTATTCAGGAGAAGTTGGGGAATGTGTTTTGGGGTGTCATTTTACATATACCCATGCTGGGTGAGAGAAATATCTTGGTCAAATGCCAACTTTGTATAAAAAAATGGGAAAAGTTGTCTTTTGCCAAGATATTTCTCTCACCCAGCATGGGTATATGTAAAATGACACCCCAAAACACATTCCCCAACTTTTTTGTCACAAGTTAGTGGAATATGAGACTTTGTAAGAAAAAAAAAAAAATCATAATTTTCCACTAACTTGTGACAAA
This sequence comes from Bufo bufo, assembly GCF_905171765.1. Lineage (NCBI taxonomy): Eukaryota > Metazoa > Chordata > Amphibia > Anura > Bufonidae > Bufo > Bufo bufo. The sequence goes on from NC_053391.1 coordinate 318,223,612, forward strand.
AAATAAAAAATTCTAGGAACTTGCCATGCCCCTCACGGAATACCTTGGGGTGTCTTCTTTCCAAAATGGGGTCACTTGTGGGGTAGTTATACTGCCCTGGCATTCTAGGGGCCCAAATGTGTGGTAAGGAGTTTGAAATCAAATTCTGTAAAAAATGGCCGGTGAAATCCGAAAGGGGCTCTTTGGAATGTGGGCCCCTTTGCCCACCTAGGCTGCAAAAAAGTGTCACACATGTGGTATCTCCGTATTCAGGAGAAGTTGGGGAATGTGTTTTGGGGTGTCATTTTACATATACCCATGCTGGGTGAGAGAAATATCTTGGCAAAAGACAACTTTTCCCATTTTTTTATACAAAGTTGGCATTTGACCAAGATATTTATCTCACCCAGCATGGGTATATGTAAAATGACACCCCAAAACACATTCCCCAACTTCTCCGGAATACGGAGATACCACATGTGTGACACTTTTTTGCAGCCTAGGTGGGCAAAGGGGCCCAAATTCCTTTTAGGAGGGCATTTTTAGACATTTGGATACCAGACTTCTTCTCACGCTTTGGGGCCCCTAAAATGCCAGGGCAGTATAAATACCCCACATGTGACCCCATTTTGGAAAGAAGACACCCCAAGGTATTCAATGAGGGGCATGGCGAGTTCATAGAAAAAAAAAAATTTGGCACAAGTTAGCGGTAATTGATTTTTTTGATTTTTTTCTCACAAAGTCTCCCTTTCTGCTAACTTGGGACAAAAATTTCAATCTTTCATGGACTCAATATGCCCCTCAGCGAATACCTTGGGGTGTCTTCTTTCCAAAATGGTGTTATTTGTGGGGTGTTTGTACTGCCCTGGCATTTGAGGGTCTCCGCAATCATTACATGTATGCCCAGCATTAGGAGTTTCTTCTATTCTCCTTATATTGAGCATAACCGTAATGAGATTTTTTTTTTTCGTTCAGCCTCTGGGCTGAAAGAAAAAAATGAACGGCACAGATTTTTTCATTCGCATCGATCAATGTGGATGAAAAAATCTCTGCCAAAAAAAGAAAAAGGAGGGGAAAGGCGTCTGCCAGGACATAGGAGCTCCGCCCAACATCCATACCCACTTAGCTCGTATGCCCTGGCAAACCAGATTTCTCCATTCACATCAATCGATGTGGATGAATAAATCCTTGCCGGGATTTTTTTTTTTATATATACAAAGTGTTTGCCAAAGTATATGAACACCGCCACCTCCTCAGCTCATATGCCTCGGCAAACGTATCTTTTACTGCAGAGAAGAAATCTCGTCTTGCAGCGCCGCATACACCGACTTGCGTGTAATCTGACAGCAGCGCAATGCTTCTGTCAGAATGCACATCAGTGCTGCAGCTAGTCGATCGGTTGGTCCACCTGGAAGGTAAAAAAAAACAAAACAAAAAAGAAAAAACCAGGCCGCAACGCAATAAATTTATTAACTTTTGAACAGAACATATAAACTTTTTTTAACTTTTTTAACTGAATGTTAACTTTTTTACTTACCGGTAATTTTTTTTTTGTTTAGTTTTTTTTTACCTTTATAGAACAAACCTCTCCTTCCCCATGGGACAATGTGCAAAGCGCAAATCGCCCAAAGATGTGGCGAAGTACGTTATGCACTTTATCCCAGGTGAAAGGAGAGGTTTGCAGCAGCTGTGAGTAAAAGGGCCCTAATAGCCCTGTGTGCCTGTCCTGTGAGATGCAATCCCTATGCTAAGTGTACCTGTGTGTGGTACTTCCGGAAACACTCTCCAAAGCAAAGGGCAGGGTGGTCAGGACAGTCAGGACAGAAATAGCGGGTGTCACGCCTTATTCCACTCCTGCTACAGACACGACATCTTTTTCGGGGTGACGGTTGGGTTGAGGTACCAGGAACGACACTGGGGAAATGTCGCTCGTGTAGACGGCTAACTACACTGGTGGATGGGGCCACGGAACCTTCTGGATACAGGAGGTTCTCGATGATCTCTTCCTGGAATTTGAGGAAGGATCCTGTTCTCCCAGCCTTACTGTAGAGAACAAAACTATTGTACAAAGCCAATTGAATTAAATATACAGACACCTTCTTATACCTGCGTCGGGAAACTAAATACGGAGACAACATCTGGTCATTGAAGTCCACCCCTCCCATGAGCAAATTATAGTCGTGGACTGAGAGGGGCTTTTCAATGACACGGGTTGCTCGCTCAATTTGTATTGTCGTGTCTGCGTGAATTGAGGAGAGCATGTAAACGTCACGCTTGTCTCTCCATTTCACCGCGAGCAGTTCTTCGTTACACAAGGCAGCCCTCTCCCCCCTTGCAAGACGGGTGGTAACGAGCCGTTGGGGGAAGCCCACGCGACTATTTCGCGCGGTGCCACAGGCGCAAATCTGTTCTAGAAACAAATGCCTAAAGAGGGCCACACTTGTGTAGAAATTGTCCACATAAAGATGGTACCCCTTGCCAAATAAGGGTGACACCAAGTCCCAGACTGTCTTCCCACTGCTCCACAGGTAGTCAGGGCAACCGACCGGCTCCAAGGTCTGATCTTTTCCCTCATAGATCCGAAATTTGTGGGTATAGCCTGTGGCCCTTTCACAGAGCTTATACAATTTGACCCCATACCGGGCACGCTTGCTTGGGATGTATTGTTTGAAGCCAAGGCGCCCGGTAAAATGTATTAGGGACTCTTCTACGCAGATGTTTTGCTCGGGGGTATACAAATCTGCAAATTTCTGGTTGAAGTGGTCTATGAGGGGCTGAATTTTGTGGAGCCGGTCAAAAGCTGGGTGGCCTCTGGGACGGGAGGTGGTGGTGTTGTCACTAAAAAATGCAGGAAACGGAGGATGGCCTCAAATCGTGCCCTGGACATAGCAGCAGAGAACATGGGCATGTGATGAATCGGGTTCGTGGACCAATATGACTGCAATTCATGCTTTTTAGTTAGACCCATGTTGAGGAGAAGGCCCAGAAAAATTTTAATTTCGGAAACTTGGACTGGTTTCCACCGGAAAGGCTGGGCATAATAGCTTCCCGGGTTGGCGGATATAAATTGTGAAGGCATACCGGTTTGTCTCTGCCACGACTAAGTCCAAGAGCTCCGCAGTCAAGAACAGCTCAAAAAATCCCAGGGCCGAACCGATATGAGCCGTCTCAACCCGAACTCCAGACTGGGCGGTGAAAGGGGGAACTACAGGTGCGGCTGAAGTTGGTGACTGCCAATCAGGGTTTGCCAGCACCTCAGGGATTCTAGGGGCTCTACGGGCCTGTCTGTGCGGTGGCTGCGACGGGGTAACTATTGCACGTGCCACCGTACCAGCTTCAACTGCCCTTCTGGTGCTCGCCACGTCACCATGTTGTACGGCAGTGCTGGTACTAGGTCCAGGGAGGGCTGCGCTGCTGGTGTATGCCTCACCACGTGATCCGGCAGCGCCAGCCCCACTCTGCTGCTCTTGAAGCGGATCCTGCATAACCTGTGGTCTAGCGACACGGGGCCGGGTACGCCTGGTGCTATCAGGGACCTCCACCTCCTCGTCCGAACTTTGGGTCAGAGAGCCACTGCTTTCTACAGGTTCATATTCTGACCCGCTAGATTCGTCAGATGAGGGTTCCCATTCCTCATCCGACTGGGTCAAAATCCTGTAGGCCTCTTCAGAAGAATACCCCCTGTTTGACATTTTGGACTACTAAATTTAGGGGTATTCCCTGAGACTACCCAAGAAAAAAAGCAAGCCTGTCTTACAAAGGGGAGGCTAGCGAAGTACCGGAGGCCGCTGCGGTTGATAAAAAATATCAAAACTGATTTTTTTTATCGCCGCAGTGCTTGTAAAGTGAATGTGCAGTGATCAAAAAATATATATTTTTTGTCACTGCGGTGGGGCGGGCGTGGGTGAACGCACGTGTGGGCGACCGATCAGGCCTGATCGGGCAAACACTGCGTTTTGGGTGGAGGGCGAACTAAAGTGACACTAATACTATTATAGATCTGACCGTGATCAGTTTTGATCACTTACAGATACTATAAAAGTACAAATGTTGATTAGCGATACGCTAATCAGCGAATCAGTGACTGCGGTGCGGTGGGCTGGGCGCTAACCGATCGCTAACTACCTAACCAAGAGGCCTAAACTATCCTAAAACCTAACAGCCAATACTAGTGAAAAAAAAAAGTGACAGTTTACACTGATCACTTTTTGTCTTTCACTAAGTGATTGACAGGGGCGATCAAAGGGGTGATCAAAGGGTTAAATGGGGTGCAGGGGGTGATCTGGGGCTAAAGTGTGGTGTTGGTGCTACTCACTGTGAAGTCTTCTCCTCTGCTGGATCCAACCGACGAAAAGGACCAGCAGAGGAGCAGACAAGCCATATAACAGATCATATTTACTAATATGATCTGTTATATGGCTTGTGATTCGTTTTTTTGAAAATCGCCAGCCAATGATCGTTGCTGGCAGGCTGGTGACGAAATTGTTCTTTAACTTTTGCCGGCCCGCGATGCGCATGCGCGGGCCGGCTTTGAGCGAAATCTTGCGTCTCGCGAGATGACGCGTATATGCGTGACTCTGCGCAGCGCTGCCGCCTCCGGAACGCGATCCTGCGTTAGGCGGTCCGGAGGCGGTTAATAAAAGAAATGCAGAGTTAAATTCAGGTGACATTTTCACATCTAATTATTGATGTGAAAATGTCACCTGAATTTAACTCTGCATTTCTCATTAGTCAGCCTGTTTAATAGCGAAAATTGGGGTGACAGAAACCCTTTAAAGGGTTTGTCCACCCATAAGAGCTTATCACCACTTCAAAGCCTAACGGTGCCTATATATGCTCCTCTGACCAACAGCCGTTCCTCTAAGGCCCTTTTCGCACGGGCTAGAATTCCGCACGGGTGCAATGCATGAGGTGAACGCACTGCACCCGTACTGAATCCGGACCCATTCACTCCAACGGGGCTGTGCACATAAGCGGTGATTTTCACACATCACTTGTGCGTTGCGTGAAAATCGCAGCAAGCTCTATATTGTGCTTGCTGCGAATTTATAGTGAATGGGGCTGCGTGAAAATCGCAAGCATCCGCAAGCAAGTGCGGATGCGGTGCGATTTTCACGCATGGTTGCTAGAAGGCAATCGGGATGGGGACCCGATCTTTATTATTTTCCCTTATAACATGATTATAAGGACAAATAATAGCATTCTTAATACAGAATGCTAAATAAATTAGGGATGGAGGGGTTAAAAATAAAAATTTAACTCACCTTATCCACTTGTTCGCGAAGCCCGGCTCGTCTTCATTCTTCTTCTTTGAGGACCTGGGAGAAAAGGACCTTTGGTGACGTCACTGCGCTCATCACATGGTCCATCACCACGATGATGGAGCATGTGATGGACCATTTGATGAGCACAGTGACGTCACCAAAGGTCCTTTTCTCCCAGGTCCTCAAAAAAGAAGAATGAAGACGAGCTGGGCTACGCGAACAAGTGGATGAGGTGAGTTTAATTTTATTTATTTTTTAACCCCTCTGTAACAGACCGTTCAGCACACAGCTCCGTTCAGAAGATATTCCCCTTTCCAATGCACAGGCAGCTACTGCAAGCACCCGTCTGCCGAACTGCAAACTAGACGAATCCTTCAACTCCGGAACAGGAAACACACGAACACTGGAAACAGCTAAACAGGAAAAGCATACAATCGGCTTACACTCCTGGCAATCAGCATACAATCCAATTCCTCCAATAACGAGACGACACTTTGTTTTGAGGTCAAGCAGAGCTCTTTAATGGGTTATTTTTCAGCCTTTTATGCAGGTCTCCTAGCAAGGGACACTCCCCCTGGGGCCCTTGTAAAAGACTGTGACAGTTTATATTTTAGCCAATCACATGCATTTACAGTATTGAAACCTTCCCAGCAATTGTACACAAAATCCCCTTCCCTCTGTCTGTAACGCAATCCACAAAATACAATGAGCATTGTCTGTGACGCAATTAACTAACACACTGGCATTGTCTGAGACGCAATCAACAAAATACAATTACCAAACGTAATGGGCTAACTTAATCACTCACAGACAGAAAACACACATTTTCCCCCCAAACACAGAAAACACCCCAAAACCTCACATATCCCCATAATGTATAGCTCTGATCTGGGTGAACAACATATCCAAAAATCACCCAGATCCGAGCAGGGGTTCCCGAATTCCATGGAAGTCACATTTGGCCGGCCGCAAGCATGGCTTTCCTGCCCAAAACAGTTCCACAGATTTAAGCTGTGCGGCCAGTCTGTCTTCTCCTTCAAAGTTAGTATGGGCAATAATCCTGGGGCAGGAGGCGGGCAAACAGCCCCCTCCAAAACACAGTGGCGAAGTGGCTTTCGCCACACCCTCTATCCCTAATTTACTTATCATTCTGTATTAAGAATGCTATTATTTTCCCTTATAACCATGGTATAAGGGAAAATATTAAAATCTACAGAATACCTAACCCAAACCCGAACTTCAGTGAAGAAGTCCGGGTTTGGGTCTGGGTACCACATTCAGTTTTTTCTCACGCGCGTGCAAAATGCATTGCACTTGCGCAGAAAAAACTGAAGAATGCAACGCAATCGCATACAAAACTCCCCCCACTCGCAGGCAAAATCGCACGTTTTCCCGCGACGCACCCGCATCTTATCCGGCCTTCACACGCGACGCCCGTGTGAAAGAGGCCTAACTCCCCCATACTCGTCTCATTTTTAATGGGGAAAGGGAAATAGTTCCTGGATTTGTATTGCACAAATCAATGAGAATAGATGCATTTAATATATGCCTTTCATTCACTAGTGAAATATCTACTTGAAACTATAATTTTCATGTAAGAGAAGACCTATTTAAGTGGTTTCACCCATGCTGATGTCACCAGGGTGTGTTATGATGCTGGCTCGTTCATATGACCAGCGTGAGTCACTAAAAACCAGTCAGACCTGTTGGTGCACAATTAAAATTTTATCGTGGATAATTACCATAGTGGGCATGTCTTGGCGTATCCATGAACATACGTGCTCTGTTTCCAAGAGACATATACATCAGGTGACGGAAATAGCAATGTCTGTATTCTAAGGAAACAAGATGACTTCAGTTAGTGCTTGACTGTGAGTCACACATGACCTCGCTGGGACACATTAAAGAGATTCTGTCCGCCAGTTTTAGCATATAGAGCCCTTTACATGTGCCGCTAGATCTCCATTACTGTAATATCCATGTGCCATAGATAGGGTGCTTTTGTTTAGTTAGAAAAACAATTTGATAAATATGCTAATTAGGTCATTAAGGAGCCCAAGGGGCTGTTACTAGGGTTTCAGGAGCCCAGTGCTGCCCATTGTGGAGGAGCCCAGCACTGCCCCGCATCCTCCAACTCCCCTCCTTGGTCCCCCGACATCACAGTGTTGAAGCACCGTAATCTCGAGCAGGACAGCTAGCGTACGTGCAGTTTGTAACCTGAGGCTGCGCATGCGCTGGCTGATGCATCAGCCTCAGGTTCCAAATTGCGCATGCACTAGCTGTCCTGCATGAGATTACGGCACTTCAACTGTGTAATATTGGAGGAGCAGGGAGGGGAGTAGGATGATACATGGCGGTGCTAGGTTTCTTCACAATGAGCGATGCTGGGCTCCTGAAACTCTGGTAACAGCCCCTTGGGCTCCTTACTAACCTAATTGGCATATTTATCAATTAGTTTTTCTAGCTAAACAAAAGCACCCTAGCTATGGCACATGGATATTACAGTGGTGGAGATCTAGCGGCATATGTAAAGGGCTCTAAATGCTAAAACTAGCTGACAGAATCCCTTTAACAGGACAATATTTTAATAAGTACAGTACAGTTGCAAAATGTTCTTAATATTACATATAGAACATATCTAATGGTAGTGTCCCAATGGGATATCAGGCATGGACATGGTTCTACAATGTATATCACGTCTCTATATATAGCCAGGATCAGGGGCGGACTGGAACTTAAAGTGGCCTTGGAAAAAAAAAAAAAGTGGCCCCATGTTGTAGGGGGGCAACAAATGTACACTGGGTCAGCAATACCATAGAGCAGCACAATAAATTGCCCGAAAATCTGTGGTGGCCACCATTAGCTGCCATTTTCAGTCCTTCTTCTTCAGTTGTCTCTGATTAAGGTACAGTGCAGGGAGCTTAGGAGGTGAGATGCGGGTCACAGTAGTTGAATTCAGTAGGGCAAGTACAGTCGCTGGCTGGGTACCTGATTCTCACAGCATTAATTACCACTGATAGATCATTATGTACCTGACCAGTGGCAGAGAGGAGGGCTTGGGCGGCTCCCTGAGGCATGGGCCCACCGGGAAATTTCCCTGTAAGGTCTATAGCCAATCTGCCACTGGCCAGGATGGGCTTTGTCAGGCTTTGACACCTGGGAGATAACTTGTTTCACTTATGGTTGTACCTTTTGTTTTATGAAAATAACATTTTATATTAGTTTATTTTAATCCAGGGTTGTCCAACATCATCATGTGGATATAATGTACAAATACAGGAGGCAGCAGGAAATGGGAGATATGTGTAGTAGAGAGATATCTGTGTAGTAGCAAGATTCACTGGATGGTATTTATGTCTGATGATCTGCTAACATAAAGGAGAGGATCAGGCATGTGGAAACCCAATATGCTTGATCTCTCTTTCCCCAACATCTGCCATCAGGGGAAAGTCTGGAGGCCCCATACGCATTAGATAATAGGTTGATCATGGGGAAATTCGTCAGTTTGACAGTTTTTTATCTAATGTGTATGGTGAGGTTAGGCAGAGTACTTGTGCAGGCTTACAAGGATTTCTAATTTTGAAATGGTAAAAATATTCATAGTACATGACAGGCAAGGAATATGAATCATATGGCGCCATGTATAGATTTATAACATTGCAATACAGTTTTTCATATGAAGCTAAATGCCTTTATGACTTTGTGCTGTTTTGGATGCTAGAGTATTACTATGTCACGAACCAAACCCTGCATTGTTACCACATCACACATGTGGAGAAACATTAGGGAAGTAATTATATCTTGTTAGCGACAATATATCCTGTATGTTCCTACATTCTAATAATCCCAGACTTCCCGGATTCCCGGTCTGTAAGAAGAGCAAGTCATAGAATACTCCATCCAGGTGAATAACCTACCGTATTTTTCGCCCCATAAGACACACTTTTTCTCCCCCCAAAATGGGGGAGAAATGCCCCTGCGTCTTATGGGGCGAATGCTTGCAGTTTTACATCGCAAGCTGCGATGTACGAGCGAGCGGGGACTCAGGGAGGGACTGGGAGGAGGAGCTGGGGGCCGGCAATAGCGGCGGGGCGGTGCAGTCAGTGTAGTATAGCCCCGCCGCTCCGGTATACTAATATAAGATGTCTTATTCAATTAATAGATATTAAACATGCCCCCTCGCTCCTAATAGTACCTTACATCCTTACCGCTTCTGTAGAATGCAGGCAGGCCGGGCGGGCATTTCTCCCCCATTTTTGGGATCTGTGGATGGCACAGTTATGGGCTGGGGGGGGTCTGTGAATGGCACTGTTATGGCATGGGGGGTCTGTGGATGGCACTGTTATGGGCTGGGGGGGGTCTGTGGATGGCACTGTTATGGGCTGGGGGGTCTGTGGATGGCACTGTTATGGGCTGGGGGGTCTGTGGGTGGCACATATATAGCAGTGCCACCCACAGATCCCCCCTCTAACAGTGCTATCCACAGATCCCCCCTCTAACAGTGCCAGCCACAGATCCCCCTGTAACAGTGCAAGCCACAGAACCCCCTGTAACAGTGCAAGCCACAGATCCCCCCCATAACAGTGTCTGTCACAGATCCCCCCCATAACAGTGTCCGTCATCCACAGATCCCCCCCATAACAGTGTCCGTCATCCACAGATCCCCCCCATAACAGTGTCCGTCATCCACAGATCCCCCATAACAGTGTCCGTCATCCACAGATCCCCCCATAACAGTGTCCGTCATCCACAGATCCCCCCATAACAGTGTCCGTCATCCACAGATCCCCCCATAACAGTGTCCGTCATCCACAGATCCCCCCCATAACAGTGTCCGTCATCCACAGATCCCCCCATAACAGTGTCCGTCATCCACAGATCCCCCCATAAAAGTGTCCGTCATCCACAGATCCCCAGTAATAGTGCCATCCACAGACCACCATTAGCTCCAAACCCACCAAACACACAGCACACCTTTTGGTTAAAAATATTTTTTTTCTTATTTTACTCCCCAAAAACCTAGATGCGTTTTATGGGCCGGTGCGTCTTATAGGGCGAAAAATACGGGTAACTAAATTCTGAATACATTTAGTTTTTTTAGTTTGTAGTAAAATAACTGATTAACAATATAATGTGTAACAACTGAGAAAAAAAAATAAAAAATTCCAGTAGGGAGGGCCATGTGGCCCCAAAGAACAGTAATGGCAGGTTAAGGGAAACATGGCACTGGTCTGATGGCCAGTTTAGAGGGGGTATTGTTTCAGGAATAATAGGACATAGATGGGTAAAAAATTTGGCATTGCGATTAGCAAGTTGAGAGGACATGGGTGGAGCCCTTGAGATTTAAATATGCAGCATAGGGTATAAAGATGCCTTACACATTAGAGGAATGTCAGCTGGCCCTGCTGATTTTAGAGGGAATTGGTGGGGGCATGCGAAATGTCAGGGGAAAGAAGGATGGGGCATTTTGGCTATTAATATGCCAATCTTTTATAACCTCAAGAGATAAGAGTCTGGGAGTGGCTTATTCCCTTCCTCCCAATGAAAATACATGCGCTCAACCAAGCGAAATATGCATGTGTATGAGGGAGTCATGAAGAATAGCTGTGGGCCAAAAGGTCAAGAGTTTAATACATTTCTTGAAATTCGTTGTGTCCGATTCGATTAATTAAAAAAAATTTTTTATTTGTCTCCAAATTGATTCTACACAAATTAAGTGTGCTATAATTGGCCTGAAAATAGGCATATGACACTATAAGGTCTCCTTAGGCATATTTCTGGCACAGAATGCTGCGAAAAGGTCCTTTGTGTCACTCACAATCTGCGACTTCTACCCGCTCACGCCAGGTATAATAAAGTGGGCGTGGCATGGGCAGAGAAGGCATTTACCATTTTCTGCGCCTGTTTTAGTAAATGGTCTAAATGTAAGACATCTAGGAAGCTGTCTTCCATTTAGAAACGGTGGTGGATCCGCCAAAGTTATAGTCACTGCCCCGTTTATATACGCCCACACATTATTGTCATGTCATAAGAAACAGTGACTTTTTCTGCACAGGCATCTAAAAATGATGCGTTAACGGGGGCAGAATGCCTGCCTGTATTTATACACTCAATTGTCAGAAGAACCAGTGTCTTGTTCTGAACAAGCCTGTAAGTGTAGCAGTAAAGGTAGATGCCATAGGGCTATTAGAAGTGTCAGTACAGGTATTAGCAGCAGGGTGTAGCCATTGAGTCTGCAACAGCAGCAGCCATACGGAATGGAACATGATGGTAGGCAGGCAGAGGTGGCAGCAGAGGCAAGTTATGGTACGGAACATGATGGTAGGCAGGCAGACAGTGGCAGTGGCATTATGATGGCATTAGCAGCAACCTTATAGTAGAAAACATGATGGTTGGCAGGCAGATAGTGGCATGATGGCAGCAGCCATACAGTATGAAGCATGACAAGTAGGCGGGCACAGAGCAGCAGTGGCATGATGGGGCACCGTCAGCAAGGGCAGATCTTTTCATCAACCTCAGCCAAAGATGTGTGAAAATCCTTACAGATCCATGCCTCGTTCATTTTGACAAAAGTGATATTTTGTACACTGGTGGAGGAAAACTTTGTCCATTTGGGTGTCATGATGCCACAAGCCATGCTGAAAACCCTCTCTGAGATGAGGCAAGACAATACAGAGTGAGCATACTGGGCCAGTTCCGGACACTGTTCAAATCTGCCTGCCCAGAAGTCCATGGTGTCAGGGAACATGGTATGCGTTGGAGAAAGGCCAAAGTCCAGGTAGGACTGAACCTGGGTGTTTAAGTGGTACGTCTCCGTTTGCTGATTTGTGTCAGCCTTGTGCAGCACATGGAAATCATTATGTTGATAATACTGACCTGGCTTCTGAGGCTTCTGCTGCTTATGGTAACAGAGATAGGTGACTTTGGGGCGGAGAGGGGCCTCCTGGTCAGACAGGTTAGCGGCAGTCAAAGCTGTGGCAAGCTGCATACACAGTGTATCCTGGTAATAAAGTATTTTGGCTTCCATTTTGACACTAAAAATCATTCTCCCGTTTTGCTTTCATAACGAGGGTCTAAAAACATGGCTATAGTAATTATCAGATTGCTTCATGGTAAGGATATGCCTGTAATTACATAAGCAAATAAGCATACAGCTTGTCATTTTCGCCAGCATGCACAATGACCCAGTTCTTTCTGGCTCCACCCCCCCAGTGAGATGATTAACCACCTCAGCCCCTATAGCTTAAACACCCTTAAAGACCAGGCCACTTTTTACACTTCTGACCTACCCTACTTTCACCGTTTATTGCTCGGTCATGCAACTTACCACCCAAATGAATTTTACCTTCTTTTCTTCTCACTAATAGAGCTTTCATTTGGTGGTATTTCATTGCTGCTGACATTTTTACTTTTTTTGTTATTAATCGAAATTTAACGATTTTTTTGCAAAAAAATGACATTTTTCACTTTCAGTTGTAAAATTTTGCAAAAAAAACGACATCCATATATACATTTTTCTCTAAATTTATTGTTCTACATGTCTTTGATAAAAAAAAAAAATGTTTGGGTAAAAAAAATGGTTTGGGTAAAAGTTATAGCGTTTACAAACTATGGTACAAAAATGTGAATTTCCGCTTTTTGAAGCAGCTCTGACTTTCTGAGCACCTGTCATTTTCCTGAGGTTCTACAATGCCCAGACAGTACAAAAACCCCACAAATGACCCCATTTAGGAAAGTAGACACCCTAAGGTATTCGCTGATGGGCATAGTGAGTTCATAGAACTTTTTATTTTTTGTCACAAGTTAGTGGAAAATGATGAGTTTTTTTTTTTTCTTACAAAGTCTCATATTCCACTAACTTGTGACAAAAAATAAAAACTTCTATGAACTCACTATGCCCATCAGCGAATACCTTGGGGTGTCTTCTTTCCAAAATGGGGTCACTTGTGGGGTAGTTATACTGCCCTGGGATTCTAGGGGCCCAAATGTGTGGTAAGTAGTTTGAAATCAAAATGTGTAAAAAATGACCGGTGAAATCCGAAAGGTGCTCTTTGGAATGTGGGCCCCTTTGCCCACCTAGGCTGCAAAAAAGTGCCACACATGTGGTATCGCGTACTCAGGAGAAGTTGGGGAATGTGTTTTGGGGTGACATTTTACATATACCCATGCTGGGTGAGATAAATATCTTGGTCAAATGCCAACTTTGTATAAAAAAATGGGAAAAGTTGTCTTTTGCCAAGATATTTCTCTCACCCAGCATGGGTATATGTAAAATGACACCCCAAAACACATTCCCCAACTTCTCCTGAGTATGGAGATACCACATGTGTGACACTTTTTTGCAGCCTAGGTGGGCAAAGGGGCCCATATTCCAAAGAGCACCTTTTGGATTTCACCGGTCATTTTTTACACATTTCGATTTCAAACTTCTTACCACACATTTGGGCCCCTAGAATGCCAGGGCAGTATAACTACCCCACAAGTGACCCCATTTTGGAAAGAAGACACCCTAAGGTATTTCGTGATGGGCATAGTGAGTTCATGGAAGTTTTTATTTTTTGTCACAAGTTAGTGGAATATGAGACTTTGTAAGGGAAAAAAAAAAATCATCATTTTCCGCTAACTTGTGACAAAAAATATAAAATTCTAGGAACTCGCCATGCCCCTCACGGAATACCTTGGGGTGTCTTCTTTCAAAAATGGGGTCACTTGTGGGGTATTTATACTGCCCTGGCATTTTGCAGGGGCCCTAATGTGTGGTAAGTAGGTAAATGACCTGTGAAATCCGAAAGGTGCTCTTTGGAATGTGGGCCCCTTTGCCCACCTAGGCTGCAAAAAAGTGTCACACATGTGGTATCTCCGTACTCAGGAGAAGTTGGGCAATGTGTTTTGGGGTGTCATTTTACATATACCCATGCTGGGTGAGATAAATATCTTGGTCAAATGCCAACTTTGTATAAAAAAAGGGAAAAGTTGTCTTTTGCCAAGATATTTCTCTCACCCAGCATGGGTATATGTAAAATGACACCCCAAAACACATTGCCCAACTTCTCCTGAGTACAGCGATACCACATGTGTGACACTTTTTTGCAGCCTAGGTGGGCAAAGGGGCCCACATTCCAAAGAGCACCTTTCGGATTTCACCGGCCATTTTTTACAGATTTTGATTTCAAACCACTTCTCACGCATTCGGCCCCTAAAATGCCAGGGCAGTATAACTACCCCACAAGTGACCCCATTTTGGAAGGAAGACACCCCAAGGTATTTTGTGATGGGCATAGTGAGTTCATGGAAGTTTTTATTTTTTGTCACAAGTTAGTGGAATATGAGACTTTGTAAGAAAAAAAAAAATAAAATCATCATTTTCCGCTAACTTGTGACAAAAAATATAAAATTCCAGGAACTCGCCATGCCCCTCGCGGAATACCTTGGGGTGTCTTCTTTCCAAAATGGGGTCACTTGTGGGGTAGTTATACTGCCCTGGCATTTTCCAGGGGCCCTAATGTGTGGTAAGTAGGTAAATGACCTGTGAAATCCTAAAGGTGCTCTTTGGAATGTGGGCCCCTTTGCCCACCTAGGCTGCAAAAAAGTGTCACACATGTGGTATCGCCGTATTCAGGAGAAGTTGGGCAATGTGTTTTGGGGTGTCTTTTTACATATACTCATGCTGGGTGAGAGAAATATCTCGGCAAAAGACAACTTTTCCCATTTTTTATACAAAGTTAGCATTTGACCAAGATATTTATCTCACCCAGCATGGGTATATTTAAAATGACACCCCAAAACACATTGCCCAACTTCTCCTGAGTACGGCGATACCACATGTGTGACACTTTTTTGCAGCCTAGATGCGCAAAGGGGCCCACATTCATTTTATGAGGGCATTTTTAGACATTTGGATCCCAGACTTCTTCTCACGCTTTAGGGCCCCTAGAATGCCAGGGCAGTATAAATACCCCACATGTGACCCCATTTTGGAAAGAAGACACCCCAAGGTATTCAATGAGGGGCATGGCGAGTTCATAGAAATTATTTTTTTTTGGCACAAGTTAGCGGTAATTGATATATATTTTTTTTTTCTCACAAAGTCTCCCTTTCCGCTAACTTGGGACAAAAAATTCAATCTTTCATGGACTCAATATGCCCCTCACGGAATACCTTGGGATGTCTTCTTTCCGAAATGGGGTCACATGTGGGGTATTTATACTGCCCTGGCATTCTAGGGGCCCTAAAGCGTGAGAAGAAGTCTGGAATATAAATGTCTAAAAAATTTTACGCATTTGGATTCCGTCAGGGGTATGGTGAGTTCATGTGAGATTTTATTTTTTGACACAAGTTAGTGGAATATGAGACTTTGTAAGAAAAAAAAAAATAATTTCCGCTAACTTGGGCCAAAAAAAATTCTGAATGGAGCCTTACAGGGGGGTGATCAATGACAGGGGGGTGATCAGGGAGTCTATATGGGGTGATCACCCCCCTGTCATTGATCACCCCCCTATAAGGCTCCATTCAGATGTCCGTATGTGTTTTGCGGATCCGATCCATGTATCAGTGGATCCGTAAAAATCATACGGACATCTGAATGCAGCCTTACAGGGGGGTGATCAATGACAGGGGGGTGATCAGGGAGTCTATATGGGGTGATCACCCCCCTGTAAGGCTCCATTCAGATGTCCGTATGTGTTTTGCGGATCCGATCCATGTATCAGTGGATCCGTAAAAATCATACGGACATCTGAATGCAGCCTTACAGGGGGGTGATCAATGACAGGGGGGTGAACAATGACAGGGGGGTGATCAGGAAGTCTATATGGGGTGATCACCTCCGTCATTGATCGCTCCCCTGTAAGGCTCCATTCAGACGTCCGTATGCGTTTTGCGGATCCGATCCATCTATCAGTGGATCCGTAAAAATCATACGGACATCTGAATAGAGCCTTACAGGGGGTTGATCAATGACAGGGGGTGATCAATGACAGGGGGGTGATCAGGGAGTCTATATGGGGTGATCAGGGGTTCATAAGGGGTTAATAAGTGACAGGGGGGGGTGTAGTGTAGTGTAGTGGTGTTTGGTGCTACTTTACTGAGCTACCTGTGTCCTCTGGTGGTCGATCCAAGCAAAGGGGACCACCAGAGGACCAGGTAGCAGGTATATTAGACGCTGTTATCAAAACAGAGTCTAATATACCTGTTAGGGGTTAAAAAAAGTCACATCTCCAGCCTGCCAGCGAACGATCGCCGCTGGCAGGCTGGAGATCCACTCGCTTACCTTCCGATCCTGTGAGCGCGCGCGCCTGTGTGCGCGCGTTCACAGGAAATCTCGCGTCTCGCGAGATGACGCGTATATGCGTGACTGTGCGCAGGGCTGCCGCCTCCGGAACGCGATCCTGCATTAGGCGGTCCGGAGGCGGTTAATCATCATGGCCGATGTCGTCATCATCAGCCTCGTCCTCCTAAACTTGTTGCATCAGCGGGGATCGCTGCTCTACGATAAATATCAGGGGGATGACCTTATAATGCCACAGTTGTCTCTACTGACAAATCTGGTGGCCTGTTCAAAGGGCCTGAGTACACAACAGGCATTTCTGATGAGCTGCCACTGCCTGACCTCAAAATAACTTGCTCCCTGCTAAGGAGGTCTAGTGCATGACAAAATCATTCACCGCTTTATGCTGCTCCTACAGACGCTCTTGCATATGCAAGGTGGAATTCCAGTGAGTTGGAATGTCATGGATTAAGCAGTGCAATGGCACACTGTTCCGTGTTGGTGGGGAGGCAGCCAGCAGGATGTTTGCTGCTTGATGCACTTGAAAAACCTCCCTGACTGTGACGCTCTCTGATGTGATTGGATCGCGGCACAGCCAGGGAGAAGGAGACGCCCATGGAGAAACCCTGGCGTCTCCTCCTCCCTGTATCAATGCTCAGTATTACTGAGCGTGAGAACTTCAGGAGGGTGCAGCGGGGTGTAGGGGCGATGTTTAAAAAAAAAACTGTGTGGCAGCATCAACGGGGAGTACCACGCAAGTACAGGTATTTAGCGCCTATAAGTAAAACAGAAGATATGTCCTCTTTAAAGGCGTTGTTTCACTAAAGTAAGTGGCATTTATCATGTAGAGAAAGAAGACACTTACCGTATTTTTCGCTTTATAAGACGCACCTGATGATAAGACGCACATAGTTTTCAGAGGAGGAAAATGGGGAAAAAACTATTTGAACTAAAACATGGGCTAAAACATTTTAATAAAATAACATGTAATGTGTAGACATTACCAAACAGCCAACAGCAGCATTAGGAACTTAGGAAACATTATTACTGTAATTAAATGTAATAGATGAGGAAAGATTTAGAACAATACACCTCTAGTCATCTGGAAACCCCAAAAACTCCTCACTACTGTCCGAACTCAAGCTCAGTGGCTCACTATCAGTGGTATCACTGTCACTGGTGTCTTCATACAGGACACCATCCTCAGAACCGTCCAGGGCATTACTGATCCCACATTTTTTAAAGGATTTTAGAACAGTTTCATCCTTCACTGACTGCCATGAAGACTTCACCCACTCGCAGACTTGGGTGATAGTGGGCCTTTTCATCCGTCCACTGGGTGTAAGATCGTGATTCCCAGCAGCCATCTATTTATTCCACTCCTCTCTCATAAAAACCTTAAATGGCTTGTTGATTGAAACATCCAAAGGCTGCAGCTGGCTGGTAAGCCCCCCAGGAATGACCGCTAGATGAGTGTTCAACCTCTTTTTTGTAGGTTCACTGATATTTGCCCTAAACTGGTCAAGCACAAGTAGGGCCAGTTTCTTCAGAAGCCCTCCAGGGCGTTTGGACCACACTTTGTCGACCCATATTCTCATGCCATTCTCGTCCATCCACCCTTTATCGTGTACATGCGCAATTACGCTTCTTGAAATCGCCTCTTTTGGCATGTTCTTCCCCTTCAAAATGAGCATTGGTGGCAGTTTGGTCCCGTCTGCACAGCAGGACAACACAACTGTGTAATGGGTTTTCTCGTGTCCTGAGGTTTTCACCATTACGGTTTTTGCGCCTCTCACATCAACGGTCCTGTTCGATGGAACATTAAAGGTTAATGGGACTTCATCCATATTCCCAATCTGACCTATTTCATAGCCATTTTTCTTTCTTGCATCCAGCACATATTTGTGAAAAGAAAGAATCTTGGACTCATATTCTTTGGAACTTTTTGCGCAATTCTAGTTTTGGTGGGCATAGCAAGGCCACATCTCCTCATGAATCTGTAGCACCATGATGGGGGTGCAGTGAACTCATCAATGCCTTTCTCTGCAGCTAGACGCTTGGCTTCATATATGATCATTTTTGTAGATACTGAGAAGCCATTGTTTCTGTGACGTGTGATCCACTCTTTCATTTCCATGTCAATCTGTGGCCATTTTGCAGTATGCCCACAAAAAGTGCGTTTGCTTTTATCTGCTTTTTGCAGCTGATCCTCCTGTTTCCTCCACTCCTGTATCATTTTTTCTGTTGGAGGCGGCCCAAAATGTCTCTCAGCAGCCCTGTTTCCATGTTCTTTGGCGTATTTTATCACCTCCAGTTTAAAAGGGATCTTATTTGAAAGCCTTTTCTGCTTTGACATCTTTCTAAATTTGCATGCAACAGGAGACTACAATACGGTAGTTTTCTACAACAAAATACAGTAATAAAAGAACCGTCAATATTGTGTCCTTCATAGTCATGGGGACACTAGCTGAGAAAATCAGTGGATGACACTGTTATGGGGATCTGTGGATGACACTTATGGGGGATCTGTGGATGGCACCGTTATGGGGAATCTGTGGATGATACTGTTATGGGGGAATCTGTGGATGACACTGTTATGTGATTATAACCCCCCATCATCCTAAAGAATACACTGATGTACTGTAGGTACTGTACATTGGTGTATTCTTAAGGATGAGGGGCGTTATAGTCACATTAAATATGAACACTGTCCAGGGACTGTACCAGTATTAACTAACGGTAACTGCTATGACTACTGTATAACCCCTCTCATCCATAGGGATCCACCCATATACTGCAGTATGTGGGTGGATTTCTATGGATGAGGGGGGTTATAGTCATATTTAATATAGACACATGCCAATTACAGAACAGTCCGTGGACAGTGTTTATATTACGGTAAATATGACTATAACTCCCCTCATCCATAGGAATGTACTGCAGTATATGGGTGGATTCCTATAGATGAGGGGGGTTATAGTCATATTTAATATAGACACATGCCAATTACAGAACAGTGTTTATTTTAAATATGACTATAACCCCCCACATCCATAGGAATCCACCCATATACTGCAGTACATGGGTGGATTCCTATGGATGCGGGGGGTTATAGTCAGCTTGGCCAGGCAGCACAGAGACAGGAATCCTCCTGCTGTGGTGAGTGAAGGACGTGCGGGCTGGCGGCAGTACAGCGCATACAGAGAAGCCGCCAGCCCGCTCAATAGCATGAATGGAAGGGCAGGCTGCCGGCATACAGAAAAGCCGCCAGCCCGCACGATGGCATGAATGGAAGCGCTGGCTGCCGGCATACAGAGAAGCTGCCAGCCCGCACAATGGCATGAATGGAAGTGCGGGCTGTGGGCAACATTTAGCATTTAGTGAAGCCACACAAGGTGCTGCTTAGTGCTGCGACGTATGCGCGGGCTGGAGGCTTCACTGAAAGCTAACTTCTGCTGCCAGCCTGCGCTAACTCCCAGCCGCCCGCCCACTCTCCCACCCTCCCACAGTTTCATGGCAGCTCAGGAGCTGTTAGTGAGAGCTTCTGAGCTGCCACAGCATGCACATTTAGGGTCACCTTTCGTATATAAGATGCACTGACTTTTTCCCTCTACTTTGGAGGGGAAAAAAGTGCGTCTTATAAAGTGAAAAATACTGTACTAATGTATTGTCATTATCCATATTGCTTCCTTTGCTGGCTGGACAATATAGAAAAAATAACTAGCCTATGTGCGCTCCCATGGTCCCAGCCGCCAGAGAGGCTGACGGTTTCTCCTATAGTGTGCAAACATGACCACCACTGATGGATTGCAGGGTGGTCTGTAACCATGAAAACGAGCAGTGTATAATGTGATGGAAAAATGAATCCAGCCAGCAAAGGAAGCAATATGGACAATCACAATACATTAGTAAGTAGCTTGTATTAACTTTCTCTACATGATAAATGCCACTTACTGAAGTGAGACAACCCCTTTAAGCAGGCACACCAGTAGATTGCTGAACGTGTAGAATTGTTTCCTGGCCACACATTCCGTTATCGATGGCTGATGATAGAGAGGAGGAGTAGTCTGAGCGGGAGAAGCAGTAACTGATAATGATGATTACAAGGGCACTGTACTGCACGTGGATGCGTCCTGGCTGCTGCAGAGGAGACTGGGAAAAGGAGAACACTCTTGTTACATTAACTGGCGACCACTTGTATTTTCCCACTGGTTTTGGAGATACCACTTCATGGTGCCTATGTTTGTGTTTGAATGCCTACGGCTTATTTTAATCCTGCAGATCTTGCACAAGGAAATGCTTTTGTCTGTTGAGAAAAACTGCCAAACGAGAGACACTAGGCACAGAGCTAGTGGCAGCTGAGTTGCCCTTTCTTGCTGCCGCTGCCTCCACACTTCTCCTCTGATATTACTTCTTCCTCAGCACCACGATCTGGCTGACATGTACCTTCCAACAAACAATCATCATCATCATCCTCACACTCCATGCCACTTTTATAAGACTGTGATTTGTCCCCCTCACAAATTCCTTGTTTGTATTTACCCTGAGTGCTACTGTCGCTACCACTCCACTTACTGCCACCACCATGGCTACACAAGCCAGAACCACCCCCAACACAGCTATGCATGGGGTCCCCCACCTCCTCCTGTACCTCCTTCTCATAGCTGTCCAAACGTTGCCTGTTCTCCCACAAGTCATCAACAGGGAGACTATCTTGAGTATCTTCCATAGCACATGAGGTTTTGTTGCCTCTTCTTTTTTTTTTGTTCTTTAAAAACAGGGACGCAATTAAATGTTCCTGCCCTTCTACAAACACGTTGCACACTGGTATTGACAATTTACTCTGGTAATAATGCAGTTTTTGCAATAAAATGTTTTTGAACTACACTGGCTGATGCAGTAATGTGTTCACTAACACAGTTATAACAATACCATTTTTTGTAGTGAAATGTCTATGTGTTCAATAACACAAGAATAAAAATGGCGTGATTGCAGCATTGCATTTGCTGTAACTACCCCTTATCTTGCAGTAATAAGCAAAGTGTTTAATAACATGGCTAATAGTGTTAATGCCGTAAAATGCTTTTGTTAATCCTGAATGTTATCTTGCAATAATATATGAGTAGGTATAATAATGGCATTATTGCTGTAAAATGTTTTTGCTATATCTAAATGTTATCTTACAGTAATATGCAACAAGTTTAATAACATGAGTATAATGGCATTATTGCTGTAGAATTTTATTGCTATAACTGAACTTTATCTCGCAATAATATACCATGTGTTTAATAACACCGGGTGTAACAATGGCATTATTGTCGTAGAATGCTTTTGCTTAAACTGAATGTATATTGCAGCAATATGCAACACGTTTAGTAACATGGGTATAATAATGATATTATTGCCTCAAATTGCCATAAAATGCTACTGCTGAAACTGAACATTATGGTGCAGTAATATTCAAGGCATTTAATAACACGGATATAATAATGGTGTTGTCATAAAATGCTTTTGTTATTACTGAACGTTATCCTGCAGTAATATGTAATATGTTTAACAACATGGATATAATAACGGCATTATTGCCATAAAATACTTTCGCTATAGCTGAATGTTAACTTGCAATAATATGCAATGTGTTTAATAATACCGGGTATAACAATGGCATTATTGCTGTAAAATGCTTTTGCTACAACTGAATGTTATCGTGCAATAAAATGCAACACGTTTAATAACACAGGAATAATAATGGCGTTATTGCCTCAAAATACGTCTACCGTAATTAAATGTTATCAAACCATAATATGCTGCGTGCTTAATAACACAGATATAATAATGGCGTCATTGCCATAAAATGTTTTTGCTTTAACTAAACTTTATCTTGCAGTAATATGCAACACATTTAATAACAGGTATAATAATGTCGCCATTGCCTTAGGCTACTTTCACATCTGCGTTTTCAATTCCGCTATTGAGATCCATCATAGGATCTCAATAGCGGGAGAAAACGCTTCAGTTTTGTCCCCATTCATTGTCAATAGGGAAAAAACTGAACGAAACTGAATACACCAAAATGCGGAGCAAGACAGATCCGTCCTGACACACAATGTAAGTCAATGGGGACAGATCCGTTTTCTCTGACACAATAGAAAACGGATCCGTCCCCGTTGACTTTAAATAGTGTTCATGACGGATCCGTATGTCCGTAAGACATAATACAACCGGATCCGTTCATGACGGATGTATGTGGTTGTATTATTGTAACGAAGGCGTTTTTGCAGATTCATGATGGATCTGCAAAAAAACGCTAATGTGAAAGTAGCCTTAAAATGCTTTTTCTATAACTAAACATTATCTTACAGTAATGTGCAATGCGTTTAATAACTTGGATATAAGAATGGCATTATTGCTAGAGATGAGCAAATTTCTAAAAAATTTGATTCGGCCAGTATGCCGAATTTCCCCCAAAAAATTTGGTTCGGATATATTAGAAGCAGTCCCCAAGGTGTCTCTAAGTGAACAGGGCAAACTGTCCCAACTATTTATTATACATAGAGTGTACAAAACACCGGTGTTCCTGAAAAAGATAGGAGTAAGAGGTGATGACAAGTGCCCAAAGTGTATGGAAGATGGTGCAGACTTGATACATATGCTCTGGTCTTGTCCAGCAGTTGGTAATTATTGGGTGGAAGTTGTAGAGATGATTAATAGTAAATTGACATTGAAAATTCAAAAAGATCCTAAGGTGTGTATTCTGGGGTATGTGTCTGAAATTGGAGGGAATGAACCGGTTAGGGTAGCTGTGGGGAGATTGCTATATGTGGCCAGGAAACTGATCGCTATGAGGTGGATGCAGGGGAGTCCGCCCACACTGAGTGAGTTTGAACGGAAGGTGCATGACATGCTGGTACTCGAAAAAGGGGTGTTTGTGAAGAGAGGGTGCCCTCAGAAGTTTGATAAAATGTGGACTGAATGGTTATCTCATACCCATGTGGTTATATAGTCACGTGATGGTCAAGACCAATGTTAGGGTTGGGGGGTTAGGGTAGGGTAAGGGGGGGAGGGAGTTTGGAAAGGTCAAGTATCCGGTAATTTTTTGTCCATAATATTTGTTTTAGCAAGGGTACATGTATTGTACGGATTCATGATAATATTGAGTGGTGATATACTTATGAGTAATGTTGTTCACTAAATCCGCATTGTGGATAATGTAAAGAAAGAAAAATTCAACGTATTGTATTATGTTATATTATGTATTTATTGTTTAATAAAAACGATTTGATTTAAAAAAAAAAAAATTTGGTTCGATACGAATTTATTTGTGGCGAATCACGTAAAAAGAAAAGACTATTTCCTGGCTGCAGAAAGCCTTTATAGTGGTGTATAACACTGTGCCTTGCAGTAACACACATAGGGAGTCTGCTGTGCTAGTGAAACAATACTGTGAGTCAGTATGACACGCAGATGACAGGCGTCGCTCTTAGAATCACTGCACAGTTCACTTATTTGGGCAGTTACGGGGCCAAAACTCACCAAACAACTCAAGTGTGACCTCAGCCTTAAAGATCAATCTTAGCGCCAGGTATAAAAAAACGGGAAGAGGCCCAAGATCCTACTATAGCGCGAAAGAGCACACTCCTTTTACACCAATTCACTGATTCCACATACAGTCAGGTCCATAAATATTGGGACATCGACACAATTCTAACATTTTTGGCTCTATACACCACCACAATGGATTTGAAATGAAACAAACAAGATGTGCTTTAACTGCAGACTGTCAGCTTTAATTTGAGGGTATTTACATACAAATCAGGTGAACGGTGTAGGAATTACAACAGTTTGCATATGTGCCTCCCACTTGTTAAGGGGCCAAAAGTAATGGGATAGAATAATAATCATAAATCAAACTTTCACTTTTTAATACTTGGATGCAAATCCTTTGCAGTCAATTACAGCCTAAAGTCTGGAACGCATAGACATCACCAGACACTGGGTTTCATCCCTGGTGATGCTCTGCCAGGCCTCTACTGCAACTGTCTTTAGTTCCTGTTTGTTCTTGGGGCATTTTCCCTTCAGTTTTGTCTTCAGCAAGTGAAATGCATGCTCAATCGGATTCAGGTCCGGTGATTGACTTGGCCATTGCATAACATTCCACTTCTTTCCCTTAAAAAACTCTTTGGTTGCTTTTGCAGTATGCTTTGGGTCATTGTCCATCTGCACTGTGAAGCGCCGTCCAATGAGTTTTGAAGCATTTGGCTGAATATGAGCAGATAATATTGCCGGAAACACTTCAGAATTCATCCTGCTGCTTTTGTCAGCAGTCACATCATCAATAAATACAAGAGAACCAGTTCCATTGGCAGCCATACAAGCCCACGCCATGACACTACCACCACCATGCTTCACTGATGAGGTGGTATGCTTAGGATCATGAGCAGTTCCTTTCCTTCTCCATACTCTGCTCTTCCCATCACTCTGGTACAAGTTGATCTTGATCTCATCTGTCCATAGGATGTTGTTCCAGAACTGTGAAGGCTTTTTTAGATGTCGTTTGGCAAACTCTAATCTGGCCTTCCTGTTTTTGAGGCTCACCAATGGTTTACATCTTGTGGTGAACCCTCTGTATTCACTCTGGTGATGTCAGCTCTTGATTGTTGACTTTGACACACATACACCTACCTCCTGGAGAGTGTTTTTGATATGGCCAACTGTTGTGAAGGGTGTTTTTTCACCAGGGAAAAAATTCTTCGGTCATCCACCAGAGTTGTTTTCCGTGGTCTTTCGGGTCTTTTGGTGTTGCTGAGCTCACCGGTGCATTCCTTCTTTTTAAGAATGTTCAAAACAGTTGTTTTGGCCACGCCTAATGTTTTTGCTATCTCTCTGATGGGTTTGTTACGTCTTTTCAGCCTAATGATGGCTTGCTTCACTGATAGTGACAGCTCTTTGGATCTTATCTTGAGAGTTGACAGCAACAGATTCCAAATGCAAATAGCACACTTGAAATTAACTCTGGGCCTTTTATCTGCTCATTTTAATTGGGATAATGAGGGAATAACACACACCTGGCCATGGAAGAGCTGAGAAGCCAATAGTCCCATTACTTTTGGCCCCTTAACAAGTGGGAGGCACATATGCAAACTGTTGTAATTCATACACCATTCATCTGATTTGGATGTAAATACCCTCAAATTAAAGCTGACAGTCTACAGTTAAAGCACATCTTGTTTGTTTCATTTCAAATCTATTGTGGTGGTGTATAGAGCCAAAAATGTTAGAATTGTGTCGATGTCCCAATATTTATGGACCTGACTGTAGATTTTTACAGAACCTGTTCTATTAAACGCATATACAAGTAGAGCCCCCCCGACAGAGTGGAGAGGGTGTCAGCAGTAAGTTTGTGTTGATGTCGCTGATTATTTTGCCCTTCTTCTGATCCTTCAGAACAATAACCCACAAAAATCCATCAGGATGTTAAGCATCCCTCTTCACTCGGTCTGCACTTGGTCAGTAATTCATTAGTATTGCTAAAGCCAAAAAAACAAAAAAACTGGAGTGGATCCAAAACAGAGATGACACGTGAATGGAATATTTGCATGTCTTCTGTGTTTTGTACCCACTCCTGCTTTTGGCTACCAAATCATAAGCCAATTCTGATGCAAAATAGGGACCATGTCATGCAGGCCTTACAGCTGTTACATAGACAGGATCCGTTGTGTGTCTCATTTTTCCTTCCTTATGACAGATCAGAAGAAGGGTCAAATAAATGATGATGTCAGCCAGGCCGAAAGACAAAATAGTGGCCCAGTCATGAAGTGGGGTGGGTGGGAACAGCATGAGAAGTCCCCAGAGTGGCCCTTTGACATAGTGGTGAGGTGGAAGCAGCATGAGGAGACCACATAGTCACCCAATGACAGAGTCTGAAGGTGGCAGCAGAATCAGGAGGAGGCCACAGAGTGCACAATGACAGTGTGGAGGTGGCGGCAGCAGCAGCATCAGTAGCAGGCCACAAGGTCGCACAATGACAGTGTGGAGGTGGTAGCAGCACCATCCGGAGACCTGAGTGGCGAGGTAGCAGCAGCATCAAGAGACCGGACAGTGACCAGTTGACAGAGTAGGGAGGTGGGTGGCAATACCAGTACCAGCTGAAGATGGGTAAAAGAAGAAGCACTTGGCATAAGATGTGTGGCATCAGGTGGGTGGCAGCATCAGAATAGTAGCTGATGCAGGTAGCCAGAAGAAACCGGTCTCTTTTGTCAAAGTGTTGGTGTGGCACCATGGATGATCTAGTCTGATGCATCAGGCATTAGTGGGTGGAAATCCTAGCTGATCCATGCCTGATTCATCTTGACAAAAGGTCAGTCTCTCCACATTTTGGAGCCACCCGCTCTAATGCCACACTACTGGCCGGGCAGGACAGCTTTTCCAGGGCAAACTCTGCCAGTTGTGGCCACAAATCCAGTTTGGCTGCCTAGTAGTCCAGCAGATCTTCAATGTGGGGTGGCAGGGTCCTGTCCAAGTATGCCACCACCTGCTGCTTCAGGCCCTGCTCCAGGTCTAGCTGCTGCTGGTGAGTAGTTTCTTCACTAGGCGACGCTAGAATCAAGTTGCTGCTGATGGAGCTGGAACTGCTCCTACCCCGCCCTGTAGCTCCTCTGGCTGCTCCTGCTCCTCCTCTCCTGTCACCTGTGTATAAAAACCACCCATTTGGCTACACATTGCTTGTGCTCCAATGTCCTCCTCCTCCTCCAGTTCAGCCCCCACAGGGCTCATGTGGCCATGAAATCTAGGCCCCACGTCTACAGTCCCTTGACCAGACAGATTTACCAGCATCTGTTACAGGACATGAAGCAGTGGAATGATATTGTTCATCCCGTAGTCCTGGCGACTGACAAATAACGTGGCCTCCTCAAAGGGCCTGAGCAAACGGCAGGTGTCACGCATTTGCTGCCACTGGCTGACATCAAAGTTACACAGGGGAGTACTCCTGTCCGCTTGGATCATCAAGAAATCGTTTATGGCCTTTCTCTGTTCTTATAGTCGGTCCAACATATGGATGGTGGAATTCCAACGGGTGGAAACATCGCATATCGGCGGTGTAAGAGTGGCTGAAGTGCATGCAAAGTTTCCTGGCCTTTTTTAGGATGTCTTGCAGATGGGTGGTAGACTTCAGGAACCGCTTGACAACCAGATTGAACACATCTGCCATGCAGGGCTCATAGCTCAGCCCTCCTTGACGCAGTGCCAACACCATGTTTTTCCCATTGTCGGTCAACATGGTTCCGATTTTGAGTTGTCGCAGAGAAAGCCAGGATTCGATTTGTTGATGAAGGACACGGAGCAGTTCCTCCCCTGTGTGACTCCATTTGCCCAGGCAAATGAGGTGCAGAACAGCATGACACTGCCGTGCCCTGCACATGTGGTAAGCTGGAGGGGCACTGTGAATTGTCCCTGCAGTGGAGGCTGAGGACACGGTGGAGGAAGAGGAGGCAGAGGCGGACATTGTCGCAGGACCAACGGCGTGAGAACGTGGAGGCAGAAGCAGCGTCACCTGGCCAAGTTGCCGGTGTGGCTGTGCAGGAACCACATTCACCCAGTGGGCTGTAAAAGACATGTATTGTCCCTGACCGTAGTTACAGCTGCATACGTCGGCACTGTCATGCACTTTGGCAGACACCGACAGGCTCAAGGACTGGCCTACCTTCTGTTCTACATGTGTGTGCAGGGCTGATACTGCCTTTTTGGCAAATAAATGACGGCTTGGGCAGAGGCGGCTCTAGACTTTATGAGGCCTTAGGCGAAACTCGAACATGAGGCCCCCACAAAGATCGTTGGGATGCTCGCGATCTCCCGTACGGCGCCCCCGGCTCAGTCCTCAAGAAATGAGATGTGTCAACCACTGCACGGAGCGGTGGTGTGGTCAACACTCCCCCTCCATGTATCTCTATGGAAGGTTTGGCGATACACAAGTGCTGTATCTGCGGCTCTCCCATAGATACATGGAGGGGGAGTGTTGACCACCGCTCCGGGCACAAGGAGTTCCGGAGTACCATATAGGAGATCGTGGGGGATCCCATCGAGCGATCGCCACCCCCCCCTCCCCCCGATCACACACTTATCTCCTATCTCGTTTGGATAGGGGATTTATTTTCCTATACCAGAGTACCCCTTTAATATGCAGTGACATCACAGTAAAGGGTTAATATGCACAGTGACAACACAGCACAGGGCTTATATTTGCAGCGCATATTAACACTTAGCATTAACCCTGGCTATACTGAGATGTCACAGTGCATATTAACCCTGCACTGTAATGTCACATTGCATATTAACCCTGGCTGTACTGTATGTGACATCACTGTGCCTACTAACCCTGTACTGTGACTAACAGTACAGGGTTAACATGCATGCACAGTGGGTGACATCACAGTGATGTCACATAAAGTACAGCCAGGGTTAATATGCAATGTGACATCACAGTACAGGGTTAATATGCACTGTGACATCTCAGTATGGCCAGGGTTAATATGCGCTGCAAATATAAGCCCTGTACTGTGTTGTCACTGTGCCTATTAACCCTGTACTGTGATGTCACCCACTGTGCAAGTTAACCCTGTACTGTTAGTCACAGTACAGGGTTAATAGGCACAGTGATGTCACATACAGTACAGCCAGGGTTAATATGCAATGTGACATCACAGTACAGGGTTAACATGCACAGTGAGTGACATCACAGTACAGGGTATACACAGTGATGTCACAGTCAGGGTTAAGCAGCTGCATGCTTGCAGCACATAGTACAGGGCAGGGGCTTAAGTAAAAAAATGGCACAATACTGGCACCAGTAACACCAGTAAGTTATTATCATCAGACCCTAAGGTAAGAGGTTCCCAGTATAGCTAGCCGGGGGGGGGGCACAGCAGCAAGCAGGACACACACCTTGGTCTTCGGGCACCGGCAGCAGTCAGACAGGGACACTGAGGTGAGGCAGGGCCCTGGCTCCTTCTCCCCTGTGGCTGCGCAGCGCTCTGAGGGCGGGTCTGGCGTTGCGTTCAGTCAGAAGACGTGCCTGTGCGGCGGCACGCTCCGAGCCCTCATCCCCAGCAGCCACTGCTCTCTTAAAGAGGCAGAGTGCAGAGGGGCTCAGAGCGGCCGGGTCGTGGCGGCTCAGTCTTATTTAGTCCACTTAGCACTGCGCAGGGCCCAGGCCACCCAGAAGCCAATAAAATTGTGGTTGCAGCGTTGTCTGGTGCAGGTGGGAGCCAGAGCGAGGCCCCTACCAGCGCGAGGCCTTAGGCGGCGACCTAAGTGGCCTAATGGAAGAGCCGCCTCTGGGCTTGGGACTCTCCACCTCGGCTTGGCACAAGCCATCAGTTCTCTGAAAAGTGCAGAGTCCACCACTTGGAAAGGGAGGGACTGCAGCACCAGCAACTTTGCCAGGAGCACATTCAGCTTCTGCGCCATTGGATGAGTACACGCATACTGTTGTCTCTTGGCAATCGCTTCCGTGATCAATTGCTGACAGAATGACTGATGAGGAGTAGGAGGAGGAGCAGGAGCATCAGGACCAGCAGATGATGGGAAGGACAGACAGCTTCCTTCTGCTGAGGTGGTGGAGCCTTGACTGCCTTAAATCGGGTGTGTGCCACTGGCTGATGCAGCAGGCTGGACCACCACATCGGAGCCACGGTTCTCCCAGGCCACTTTATGGTGATGCTGCATATGTTGATGCAGGGCCGTGGTGCCAACATTGGCACCCTGGCCATGCTATAACTTCTGCCCATAAATTCTACAAATGGCCATGTTCACCTCCTCTGGCGGCTTAACAAAAAACTACTTTCCGGACAGGTAGGCTCCTGCGAAGTGGTCTCTGGGTCAGGAGCCTGACCACTCGCAACACTAGCTTCAACACCACTCTCCTCATCACTACTTGCTCGCCTACCGGAGGAAGCGGCAGATGTCTCCTACACATCTTGGCTGGCCAGTAGCTGCTGACTGTCCTCTAGTAGCTCGTCCTCGCTGTATAGTGGAGCTGAGCCCACTGCATATAATACTTGTCTGGCTGAGGGAACAGAAAAGGACAGAGGCAGGTTGAGGACAGGTGAGGGTAGAAGGCCTGTTCCCGGGCCATGCCAACTAAGGGTTGTGTCTGACAAACCCACCGACTCTTGGCTGGGGGTCTCCAATGTCACTTGGGACGAAGTGGATGACCGAGTCAACCATTCAAGAACAGCTGGGTTGCTAGTCAAGACACGACCGCTAGATGACACTGGGAGCTCAGGCCTCTCGCTGCGACTCCTGCTGCCACTTCCCCTTACTCTTCTGCAACCTGTACCTGCGCCAGAAACATTTTGGCCTCTGCCACTCCCCTGTGCAGGGCCTGGCACTTCCCCATCTGATATACTGTTAGATCAAATAAATTAAAAAGGAAGTTAAAACTCTCTAAAAAAGTCAGTAATTTTCTAACTTCACCACACAACGGCTAATAAGCCCTTTTTTCCCCTCTAATACACGCCAAAGAAGGCTTTAGAAGATATAACTGCACCACTGAACGGCAAATAGGCCCTTACCTTTTTCCACGTATACACACCACAAAAGGCTTTAGAACATATAACTGCACCGCTGAAAGGCAAATAGGCCCTTACTTTTTCCACTTATACACGCCACAAAAGGCTTCAGAACACATAACTGCACAGCAGAACAGCAAATAATATATATTTTTTTGCCACTAATACACGCCAAAAAGGGCTTTAGAACATATAACTGCACCGCTGAACGGCAAATAATATATATTTTTTGCCACTAATACATGCCAAAAAGGGCTTTAGAACATATAACTGCACCGCTGAACGGCAAATAATATATATTTTTTGCCACTAATACACGCCAAAAAGGGCTTTAGAACATATACGGTAACTGCACCGCTGAACGGCAAATAGGCCCTTATTTTTTTACACTTATACACACCACAAAAGGCTTTAGAACATATAACTGCACCGCTGAACAGCAAATAATATATATTTTTTGCCACTAATACACGCCAAAAAGGGCTTTAGAACATATAACTGCACTGCTGAACGGCAAATAATATATTTTTTTTTCTACTAATACATGCCAAAAAGGGTTGCAATTTTCTCACTTCACCACACAACGGCCAATACTTTTTTTTGTGCCACTAATACATGCCAAAAAGGGCTTTAGAACATATAACTGCACTGCTGAATGGCAAATAGGCCCTTATTTTCTTCCACTTATACACGCCACAAAAGGCTTTAGAACATATAACTGCACCACTAAACTGCAAATAACATATATTTTTTGTCACTAATACATGCCAAAAAGGGCTTTAGAACATATAACTGCACTGCTGAATGGCAAATAAATTTTTTTTTTGTGCCACTAATACACACCAAAAAGGGCTTTAGAGCATATAACTGCATCGCTAAACGGCAAATAATAATTTTTTTTGCCACTATTGCACACCAAAAAGGGCTGTAATTTTCTCATTTCATCATACAACGGCTAATAAGCCCTTTTTTCTCACTAATACAAACAAAAAAATGGTTTAGAACATGTAACTGCACCCTGTTAATGGCTGTATCAAACAGCACTTGCACCCCAATAACAAGAACGGTTTGCTGGAATTACAGATCAGTATAATAGCAATTTGGATCCGCAGTCAGTGCAGCAAGGTGTAATAGGATTGTTCCTATTACCCAGGCTGTAAACTCCCCTACTGAACCCTGTTTTGCTTCAACACTGTGGAATGATTCCTCCCTCTCCTTTCCCAGAACTTCTATAAAGCAAAATAAAAGTTTTAAAGTCTTTTCTACCACTGTCCCTAGCGCCTGCTGACGTCTCTCCCTGCACTAAGTACACTGGAAAATGGCTGAATCCAAGATGGCTGAGGCTATTTATAGGGCTGTGACTCACAGGGCTGGCTGCTGATCCGTGTGGGTGATCCCTAATTCCCAGAGTTCCTTGCTCTATGTCCTAGCACGTTCAGCAGCCATTTTAGGAAAAAATGCGATTCATTACCACGAAGCGTGAGGAAATTCGGATTCGGTGCGAATCAAATTTTTACTGAAATTCGGATCAAATTCCACTTTGTCAACTTCAATTCGCACATCTCTAATTATTGCCATAAAATGCTTTTGCTGTAACTAAACATTATCTTGCAGTAATATGCAACTAGTTTAATAACATTGATATGATAATAGCGTTATTGCACTAAAATTCTTTTGCTGTAACTGAACATGATCTTGCAATAATATGCATGCAACGCATTTAATAACACAGGGTATAATAATAGCGTTATTGCCATAAAATTCTTTTGGTATAACTGAATGTTATCTAACACATTTAATAAGGTATAAGGCACTGAAACTGTCACGGATGTAATAAGGGGGAACACCAAAAGACAACAAGAAGGAAGGGTAAAGAGACTAGGCCTCACTGCTAGAAGGAAGGAAAAGGGTCACCACCTATAAAACCCTGCTCCTGGCCCTAACTCATATCCGTATGGGCACTTCTCAATGGTAGAGATGCCCATACACCGGAACCTAGAAAACCCTGGTGACCTTCGGATTCCCTAAAGGTAATGACAGGGCAGAGACAACCCGTTCCTTCCCTGGTGAAGGAACTAGCGTCTTGCTGAGGCCTAGTAAACAACCAGAGGGGGGGAATACAAAACACAACAAGCGGGACACTTAACTTCTGAGGATGATGGATGAACAGGACTTCAACACGAACCACACTCCAGCTCTTCCAAAACCAAATTAAGCTATCCAGAGCAAGGAGTGATGGGTAAAGTCAGACTAAATAGGGATGGGTAAAGGTCACATGATCCACACCTGAACAGGAGGTGTGGACATACCAGCAACTCACAAAGTGAAACCAAAAGAGGCTGTCAGATCACTAATGTGCAGATAATCTTTCAGACCTTCTAAAACTTGTCACAGAAGTGACAGTACCCCCCTTCTACGGGTGACCTCCGGGCACCCAGGACTGACCTTATCAGGATGAGCTCTGTGGAATGCTCTCACCAGACGACTAGCATTAACATCAGTCGCTGGAACCCACATTCTCTCCTCTGGTCCGTACCCTCTCCAATGTACGAGATACTGGAGGGATCTCTGGAGAACTCGGGAATCCACAATACTGCTGATTTGAAATTCTAAATTGCCGTCCACCATGACAGGAGCGGGAGGCAAGAAGGACGGCTAAACAGGTTCGACACATTTCTTTAACAATGATTTATGAAATACGTTATGGATTTTCAATGCCTGAGGAAGTTCAAGACGGAAGGCTACAGGGTTAACAATGGCAGTGATCTTATATGGACCAATAAATCTTGGGCCCAACTTCCAAGAAGGTACCTTAAGTTTAATGTTTCTTGTAGACAACCACACAGAATCACCCACTCTCAGGTCCGGGCCACTCATACGTCTCCTGTCAGCAGCACGCTTATACGTGTTGCCCATCTTTTTCAGGTTATTTTGGATTTTCCGCCAAATAGAAGACAAAGAAGAGGAAAATTGTTCCTCCTCAGGAATGCCGGAATTTTGAGCACCAGAAAATGTACCAAACTGTGGATGGAACACATATGCCCCAAAAAACGGCGACTTATCAGTGGATTCCTGTCTACGGTTATTTATAGCAAACTCAGCTAACGACAAAAATAAAGACTACTCTTCCTGATTCTCTGAAACAAAACATCTCAAGTAAGTCTCCAGATTCTGATTAGTGCGGTCCGTCTGTCCGTTCGACTGAGGATGAAAAGCCGAAGAGAAGGACAATTGTACACCCAGACGAGTACAGAACGCTTTCCAGAATCTGGAAACAAACTGAGTCCCTCTATCGGACACCACATCAGTGGGAATGCCATGTAGTTTCACGATGTTGTCGGCAAACACCTGTGCAAGAGTTTTAGCATTAGGTAGACTAGGGAATGCAATAAAGTGTGTCATTTTACTAAAACGATCAACTACCCCCAGAATCACGTTTTTTCCCGATAAAATCCATGGACAAATGGGTCCAAGGTCTGGACGGGATGGGCAATGGAAGCAGAGATCCGGAAGGCCGAGTATGTGTCACCTTAGCACGTGCACAGGTACCACAGGCTGACACATAGTCCTCAACACACTTACGCAACCCCGGCCACCAGAATCTGCGAGAGATGAGATCGACAGTCGATCTGCTCCCAGGGTGCCCAGCAAGCACCGTACAGTGCAATTCGGAGGGAACAAACAATTTCCCCGAAGGACAATAGTCCGGAGCATCCTCCTGTGCCTCCAACACCTTGGCCTCGAGATCAGGATAAAGAGCGGATATGACTACCCCTTCAGATAAAATGGGACTAGGGTCATTAGACTCACCCCCCCCAGGAAAGCTACGCGACAAAGCATCCGTCTTGATGTTCTTAACCCCAGGGCGGTAAGTGACGATGAAGATAAATTTTGTGAAAAACAATGACCATCTGGCCTGCCTTGGGTTCAGTCGCTTAGCCGACTCCAGGTAGGCCAGATTCTTGTGATCCGTAATTACCGTCATAGGATGAATTGCTCCTTCCAACCAATGCCGCCATTAATCCAACGCCAATATAATGGCCAGCAATTCCCTATTCCCCACATCATAATTCCTTTCAGCAGTCGAGAGTTTTTTAGAGAAAAATGCACATGGGCGCCATTTACTAGGTGAAGGACCCTGCGACAAGATTGCTCCTACCCCTGCCTCAGACGTGTCAACCTCAACAATAAATGGCTGAGACATGTCCGGTTGCACCAGAATAGGGGCCGAAGCAAAACATTCTTTCATAGCAGAAAAGGCCTGTAATGCTGCCTCCGACCAGATAGTAATATCAGCACCCTTCCTAGTCATGTATGTTAAAGGTTTAACCACCGATGAATAGTTCAAGATAAATTTACGGTAGTAGTTGGTAAACCCTAAAAACCGCATAAGCGCTTTCAGATTTTCGGGTCGATCCCAGTCCAACACGGCACGGACCTTCTCGGGATCCATACGAAAACCTGAGGATGAGAGCAGGACTTCAACACGAACCACACTCCAGCTCTTCCAAAACCAAATGAAGCTATCCAGAGCAAGGAGTGATGGGTAAAGTCAGACTAAATAGGGATGGGTAAAGGTCACAGGAGGTGTGGACATACCAGCAACACACAGACAAAGTTAAACCAAATGAGGCAGATCACTAATGTGCAGATAATCTTTAAGACCTTCTAAGACCTGTCACAGGAGTGACAGAAACTTATAGAAGAAAAATAATTTGAATTCCACAGCGTTTTCAGCAGAATGCTATTGAGGTGCTGGCAACAAGCCTATGAACTGTAGAAACTTGAGGTTTAAAAAAAAGTATGGCTGGTCTTACTGTATAAAAAATAGTTGCTTGCCGGCTGTTTTGTAATGCAGAACTAGCTGTCAGCAGCAGTATTAAACCCAAACCAGTCCCTCATTACCTCAAAGCTTTCCCAGATCAAATTACCAAACATTTGCCAAAATATCCCCATAGTCTCTCCCTATAGTGTCTTTAGCATAGCTAGATTACTGGCTTGTGTTTGCAATTGCTTTTTTGTCAGACTCTGCCACAAGACTCCCTTCCAGGTCAGAAGCTGAACAGAGAATGGCGTTCTATGAAGTTCTCAGCAAAGGACCTGCCTGCATACTGCTCCCTTTTTGACTGATTCAGGCCGTCTGTCGTCAGCCTCTGAGCCAATCAGGGCAAGCCCTCCCTGACCACTTCCTTGAAGTATCATGTGATCCTCCATATTTTTTTTTCGCTCATGGTTTTCCCTACCAATATTCACTGTAAAATGGCGCTGGGTGCGGTCTTTACGCAATTCATCGAATACGAATCACAAAAGCTTCGGATTAGTTTGGAGGACAAATACAATTAAGTTTAGAAGTGATTCACCCATCTCTAGTCAACAGCTATCTAAGATGTATGGTAGTCATAAAGCTTTTCTCCTGTGGGAACAAAGCATGAGGCATGTTGAAATCCAACATGCCCTATCCATCTTTCTCCCAATAAGTGCTATTATGGGAGAATCAGGACAGCTGGATATCCACAAATTGTAATGTTTGGCTGACCTTCTGCTAATGGATATGGCCATCTATATTTATCTGCTGACCACTGGCAGGTCTAACAAAATTTAGCTGTATCTAATACCTACACATAATTATATCAGCATTATATTGTTCATTTTATTTGATATTGCTATCGCTGCAATACTATTCAGTATCTTGGGCTGTGACTTTGTATGTACTGTTCAATCAGCTAGCACTACATAAGACATTTTCACTGTGGGCTAAAAATAACAGAAGATGAAGCGAGGACAGTCATGGAACAGCTGCTCCACAGACATGACACACTACATTCTGTACAGCCATATTCTTAATGTTTTCTTAACGTATTGGTTAATGCATGGCTCATGGTTTCTGTATATATTTGATACAGTAGCTATGATAATAGAAAGGTTGATTTACATACATTTAAACTGCAGATAATTCATTAAATAATCAAAAAAAAAATTATTGCAGAAATTTCATGTTCTTTATTCAAGGGCCTTATTAGCCTAGCCATATCAACATCACGGCCTTATCATTGGTGTTGAGCGAATCGAACCAAGCAAAGCGGAATTCAATCCAAAGTTTAGGAAAAATTTGATTTGCCACAAAGCCGTTTGAGATGCCGTGATCAGCATTGAATGCGGCATCTGAAGGGTTAAATCATGGGGGCGGCGTGATCGCCATCTGCTGTCATTGCGATCGCTCCATACAACGAAAATCAATTTGTGATGAAGTAATTCATACAAACGAAGTACAGCAAAGCTGCCAAATGAGTTTTTCACAACTTCGCTCATCCTTACTTATCATCAATGGTCGGCATCCATGACAAACCAAGGACACCACAGATTTTTTGTTCATACTAGAGAAGCTGAAGATACCACAGGGAGCAATATTAGCTTCCTTTGATATTGTGAAACATTTTCAATTAGTCATGCAGAAGAGTTAACCCCTTAAGGACATGTACCGCACAGCTGGACGTGACTTAAGGACCAGCACTGTACATGTATGGCACAAGGTCCGCCAGGTGCTGGGGCAGGATCGTGGGGGAATCGGGGCACCAAGGCTGCTCTTAACGGAAGGCTTCATGCTGGGTAAGGGCAGCATGGTGTATTTCAGCCCCCTGCAGCTTCAAGCGCTGCGATTGGCCTCTCAATGAAGACCTGTGTTCTGTCAGAAAACCTTACCACGTCAGATTCCCTTACCCCACGTGACTTCCGGGGGTGTGCGCCTCCACGCAAGCGCAGTAGCATGGCA
The DNA here is from genome assembly GCF_905171765.1 of Bufo bufo. Classification (NCBI taxonomy): domain Eukaryota; kingdom Metazoa; phylum Chordata; class Amphibia; order Anura; family Bufonidae; genus Bufo; species Bufo bufo. Next base: position 318,261,457 of record NC_053391.1, read on the forward strand.
CGACGCTTCCGCGCAAGCACAGTACCAGGGCATGGTAAGGTGAAATTACAGTGAGCGTTGACTCATGGACGCGTGCACGGACACCGCGCGTGCGCTATCAGGGGTAAAGAGATCTCACGGTCTTTTGTCTTGTTAAATTTCCTTACCCTCACACTGCACAAGCGCGAATTGTAAAATCTCGTTAATCTCACTACACAGCTGTGAGATCTCCTTACCCCTGAGAGCGCACCTGTGGTGTCCATGTGCGCGTCCATGTGTCAATGCTCTGTAATTTTACCTTACCCATGCCCTGGTACTGCGCTTGTGCGGATGCGCTATGCCATGCTACTGCGCTTGCGCGGAGGCGCACACCCCCGGAAGTCACATGGGGTAAGGGAATCTGACGAGATAAGGTTTTCTGACAGAACACCGGCACATCGCAGCGCTGGAAGCAGAAGGAAGCTGTGGGGCGGGGCGGGGGGATGTCATGGAAAGGTGACCGGTGCTGAACTAGTCAGCACCGGTCTCCTCCGAGGTTAGGCAGGAGACTCCAGTGTTTGGCGTCCCCTGCCAGCGCTGCGATTAGGTGGAACAACGCTCCAGCCAATGACAGCGCTATAGCAGCACAGAAAAGGGCTGAACATCTGGAACATCTGCTGCAGTGATTTTTTTATATTTTTTTGCAGCAGCAGCAGAAGTTCCAGATCCCTAATCCACCTCCCCCCCCCCCCCCCCCCCCCCCTTCCCAAGCCCTAATCCCTGTCCCCTTTATTTTGGTGTAAAAAATATATTTACTGTTAAATAGAAATCAATTTTTACGTAGTGTTATTGTAGATTTTTGCACGCACATAATATCTGGGTGCGTGCATCCTGCACCTGCTGAGCACTGATCAGAAACATCAATTTTTCTGACCGGTCTGCTCAGTTTACTGTGAAGATTTTTTTCTTTTTTCGTGTAGTTAGTTATATATATATACATATATATATAAAATCACAAATATTGCAGCAGCACAGTCAGACGTTGTGCACTGGGTGCAATTCCTCACAGGGGCCGGCCCCTCCTCCAAGATATATACTTATCAAATGACGAGGCAGCACTTCCAGCTTTAGGTGGCAGGGTGAAGACCCCAAAGCTTTAATCCCAGCAACTCATTGAGTAGGCCGAAACGTTGCTGGGATTAAAGTTTTGGGGTCTTCACACTGCCACCTAAAGCTGGAAGTGCTGCCTCGTCATTTGATAAGTATATATATATATATATATATATATATATATACACTGACCAAAAATATAAACACAACACTTTCAGTTTTGCTCCCATTTTGCATAAGCTGGACTCAAAGATCTGAAACATTTTCTACATACACAAAAGACCCATTACTCTCAAATATTGTTCACAAATCTGTCTAAGTCTGTGTTAGTGAGCACTTTTCCTTTGCCGAGATAATCCATCCCACCTCACAGGTGTGGCATATCAAGGTGCTGATTAGACAGCATGAATATTGCACAGGTGTGCCTTAGACTTCCCACAATAAAAAGGGGGGGGGGGTCAGAAAACCAGCCAGTATCTGGTGTTCACGTCTCCTTCGCATACAGTTGATCAGGTTGCTGATTGTGGCCTGTGGAATGTTGGTCCACTCCTCTTCAATAGCTGTGCGAAGTTGCAGAATATTGGCAGGAACTGGAACATGCTGTCGTATACGCCGATCCAGAGCATCCCAAACCTGCTCAATGGGTGACAGGTCCGGTGAGTATGCTGGCCATGCAAGAACTAGGATGTTTTCAGCTTCCAGGAATTGTGTACAGATCCCTGCAATATGGGGCTGTTCATTATCATGCTGCAACATGAGGTCATGAATGGCACAACAATGGGCCTCAGGATCTCGTAACGGTATCTCTGTGCATTCAAAATGCCATCAATAAAATGCACCTGTGTTCGTTGTCCATAACATACGCCTGCCCATACCATAACCCCACCGCCACCATGGCCACTCGATCCACAACGTTGACGTCAGCAAACCGCTCAACCACACGACTCGACACACGCTATACCAGAGCCTTTCTCAAGCTTGAGCCGAAACGTCGCCATTGCCACTGGGGTGAATATAGAGTTTTTTTTTTATTTTCTTTCCTTGGAGTGCTGCCTTTTTCCTACTTATTGTTGTGGGATTGGCTTTTCCCAGCGGGCCGTGCACTAAGTGTCGGACTGGGGTACCTAGGGCCCACCAGTAAAATTTATTTTGGGGGCCAACCATACGGATAAATTCAAATATAATAAATAATCTAACAAGTTTTTATTATGAACACAGGCTGGTTGAGGTGCTGTACATTGAATATATGTATGTAGTACAGTAAGTCTACTGTGTTATGTGCCACTTGTGCAGGAGATAGTAGACTAGGGGCCCAACTTGCTCAGGTGGGCTATGGGCAGTCCGAGCCTTTGTGCACCCATCACCTATTGGAGGCTGAGCTGCATTTTTTTTCATTTTTATATATATATATATATATATACAAACCGGATTCCAAAAAAGTTGGGACACTAAACAAATTGTGAATAAAAACTGAATGCAATGATGTAGAGATGGCAAATGTCAATATTTTATTTGTAATAGAACGTAGATGACAGATCAAACGTTTAATTCGAGTAAATGTATCATTTTGAAGGAAAAATACGTTGATTCCAATTTTCACGGTGTCAACAAATCCCAAAAAAGTAGGGACAAGTAGCAATAAGAGGCTGGAAAAAGTAAATTTGAGCATAACAAAGAGCTGGAAGACCAATTAACACTAATTAGGTCAATTGGCAACATGATTGGGTATAAAAAGAGCTTCTCTGAGTGGCAGTGTCTCTCAGAAGCCAAGATGGTGAGAGGATCACCAATTCCCACAATGTTGCGCAGAAAGATAGTGGAGCAATATCAGAAAGGTGTTACCCAGCGAAAAATTGCATAGACTTTGCATCTATCATCATCAACTGTGCATAACATCATCCGAAGATTCAGAGAATCTGGAACAATCTCTGTGCGTAAGGGTCAAGGCCATAAAACCATACTGGATGCCCGTGATCTCCGGGCCCTTAAACGACACTGCACCACAAACAGGAATGCTACTGTAAAGGAAATCACAGAATGGGCTCAGGAATACTTCCAGAAACCATTGTCAGTGAACACAATCCACCGTGCCATCCGCCGTTGCCAGCTGAAACTCTACAGTGCAAAGAAGAAGCCATTTCTAAGCAAGATCCACAAGCTCAGGCGTTTTCACTGGGCCAGGGATCATTTAAAATGGAGTGTGGCAAAATGGAAGACTGTTCTGTGGTCAGACGAGTCACGATTCGAAGTTCTTTTTGGAAATCTGGGACGCCATGTCATCCGGACCAAAGAGGACAAGGACAACCCAAGTTGTTATCAACGCTCAGTTCAGAAGCCTGCATCTCTGATGGTATGGGGTTGCATGAGTGCGTGTGGCATGGGCAGCTTGCATGTCTGGAAAGGCACCATCAATGCAGAAAAATCTATTCAGGTTCTAGAACAACATATGCTCCCATCCAGACGTCATCTCTTTCAGGGAAGACCCTGCATTTTTCAACAAGATAATGCCAGACCACATTCTGCATCAATCACAACATCATGGCCGCGTAGCAGAAGGATCCGGGTACTGAAATGGCCAGTCTGCAGTCCAGATCTTTCACCTGTAGAGAACATTTGGCGCATCATAAAGAGGAAGGTGCAACAAAGAAGGCCCAAGACGATTGAACAGTTAGAGGCCTGTATTAGACAAGAATGGGAGAGCATTCCTATTTCTAAACTTGAGAAACTAGTCTCCTCGGTCCCCAGACGTCTGTTGAGTGTTGTAAGAAGAAGGGGAGATGCCACACAGTGGTGAAAATGGCCTTGTCCCAACTTTTTGGGGATTTGTTGACCCCATGAAATTCTGATTCAACATATTTTTCCCTTAAAATGGTACTTTTTCTCAGTTTAAACTTTTGTTCCGTGATTTATGTTCTATTCTGAATAAAATATTAGAAGTTGGCACCTCCACATCATTGCATTCAGTGTTTATTCACGATTTGTACAGTGTCCCAACTTTTTTGAAATCCGGTTTGTATATATATATAGAGAGAGAGAGATCGATCTCCATATACATATATATATAGATCTCCATATACATATACGGTATATAGAATTCAATTTTAGTTAGGTAGTGTTAGTGTAGATTTTTGCACGCACACAACATCTTTTTTTTTTTAACTTTTTTTCTCTACTCCTTTTCTCTATATTTCAAATTTGTTACAAGCCCCATTCACATGTGAAAACACAAAATACACACCCCTCACACTAAATAAAGGTTTACACATTTCACACGTCATACCCCAATAAAATAAAAATGGCCCATCCGTCCCAACGAGTATACTCAGATGAAGAGGCATACGCCATGCTTGCCTCCCATACTGAGTCTGCCAGTGAGGCAGAAGAGGATGCCACTTTCCTCTACTCCTCTACCCCCTCATGATTATCATCATCCGCTGATGAGGGACCCTCTAGAAGGCGCCCCAAAACAACAGCGAGGCAGCCCCCCAGAGTGAGGCCATATGGACCCCACCCCCTGACGATTATCAGCCCCAAATTCCGTATTTTGAGGGCAGCTTCGTAATACAGATAGACTGTGCGTGCTTCACTGAACTAGATTTTTTCAAAATCTTCTTCTCTGAAGATTTTGTAAATTTAATGGTGGCTCAAACCAATTTATGCGCCCAACAATTCATTGATCAGAACCCTACATCGGCATACGCTAGACCCCTAGGTGGGACCCCAGTAAGTGCAGCAGAGATGATGACGTTTTTGTAAAGAAGCCAAACGTTAGACAATATTGGAGTTCGGACATTTTCTACCGGGCTCCAATTTACAGTAGGACCATGACCCGGAGGTGATTTGAGTCAGTTCGGAAATTTCTACACTACAATGCACAGTGCCCACCCCAAAACAACCCAACATTTGACCGTCTGTTCAAGGTTAGGCCTGTCATTGACCACTTTAACATCAAGTTTGCTGAGGTGTACAACCCTGATAAAAATGTCTGTCTAGATGAGTCCCTATTACTTTTCAAAGGGAGGATTAGATTCCGCCAGTACCTTCCCAGCAAATGGGCAAGGTATGGCATAAAGATATATAGCTTATATAGCTCCGGGTACACCCACAAGTTCTGCATTTACAAAGGGAAAGATTCCTGGATAGAACCCCCAGAATGCCCCCCCATCCTAGGAGTTAGTGGGAAGATTGTGTGGGACTTACTGCACCCACGGCTCGATAAGGGTTACCACCTCTATGTGGATAACTATTATACCAGCATACCCCTATTCATGTCCCTAACTGCCAGAGATACTGTGGCTTGCGGCACAGTGCGCAAAAATCAGAGAGTCCTCCCTAGATCTCTGGTAGGTCAACCACTGAGAATGGGTGAATGTAGGGCTGTCCTCCATGAGAACATGCTCGTGGTTAAGTGCAAGGACAAGAGGGATGTCCTTGTAATGACCACCGTTCACACTAACACCAGCTCCCCTGCTCCTGTACGAGGTACCACAATCACAACCCCAAACCAGTTTGTATCCTGGACTACAACAAGCACATGGGAGGGGTGGATCTTTCAGATCAACTTCTGAAACCCTACAGTGCCACACAAATAACAAAAGTGGGGTACAAAAAGCTGGCCGTACACATTGTACAGATGGCAATATGCAATGCATACGTGCTATTTCAATCTGCAGGCAACACAGGAACATTCCTTCAGTTCCAAGAGGTGGTTATCAAGGCCCTAATTTTTCAAAGCCAGGCCAGGGAGGGTCCCAGTACTTCAGTAAGTCATGGTGCTCGTGTTGTACCAGGGCAACATATTCCAGGTCAAGTCCCCCAGACAGCAAGGAAGGGAAGGACCCAAAAAAGACCTGTGCATGCAGGAGTGTTTTAAAATCTAACACTCATCTGTGGAGTATTAATTTAATTTTATCCATGATGTACCCTGTAGTTTTACCACCTAATATCTCTGATTTAGTCCGCATAGCTTACAGATTCACTTTTCAGCAACCACTACATATTCATTTCTGTGAAACACCTGTTAGGTCAAAAGTGCCTTTTCCACCTCTTAAAATGTTCGTACAGGGGTGCTCTTTCCAAAATGGGGTCACTTCTTGGGGTTTTTTAATTCTGGGGACCTCAGGAATTTTGTTATTGTGACATGGCACCTAAAATCCATTTCTGCCAATTCAGGCCTGCCAGCAAAATCCATATTTTGCTGTTTGCCTGCTGTGCGCCCATACAGCATGCTACAAGCACATATGGGGTGTTTCCTTAATGGCAAGAAAATGGGGAACACATACTGGGATGAATTTCCTCCTTTAACCCTGTCACACACACAGGGGGTGGGGAAGTGACCACTGAGCTCAACCCGCGCACCTGTCCCTGCCTACTGGCCTCGCAAGTCCTAGTGACAAGAGACAACTGGTCGACAAACCCTCAGCTAGGATAAGTGCAGGGAAGACAGACAATACATGCAACAGAGTAGTCAAACAAGCAGAGTCAGAAATCAAGAGAGCAGCACGGTACCAGAGGAGCAAGCAAAGGATCGTCAGGAGAAGCCGAAGTCAGAACCAGAAGGAAACGCCAAGACCAAGGGATGAGATGGACGGGTAATCAGAAGACAAGCAGGACCAGCAAACCAGGTAAGTAATATCGCAGGAAGGACCTCAATAACAGGCAATCTGTGGCCAGCAAATTGCCTGTTTAAATAGGGCGCTAGTGGAGTCATGTGACGTGGCCAACATCACATGATTCCTGAGTTCCAATACAGCCGAGCGCCGAGTGATCAGTGTGGTTACCACGGGAGCAGGCAACGCCGGGCGCGCTGATGACGCAACGCGCCTCGGCCGTGTCCGCCTCCTGGAACCACTCACAGAGCGCATCCTGACAAACCCCTTGTGAAAGTAAAAAATTGGGGTCTGCTAGTAATTTTCACAAATGTGTGCTTTGAAATCCTCACCTGGATTTTACTTACTGAGCTAATAACATCACATCAGTCTCGACGATTTTCATTAAAATATACTAGTATTACTGCCCTGTGTCTTTTATTTTGTCCATAAAATCTGTTTTATTAATATGCAAAGTACCTCAATAAAGAGCCCAAGGGGACGTCCCTCCGGCAGTTGGAGCCCAGCTGCGCCCATTACTTCAGAGCCCAGCACCGCCCCATTGCTAATTTATTCACTCCTCTTCGCCGACGTAATGTTTGTGCAGCGTCCATAATCTCGCGCATACGCCCTGGATACACATGCCAGCGCCCATACGGTGTCCTGGCATCGGCCTCACAGAAGTCATTGCGCATGCGCCAGCTTCGCTCGACCAGGAAAGAAAGAGCGGAGCGGCGCGACTTGCTGGGCGGGCGGAGGACAGAGAAGCGCCAAACCTGGCGCATGTGCAATGACTTCTGTGAGGCCGATGCCAGGACACCGCGCGGGCGCTGACATGTTTATTCAGGGCGCATGCGCGGGATTACGGACACTGCACAAACATTCCTATTTTCCTTTAATTCTTGTGGGACACATAAAGGGTTAACAAAGTTTGGAAAATCTGTTTTGAATAGCTTGAGGGGTGTAGTTTCTAAAATGGGGTGATGTATGGGTGGTTTCTGTAAGCCTCACAAAGTGACTTCATAACTGAACAGGTCCTTTTCTTAAAAATTTTAAGATTTGCTTCTAAACTTCTAAGCCTTCTACCATGCCAAATAATAAAATGTCATTTTCAAAATGATTCAAACATGAAGTAGACATATGGGGAATGTAAAGTATAACTATTTTGGAGGTATTACTATCTATTATAAAAGTAGAGAAATAGAAATTTGTAAATTAAAAAATCAAATTCAAAAATCAAAATCAAATTTATTATTTTTTTTATAAATAAAAATGAATTATTTTGACTCAAATTTACCACTGTCATGAAGTACAATATGTGACTAGAAAACAATCTCAGAATGACCTGGATAAGTAAAAGCATTTTAACCCCTAGAGACCCAGTGTTAATATTACAACATCACATTTAAGGCTACAAAAATATACCCTCCCCCATTTTCTTATTTTTAAAAACTCATGTACATTACTGATAGGTCCTATTGTTCAGTTCTGCAACACTATTGGATGGTTGAAAGTGTAAATAGGCCTGTTTATCTGGCCATGAAGACATACAACCCGGGTGCCTGCTTTGGAGTACATCATCTTGTTGTTTTGGACGGGATAAATCAAGACTCAAGTAAGTAAAAAGCTTGAAATATTTTTTTCTGTGATAATTGATATGTGTAGATTATGCAGATTTTATGACATCATTGAATATACTGATATTGAGAGATTTAGAGCTGGTTATTTCTATGTTGTCATTTTACAACAATGGGTCAAAGGGGTAGCAAGGTTTTGTCTCCACAGTAAAGGTGATAATGTTCTGGGAGGTGTGGGTGTAAGTCTTTGCATGACTAATTGAACAATAGGTCTACCTTATAAGAGAAGTATGGAGTTATCTGTGAAGTGGACAAGGAAAATAAATTACCCAACGGCCACCTAACTTCTGATGTTCACATCACCCCAACAGAGGCAGTGCATCCTGATGCCCAGACCATGCCCCGTGACAGGTATCGATGGCTGAAAAAGAATTTCATCAGTCCCAGTACTGATTTTTCTGGTCAGGATGTCAGTAATGGTGTCCAATCCCTCTGCACACCACTGGAGTACTTTCAGAAGTTTGTGACAGAAGACATGATCAACACTCTGGCAGATAACACCAATCAGTACAGTTTTCAGAAGAAAGTATCATCCATAAACACAAACACAAAGGAAATAGAGCAGATGATTGGCATGTATCTGAAGATGGGTCTTGTCCAAATGCCTGGAGTCCGCATGTACTGGAAAGCAGACACAAGATACGGTCCTGTCTCCGATATAATGTCACGAAACAGATTCCAGTCTCTGTTGACATCATTACATTTTGTGAACAATCTAACCGTGTCTGAGATGGAACAAAACACTGACAGACTCTGGAAACTCAGACCATGGCTTGATGCTTTCAGAGAGAAATGCCTAAAAGTGGTCCCTGAAGAACATAACTGTTGATGAAATGATGATCCCTTTTAGGGGGAATATCAGCAGCATCAAACAGTACATGCGTGGCAAGCCAAACCCATGGAGGTTCAAGCTGTGGGCAAGGACTGGAATCTCTGGTATACTTTGTGATTTTGATGTGTACCAAGGCAGTGTGAATGGCATATGGGCAAGATCTGAACTTGGACTATCAGGGGATGTTGTGATGAAACTTGCTTCCACGCTTTCACATGGTCACAACTACAAGATCAGTTGGCATCTTCTCTTATCCTGATTGACACGGCTGTATCAGTGCCAAAGCGAGGGCGACCATCTGCAAGCCCAGTTTCATCCAGGGGGGCACCTTGACTTCCCAAAATAGGCAGTATACAGATGATGGAGGTTCTTCAGCTGCTAAGACAGTCAAAAAGTCAAATGCACACCCTCCAAAGGAAGTTTGCAAGGACATGATTGGACATTTTCCCATCAAAGCCGATAGAGGACGGTGCCGACACTGTGCTAAAGGCTACACCAACACACTTTGCAGGAAGTGCAATGTTCGCCTCTGCTTTTCAGAGCAAAATAACCGTTTTTGGGACTACCATAATTGATTTTTAAATATGATACTCCTTTTTTGTATTAAATTGATTTAAAAAATTCCATTTTTTTCTATTATACTAATCTTATTGTGTAGATATATAAACGTATGTGGGTCTTTATAAGCTGTAAAGTACAAATAAACTTTTAATTATTCCTTACATGTGTTCAGAGTGTGAGTGATATTATTGAAATTCTGCTACCCTACAGGCCCAGCGTTGCAATTTTTACAACATCCTCCCGAAAAGTTACAAAAATGTCAAAAAAACTAACCAAAAACCCCCACTTCATTAGGCATCACAAGCCTCCTAGAACAACATGTGAAAGGTTGAAAAAAAAATGTGAAGTTTTTTTCTATATTTGGGTTTCCGGGGGCTAAAGTTTTTATCACATGAAGTGACACATGTCAGATATGCTAAAAATGGCCTGGTCCTTAAGATGAAAAATGGCAGGGTCCTGAAGGGGTTAAGGGAAGTCAAGGAGATTCTGCTAGCCTCTGATCTCTCTGGCACTACACAGGTGATTATATTGACATTACTGGATTTGATGTTGAGTAATAATTACTTTGGGGCACATTTATTAAGACCGGCATGTTAGACGCTAGCCTTAATAAAGTCCCATCGCTTGTGGTGGATCGCCGAAGTTATGAAGAGGTGCCGGCCTCTATATAACCTCAGCGTATCCAGCGCCGCTTCTAAATGTAGCACAGCTTCCAAGCTGTCTTAAATTTAGACCTTTTTCTATGCCTGAAACCGGCATAGAAAAAGGTAAATGAGACGGGCCTGCAGGCTCGTCCCCTTCCTCGCCCACACCACAACCATTTTTTTTAGACCTGGCGTGAGTGAGGAGTAGTTGCAGATTGTGGCGCAACTAACCATTTCGCCGCAATCTGCACCTGAAATACGCTTAATTTAGGCGTATTTTAGCTTGATAAATGACCCCCTTTATGGTTAATGGTTTGTTTTATTTGCAAAAAAATGGGCATGGCAATGGACTCTAATGTTGTGCCACGTTGGCCAATATTTTTTTAGAGAGCCTTGAAAGAAAAATGAATCTTTGTGTCTCCCCACTTCCAATATGTTTTGAACTGGTGGAGATACTAAGATGACATTTCCCTCATATGGATAGGCTCCATTAAGGTATTAATGAAGTTTCGTGACTTTCTCAATGGTATTGATGATAATGTTAGATCCATTTTGACCTATTCTCAGGAAAAATTATAATTTTTGGCCACTCTTGTTTATATTGAACAGGGACTTATGCATACAGGTCTGTATGTAAAAAGTAGCAATAGAAATACTCTCTTAAATTATCACAGCTCTCCACCCAAAAAGATGATAGACTCATTGCACCTTAGCCAAATACTTAGGGTAAGAAGGATCATTGGTGATGATGGTAGGGTGGTTGTATCCCTCAATAAGATGTTTGAATCATTTTTACAGAGAGAGAGTATCCTGTAAGGAAGGCAGCCGGCGCAGTAAGGAAGACGGCGACCGACGAGCATTCTTCCTTCACTACGTCTGCGCAGAATACTAAATGGCAATGCGCAGGTGTGAGATTTCACCCACACTCAGTGCCAGGCAGGAGGATGTGAATGCTGTCTGGCCCTGTCAATGAAGTCTAGGAGAGCATGGACAGAGGTGGGAGAATGAAGCTTCTAAGAGCAGGAGCAACGCCCCTCCTGCTCCTGGAGGCTAATTTGCATATAATAAAAGTTATTTTTCTGCAGTAACAGGGCCAGGGCATGTATTAAAACTAGACTAGGCTATTTGAGTTCCACTGATATTAGCACTTCGCTAATGTCAGCCAGGTTAATACTGTTATTTCTGCTGACGGAAGCTCTTTAATTGTTTTTAACCTTTATATCATGTTTCCACACTGGGTATGAATGAATATACCGTATGTGACTAGTTTTTATAATGGAATGAATTGATATTGCACACATTAAGCACTTTGCACTTTTATATGCTGTATTTGCACATGCATAATTAATTGATATAATGATTTCATCACTTCCTGTGTATATAAAATCATGTTTATTTAGTATTACTTTGCTTGAAAAAGGTCCGGGGACTGAAACGTTGCTGCTGGGTCATGGGCAACTCTTTCCACATTTATCCAAGCCATTGGAGTTCTGCAGTTTCCTTGGATAAAAAAAAAATCTATATGTATTTAGTATTGCTGTAATTGTACTGACCCAGAGAGTAAAGTTATTGTGTTATTTGTGCCGGAAACTGAACGCTGCTGTTGTTTCCCATCCCCTTCCCAGAAAGAGTTACTAAAAGTTAATCAGTAAGTTATGTGTACCCCAAAATGATACCATTAAAAGCTACAACTTGTCCCTCAAAAAAACAAGCCCTCATATGGCCACATTGACGGAGAAATAAAAACAGTTATAGCTTTTGGAAGGGGAAGCAGAACAGGATGGTCACTAAGGGGTTAAACACTTGTGAAAAAGTGTTTTCATAGTTTTTTTTTTACTACATTTGTGTTGGCATTTTTATTCTGAGAATGTTTTAAACGTTCTCTTTTTAAGACCTAGAGAAAAGTCAACATAACCAGAAAATACTTCCATCGTTTTTCACCATGATAAAAAATGTGATTTCAGCCTTACGCTAGTTTCACACCTGCGTTAGGTGCGGATCCGTCTTGTATCTGCGCAGACGGATCCGCACCGATAATGCAAACGCTTGTATCCGTTCAGAAAGTATTCGTTTGCATTATTCTTAAAAAAAAAAGTCTAAGTCAAAACGGATCCGTCCTGACTTACATTGAAAGTCAATAGGGGACGGATCCATTTTCAATTGCACCATATTGCGTCAGTGAAAACGGATCCGTCCCCATTGAGTTACATTTGGCTCCACATCGTCAGGGGGACACCAAAACACTGCAAGCAGCGTTTTGGTGTCCGCCTCCAGAGCGGGATGGAGACTGAACGGAGGCAAACTGATGCATTCTGAACGGATCCTTATCCATTCAGAATGCATTGGGGCTGAACTGATCCGTTTTGGGCCGCTTGTGGTTATAAGAGAAAATAATAGCATTCTTAATACAGAATGCTTAGTAAAATAGGGCTGGAGGGGTTAAAAAAATAAAATTACATTTTTTAACTCACCTCATTCACTTGTTTGCGCAGCCCGGCTTCTCCTCTGTCTTCTTCTTTGAGGAAAAGGACCTTTGATGACAGCACTGCGCTCATAACCATGTTATAAGGGGAAATAATACAATCTACACAACCTTGAACCCAAACCTGAAGTTCGGGTCTAGGTACCACATTCAGTTTTTTATCACGCGCGTGCAGCGATGGACTGGCCATCGGGAGTACCGGGAGAATCCCGGTGGGCCGATCGAATTATGGGCCGGCCAGGGCCGCCATCAGGGGGCCCTGGCCGCACGACCCCCCTGCACGCACAGTACACTCAGCGGCGGCATCACTACCAGACGGGGGCGGGGCGGTTATCAGCGAGGCCCTGATAGACTGAAGAGAGATGTTAGCCCCGCCCCCGGCTCAGCTGAATAGATGGATGTGAGCCCCGCCTCCTGCTTCGCCCTCCAGCGCAGCTGAATGAATGTGAGCCCCTCCCCTACTGCTGCTCCGCCCCCCGTTTAGCAGAATGGATGGCTGTGAGCACCGCCACCACCCCTCCTGCCGCTCCGCCCCCGGCTCTGCTGAATGGATGGATGTGAGCCACGCCTCTCTTGTTTCCCCGCCCCTCTATTTGCTCCGCCCCCGGCTCTGCTGAATGGATGTATGTGAGCCCCGCCCCTTTATTTGCTCCGCCCCCAGTGGGCCGGTCAGTGGGCCGGTCTGGCTGAAGTCCAGGGCCACTTTATTGTCCCAGTCCATCCCTGCGCGCGTGCAAAATACATTGCACCCGCGCGATAAAAACTGAACAATGGAACGCAATCGCAGTCAAAACTGACTGCGATTGCGTACCTACATGCGCGGGTTTGCCGCAACGCATCCAGACCTTATCCGGACACGCTCGTGTGAAAGAGGCCTTAGTCTTTTCACACACCAGGAGCACTTTACCCGGTGTAAGGCCATAGCAGGATCTTTCTCCTTGTTGTGCCAATGCTTCATAATGACTACTGCAGTCTGTACTTGCCCTTGAGGTTATATATGTTCCCAAATCTAGATGCAGATTTGCTTGCCATTTTGTTTCGAGGCTGAGGTGTTTCTCTGGCAACCCAAAAATCACACTCTGGGTATTTGGGACAATGACTTTTTTGCAGGATGCACACCCTCACATCACACATGCGTATAGGAGCAGAAACCACATAGCCTACCCACATCTGGTCTAGGTCAAGTAGGCCTCAGTGCTGTCCATTGATGCTGAGCAGAAATGATGGCTGCCAACGATGTTGGAGACGTCAAGGAGAGCGCTATGCATCAGCAATTGTTGTCACCAGACGAGTTATTGGTGGAGGTAGTGGTGTTACAATGTGGGCAGGTGAGTCTAGTCAATACAGAACTGCCCTACACTTTGTGAATGGTAAACTGACAAGCCCATACTACTGGAATGACATCATGACATCATTAATCCAGTGATTATGCCTCTGCATGAACAAAACAGGTCTTTTTTCATCTTCATGGATGACAATGCGCCAGTTCATTAAGGTAGCATCATTAGGAAATGGCTGCTGGAGACTGGGGTACCTCAATTAGAGTGGCCTGCACTTTCTCCAGACCTGAATCCCGTTGAAAACCTACGGGATCAGCTGAGACACCGTGTAGAGGCTCGTAACTCTGTAACCCAGAACCTCAATGACCTGAGGGCCACCCTTCAAGAAGAGTGGGATCCGGGCAGACAATAAGTTGACTTGTGAACAGCATAAGATGTCGTTGTCAAGCTTACCGCGCAACAATGATTTTGCTACTGAGAGAAAAACATGTGATTTATATTAAAATTAGCGCGCTGATTCCAAATATGTACTCAGAATTTTCCTGACAAGTCTAGATTTTAACCCCTTAAGGACCCTGGGATTTTCCATTTTTGCGTTTTTGTTTTTCACTCCCCGCCTTCCCATAGTCTGACTTTTTTTTTTTCCATTCACATAGCCATATGAGGTTTTATTTTTTGCGGGACAAGTGGTACTTTCTAATGGCACCATTTACGGTTGCATACCATGTAGTAGGAAGCGGTAAAAAAATTCTAAATGGGGTAGAATTGGGAAAAAACGCAATTCTGATAAAGGTTTTTATTTTTTATTTTTACACTGTACACTATGCGGTAAAATTGACCTGTTATCTTTATTCTCCAGGTCAGTACGGTTACAAAGATACCACACTTGTATAATTTTTCTTGCATTTTCATACTGAAAAAAAAAATAGAACCTTTGAAGAAAAAAAAGATTTTGTTTTATAACCATATTCTGACCCCTATAACTTTTTTGTAGTTATGTGTACGGGGCTGTATGAGGGATCATTTTTTGCGGGACGATCTGTTCTTTTCAGTGATGCCAATTTGAAGTGTGTGCGACTTTTTGATCACTTTTTATGAAAAAATTATTGGTTAGTTGAAGTGCCAAAAAATGGCAAATTGGCTGTTTTAATTTTTTTTCCCTTTATTTGCCGTATGCCATTAATATTGTTATATTTTAACAAATATCACGCGGCAATGCCCATGATGTTTATTTTTTTATTGTATTTTTATTTTAAAGAAAGGGGGGTGATTTGAAATTTTATTTTTTTATATATTTGAAAAACCCTTTTTTTTTAACTTTTTTTTACTTTTTTTAAGTCACCTTGGGTGACAATAACTGACAATCATTAGATTGCCTATTGTGTTCATTGATCTCTATATAGACACCATTGAACACTTCATTGGCACTATACCAATACAATGCTGCCACCTACTGTACGGCGGATGTCCTTAAAGGGTTAAGTTATACATGCAACAACAACGACAACAACAACGAAACATTTGTAAAGCGCTTTTCTCCCGTAGAACTTAAAGCGCATAAGCTTGTCTCAGATCGGTACATAGTGATATGTACAGGATGAAAAAGTTATGTGATCGTAAATGCCAGGCTAAACAGGAGGCTTTTCAGTTTTGATTTAAATGTGTCCAGGGTTGGAGCTGTCTTGATTGCGTTTGGCAGGGCATTCCACAAAGTAGGGGCAGCATGGCAGAAAGCTCTGGCTCCAAAGGTTTTTAATTGAATTCTGGGGGTGGTCAAGTTATTGGATCCTTTTGATCTGAGGTTGTGTGTGGTGTGACGCGGTTGCAACAAAACCTTTCAGCTATCCAGGGGCTAGGTCGTGTAGGGATTTGAATGTTAGCATGCCAATTTTGAAAAGGATTCTCCATATTATGGGTAACCAGTGTAGTGAGCAGAGGATTGGTGTTATGTGACAGTGGCAGGGTTGGCTTGTTAACAGTCTTGCAGCAGCATTCTGTACTAGCTGCAGGCGGTGTAGGTCTTTATTAGGAAGGCCTACATAGAGGGCATTGCAATAGTCCAGCCGTGATGTGATGAAGGCGTGAACTAGGGTTGGAAGATCTTCTGAAGGAATGAGGTGCTTAATTTTTGCAATATTCCTTAGGTGAAAAAAGTGTTTCACCACAGCTGAAATTTGGTTCCTGAGGTTTAACTCTGTCACGGGGCGCCAAAGGCGCACTCGGTCTCCCATCAGCCGCAGACCTGATGCTTAGCTTTGGGAGCGAGGACCTGTGTTTGGCCTCGTTCCCAGGGCGGCTTTGCTAGCTGGGAGGCTCCCTGCTCCTAGGTCTGCCTTGAGCGCCGAGCTGATCTCTCGGTGCTCGACTTGTCTGTCTGTCGGTCATGTGACGCTGGCCACGTCACATGACCCTCAGACCCCACTATAAATACAGGCAGCCTGCTGGCCACAGGTTGCCTGTTAATTCTAGGTTCCTGGCTATTTGTTGGACTACTGAATACTCACCTGATCCTGTTCCCTGACGATCCTTTGCCTGCTCCTCCTGTACTGCGCATCTCTCCTGGTATCCTCACCCCGGCTTCCACCTGACGATTCTTTGCGGACTTCTGTTGTACTTCGTTTCTCTCCTGGTATTTGACCTCGGCTTTTCCTGACTATTCTCTGCTCATTCCTTAGTACTGCGTCACTCTATAGGTATTGACCCGGTCCGTTCACGTTCCGTTATTTGTCTTGTCTGTCTTCCCAGCACGTATCCTAAGTTAGGGACTGCTGTCTAGTTGTCCCCTGTCATTAGGATTTGCGAGGCAAGTAGGCAGGGCTAGGGGTGAGGATGGAGTGCAGTGGTCACTATCCTCCCCCCTGTGTGTAGTGTACGTGACCATCACAGATTAACAGGCCATAACCTAACCACTGTATCATTAATCCTCTGGTGACCCTGACTGACCATGTCTCTAACCTGACGCAGATGGTGCAGGAGCTAGGGGAGAAACTCTGTTCTTTTGAGCTAGGACAAGGTACTTCCATCCCTCAGGCCTCCAGTACGCATTTAGAGCCCCAGATTAAGCTTCCTGAGCCCTTTTCTGGAGATCGGAAGAAGTTTCTTTCCTTTAAAGAAAATTGTAAACTTTTTTTCCGTTTGCGCCCTGTATCCTCTGGCCCCCGAGAGTCAACGCGTGGGCATTGTCATTTTCCGGTTACAGGGTGATCCCCAGGACTGGGCATTTTCTTTACCTGCTGACGCCAGTTGTTTAACATCAGTGGAGGTTTTTTTTCAGGCCCTGGGTACCCTGTATGATGAACCAGACAGGACACTGGTAGCCGAGACTGCTCTAAAGGTTCTGGTTCAGGGCGATCTACCTGCGGAGGAGTATTGCACCCAATTCAGAAGGTGGTGTGTTCCCTCAGGATGGAATGAACCAGCACTTAAGAGTCAGTTCAGGTCAGGTCTGTCTGATAACTTAAAGGATCTTCTAGTGAGTTATCAGCTTCCAGAGACTCTAGAGGACATGATGACCCTTGTAGTCCGACTTGACCGACGGGTTAGAGAGAGACGACAGGAACGACAGATCTCTCCTCAGGTGGTGGTCCAGCCTGAGGTCTATCCCAGAAACAACGCTGAGGTCTCTACCGAAGAACCTATGCAGGTCGGCATGACTCAAGGGAATCTGTGCCGCAGACGTGGAGTGTGTTTTTACTGCGGAGATCCTGACCATTAGATCAACCAGTGTCCTAAGAAGGCCCTCTCCGTTAATTCTCCCAAGGCAAGGCAACCTAAAGACCAGGTACACCCTGATATTATGAAATGTAAGCTTTTGGTACCTATAACAATATCTCTGTGGGTTAATAAATGGCCGGGTAAGGCCTTTATTGACTCTGGTTCAGCGGCCACCTTTATTGACTCTGAGTACGCCATTAGACTGGGTATTCCAATTTTTTGTCTTCCTACACCTATCCATGTCATGGCTATTGACGCCACTCCCCTGGTAGGTGGTATGGTGAGGTCATGTACCTCAGAGATTTCTTTAACCGTGGGGGTGTGCCACTCTGAGAAATGTTCCCTCTTAGTCCTGGAGAACTTACCGGTCGAGGAGGTACTAGGGTTGCCTTGGCTCCGATTACACAACCCCACTATTGATTGGTCCAGGGGGGAGTTGGAGAAATGGGGACCTAAGTGTGACTCGTGCTTGTCTGTGGTACAAGCTGGGGTCTCAGTAGAATCTGATATATTACCCACGGTCATTAGGGAATATTCTGATGTGTTCTCATCACCTACCCCGGAGGTTCTACCACCCCATAGACCTTATGATTGTGCCATAGAGTTAGTAGAAGGTGCCAGGTTTCCTAAGGGGCGTATTTATAATCTCTCTAAGCAGAACGCAAGGCCATGGAGGATTATATTAAGGAAAGCCTCGGTAAGGGGCACATTAGACCTTCTGTCTCTGCTATGGGAGCAGGGTTTTTCTTCGTTAAGAAGAAGGATGGTGGTCTTAGGCCTTGTATCGATTACCGTAAATTGAATAAGATCACTATCCAGAATAGACACACTCTCCCATTGATTCTGGATTTATTTAACCAGGTTCTGGGGGCAACCTGGTTCTCTAAGATTGACCTGAAAGGTGCATATTATCTAATCAAAATCAAGGAGGGAGACGAATGGAAAACGGCGTTCAATACTCCGGCAGGACACTTTGAATATCAGGTTATGCCTTTTGGACTCAGCAATGCCCCAGCTGTGTTCCAAAACTTTATGAATGATATTCTTAGAGAGTTTTTAGGCAAATTTGTCATTGTCTATCTTGACGACATTTTGATATTTTCTCCTGATTTCAAATCTCATGTGTCTCATGTTAGACAAGTATTAGAGGTGTTGAGGGAGAATCAGTTGTCCGCTAAAAAAGAGAAATGTGTCTTTGGTGTACAGGAGATACTGTTTCTAGGGCATGTCCTGACCCCTCACGCCTTCAAGATGGATCCTGGTAAGGTACTAGATATTAAGGAATGGGTAAGGCCTTCACCCTTAAAGGCCTTACAACGGTTCTTAGGTTTTGCCAATTACTACCGTAAATTTATTAAGAATTTTTCAGTAATTGCTAAACCGTTGACCGACCTTACTAAGAAAGGGGCGGATTTGGAGAACTGGTCTACTGAGGCCATTACTTCTTTGAAACACTAAAAAAGGCATTCAGTAGCGCTCCCATTCTGATCCAGCCAGATCAGGAGAGACCTTTTATTGTGGAGGTGGATGCGTCTGAGGACGGCGCAGGAGCAGTCCTTTCACAAGGTCCTGCTAGTCTAACTAACCTGAGACCGTGTGCATTCTTTTCCAGAAAATTTCCTTCCACCGAGAGAAACTACGACATAGGGAATCGGGAGTTGCTGGCCATTAAGTGGGCATTTGAGGAGTGGAGGCATTTTCTTTTTTTTTTTATCAAATCTTTTTTATTGATTTTCAATAAGATTTTATGCAAACAACCCAAAAAAGGGAAAACATAAACCCTCCCTCTCCCACCCTCCCTCCCCACCCTGAGTCCCGGGTTCGCGGTTGTAAGAAAGTCCATAGGAGAGGCTTTTTCCACATGCAAATCCAGCAGTGGAGGCATTTTCTGGAGGGGGCAAGGCATTGTGTAACTGTTGTCACTGACCATAAGAACCTTATGTTTCTCGAATCTGCTAAGAGGTTGAATCCCCGTCAGGCTAGATGGGCACTGTTTTTTACTTGTTTTGAATTCTCCATTACTTTCAGGCCTGGAAGTAAAAATGTGAAGGCTGATGCATTATCTCGGAGCTTCCATGCTTTTCAGCCTACAGAGGCACCGCCTGAATCCATCCTACCAGCAAATATCTTCGTAGCAGCCTTAACCCAAGATATCTCGGCTCTCATTAAGGCTGAACAACATCTGGCACCGGCAACCACCCCAATAGATAAGTTGTTTGTCCCCATACAATTTCGTCTCCAGCTGTTGGGTGAGTGTCATGATTCTGCCTTTTGTGGACATCCTGGTTTTGAGGGCACTAGAGAGCTGGTTTCTAGATCTTATTGGTGGCCCACTCTATTTAGGGAATGTCAGCCTGTGAGGTTTGTGCTAGGTCTAAGACACCTAGGACTCGCCCTGCTGATAACCTACGACCCCTACCCATTCCCAGTAGACACTGGTCCCATATCTCGATGGACTTTATTACTGACCTGCCACCGGCGGAGGGTAAGACTGTGGTTTGGGTAGTGGTCGATAGGTTTAGCAAGATGGTTTATTTCATTCCTCTGTCTAAACTCCCGAATGCCAAGACCCTGGCGTCTATTTTTGTGAAAGAAATTGTACGGAAAATATTGTATCTGAGGGGTGTGCAGTATGTGTCCAAATTTTGGAGGGCTTTCTGTCAAAGATGTCAGATTTCGTTGTCTTTTTCCTCCGCCTACCACCCTCAAAGTTCTCAAAAACTCAAGGCCGATAGGAGACGTTCCAAGGGGGTGAACTTTCAGGTTGGGGATAAAGTATGGTTGTCCTCCAAGAATCTATCTCTCAAGGTAGCTTCTAGAAAATGTGCTCCTCGTTTTATTGGACCGTATAACATCACGGAGGTGATTAATCCGGTATCGTTTAAGTTGGAGCTCCCTGAGTCGTTCCACATTCATAATGTATTTCATAAATCTCTACTTAAAAAGTATTTTGAACCTGTTGTACCGTGGAAAGCCTCGCCTCCGCCGGTTCTTGTTAGTGATGCTGTCGAGTATGTGATGTCTAAGATAGTGGATGTCAGGAGAGTGCGTAATTCCTTACAGTACCTGATTCACTGGAAGGGGTATGGACCCGAAGAGAGATCTTGGGTACCCACCAGGGAGGTTCATGCTCCTAGACTTGTTCGAAAATTTCATTTAGAACACCCTGAAAGGCCATCGCCTGAAGTCTTGGGTCCGGTGGCCCATCGTATAAGGGGAGGTACTGTCACGGGGCGCCAAAGGCGCACTCGGTCTCCCATCAGCCACAGACCTGCTGCTTAGCTTCGGGAGCAAGGATCTGTGTTTGGCCTCGTTCCCAGGGCGGCTTTGCTAGCTGGGAGGCTCCCTGCTCCTAGGTCTGCCTTGACCCTCAGACCCCACTATAAATACAGGCAGCCTGCTGGCCACAGGTTGCCTGTTAATTCTAGGTTCCTGGCTATTTGTTGGACTACTGAATACTCACCTGATCCTGTTCCCTGATGATCCTTTGCCTGCTCCTCCTGTACTGCGCATCTCTCCTGGTATCCTGACCCCGGCTTCCACCTGACGATTCCTTGCGGACTCCTGTTGTACTTCGTTTCTCTCCTGGTATTTGACCTTGGCTTCTCCTGACTATTCTCTGCTCATTCCTTAGTACTGCGTAGCTCTCTAGATATTGACCCGGTCCGTTCACGTTCCGTTATTTGTCTTGTCTGTCTTCCCAGCACGTATCCTAAGTTAGGGACTGCCGTCTAGTTGTCCCCTGTCATTAGGACTTGTGAGGCAAGTAGGCAGGGCCAGGGGTGAGGGTGGAGTGCAGTGGCCACTATCCTCCCCCCTGTGTGTAGTGTACGTGACCGTCACAAACTCCTTATCCATCAGTAAACCCAAGCTGCTCACACTGTGGGCGCTAGTAAGGTCTGAGTTGCCTATCCTCAGTGTTGTTGACTGTGTCTGGAGCTGTTTTGCTGTTAGGCGCTGGCCTCCAATGACAAGAACCTCTGTTTTGTCAGCATTTAGTTTAAGCCAGTTTCCATTCATCCACTCCTGAAGTTCGGCTAAGCATGTGTTTATGTTTGGGATTGGGTCTGTCATATCGGGTTTGAATGACATATATAGCTGGGTGTCATCAGCATAGCAGTGGTATGTTAGATGTTTTTGGCTGATTTTCCCAAGTGGCAGCATGTATATGGTAAACAGCAAAGGGGATAGGATTGAGCCCTGGGGCACACCATATTTTAGTGGTACAGGGTTGGACTGGAAAGGCCACAAGGCTACCCTTTGAGTTCTGCCAGCCAGGAAGGAGGAGAACCATTGGACGACTAAACCATCAATGCCACAGTACTCTTGCAGTCTGTTGAGCAAGATTTCAAGATCAATTGTATCAAAAGCCACTGAGAGATCAAGCAGTATCAGAATGGAATACTTGCCTCTGTCTCTGGCCATGAGCAGGTCATTGCAAATCGGGCCAAGTGCTGTTTCACAGCTGTGGTGCTTCTTGAAGCCAGATTGTAGGGGGTCAAAGATGTTGTTCATTGAGAGCCTGGCTTCAAGTTGGAGATATGCAGCCTTCTCAATAACTTTTCCCAAAAAGGGAAGGTTGGAGACCGGTCTGTAGTTGCTCAGAATATCCGGATCTAGGGATGGTTTCTTATGTAGTGGCCTGATGATTGCTTCTTTCAGACAGGTAGGAAACTTCCCCGCTTGCAAGGAGCGGTTGACTATCTTATGGAATGCTGGCATGAACAGATCAGGGCATTTCAACATGAACTGTGTGGTGCCAGGGTCCAGGTCGCAGGCAGTCTGGCGAAGGTTTAGAAGGATGTTTGAGATGGCTTCTTCGGTAATTACCTTAAAGTCAGACCAGGGCAGTAGGTTATAAAAGATATCTGCCCACTCGCGCTACCGTGACCACTTGACACTCCTTATCCGTGAGGGAATCGCTGCTAGGTTCACTAACACAGTCTTCTGCTTTGACTGTTAAAGTTTAAACACACGAATGTAAAAAGAGTCTGGTTTCTAAAAGAATCAGAGTAGGAACCTGCGCTGGTTGCGGTGTGGTCAAGGGTTAAAATGATATGCATGTGAAGTGCTCTAAGTTGGTACCTTTTTTAAGAGGACGATGTGTCCGTGGAGTATCCTGACTCCTAGCTGCATGAGCCGCCCTTGAAGGTAGGAGGGCCCATGCTCAGGAACCTTGGATCCCTTCTGACCCTCCGTCGATCTCTGTACTAGGAGCTGGGTAGACAGCCCGTTCCTCCTGGACACGGAGTAACAGGAGTCTAAAAATGGCCAAGCTATAAAGAAAAGGGAACATAAAAAGAGATATGGCAATGACAGGTAAGTGAGACTAGTACCACACTTACCTGCCACAGACACACAACCTGGAATCCACGTGCAAGTGCTGCTGTCCACAAACAACACAAAGGACACCGCACACACAGACATCACACGGGAACCCAGGAAACCATATACTGCAATAAACAAAGACCAAACAAACATCTTCTAAACACCTTACATAAACCTATGACCACAAGGGTGGCACCCACTGGCAGATGGAATACACAGGAGGCTGCTCCAGCTAACCATGGCTGAAGTACCCCTCAGACAAGTGATATTTACTGAGGCTTTATAGGCCCAAGTAGCCACACCCACACAGACACACCCAGTGTTCACACACACAGAAGGGATTTAACCCTTCCAACACCAGTCAAGGGAAGACGGACTCTTAAAGTGGAATACACACATAAACAAACACACTTCACCTGTTGCCGCGGGCAACGGCATGCGTGGCAATCATGTCCTGGGGATCAGCCACGGGGCTGAGACACTGCCACCACATGCACACAACACCACACGTTGCCACGGGTATCCAAGTGAAGGAAAGTGTCACAAAACATAACACTGGCCGTGACACTCTCACCCCTCAAAGCCCCCTCATCCACACAAAAGGGAAAACAAGTGAGGGACCCCAAACATGGAAAGGGGAAGGGAAAAACGAGCAGGATCAGTGTCAGCGAGTCTCCTCAGGACTGCTGCCAGCCCCTGGAACAACAAACAGGGACCAGAGACCAGCACAGAAACAGCCCGGAGAGACCGCACTGAACACTACGTCCACTCTCAGCAAACGGTTCCAACAAAGACACTGCCACCACATGCACACAACACCACACGTTGCCACGGGCAACCAAGTGAAGGAAAGTGTCACAAAACATAACACTGGCCGTGACAATAAGAGCCGACTGTCCCCATCGGGGTGAACCCATGGATACCAACTATGGCTACCGCCACTCATTGTATGCCAGGAAGCTATGTGCCACAGGTACCTCCGAGACTGTAGACAATAGTCACCTGTGCCAGGTGGAAGTGGGGGACACTCTATCGGTGGCACTGCTGGATTCAGGGAGCCTGGTGTCCCTGGTAAGAGAATGAAAACAGGGGTGGGTTTTATCTCACACGGAGGCGCCACTCTTTACTTAATCGATGGTATTGATAAAATTCACGATTGATTATATTGAAGTATCTTAAAATATTTTTTTAATAAAAGTTTTAAAAGTATTTTACCAGAGTCACTATATCTGACGGGCTGGAAATTGATAGTTCAGCGGATTAAAACCACATAATGATGATGAATCAGTATATTTCCAACAGAGTCATATAGAACCACATCAGTGTAATAAAACTTGGTTTGTACTTACTTCACCCAGGAGGAGAGATGGGGGATAAACTCAATACACCCCCAAACCCTTCCTCCTGCGCCTGGTTCGCTTCTAGAATGTCAGGAAAGAACAGCAGTCCTGTGGCTGGAGCTTCTTGTCAATTCCTTTATTTGGACAAAGTCAGGGTGGGGTGAGAAGGAGGCCCAACGCGTTTCGGGGATATATAAATCCCCTTCATCAGGAGCATATACAATAGGCGACAAACTGGCTTCTTTAAATCAAATTTGGCGCCAAAAGCAGATTGTGAGGCGTCACTTCCGGTCCGCGTGTACCCATGCGTTCCAGCATGGAACGCAAACCGGAAGTGGGGGCCGACAGATGAGTAAAGTACAAAACAAACAAATTCATGCAATAGTTACAATGATTGGCTACATTGAAATACTTAACATTGTGCCCGGATTCATGCCGTATGACTACTAAAGTCCCATATCATCTCGGCCGGCTAAGAGAGCGTACCCGGAAGTGAAATCACTTCCGGTATATAACATTCACAATCTTAGGGCTAAATCATAAAAAAATGGATAAATAAATATATAAGCACAGTCTAACCCTAGGGAAGAAAGGGAGCTCTACAAAGACATAGATCGAGCTTCTAATCTGAAGGGGGTCTGTATGTGACGACGGAGGGGTGACGTCAAGCCCTGGTCTCCGCCCACTTCCGGTCAGTGGAACGCAAGCGGCAGGACTATAAATATTCAATCTATGTATGTATTGATATGCGCTTGGGAAAAGGGGAACAAAATTAATCTATAAAGTATTAGTATGGAAATAGATTATATAGCAATATATTAATATATTGAAATATTAGAAAAACATTAAAGGAAAATAAATATAATATATTAAAATATATAAATAAATGTTAGGTACAGATCTGGATAATGTAGACATATAGCGTTGTGCTTAACGATATATGTTTTTTCTTTTAGGGTGTTCTATTCCCATTGACATCTATATATAAAACTAACATCATGTACATATATAAAGAAAGATGTGCAAACCTATATGAAGCATATGTGGTATAGAGTAGTGACATAGTTGAATGTATATATTGGCCAAGCTTGACCTTCCTCTCGCTTCAGCGGAACAAATATATAGAAGCAAATCTATAGGAATATCTTTATCTTCTCCCTATTGACGGGATCCTAATTGATATATGTGAATCAATTCTATATCTAATTCGTTCATGTACGATTAGATGGTGTATATTTATTGTAGCAATACTTCGGTCTAGGTAACGATACCAGGTATATATGTATCTAACCATGTTGTTTGCTAGATGTATGATTTTGTGTTTTTTATCAATAGTTGGTATATTCCAGTGTTTCGTTTAGCCCATGAGGGAATAATGTGTTCAGGCGAAAAATCCAATGCATTTCTTTTCTGCACAATGATTGATAGGAATGTGTGACATGTTCTAACGGGGTTACTCTTAGTAAAGCAGAGTTGCTATTGTGTTTTTCCAGGAAGTGTCTAGATACACTATGTGTAGTGACTCCTCGCTTGATATTCGACCGGTGTTCCGTCATCCTGTCCCTCACTGCTTGAGTAGTTCTCCCTACATACCTTATGTTGCATGGACAGGTTAACAAATAGACCACATTTCTGGTGTTGCAACTGATCTCTTGTCTATACCTCCATACATCGTTTGGCGCGATTGTGAGTTCGGTGATCCCATGGTTCATCATATTGCAGCATTTACATCTAGTGATCCCGCATCTATAGATCCCTTGTCTGGATTCTTTATGCCTCAAATTTAGGATACTCATGCCGGTGTTGGTCAGTTTTGGGCATGAAGGGGTTACCATATTTTTTAAAGTCTGTGCTCTCCTAAAGGTGATGGACGTGTTTGTTGGTAACACGTCTTTAAGGATGGGATCTTTAAGAAGGATCCCCCAGTGTTTATTCATGATTTTTCTAATTTCACTGTGTTGAGTGTTGTATCTTGTGATTAAATTATATTGGTACGGGTTTTTTTCACAGTTATTTATTGTTTTAGAGGTTGGCTTCAGGGCTGTTTCTTGGTCTAAAGTGAGTTTTCTTTCAGCAGATGATTTGATTAAGCGTTTGGGATAGCCTTTTTCCGTAAATCGGGTCTTAAGGACCTTTAGTTGTTTCTTTAGTACTTCATTATCTGAGCAATTTCTTCTAACCCTTTTCATTTGACTAAATGGAATATTACGTTTCCATTTGGAGAGGTGGCAGCTGGAGAAATCCAAGTAGCTATTTGCGTCTACCTGTTTGAAATGGGTACTTGTGTGTATGGTATTTGCAATGATTTCTAATTTCAGGTCCAGAAAGACAGCTTCAGTTTGGTCGTATTCTAGGCTAAATTCTAATCCCCAATCATTAAGATTTAGGTTTTTGGCAAATTCTAGAAGTTCGTCTTTTCCCCCATCCCAGATCAGGATAATATCATCTATATACCTGCGGTAAAAAATGATTCTGGGATGGGATAGAAGACCCTGGTGGGTTTCAAAAAGTCCTACAAACAGATTTGCGTACGCAGGGGCAAATTTTGTGCCCATTGCTGTACCCTTTGTCTGTATAAAAAATTGGTCGTTAAAAAGAAAATAATTGTGGTTAAGAATAAAATCAATAGACTTCATTAAAAATTCTTTTTGTGTAGCAGGGAGTAATGGGTCTTGGGTGAGAAAAAATTGTACCGAATTCAAGCCTAGATCGTGACGAATATTGCTATAAAGGGATGCAACATCTAGGGTGACCCAGTAGTACTCATCTCTCCAACTGACTGTGTTGAGAGAGTTGATCAGATCCGCCGAATCGCGGAGATAAGAAGGAAGCTGTTTTACATAGCCCTGAAGAAATCTATCAACGTATGCGGAGAGATTAGATGTGAGTGAGTCTATTCCGGAGATAATGGGTCTCCCCGGCGGGTTTGTCAGATTTTTGTGAATTTTTGGTAAAAAGTAAAACCGTGCTAAAGTAGGATGATTGTTACATAAAAAGAGTCTTTCTTTTTTATCTAAAATGTCTGTTTGGGAACCGAAATCTATTAATTTCTGTAGAGTTTTTTTAAAAACAGGTGTCGGGTCACTATCTAGCGTTTTATAATAATCTCGATTAGATAAAATTTTGAGTGATTCTTTCAAATAATATTTTTGGTCTATTATAACTACCCCCCCTCCCTTGTCCGCATTTTTGATTACAATATCCTTATTTCTTCTTATATCGTTTAAAGCTTTTCTTTCTGAGGGTTTTAGGTTATGGGGATTATTTAAATTTTTGATTTTGGACAGATTTTTAAGGTCATCCAAAACCATATTAAAATAACTTTCCAGATGTGGACCTCTACTCTCAATCGGGTAAAAAGAAGACCGTATTTTCAGTCCAGAGGGTATAGGGGTAATAGTTTCAGGTACTTGTCCTCCTAAAAGTGTGTCTGTTTGTGTGATATTGATATTGTTCTCAACTATCGGAACCAAAGGATGGTGGTTACCAAGAGGTAGTTGTTTCATTGTAAAATGTCTTTTCAGTGTAAGTCTTCTGATAAACTGGTTCAGATCTACAAACAATTCAAATTGGTCCGGGCTATTGGAGGGGCAAAAGGATAATCCTTTGCTTAACAAGTTTATCTCATCTGAGGTCAGTTTGTGGCTAGATAAATTAAAGATTCCCTTCAGTTTTTCTTCCTCCTCTTTAGTGTGAGTTCTGTTCATGTTACCTTCACTACATCCTTGTTTATTGGTTATAGTGGTGGTTGAAATGGTGTTTTTATTTTTTTGTTTTTTGGTGTGTCTCCGTATTCCCCCTCTACATCCTCTAACTCGTTTTTTAGTCTTTTGCGAGAAGTCCCTAAAGGGGTGAAAAAATTCGTAATTTTTGGTGTGAGGGGATTTTTGGATGGTGTTGGTGTCTGTTGACCCACTGGGGTGAAGAATGTGTTGAGGGGTTGGGTGCTGGACAGAATTTTCCTGATGGGAGGTACATTGTGAATATCGTGGATGACCGGAGAAAGACTCCCTAATAAAGGGGACCCTTCTGAAAGGTTGGACGGTAAGGCTAAAAAAGTCTCGGAATTAGTGCTTGAAACTGAGTGGGTGGAGAAATTAAGTGAACTAATGTTGTCTTGAGAAATGTGAGGTTGTTCAGAGTTTTCGGTACTAATGGGTAAGGGATTAGGTATAATGAGATTAATAGTAGACCTCTGGGAAGACTGATTTGGTCTCCCAGACGTTGGTGTCAGGAAGTCAGACTGATTCATTAATGATAGGTGCCCTCCTTTGGGTACCGAGGATGGAAGTGGTGGACCTAGACGCTTAGTTTTAATCCGGGGGGGGTGGTTCCTGAGATGATCTGGGGACCTGTTTGGTGGTTGTGGGATAGTGACTGGTTTTGGCCATGTTGCTATTGTAAAAGGTCTTGCCTTGAAAGGATTTTGACTGAGTTGAAAAAAGTGTGGGGTTGGTGATTCTCGATCTGGTATTGGGTCTATTATGAAATGGTTCGGCGTATGGTATATCCCGTTTTCTGTCCCAAGGTCGAATTTTATTGGAATTGTAGTCATGTAAATCACGTAACAGTTTTTTGCATTTTCTTGTGACTTCGTTATATTCGAAGGATCTGAAAAAATTAAGCAATGGATAACCCAACTCTCCCTGGGAGAAAGGCAGCTTCAACCATTGTCCTAGCTGTGTACCTATATGTTTGCATAGTTCTTTACGTTTTAAAATTAAGAGATCAAGCAGGTGGAGAGAACATAAGTCGCTAATTCTAAACCAATCTGTAGTGAAGGATATATCATTATTAAAAGTTGGTTTCAAAGATAGTCTCAATCCGCGGGGAACCAACCCCATGGTTTTGTATATAGACAGAAAGAACCAATCAATTTCATTGCGAACAAAGTTCTTGATTAGTTCAGAGATGTTACCAGGAAGTACTCCAGTGTCTCCATTTATGGGATTGCTCTCATCCATAGTCGATGGCAGATTCATGTTGCTTTGTTCCAGGTCTGTTATTATTCCATTGGGTATCGGAAACTCTGGAAAATTTGGTAATCTCTGTACTTCTTTCCAAACTCTTTTAAACAAGCTTGGTATATCAGTCTTGAGATAGGTCCGACCTAAGTCAGCCACTGCTCCCCTGGTCGACCGTTGGTCTCCCATCGGTCGAACAATAGATCAGGGACAAGAGAGAAAAAAAGAAAGGGGGTTAGTCGCCTGGCTCTCAAAATGAAGGTCAGGATACCTAACTCGCAGGGCGCCAAAGGTGTGGATCTGACACGGAAGAAAGATAGTTTCTTTCTATCTAAAAATATATTTTTACAATATTTAGATTAGTTGGTACAAGTAAAAAGGATAAGAACATAAGAAGGCTGCCAGTGGGATAAACCTTAAGACCCGATTTACGGAAAAAGGCTATCCCAAACGCTTAATCAAATCATCTGCTGAAAGAACACTCACTTTAGACCAAGAAACAGCCCTGAAGCCAACCTCTAAAACAATAAATAACTGTGAAAAAAACCCGTACCAATATAATTTAATCACAAGATACAACACTCAACACAGTGAAATTAGAAAAATCATGAATAAACACTGGGGGATCCTTCTTAAAGATCCCATCCTTAAAGACGTGTTACCAACAAACACGTCCATCACCTTTAGGAGAGCACAGATTTTAAAAAATATGGTAGCCCCTTCATGCCCAAAACTGACCAACACCGGCATGAGTATCCTAAATTTGAGGCATAAAGAATCCAGACAAGGGATCTATAGATGCGGGATCACTAGATGTAAATGCTGCAATATGATGAACCATGGGATCACCGAACTCACAATCGCGCCAAACGATGTATGGAGGTATAGACAAGAGATCACTTGCAACACCAGAAATGTGGTCTATTTGTTAACCTGTCCATGCAACATAAGGTATGTAGGGAGAACTACTCAAGCAATGAGGGACAGGATGACGGAACACCGGTCGAATATCAAGCGAGGAGTCACTACACATAGTGTATCTAGACACTTCCTGGAAAAACACAATAGCAACTCTGCTTTACTAAGAGTAACCCCGTTAGAACATGTCACACATTCCTATCAATCATTGTGCAGAAAAGAAATGCATTGGATTTTTCGCCTGAACACATTATTCCCTCATGGGCTAAACGAAACACTGGAATATACCAACTATTGATAAAAAACACAAAATCATACATCTAGCAAACAACATGGTTAGATACATATATACCTGGTATCGTTACCTAGACCGAAGTATTGCTACAATAAATATACACCATCTAATCGTACATGAACGAATTAGATATAAAATTGATTCACATATATCAATTAGGATCCCGTCAATAGGGAGAAGATAAAGATATTCCTATAGATTTGCTTCTATATATTTGTTCCGCTGAAGCGAGAGGAAGGTCAAGCTTGGCCAATATATACATTCAACTATGTCACTACTCTATACCACATATGCTTCATATAGGTTTGCACATCTTTCTTTATATATGTACATGATGTTAGTTTTATATATAGATGTCAATGGGAATAGAACACCCTAAAAGAAAAAACATATATCGTTAAGCACAACGCTATATGTCTACATTATCCAGATCTGTACCTAACATTTATTTATATATTTTAATATATTATATTTATTTTCCTTTAATGTTTTTCTAATATTTCAATATATTAATATATTGCTATATAATCTATTTCCATACTAATACTTTATAGATTAATTTTGTTCCCCTTTTCCCAAGCGCATATCAATACATACATAGATTGAATATTTATAGTCCTGCCGCTTGCGTTCCACTGACCGGAAGTGGGCGGAGACCAGGGCTTGACGTCACCCCCTCCGTCGTCACATACAGACCCCCTTCAGATTAGAAGCTCGATCTATGTCTTTGTAGAGCTCCCTTTCTTCCCTAGGGTTAGACTGTGCTTATATATTTATTTATCCATTTTTTTATGATTTAGCCCTAAGATTGTGAATGTTATATACCGGAAGTGATTTCACTTCCGGGTACGCTCTCTTAGCCGGCCCAGATGATATGGGACTTTAGTAGTCATACGGCATGAATCCGGGCACAATGTTAAGTATTTCAATGTAGCCAATCATTGTAATTATTGCATGAATTTGTTTGTTTTGTACTTTACTCATCTGTCGGCCCCCACTTCCGGTTTGCGTTCCATGCTGGAACGCATGGGTACACGCGGACCGGAAGTGACGCCTCACAATCTGCTTTTGGCGCCAAATTTGATTTAAAGAAGCCAGTTTGTCGCCTATTGTATATGCTCCTGATGAAGGGGATTTATATATCCCCGAAACGCGTTGGGCCTCCTTCTCACCCCACCCTGACTTTGTCCAAATAAAGGAATTGACAAGAAGCTCCAGCCACAGGACTGCTGTTCTTTCCTGACATTCTAGAAGCGAACCAGGCGCAGGAGGAAGGGTTTGGGGGTGTATTGAGTTTATCCCCCATCTCTCCTCCTGGGTGAAGTAAGTACAAACCAAGTTTCACTACACTGATGTGGTTCTATATGACTCTGTTGGAAATATACTGATTCATCATCATTATGTGGTTTTAATCCGCTGAACTATCAATTTCCAGCCCGTCAGATATAGTGACTCTGGTAAAATACTTTTAAAACTTTTATTAAAAAAATATTTTAAGATACTTCAATATAATCAATCGTGAATTTTATCAATACCATCGATTAAGTAAAGAGTGGCGCCTCCGTGTGAGATAAAACCCACCCCTGTTTTCATTCTCTTGTTCTTATTCTAGCCTAGGTATATTTTCCTAGCTAGGTTTATCCCACTGGCAGCCTTCTTATGTTCTTATCCTTTTTACTTGTACCAACTAATCTAAATATTGTAAAAATATATTTTTAGATAGAAAGAAACTATCTTTCTTCCGTGTCAGATCCACACCTTTGGCGCCCTGCGAGTTAGGTATCCTGACCTTCATTTTGAGAGCCAGGCGACTAACCCCCTTTCTTTTTTTCTCTCTTGTCCCTGATCTATTGTTCGACCGATGGGAGACCAACGGTCGACCAGGGGAGCAGTGGCTGACTTAGGTCGGACCTATCTCAAGACTGATATACCAAGCTTGTTTAAAAGAGTTTGGAAAGAAGTACAGAGATTACCAAATTTTCCAGAGTTTCCGATACCCAATGGAATAATAACAGACCTGGAACAAAGCAACATGAATCTGCCATCGACTATGGATGAGAGCAATCCCATAAATGGAGACACTGGAGTACTTCCTGGTAACATCTCTGAACTAATCAAGAACTTTGTTCGCAATGAAATTGATTGGTTCTTTCTGTCTATATACAAAACCATGGGGTTGGTTCCCCGCGGATTGAGACTATCTTTGAAACCAACTTTTAATAATGATATATCCTTCACTACAGATTGGTTTAGAATTAGCGACTTATGTTCTCTCCACCTGCTTGATCTCTTAATTTTAAAACGTAAAGAACTATGCAAACATATAGGTACACAGCTAGGACAATGGTTGAAGCTGCCTTTCTCCCAGGGAGAGTCGGGTTATCCATTTCTTAATTTTTTCAGATCCTTCGAATATAACGAAGTCACAAGAAAATGCAAAAAACTGTTACGTGATTTACATGACTACAATTCCAATAAAATTCGACCTTGGGACAGAAAACGGGATATACCATACGCCGAACCATTTCATAATAGACCCAATACCAGATCGAGAATCACCAACCCCACACTTTTTTCAACTCAGTCAAAATCCTTTCAAGGCAAGACCTTTTACAATAGCAACATGGCCAAAACCAGTCACTATCCCACAACCACCAAACAGGTCCCCAGATCATCTCAGGAACCACCCCCCCCCGGATTAAAACTAAGCGTCTAGGTCCACCACTTCCATCCTCGGTACCCAAAGGAGGGCACCTATCATTAATGAATCAGTCTGACTTCCTGACACCAACGTCTGGGAGACCAAATCAGTCTTCCCAGAGGTCTACTATTAATCTCATTATACCTAATCCCTTACCCATTAGTACCGAAAACTCTGAACAACCTCACATTTCTCAAGACAACATTAGTTCACTTAATTTCTCCACCCACTCAGTTTCAAGCACTAATTCCGAGACTTTTTTAGCCTTACCGTCCAACCTTTCAGAAGGGTCCCCTTTATTAGGGAGTCTTTCTCCGGTCATCCACGATATTCACAATGTACCTCCCATCAGAAAAATTCTGTCCAGCACCCAACCCCTCAACACATTCTTCACCCCAGTGGGTCAACAGACACCAACACCATCCAAAAATCCCCTCACACCAAAAATTACGAATTTTTTCACCCCTTTAGGGACTTCTCGCAAAAGACTAAAAAACGAGTTAGAGGATGTAGAGGGGGAATACGGAGACACACCAAAAAACAAAAAAATAAAAACACCATTTCAACCACCACTATAACCAATAAACAAGGATGTAGTGAAGGTAACATGAACAGAACTCACACTAAAGAGGAGGAAGAAAAACTGAAGGGAATCTTTAATTTATCTAGCCACAAACTGACCTCAGATGAGATAAACTTGTTAAGCAAAGGATTATCCTTTTGCCCCTCCAATAGCCCGGACCAATTTGAATTGTTTGTAGATCTGAACCAGTTTATCAGAAGACTTACACTGAAAAGACATTTTACAATGAAACAACTACCTCTTGGTAACCACCATCCTTTGGTTCCGATAGTTGAGAACAATATCAATATCACACAAACAGACACACTTTTAGGAGGACAAGTACCTGAAACTATTACCCCTATACCCTCTGGACTGAAAATACGGTCTTCTTTTTACCCGATTGAGAGTAGAGGTCCACATCTGGAAAGTTATTTTAATATGGTTTTGGATGACCTTAAAAATCTGTCCAAAATCAAAAATTTAAATAATCCCCATAACCTAAAACCCTCAGAAAGAAAAGCTTTAAACGATATAAGAAGAAATAAGGATATTGTAATCAAAAATGCGGACAAGGGAGGGGGGGGTAGTTATAATGGACCAAAAATATTATTTGAAAGAATCACTCAAAATTTTATCTAATCGAGATTATTATAAAACGCTAGATAGTGACCCGACACCTGTTTTTAAAAAAACTCTACAGAAATTAATAGATTTCGGTTCCCAAACAGACATTTTAGATAAAAAAGAAAGACTCTTTTTATGTAACAATCATCCTACTTTAGCACGGTTTTACTTTTTACCAAAAATTCACAAAAATCTGACAAACCCGCCGGGGAGACCCATTATCTCCGGAATAGACTCACTCACATCTAATCTCTCCGCATACGTTGATAGATTTCTTCAGGGCTATGTAAAACAGCTTCCTTCTTATCTCCGCGATTCGGCGGATCTGATCAACTCTCTCAACACAGTCAGTTGGAGAGATGAGTACTACTGGGTCACCCTAGATGTTGCATCCCTTTATAGCAATATTCGTCACGATCTAGGCTTGAATTCGGTACAATTTTTT
This sequence comes from Bufo bufo, assembly GCF_905171765.1. Taxonomy (NCBI): domain Eukaryota; kingdom Metazoa; phylum Chordata; class Amphibia; order Anura; family Bufonidae; genus Bufo; species Bufo bufo. Next base: position 318,296,443 of record NC_053391.1, read on the forward strand.
CTCACCCAAGACCCATTACTCCCTGCTACACAAAAAGAATTTTTAATGAAGTCTATTGATTTTATTCTTAACCACAATTATTTTCTTTTTAACGACCAATTTTTTATACAGACAAAGGGTACAGCAATGGGCACAAAATTTGCCCCTGCGTACGCACATCTGTATGTAGGACTTTTTGAAACCCACCAGGGTCTTCTATCCCATCCCAGAATCATTTTTTACCACAGGTATATAGATGATATTATCCTGATCTGGGATGGGGGAAAAGGCGAACTTCTAGAATTTGCCAAAAACCTAAATCTTAATGATTGGGGATTAGAATTTAGCCTAGAATACGACCAAACTGAAGCTGTCTTTCTGGACCTGAAATTAGAAATCATTGCAAATACCATACACACAAGTACCCATTTCAAACAGGTAGACGCAAATAGCTACTTGGATTTCTCCAGCTGCCACCTCTCCAAATGGAAACGTAATATTCCATTTAGTCAAATGAAAAGGGTTAGAAGAAATTGCTCAGATAATGAAGTACTAAAGAAACAACTAAAGGTCCTTAAGACCCGATTTACGGAAAAAGGCTATCCCAAACGCTTAATCAAATCATCTGCTGAAAGAACACTCACTTTAGACCAAGAAACAGCCCTAAAGCCAACCTCTAAAACAATAAATAACTGTGAAAAAAACCCGTACCAATATAATTTAATCACAAGATACAACACTCAACACAGTGAAATTAGAAAAATCATGAATAAACACTGGGGGATCCTTCTTAAAGATCCCATCCTTAAAGACGTGTTACCAACAAACACGTCCATCACCTTTAGGAGAGCACAGACTTTAAAAAATATGGTAGCCCCTTCATGCCCAAAACTGACCAACACCGGCATGAGTATCCTAAATTTGAGGCATAAAGAATCCAGACAAGGGATCTATAGATGCGGGATCACTAGATGTAAATGCTGCAATATGATGAACCATGGGATCACCGAACTCACAATCGCGCCAAACGATGTATGGAGGTATAGACAAGAGATCAGTTGCAACACCAGAAATGTGGTCTATTTGTTAACCTGTCCATGCAACATAAGGTATGTAGGGAGAACTACTCAAGCAGTGAGGGACAGGATGACGGAACACCGGTCGAATATCAAGCGAGGAGTCACTACACATAGTGTATCTAGACACTTCCTGGAAAAACACAATAGCAACTCTGCTTTACTAAGAGTAACCCCGTTAGAACATGTCACACATTCCTATCAATCATTGTGCAGAAAAGAAATGCATTGGATTTTTCGCCTGAACACATTATTCCCTCATGGGCTAAACGAAACACTGGAATATACCAACTATTGATAAAAAACACAAAATCATACATCTAGCAAACAACATGGTTAGATACATATATACCTGGTATCGTTACCTAGACCGAAGTATTGCTACAATAAATATACACCATCTAATCGTACATGAACGAATTAGATATAAAATTGATTCACATATATCAATTAGGATCCCGTCAATAGGGAGAAGATAAAGATATTCCTATAGATTTGCTTCTATATATTTGTTCCGCTGAAGCGAGAGGAAGGTCAAGCTTGGCCAATATATACATTCAACTATGTCACTACTCTATACCACATATGCTTCATATAGGTTTGCACATCTTTCTTTATATATGTACATGATGTTAGTTTTATATATAGATGTCAATGGGAATAGAACACCCTAAAAGAAAAAACATATATCGTTAAGCACAACGCTATATGTCTACATTATCCAGATCTGTACCTAACATTTATTTATATATTTTAATATATTATATTTATTTTCCTTTAATGTTTTTCTAATATTTCAATATATTAATATATTGCTATATAATCTATTTCCATACTAATACTTTATAGATTAATTTTGTTCCCCTTTTCCCAAGCGCATATCAATACATACATAGATTGAATATTTATAGTCCTGCCGCTTGCGTTTCACTGACCGGAAGTGGGCGGAGACCAGGGCTTGACGTCACCCCTCCGTCGTCACATACAGACCCCCTTCAGATTAGAAGCTCGATCTATGTCTTTGTAGAGCTCCCTTTCTTCCCTAGGGTTAGACTGTGCTTATATATTTATTTATCCATTTTTTTATGATTTAGCCCTAAGATTGTGAATGTTATATACCGGAAGTGATTTCACTTCCGGGTACGCTCTCTTAGCCGGCCGAGATGATATGGGACTTTAGTAGTCATACGGCATGAATCCGGGCACAATGTTAAGTATTTCAATGTAGCCAATCATTGTAACTATTGCATGAATTTGTTTGTTTTGTACTTTACTCATCTGTCGGCCCCCACTTCCGGTTTGCGTTCCATGCTGGAACGCATGGGTACACGCGGACCGGAAGTGACACCTCACAATCTGCTTTTGGCGCCAAATTTGATTTAAAGAAGCCAGTTTGTCGCCTATTGTATATGCTCCTGATGAAGGGGATTTATATATCCCCGAAACGCGTTGGGCCTCCTTCTCACCCCACCCTGACTTTGTCCAAATAAAGGAATTGACAAGAAGCTCCAGCCACAGGACTGCTGTTCTTTCCTGACATTCTAGAAGCGAACCAGGCGCAGGAGGAAGGGTTTGGGGGTGTATTGAGTTTATCCCCCATCTCTCCTCCTGGGTGAAGTAAGTACAAACCAAGTTTCACTACACTGATGTGGTTCTATATGACTCTGTTGGAAATATACTGATTCATCATCATTATGTGGTTTTAATCCGCTGAACTATCAATTTCCAGCCCGTCAGATATAGTGACTCTGGTAAAATACTTTTAAAACTTTTATTAAAAAAATATTTTAAGATACTTCAATATAATCAATCGTGAATTTTATCAATACCATCGATTAAGTAAAGAGTGGCGCCTCCGTGTGAGATAAAACCCACCCCTGTTTTCATTCTCTTGTTCTTATTCTAGCCTAGGTATATTTTCCTAGCTAGGTTTATCCCACTGGCAGCCTTCTTATGTTCTTATCCTTTTTACTTGTACCAACTAATCTAAATATTGTAAAAATATATTTTTAGATAATCTATCTTTCTTCCGTGTCAGATCCACACCTTTGGCGCCCTGCGAGTTAGGTATCCTGACCTTCATTTTGAGAGCCAGGCGACTAACCCCCTTTCTTTTTTTCTCTCTTGTCCCCGTCCCTGGTAAGAGCTGCCCTGGTGCGGCCCACCAAGTATACTGGCGGAAAAGTCGGCATTGTCTGCATTCATAGGGACTTAAAGGAGTATCCCACTGCCCTGGTCTCTCTGTCAACGGTGGCCAGCAGGTAGATGCATGAGGTGGCCGTCACCACAAAGTTATCGTATGAGTTGATAATTGGGAGAGACTTCCCGGCACTCTGGCCGGACACGAAAGTTACCAATAACCGGGAGACAGATGTAACCCTAGCAGAGTGGCCTGGCTCAGGGGGGAGGCCAGAACCTTGGGAACATGAGTCAGATGGGCCAGCAGTAGGGGTGACCTCCACTTCGGTGGAAGAGGGGGATGGTGGGAGACGTGGAGGACTTGCAGCCGGGTCCTGAGCTGGAAGACCTTAATGTCTCTGGGGATCATTTTGGTACAGCACAGCACCAGGATCCGACTCTATCCTGAGCCTGGGAGAATGTAGTTGAGGGTGAGCCGCAACAACCAGGGGCCGCGTCTATGTTCCCCCGTTTTGTGGTTCAACAGGAGATGCTGTACCTGGTAAATAAACTACGGGGTGAGCATATTGAACAGCTGGTGGTGCCCAAGGCGTATCGCAAGCTGGTGTTGGAGTTAGCCCACCAACATGTTCTTGGGGGACACCTGGGCCAGCAGAAAATGCAGGACCGGATTCTACAGTGGTTCTACTGGCCCAGTGTGTTCAGAGAGGTGGAATAGTATTGCAAGTCTTGCCCAACCTGCCAGATAACCAGCACCCAGCCACATTTCTGTAGTCCTCTGGTTCCTCTCCCGATTATTGAGGTTCCATTCGAGCGGATCACTATGGATCTCGTAGGCCCAGTACTGAAGTCCGCTAGAGGGCACCAACACTTCTTGGTCATCCTCGACTATGCCACTTGGTACCCGGAGGCGGTGCCACTGCGTCACACATCAGCCCCGACTCATAGCTAAGGAGTTAATGGAGATATTTTCTCGAGTGGGTCTGCCTAAGGAGGTTCTGACTGACCAAGGAACCCCGTTTATGTCCAAGGTCATGAGGGAACTCTGTAAGTTGCTCCACATAAAACAGTTACAGACGTCCGTGTATCATCTGCAAACAGATGGCCTTGTAGGAAGGTTTAATCAAACATTAAAAAATATGTTAAAAAGAGTGGTGTCTAAGGATGGGAGGGACTGGAACCTTCTTTTGCCCTATCTCATGTTCGCAGTGCGAGAAGTGCCCCAGGCCTCTACTGGGTTCTCGCCCTTCGAACTGCTATACGGCAGACACCCTCGCGGTCTGTTGGATGTCGCCAAATAGGCATGGGAACAACAACCCACACCGCACAAAATTGTTGTTGAGTATGTCACTCAGATGCAAGGACGGATGGAAACCGTGTTACCTCTTGTTAGGGAGCATAAGGAGGCAGCGCAGCGAGCCCAGAGTAGGATCTATAATCGGCAGGCTCGGGTCCGGAACTTTAACCCAGGTGATCGGGTATTGGTGCTGGTACCAACCGTAGACAGTAAGTTCCTAGCTAGGTGGCAGGGGCCCTACGAGGTACTTGAAAAAATTGGAGAGGTAGATTACAAGGTACATCAACCGGGGAGGCGAAAGCTGGAGCAGGTGTACCATGTGAATCTGCTCAAACCCTGGAAAGATCGGGAAACCTGTACGGAAGACAGCCCAAATCCAGGGTTTCTAGGGGAAGCGGATTCGGTCCCTCTGTCTGAAGCAAGGGAAGCGGCTGCTACAGTGAAAATTGCTGACAGCCTCTCCTCTAAATAGGCTCAGGAGGCCAGGGAGTTCGTTAGTCGGAACACGGATGTGTTCTCGGACCTTCCTGGACGCACTTCCATAATCCAACAAGACATTATCACTGAGCATCAGGCAAAAGTCAGGTTAAAACCGTACCGGGTACCCAAGGCTCGGCGGCAAGCCATTGTGGAGGAAGTGCAGCTGATGCTGCAGCTAGGTGTCATCGAGGAGTCAAAAAGTGAATGGGCCAGTCCGATAGTCTTAATTCCCAAGCCGGACGGGACATTGCGCTTCTGTAACGACTTCCGCAAACTTAATGAGGTGTCCAAATTTGATGCATATCCCATGCCCTGAGTAGATGAGCTTATTGAGAAGTTAGGCCAAGCCCGGTATTTTTTCTGTGTTGGACCTCACCAAAGGGTACTGGCAGGTACCCTTGACGGAGGCTGCCGAGGAAAAAACGTCTTTCATCAGAGGGGTTGTATTAGTACAAGGTATTACCTTTTGTTCTACATGGCGCTCCCGCCACGTTTCAAAGGCTAATGGACATTGTACTCCGTCCACATCATCTGTATGCTTCGGCGTACTTGGATGATACAGTTATCCACAGCACCGACTGGGAAAGTCACCTACCTAAAGTACAGGCTGTAGTGGACTCCCTTAGGAAGGCTGGCTTAACCGCTAACCTGAAAAAGTGCGCGACAGGGTTAGAAGAGACCAAGTACCTGGGGTATGTAATTGGGCGTGGAATTATTAAACCTCAGGTAAACTAAATTGAGGCAATTAGGAATTGGCCCCGACCTGTCACTACTCGGCAAGTAAAGTTGTTCCTGGGTATGGTGGGGTACTATATGAGGTTTGTCCCCAATTTAGCTACAGTCGCCGCACCATTGACAGGCCTTTTGAAGGGACGCAAGTCAGTGATGGTTCAGTGGAATGAACAGGCGGAAAAAGGTTTCTCTGCTCTGAAATCGGCCCTGTGTGGGTCCCCGGTGTTGGTTACGCCCGACTTCAAGAGAGAGTTTGTGGTACAGACAGATGCCTCTGAAGTAGGCCTCGGAACTGTACTCTCTCAGGACATCAATGGGGAGGAGCATTCCGTTGTTTTCCTGAGCCGCAAACTTACCCCAGCCGAGACTAGGTACAGTATAGTGGAGAGTGCCTGGCCATCAAGTGGGCACTCGAGTCTCTCCGCTATTACCTGTTGGGTAGAAAGTTCCGTCTGGTAACCGACCACTCCCCTCTCAAGTGGATGAGCCAAGCCAAAGAGAGGAATGCTCGGGTCACCAGGTGGTTTTTGTCTCTACAGAACTTCAAGTTTTCCATGGAACATAGGGCAAGCAGGTTACAGGGTAATGCAGATGCCCTGTCCCGGGTACACTGTCTGGCGGGTGTTCACCCCCTCAGGGTTGAACAAAGGGGGGAGGTATGTAGGAGAGCGCAAGGGGCCGTCATTGACGGAAGATATGTGTCACCAAGCTTCCTGGCCTCGGTGAGGTAAGAGCCGGTAATTTTAAGTGTCAGCGGAAGCTAGTGCTCACTGACATTATTGATTTAGTGTGGCTGTAAAGCCGATCCGGCTCTTACTGGGAGCAGCCAAAGTGCAGGGTGGGTGGCTGTTCCCTACGTTCCAGGCCGGGTTTTGGTTTGGGTTAAAAACCCAGCCAGCAGTCTCAGCTGTGTGGATTATCCTCCATCTGATAGTGGAGCTTTGTCAGTCTGGGTTTTCGAGCCTGAGAGTTTGGGCCCGGACTAAGGCCTGCTATATTGTTTGGGAAAAAGCACATGGACTTCTGCTGCACCCAAGGACTTATTTGCTGCTGCCTGGTGTGAACAAACACCAGACTCAAGGTAACTGTTTTTCCCCGAAACTGCCTTTTTTGTTGTCACTTTACGTATGTGTGAATAAAACACTGCACTGTTTAAGTTAAAGATGTTGTCATTGCCTCTGTACTGCATCCGCAAGCCTGTCTACCAGAGCAAATCCCCACTATATATATATATATATACACACTGCTCAAAAAAATAAAGGGAACACTTAAACAACACAATGTAACTCCAAGTCAATCACACTTCTGTGAAATCAAACTGTCCACTTAGGAAGCAACACTGAGTGACAATCAATTTCACATGCTGTTGTGCAAATGGGATAGACAACAGGTGGAAATTATAGGCAATTAGCAAGACACCCCCCAATAAAGGAGTGGTTCTGCAGGTGGTGACCTGACCACTTCTCAGTTCCTATGCTTCCTGGCTGATGTTTTGGTCACTTTTGAATGCTGCCGGTGCTTTCACTCTAGTGGTAGCATGAGACAGAGTCTACAACCCACACAAGTGGCTCAGGTAGTGCAGCTTATCCAGGATGGCACATCAATGCGAGCTGTGGCAAGAAGGTTTGCTGTGTCTGTCAGCGTAGTGTCCAGAGCATGGAGGCGCTACCAGGAGACAGGAAAGTACATCAGGAGACGTGGAGGAGGCCGTAGGAGGGCAACAACCCAGCAGCAGGACCGCTACCTCCGCCTTTGTGCAAGGAGGAACAGGAGGAGCACTGCCAGAGCCCTGCAAAATGACCTCCAACAGGCCACAAATGTGCATGTGTCTGCTCAAACGGTCAGAAACAAACTCCATGAGGGTGATATGAGGGCCCGACGTCCACAGGTGGGGGTTTTGCTTACAGCCCAACACCGTGCAGAACGTTTGGCATTTGCCAGAAAACACCAAGATTGGCAAATTCGCCACTGGCGCCCTGTGCTCTTCACAGATGAAAGCAGGTTCACACTGAGCACATGTGACAGACATGACAGAGTCTGGAGACGCCGTGGAGAACGTTCTGCTGCCTGCAACATCCTCCAGCATGACCGGTTTGGCATTGGGTCAGTAATGGTGTGGGGTGGCATTTCTTTGGAGGGCCGCACAGCCCTCCATGTGCTCGCCAGAGGTAGCCTGACTGCCATTAGGTACCGAGATGAGATCCTCAGACCCCTTGTGAGACCATATGCTGGTGCGGTTGGCCCTCTAACATGAGGATGCTAGACCTCATGTGGCTGAAGTGTGTCAGCAGTTCCTGCAAGACGAAGGCATTGATGCTATGGACTGGCCCGCCCGTTCCCCAGACCTGAATCCAATTGAGCACATCTGGGACATCACGTCTCGCTCTAGCCACCAACGTCACGTTGCACCACAGACTGTCCAGGAGTTGCCAGATGCTTTAGTCCAGGTCTGGAAGGAGATCCCTCAGGAGACCGTCCGCCACCTCATCAGGAGCATGCACAGGCGTTGTAGGGAGGTCATACAGGCACGTGGAGGCCATACAAACTACTGAGCCTCATTTTGACTTGTTTTAAGGACATTACATCATAGTTGGATCAGCCTGTAGTGTGTTTTTCCACTTTAATTTTGAGGGTGACTCCAAATCCAGACCTCCATGGGTTAAAAAATTTGATTTCCATTTTTTTTTTTTGTGTGATTTTGTTGTCAGCACATTCAACTATGTAAAGAACAAAGTATTTCAGAAGAATATTTAATTAATTCAGATCTAGGATGTGTTATTTTTGTGTTCCCTTTATTTTTTTGAGCAGTATATATATATATATATATATATATATACATACAGTACAGACCAAAAGTTTGGACACACTTCTCATTCAAAGAGTTTTCTTTATTTTCATGACTATGAATGCATCAAAACTATGAATTAACACATGTGGAATTATATACATAACAAACAAGTGTGAAACAACTAAAAATATGTCATATTCTAGGTTCTTCAAAGTAGCCACCATTTGCTATGATTACTGCTTTGCACACTCTTGGCATTCTCTTGATGAGCTTCAAGAGGTAGTCACCTGAAATGGTCTTCTAACAGTCTTGAAGGAGTTCCCAGAGATGCTGAGTACAGCCAGCTTTGGCACTGTGCACCCGAATCTCTCCTTCTCAGTGTCACGGAACCATGAACCAGACGTACAACAAGAGATAAGTGAAAATAAGAAGGCTTTATTGAAAATAAAGCTGTAAAGCAAAAGTCCAAACGAATGGTGAAACCGAAGCAGAGTCTTTGAGAGGCCAGAGATCAGGAACCAGAAGGGTAGTCAGACGAAGCCAGGATCAGGAACCAGCAGGGTAGTCAGACGAAGCCAGGATCAGGAACCAGCAGGGTAGTCAGACGAAGCCAGGATCAGGAACCAGAAGCAGCAGCAGTCTTAGAAGCATGTGAACACAGGAGGACCAAGCAAGGAACTGAAGCCACAGACCTCCTATATATATGAGCTAGGCATCCAGCTCCTCCCAGTGGGAAGGAGGAGCCGCAGGGTGGAAGGCTACAAGAAACCCAGAAACCAAGATGGCCGCCAGCACATGTCAAACGAAGGAGAACAGCAAGAAGGTAAGACCATGACAGTACCTCCCCCTCAAGGGCCCCTCCTCCGCGGAGCAAAAAACGGTTTCTGAGGGAAGCGTGCGTGGAAGGCTCGGAGCAAGGCAGGAGCATGGACATCTGCGGAGGGAACCCAGGAACGCTCCTCTGGACCATAACCACGCCAATGGACCAAAAACTGCACCCGACCGCGGACCAGGCGTGAGTCCAGGATATTGCTCACCTCATACTCCTCATGATTGCCCACTCGGACCGGACGAGGCCGAGGAACCGAGGAAGTGAAACGATTACACACCAGTGGCTCCAACAGGGAGACATGAAACACGTTAGAGATCCGCATGCCAGGAGGAAGCGCAAGGGCATAGGCTACCGGGTTTACCCTGCGAAGCACTCGGAAGGGACCAACAAAGCGAGGCGCCAGCTCGGGAGTGGGCACTCGAAGGTTGAGGTTGCGGGTGGACAACCATACACGGTCTCCGACCTGGTAGGAAGGAGCAGGCGCTCGTCTGCGATCAGCCTGGAGTCTCTGGCGCTGCGCAGAGGCCCCAAGGGACTTCTGGATCTGTACCCAAGAAGCACGTAGGACGGAAAGGTGATCCTCCACAGCCGGAATATCCTGGGGAGAGAATACCTCCGGTAACACGGCAGGTTGGAACCCATAATTGGCCATGAAGGGAGACGTCCCAGAGGAAGAGTTCACCGCCGTGTTCCTGGCAAACTCAGCCCAAGGCAGAAGGTCAACCCAATTGTCTTGGTGATCGGAGACATAGCAACGAAGGAATTGCTCCAAGGCCTGATTGGATCGTTCTGCGGCCCCATTGGACTGAGGGTGGTAGGCCGAGGAGAAGGAGAGATGAATCCCCAACTGGGAGAAAAAGGCGCGCCAGAACCTGGACACAAACTGACTCCCCCGATCCGACACAATTTCCTTGGGCAAACCGTGCAACCGGAAGACCTCCCTGGCAAAAATCGTGGCCAACTCTTGTGCAGAGGGTAACTTCTTGAGAGGAACACAGTGGCACATTTTGGAAAACCGATCCACAATCATGAGAATGACCGTATGGCCTCGGGATGCAGGGAGGTCCACAATGAAATCCATCCCCAGGTGTGACCATGGGCGCTCCCCGGTGGCTATGGGTTGCAGAAGGCCCAACGGAAGGTGCCGAGGGGACTTACTCTGGGCACAAACGGAGCATGCCGCTACATATGTGGCGATGTCGGAACGTAGGGAAGGCCACCAGAACAGACGTGAAACAGCCCAGGACAGCTGATTCTTTCCAGGATGCCCCGCGGTCTTGGAGTTATGGTAGGTTCGCAACAACCGAGTGCGCAACTCCTCAGGCACAAAACATCTGCCGTTGGGTCTCCCAGGGGGAGCACCAGATTGAGCCGCCAAAATCTGCTCACCCAGGGGAGAGGTCAGGCTGGTGCGAATGGCGGCCAGGATCTGATTCGGAGGTATGACCGAAGTCGGAATCGACTCCTCCCTGGACAGCTCGGAGTACTGCCGTGATAGGGCATCCGCCCTGATGTTCTTGGAACCGGGTAGGTAGGAGACCACGTAATTAAAACGTGACAAGAACAGAGCCCATCTGGCCTGACGTGGTGTCAATCTCTTGGCCTCAGAAAGGTAGGTCAGATTCTTATGGTCCGTCAGGATGAGAACCGGAACCACCGAACCCTCGAGTTAGTGCCTCCATTCTTTAAGGGCCTGCACGATGGCCAATACCTCCCTCTCACCAATCTGATAGTTGCACTCCGCGGAAGACAGTTTCCGGGAGTAAAACCCACAAGGAAGCAGAGGACCCTCTGGTGTTCTACGCTGAGACAGAAGGGCGCCTACTCCCGTCTCAGACGCGTCCACCTCGAGGACAAAGGGCAACCCAGGGTTGGGATGCGACAGAATCGGAGCCGACACAAAAGCGGACTTTAGGGCCTCAAAAGCTCGGATGGCCTCGAGCGGCCAGACCTGGGAATTACTGCCCTTCCTGGTCAGATCCGTGAGAGGCTTGGCCAGCATGGAAAAGTCCCTGATGAACTTCCGATAATAATTGGCGAAGCCCAAAAAGCGCTGCAGGGAACGAAGACCACTGGGCTGGGGCCACTGTAAGACAGCCGAAACCTTCTCAGGATCCATGGAGAACCCCTCAGCGGAAATGATGTAACCTAGGAAGGTTACCTGGGATCGGTGAAATTCGCATTTCTCAAGCTTACCGAACAGCTTGTTCTCTCGTAACCGTTGCAACACTCGTCTGACATCCAGAATGTGGGCCTCCATGGATTCAGAATATACCAAGATGTCATCCAAATAGACCACCACACACTGCTGCAACAGGTCACGGAAAACATCGTTGATGAATTCCTGAAAGACTGCGGGCGCATTGCACAACCCAAAGGGCATAACCAAGGATTCATAATGACCGGTCCTGGTGTTAAACGCGGTCTTCCACTCATCGCCCGCCTTGATCCTTACCAGGTTATATGCCGCCCTCAGGTCGAGTTTGGTAAAGACCGTGGCCCCTTTAAGGCGATCGAACAGCTCGGAAATCAAGGGTATCGGGTAAGCGTTCTTGATCGTGATGCGATTGAGACCCCTGTAATCGATGCAAGGCCTCAACTCACCGCCCTTCTTTTTCACAAAGAAAAATCCAGCACCTGCCGGGGACGAGGATTTGCGAATGTGTCCGCGTGAAAGCGCCTCCCTCACGTACTCCTCCATGGGCTCATTCTCCGCTACCGACAGTGGATAGACTTTGCCACGAGGAGGAACGGCACCAGGTTGTAACTCTATGGCACAATCGTATGGGCGGTGCGGAGGTAGGGCAACCGCGCGCACCTTATCGAATACATCCCGGTACTCCTCGTATTCAGGAGGCAACAGAGAGTCCGAGGAAGTACACAGCAACTTGACAGACCCATGGATGCAACTAGCCCCACACTGCGGTGACCACGAGAGGATCTCGGCCGATCTCCAATCGAAAGTCGGATTATGCTTCTGGAGCCAGGGGTACCCCAAGACCACCGAGTAGTGTGGAGACGAAATAACCTGGAGACAGACCGACTCTCTGTGAACGGCACCAATGGCTATCCCCACTGGAAGGGTCTCATGAGTCACGTGTGACGACAGAAGGGGTCTGCCGTCTATCGCCTCAAGAGCCAGTGGGGAACCTCGAGCCTGCAGAGGAATGGAATTGGCGGCAGCGAACACACTAACAATGAACAAACCACCAGCACCAGAGTCCACCAACGCCTGGGTCGTCACCGAGCCCCCGACCCAGGAGAGGACAATAGTGATCAGTGGTTTGTCAACACGGGAAACCGGGGACGAGGAGACTCCACCCAAGATCTGCCCCCGACAGGATCTCAGGTACGAGCGTTTCCCGGACGGTTCGGACATGCCAACCGAAAATGCCCACCGAGACCACAGTACATGCATCGACCCTCGCATCTCCGGAGTACCCTCTCCCCCTCGGACAGGCGAGCAAACCCCAGCTGCATGGGTTCACCCCCAGACAAGTCATCCCCAGGAGGCGTGGGAGGAGAGGGAGGCACGGGTGGGACAGCAAACGTGGGCGCCAATCTGTTAGAAGACCTCCGCAGGCTCTCCTTAAAGGAAGGTCTCTCCCTGAGTCTGGTGTCAATCAAAATCAGGAAAGAAATAAGAGACTCGAGCTCCACTGGTAGGTCCTTAGCTGCAACCTCATCCTTCAAGGCATCCGAGAGACCATGAGAGAAAGCAGCGACCAGAGCCTCATTATTCCAGCCCACCTCTGCTGCCAGGGTACGAAACTCAATGGCGTATTCAGCTACGGATCGTGAACCCTGTCTGATGGACATAAGGAGCTTCGCAGCAGAGGCAGCACGAGCCGGCACATCGAATACCTTCCGAAGAGAAGCAACAAAACCGGAAAACTCGGCAACCACCGGATTGTTGTTCTCCCATAAAGGGCTGGCTCAGGCCAAGGCCTTGTCCGAGAGCAGCGAGATCAAGAAGCCCACCTTTGATCTCTCAGTAGGAAAGGCATGTGGCAGCAACTCGAAATAAATGCCCACCTGGTTAAGAAAACCTCGGCACTGAGTTGGCTCTCCCCCAAAGCGCTGTGGAAGAGGGGCAGAACCGGTCATACCCCGAAACACCGCAGGCGCAACAACAGGTGTCGGGGTAGACTCTGGCGCAACAACCGGAGCGGCAGTAGGAGCGACAACCGACCCATCGGCAACGGGAGCGAAATGAGCCGTGCGTTCAAGCAGGGTTTGCAACGCCACAGCGAACCGACCCAACAGGTGATCCTGCTGATCAAGTCTGGCAACCAGCATGGGTAGCGAGGATGGCCCTGTACCGTCAGAACTCATGGCTTGGTCCTAATGTCACGGAACCATGAACCAGACGTACAACAAGAGATAAGTGAAAATAAGAAGGCTTTATTGAAAATAAAGCTGTAAAGCAAAAGTCCAAACGAATGGTGAAACCGAAGCAGAGTCTTTGAGAGGCCAGAGATCAGGAACCAGAAGGGTAGTCAGACGAAGCCAGGATCAGGAACCAGCAGGGTAGTCAGACGAAGCCAGGATCAGGAACCAGCAGGGTAGTCAGACGAAGCCAGGATCAGGAACCAGAAGCAGCAGCAGTCTTAGAAGCATGTGAACACAGGAGGACCAAGCAAGGAACTGAAGCCACAGACCTCCTATATATATGAGCTAGGCATCCAGCTCCTCCCAGTGGGAAGGAGGAGCCGCAGGGTGGAAGGCTACAAGAAACCCAGAAACCAAGATGGCCGCCAGCACATGTCAAACGAAGGAGAACAGCAAGAAGGTAAGACCATGACACTCAGCCTCAACATCTTATTAGAAGTAGAGGAGGAGAGACGGGGGCTACTGGCGCTGGTCGCCACATTGGACAGAGAGGGAATGAGAATCTGCCAGCGTTGGAGTGCGGCGGCAAAAGGTGCAACAAGCCCAGAGCCGAAGCAGAGGATCAGAGTGGTAGTGGATTTGGCTGTAACAATCACAGTGGCTTTTCTCATACCGTTGCTCCTTACAGTCGTGCAGTGAAAAGAAGGGCAAACCATTTCTTCCACCGGGGTACACCTTGGATCTGAGGTTCCTGTCTAAAGGCACCCAAAAGAATTTAAGCCATAAATCAAAAAATAAATAAATGAAACAACCATCCATACATATCAATACCATGCATAACACAATCCACTCATGCCTATGGCAAAAAAGTGTATACCTACAGTACAGACCAAAAGTTTGGCCACACCTCCTCATTCAAAGAGATTTCTTTATTTTCATGACTATGAAGGCATCAAAACTATGAATTAACACATGTGGAATTATATACATAACAAACAAGTGTGAAACAACTGAAAATATGTCAGATTCTAGGTTCTTCAAAGTAGCCACCTTTTGCTTTGATTACTGCTTTGCACACTCTTGGCATTCTCTTGATGAGCTTCAAGAGGTAGTCCCCTGAAATGGTCTTCCAACAGTCTTGAAGGAGTTCCCAGAGATGCTTAGCACTGGTTGGCCCTTTTGCCTTCACTCTGCGGTCCAGCTCACCCCAAACCATCTCGAATGGGTTCGGGTCGGGTGACTGTGGAGGCCAGGTTATCTGGCGCAGCACCCCATCACTCTCCTTCATGGTCAAATAGCCCTTACTTTCAAAGTTTTCCCAATTTTTCGGCTGACTGACTGACCTTCATTTCTTAAAGTAATGATGGCCACTCGTTTTTCTTTACTTAGCTGCTTTTTTCTTGCCATAATACAAATTCTAACAGTCTATTCAGTAGGACTATCAGCTATGTATCCACCTGACTTCTCCTCAACCCCACTGATGGTCCCAACCCCATTTATAAGGCAAGAAATCCCACCTATTAAACCTGACAGGGCACACCTGTGAAGTGAAAACCATTTCAGGGGACTACCTCTTGAAGCTCATCAAGAGAATGCCAAGAGTGTGCAAAGCAGTAATCAAAGCAAAAGGTGGCTACTTTAAAGAACCTAGAATATGACATATTTTCAGTTGTTTCACACTTGTTTGTTATGTATATATTTCCACATGTGTTAATTCGTAGTTTTGATGCCTTCAGTGTGAATCTACAATTTTCATAGTCATGAAAATTAAGAAAACTCTTTGAATGAGAAGGTGTGTCCAAACTTTTGGTCTGTACTGTATATATATTTGCATTGTTCTTTATTTATACAACATTCTACAGAAAACAGTTGTCATTCTGTATTACTATATTACATGTGTAGTGTCCCACTAGGTAGGCGTGGGCACTACACAAGGGTCAATTGGTTCACGTGTTACTTCTACTCCTAAGGGACAGTAATATTATATTTAACTATGTACTTTAATGTATTTTCTCTGTGCTTTTACATGCAATGTTTCCCCTGTGTCATGCATAGCAGGCCTATTAGGGTGTAGTTAGGCATCCTAGACACTAGAGGGAGATAGGGAGCCCCTAGTATAAATGTTCAGGCCCAGAGAGGGAGGAGTCTGTAGTCAGGAGTCTGTGGACACAGAAGAGAGAAGGCATCTTAGCCAGAGATATGCTGAGGGCCTCCTCCTGACATGCAGCTGGATAGTCCAGGCTGCTAGTTGCCACCAGGAGGCTAGTGAAGAACCCTAGCCTGCCTGTAGATAAAGTGAGCCTCAGTTAGCCTCAGTAGAAGAGATGTGCCTCCTGGGAAAAACCTGCAGAATCCCTCACAACAGGAATAATACAACCAGCTCAGATAAGTAACCTGAGGGGCAGAAGTATTATAATATAACCGCAAGAGTCAATACGGGAGGAAGATTTATTTACCAAGGATTAAAGCCAGCATTTAGGCATCCGGGCCTTGGGATCCAGCCAGCTAGAATAGCTGAAGGGGATAGTGCAGCATAGTTCTGCTAAGCATTAACTGTATACCCTCCAAGTATCTTGCAAGATTATACCTGCCATACTGTGAAGTAAACCTGCTTGTGGAATATTGTTACAAGGGACTGCATCATCATTATCTACTGTATGTACAAAGTTGGACTGTTCAAAGTAAAGCAACGTTTGGTTCACTATACCATCTGTGTACCTCACTTATTGCTCCTACAAACCGGTGTGCCACTGTTACAGGAACTGGCGTCACGATCCTTTAAGGGACCTTGCCTCAGGCACTCAAAATACCTGCAACATCCAGGGCACCTCACACACCATCAGGTCTGGTCCCTCCATACAGAGTGTGCCCCAGAGGAACTTGTGTCTACCTCTCCTTCACTGCCGCATGCCTGCCCAGGGTCCTCCAAAAGGGAGTAACCCTCGATTGCCCATAACCGTGACCTCCCTATCGCAATACCCTGCAGGTCTGGCGTGCTGCACATGCAACAAATCTATTGCATTGATTTAGGCATATCTATCTAGTGCAGGGATAAGCAAGTTCCACTGTGTTGAAACTATAAATCTCAGCATGCACACTTGCTTGGCTGTTCTTAAAACTTCTACAGAAGTGAATGGAGCATGCCAGGAGTTGTAGTTTAGCAACAGTCTTTTCATGAAATCCATATGGAGCATTGCTTGAGACTGAAAAGGTTGGCCACTTTTTGGCTACTTTTGACCAATGTGTATGTAAGATGACTATATGACACTTACTAATATAGTCTTTGCTGATGTTCTGCGCCATATGCTATATTTCCTGAGTCATGTCCCCTTTTTCAGCAAATCTTTTGTGCTGTCTGTGGAGGTTCATTTGACAAGACATGTGACTCAAACTCCTCTAACACACTGTATTAATATGGAGGATACTGATTGATGTGTCTGGAAACTTAAAAGGGCTTTCCGTGATCTTTATACTGATGAATTATCCTCTGAACAGGTCATCAGTATCTGAATGTTGGGGGTCCTACACCCTGGACCCCCACTGATCAGCTGTTTGAGAAGGCACCGGGGCTCTATGCATACCAAGCACAGCAGAGTACACTGTATAGTGGCTGTGCTTGGTATGAACGCATCTTCACTTGGGAAAGCTGGGAAAAGGCTAAAGAGCTACTGCTAGTGCCCGCTGCCTTCTCAAACAGCTGATCAGCGGGGTCCTGGGTGTCAGACCTCCACCGATCAGATACTGATGATCTATCCTGAGGATAGATCGTCAGTATTAAAATCTCTGAAAACCCCTTCACCTTCCATCAGTAGTCATTTTATGGACAGGACATCTATATGAACAGTACAAAAGACTGGGCCGACAAGGGAGCATACCTTATAGAAATATAAAAGTGCAGAATTTCAGCAAAGGCTATATTAGTAAGTGCCATTCAGTCATCCTACAGACACATCAATGGTAACTAGAAAAATAGCCAACCCCTTTATGTCTATATAAACCAGCCAGGTCTATTTAACGGACCAGTTTCTCCCCAAGATGTGTCTAATGTGTCTCATTCAGCCAGCCAGTGCTTTGTTCTGTACTGACAAGAGGAAAGAAGCCCTAAACAGGTCAGTCTTCATTTTAGAGGGATCTCTGGTTTAGCTGACATGAGCTAAACCCATACACATTTCTTCATTGGCATTCCCTAAATAAAGTGGTGTCGTTCCACATCACTTAGACATCTTAGTTACTAGTATGTGCAGGATTTAATCATTAGGGCTGCGATTGTCACCACCAGCTACAAAATCGTCATTGTCCTTTCATTAAGAGACTGGAGCTGTCATCCTTTCAGCGTCCCCACAGCCCAACCTCTGCACATCTGACGACCAGGCTGGCTGCTTTTATAAAAGGATGGAACGGATGATACCAATCTGCCAGCTGGATAGGGGAGGGTGACTTATCTGTATGATTGGCTCTTTCAGAAATTTACTTGACCATATGAATACCACAAGAGCTACTGAGAAGCTTTTCATGTCAGAGGCTTAGGAGGTTTCAATTGGCTGGTGTCTGTTTATGGTTCGAGCACCCCTCAGTGTCAATTTGGTACATTCCTTTTCTGCTACCCAGAGGAGAGATGCAGGGTGGAAGGATGCTCTGTTGTCAGTGAGTGGCAGGGTGTGTGTCCGGCTAGCTTCTACATCAGACCAAGGCAGGGGGGTCACTGACACCCAGGTAAGCAAGGCTCTGAGGATTAGAAGGCGCTGCTCATTGGGTAATGTGGATTATTTCTTGTTACACGACATGTCTGAATGTGTGAAATAGCTTCAGTAAGGAAACGTGTCTCACTGCTTCACCAAGCATCCCCATGCTCACAATGCATACAGTTCCAAAGCTAGATATTATATGTCCTATATCTAGGGAAAGCTACTCCAAGTGCTAAGATACTACTGGAATATGTCACGTATTGCAGTCTGCTAAAGTTTGTCACATTCTCCTTCTTGGTCCCTTTGGTCTGTCTTATATCAGGTCACTAGCTTAATACAATATAATGATGGGAAAAAGTCTCATTTTGTAAAATCGCAATTTTCAGTGAATGTATATCACAGATGTATGTCATTTAGTGCAAGTACTATAGATTATAAATGGGGTGCGCGCTTGTTTTAAATTATGGCACACCCCCAAAGTGAAAACTCTTGTTCTCAAGAATAGTTTAGAATGGCGCACGAGCAAGAAACTGTTTATAAATGAGCTTTAGGTTCTTTATATTCTTTAAAGCACTAACGCCATGGACTGATAATTCATTGTATATACTGTGTATCTAGGTTTACACCACATATGAAAATTCCGTTGGCAGGGCTGTATATAATTATTATTATTATATATAATAAATATATATATATATATATATATATATATATATAAATATATATATATATATATATATATAAAAACGTATACATCTGTCATTGGACCCAGACGCATTAGCCCTCTTTTACATGTACCCATTGACTTTAATGTGTGTATTTACACATCAGTAGTTTTACACGATCCTTGATGATACCATGGAAGCATACCCTATTTGGTCCGTGATTATGGATCCCTCACGCACATTATAGTTTAAGGATTCGTGAAAATCACAGACATAACAAGGATGGCATGCGTATTTGTTTTGTGGTTTTCATTGACCATTGGTAGGAGATGCTTTGGAAATAAATTTTCAGCCTAGCAGTGTCTGTCAAAATATAGAGGAAACACGGAGGGCAATGAGCAGACACATGGTCCAAACACGAATAATTCATGGAAATCTTCATGGATGAACTACTGACCATCTTGTCTTGGATGACATCATGGACTTGTAAATGAGGCCTAACTTGTAGTTCCTGGACACCAATACAAAATCATTAAGAGGGACCCAACCTATCCTGCTATTTATAGTATGGATCTTCTCATATGGGGAAAAGAGACCTTATATGCTCATGGATTCAGCTGCTACCACATTCTCTGTACCCCTATAGTTATGTCCCTGATTGCACCCATAAAAAAATATAGGGTGGTATACTTTTTTAATATACTATTGTATTCAAAAGTGTAATCAACCCGTGCTTTTCAGTACAAGCGAGGACATACCAGCAAAGCAAATGCTAAAATGACACCTATTTGGCATCCATCTTGCATATGGTATATGTGGAATACTGACCCCAAACCTGGTGTGACCAAACATACAACATTCACCCTGTGCTCTTGAATCCATATCTGTATTTGCATTCTCTTGCTCGTAAGCTCCGCCATCTGTACTCCAGACGTTTCCTGCCTTCAGCTTCTAGGACAAAAAAGTACTGTAGCTGTCTAAAACCTATAATTTACTTGCAGCTGATTTTCCTGTCCCTGGTCATGCAGTGTCACCCACCCTCGTTTTCTTGGCTTCCTTACAGAAGCATTACAAAAAGCCTCCTATTCCCATCTTTTCTTAACAATGAATGCTGTGATGTGAGTGAAATTAGTGAGTGAGGAAGTAGCTAGCTTCTTCTCCTGCTTGAACAGAAATTAGTGAGTGAGGAAGTAGCTAGCTTCTTCTCCTGCTTGAACAGAAATTAGTGAGTGAGGAAGTAGCTAGCTTCTTCTCCTGCTTGAACAGACATTAGTGAGTGAGGAAGTAGCTACCTTCTTCTGCTTGAACAGAAATTAGTGAGTAAGGAAGTACTGTAAGTACTGTAGCTAGCTTCTTCTCATCCTTGAACAGAAATTGGTGAGTGAGGAAGTAGCTAGCTTCTTCTCCTGCTTGAACAGACATTAGTGAGTGAGGAAGTAGCTAGCTTCTTCTGCTTGAACAGAAATTAGTGAGTAAGGAAGTACTGTAAGTACTGTAGCTAGCTTCTTCTCATCCTTGAACAGAAATTGGTGAGTGAGGAAGTAGCTAGCTTCTTCTCCTGCTTGACAAGAAATTAGTGAGTGAGGAAGTAGCTAGCTTCTTCTCCTGCTTGAACAGACATTAGTGAGTGAGGAAGTAGCTAGCTTCTTCTGCTTGAACAGAAATTAGTGAGTGAGGAAGTACTGTAAGTACTGTAGCTAGCTTCTTCTCATCCTTGAACAGAAATTGGTGAGTGAGGAAGTAGCTAGCCTCTTCTCCTGCTTGAACAGAAATTAGTGAGTGAGGAAGTAGCTAGCTTCTTCTCCTGCTTGAACAGAAATTAGTGAGTGAGGAAGCAGCTAGCTTCTTCTCCTGCTTGAACAGACATTAGTGAGTGAGGAAGTAGCTAGTTTCTCCTCTTGCTTGAACAGAAATTAGTGAGTGAGGAAGTACTGTAAGTACTGTAGCTAGCTTCTTCTCATCCTTGAACAGAATGCTAAAATGACACCTATTTGGCATCCATCTTGCATATGGTATATGTGAAATACTGACCCCAAACCTGGTGTGACCAAACATACAACATTCACCCTGTGCTCTTGAATCCATATCTGTATTTGCATTCTCTTGCTCGTAAGCTCCGCCATCTGTACTCCAGACGTTTCCTGCCTTCAGCTTCTAGGACAAAAAAGTACTGTAGCTGTCTAAAACCTATAATTTACTTGCAGCTGATTTTCCTGTCCCTGGTCATGCAGTGTCACCCATCCTCGTTTTCTTGGCTTCCTTACAGAAGCATTACAAGAAGCCTCCTATTCCCATCTTTTCTTAACAATGAATGCTGTGATGTGAGTGAAATGAGTGAGTGAGGAAGTAGCTAGCTTCTTCTCCTGCTTGAACAGAAATTAGTGAGTGAGGAAGTAGCTAGCTTCTTCTCCTGCTTGAACAGACATTAGTGAGTGAGGAAGTAGCTAGCTTCTTCTGCTTGAACAGAAATTAGTGAGTGAGGAAGTACTGTAAGCAGGGCCGGGCCGACACAGAGGCTGGGGAGGCTCCAGCCTCTGGGCGCTCCAGCCTCAGGGCGCAGCAGGGGCCGGAGACCGGTCACCGCCGGAGTCAAACACTTTAAGTCCCCCAGGCGGCAGGCCAGACAGTGGCGAGCCGGCGGCAGGCGAGCGCTTGCTGCCGCTTGAGTTGTGATGTGACAGCAGTGCGCCGCGCGAGTGCCGACTCGCCGAGTGCGGTACTGCATCACAGCCGGTGATTCAAAGGACCCAGGAGGGAGCCGGCAGCGGCAGGAGATCGGTGGGCGGGCCCAGAGCGTGATGCGTCACGCTGATGTCACGCTGCGCCAGGCAGAGCCCGCCCACTGACTGAATTCTTCTCCCGACTCCTGCGCCTGCTGCCTTCTCCAAGTTCTCCCGCCTCAGCAGCCTGCCCACTGTGCCCAGCTGTCCTGGTGTGGACTGTAGTCTCAGAGTAGACTCAGTCTTGTCTTGCCTCCAGTAATAAAGTGCCCTGCCTCTGTATAACTTGTAAGTAGTAGGCGGCGCCAAAATCTCAGGGAGGGAGACAGTTTGAAAAATAAAAATGTGATTTTTACAGTGCCTGCTGGGAAGGGGGGGGGGGGATGGATGCATATGAGGCATAAAAGCAAAGCTCTGCAGATGTGACTGTATTGGGTCAGTCAATCACTAAATGAACCCTGTTATGGGGAGAAACTGTGGATGACACTATTTGTCATAGACAGACCGTCTGTGTATGACAAATAGTGTCATCCACAGTTTCTCCCCATAACAGGGTTCATTTAGTGATTGACTGACCCAATACAGTCACATCTGCAGAGCTTTGCTTTTATAGTAGTAGAATACAGTCACATTGCACGGGCGACGGGCCCTGCTGTCATTATGAAAGCAAATGCGACCCCACACCTCTTTTATTGGTGGTCAGTAAATGGGTCTGTGACAGACCCATTTACTGACCACCAATAAAAGAGGTGTGGGGTCGCATTTGCTTTCATAATGACAGCAGGGCCCGTGCAATGTGACTGTATTCTACTACACCTCCCCGCTCACTGGATATAATCTTATTAACAATATAACCGGGCCCCGCTAGCGCTGTCATCATAAAAGCAGATACAGCACCACAGCCTCACCCCTTGTATTTGGGGGTCATTCCTACACGGACCCTGTTATGGGGGGGATTCCCCCAATAACTGTGTCATCCTCAGATCCCCCCCATAGCAGTGTCCTCCACCACAGATCCCCCATAGCAGTGTCATCCACCACAGATCCCCCCATAACAGTGTCAACCACTACAGATCCCCCCATACAGTGTCATCCACCACAGATCCCCCCATAGCAGTGTCATCCACCACAGATCCCCCATAGCAGTGTGTGTCATCCACCACATATCCCCCATAGCAGTGTCATCCACCACAGATCCCCCATAGCAGTGTCTTCCACCACAGATCCCCCCATAGCAGTGTCATCCACCACAGATCCCCCATAGCAGTGTCTTCCACCACAGATCCCCCATAGCAGTGTCATCCACCACAGATCCCCCATAGCAGTGTCATCCACCACAGATCCCCCCATAGCAGTGTCCTCCACCACAGATCCCCCATAGCAGTGTCCTCCACCACAGATCCCCCATAGCAGTGTCCTCCACCACAGATCCCCCCATAGCAGTGTCCTCCACCACAGATCCCCCATAGCAGTGTCCCCCACCACAGATCCCCCATAGCAGTGTCATCCACCACAGATCCCCCATAGCAGTGTCATCCACCACAAATCCCCCATAGCAGTGTCATCCACCACAGATCCCCCATAGCAGTGTCATCCACCACAGATCCCCCATAGCAGTGTCATCCACCACAGATCCCCCATAGCAGTGTCATCCACCACAGATCCCCCATAGCAGTGTCATCCACCACAAATCCCCCATAGCAGTGTCATCCACCACAGATCCCCCATAGCAGTGTCATCCACCACAGATCCCCCATAGCAGTGTCATCCACCACAGATCCCCCATAGCAGTGTCATCCACACATCCTCCATAACAGTGTCATCGAAAGATCCCCCCATAATGGTGCCATCCACAGATCCCACATAACAGTGTTGTCATCCACAGACCTGCCCGATCTGGAGATCGCTCAGGGAGTCCCATCCTGTGGATGGGGGATACATTTTAAATAACAGGATAACCCCTTTAAAGTCATACAAGTCTGCATTTATTTTCATTTCCCTCCTCTGTGCCCCAATATAGTACAGCCCCCATATAGTACAGGCTCCCCCATCTGTGCTGTCATATAGTACAGATTCCTTTTCTCTGTGTTGCCATGTTTAGTGGGCTTTATTACTGTGTGGGGCAATACGCATTGGGAGTTTGTACAGAGGTGGGGATGGTGCTGGAATCATGGAATGAGAAGCCTAAACCATTAGTTTTGCAGATTCTGCGGAGACGAGTGGTGGCCAGAAAAAGACTGATTCCAATCAAAGAAGACGTCGCCTTTGATTCACCCTTGAGTCGCCCTGTGAGTCAATATTTATGTACTTTTAATCACTTATGGTTTGCAGAATCTGTGTAGTGCTAGTATTTTCCACTATATTGTCATATTGGTTTTAATTTAGTTACAGTGTGGTGTTAGTATCCAGTCACTATGCGGGGGTCATTCCTGTTAGATTCTATATTTATATGGATCTAAAGAGGTTGTGCATTTGTTTACAGCTATAGTTAATTGGTACATAATCATTAAACTGCGCATACTTATGTGTGATTACAACACTAAGTATTTAGTAAAGACTCCACAAGTTGATGGGAGGGGGGGGGGGGGCGCACTTGGGAAGCTCAGCCTCTGTTGGTGGTTGACCTTGTCCCAGCCCTGACTGTAAGTACTGTAGCTTGCTTCTTCTCATCCTTGAACAGAAATTGGTGAGTGAGGAAGTAGCTAGCTTCTTCTCCTGCTTGAACAGAAATCTGTATACTGTAGCCGGCTGCCTGATTACATAACAAAATAGGGTTAGTAACAAATGTGGATGTTTTATTATACACTGTGTGGGGAAAAGATAATGATGGGACTTTTTGAAGTCAGTTTTGCTTTTAGTTTGCCTTGGTAAACGATGCGCCAGATTTTTCAAAAGTCGAATTATTGTTTGATAAAGTCAGACCATCTTTAAATCTAAGACTTTTGTCTAGAGATGCTATGCCAGTTATCCAGCATCAGCCCCTACTATGTGATTTTGCAACTCTCCAAAAAAAAAAAGTAGCATTGACAAATTTGGATGACATCTAATTTGCATACATAATCCCAGGCATAGGATTCAGCCAGTTCCCTCTGGTTCTCCAGATCCAGTTGTTAAAATTACAGCCGGATCGGAGAACCTCGTTGCTGGCTGAATCCCGATCCGGAGCTCGGCAGTGGCGGCAGCAGGTCAGAGGGAGATGAGCGATACAGATTAATGTTGCAGCAGAGCAAGGTAGAGGCGTCTCCCTTTCCTGCTCCTCTGATAGGCTGCAGGCACTAGGCTTGCAGCCTATCAGAGGCTGGCACAGGCGGAGTGATGACTTCATCGCATCCGCCTGAGCCAAGATTTGTACTGCACGGGACACAGTCCAGAAGAGGCCTGCCTCGCTGCCAGAATGTAGGTAAGTATTAGTGTATTTATGTGGCGCACTATGGGGGCATCAACTAGGGGAATTACTGGCACATGATGGGGGTCACTATGGGGGCATTACTGGCACATGATGGAAGACACTATGGGCGCCATTACTGGCACATGATGAGGGGGGCGTCAACTGGGGGAATTACTGGCACATGATGGGGGACATTATGGGGGCATGATGGGGAACACTATGGGGGCATTACTGGCACATGATGGGGGACAATATGGGGGCATTAATGGCACATAATGAGGGGGGCATCAACTGGGGGAAATTACTGGCACATGATGGGGACACTTTTTGGGGGCATTACTGGCACATGATGGGGAACACTATGGGGGCATTACTAGCACATGATGGGGGACAATATGGGGACATCACTGGCACATGATGGGGGACACTATGGGGGGAATTACTGGCACATGATGAGGGATACTATAGGAGCATTACTGGCACATGATGGGGACACTATGGGGGCATTACTGGCACATGATGGGGATGCTATGGGGGCATTAGTGACATGATGGGTTATACTATGGGGGCATTACTGGCACATGATGGGGGATACTATGGGACAATTACTGGCACATGATGGGGACTCTATGGGGCATTACTGGTGCATTATGGGGGACACTATGTGGGCATTACTGGCACATCATAGGGGGCACTATGGGAGCATTACTGGCAAATCATGGGGGACATTATGGGGGAATTTACTGGCACATCCTGGTGGACACTATGAGAGCATTACTGGCACACCATGGGGGACAGTATGGGGGCATAACTGGCACATCATGGGGACACTATAGGGGCATTACTGGCACATCATTAGGGACACTATGGGGGCATCTACTGACACATCATGGGGGACACATTGGGGAAGGGGAGAGTACTACTTGGAACCCGTTTTTATACAGTACAAATTAATTTATGGAGCCAATACATTTGAATGCTGTACGGAGCTCCTGCTCCGTACAGTATTAGAATGAAGTTTTATGCGAATCGACTTCGGATGTTGCATAATGTTTACACTATTAGTGTCAGGGGCACTATTTGCTGGGTGCAGTTATTTTAGGGCAGTATGTGTCAATAATTATTGAAGGGGCACTATCTTTGTGGTACTAGTGTTATCATGGAGATTATCTGTTTCTGTAGTATAGTATTGGGAGCACAGCGGGCACAGTATTGGGGGCACTATCTGTGTGGTACAAGTATTATCAGGTGGATTATCTGTTTCTGTATTATAGTAATGGGGAGCACAGCGGGCACAGTATTGGAGGAGGCAGGATGAGTTGTTCAGAAGGTAGGAGGAGGATGGAAAAGTGGGAGCCTAAGATGTCTTTTTGTCAAACTGCAGAGACAAGAGATGGGTGAAAAATTATCATGGGGTCTGGTCTGAAAGGAGAAGATGAGGAAAGAGAACATCTACATCAGAGGAGACGTCACTGGATGTAAGAGGTATGTGGCGCTTTATTTTGGATAGCACTGAATAGATTTTGTATGCAAATATGTCTTTAGTGCTAAGTACTGTCACGGACGTTCCAAGACATTTGGCCGTCCCGGCGACAGTGAGTGGCAGAAGATCTGTGAGACTGGCAACATGTGGTTTGATCTGACAGGTTTTCCTTGTGGATAAATAGGCGTCTGTGTTGTTTCTGGTAATGGCCACACCCCTTGCCTCCAGGTGTTGCTAATGTGGTCATTTAACTTTCCTTATTTATAGTTGCTTCTCCCACAATGCTGTGCGGTTTATAGCTTCTGTGCCTGTGGATAGTTTGTGGTTGGATCTCAGCTGAGTTCCTGGTGCTTCCATAGCTTCTTTGAAGTTAAATCTTTCCTTTCCCTTTTGTATTTTGTTTGGGTTATGTGTGTTGCTTTTCCCTATTGTTTGTATTAGGCCTGTAGAAGACTCCTGTTCATCCTTCCTTTTGGAGGCACAGGTAGTCTCGTCTCTGCCATTAGTACCAGGGTCCTATAGGGCTACATAGGACTCTAGGTATTCCTGCATATAAACTCACCTACTTTTGGGGTCTGTTCATACTGGTAGTCAGTCAGGATTTTGGTTAGGGTTTTCAGTAGGAGGTGTCCATCTTCCTTTCCTAGTTCTTAGGCCTGATTCCCTGTCCCCCCCTCCCCTTCCCTCCTATGCTCGGTGTGGTGTTTCCCTCCCACACCAAAGCGTGACATTATAAACTGCCAAAACCGTCATTTTGTGTTTGTTTGTGTGCAGCCATGGATCATGTTGCTGCACTTGCAGGGCAGCTGCAAGGGCTGTCTTTGGAGGTAGCTGACCTCCGCACGACCATCTTGGAGATGCAGAGATCACAGGCTGTTGGTCCTTTTAGTAGTGGTGGAGACCAAGCCTATCTGGAGCATAAAATCTACCTTCCAGACAGATTCTCTGGGGGATGTGATATATAAGATTACACTCACCGGTAATCACTTTTCCATGAGCCCATGACAGCACCCTTGAGAGACCGTCTCTATCCAGGACAGAAAACAGGAACTTCCGTGGAGAGCTTCTTAAGGAGGGACCCGGCCTCTATCCACCAGTTATTTGCGAGAACCTGTCCCAAAACATATAAACCATCCAACAACTTTTTTTTAGCCACTTTTTTCTCTCTCTCTCTCTATATATACAGTACAGACCAAAAGTTTGGACACACCTTCTCATTCAAAGAGTTTTCTTTATTTTCATGACTATGAAAATTGTAGATTCACACTGAAGGCATCAAAACTATGAATTAACACATATGGAATTATATACATAAACAAGTGTGCAACAACTGAAAATATGTCATATTCTAGGTTCTTCAAAGTAGACACCTTTTGCTTTGATTACTGCTTTGCACACTCTTGGCGTTCTCTTGATAAGCTTCAAGAGGTAGTCCCCTTAAATGGTTTTCACTTCACAGGTGTGCCCTGTCAGGTTTAATAAGTGGGATTTCTTGCCTTATAAATGGGGTTGGGACCATCAGTTGCGTTGAGGAGAAGTCAGGTGGATACACAGCTGATAGTCCTACTGAATAGACTGTTAGAATTTGTATTATGGCAAGAAAAAAGCAAGAATTAAAGAAAAACGAGTGGCCATCATTACTTTAAGAAATGAAGGTCAGTCAGCCGAAAAATTGGGAAAACTTTTAAAGTAAGGGCTATTTGACCATGAAGGAGAGTGATGGAGTGCTGCGCCAGATGACCTGGCCTCCACAGTCACCGGACCTGAACCCAATCGAGATGGTTTGGGGTGAGCTGGACCGCAGAGTGAAGGCAAAAGGGCCAACAAGTGCTAAGCATCTCTGGGAACTCCTTCAAGACTGTTGGAAGACCATTTCAGGGGACTACCTCTTAAAGCTCATCAAGAGAATGCCAAGAGTGTGCAAAGCAGTAATCAGAGAAAAAGGTGGCTACTTTGAAGAACCTAGAATATGACATATTTTCAGTTGTTTCACACTTGTTTGTTATGTATATAATTCCACATTTGTTTTGATGCCTTCATAGTCATGAAAATAAAGAAAACTCTTTGAATGAGAAGGTGTGTCCAAACTTTTGGTCTGTACTGTATATATATATATATATATATATATACACACACACACCTAAAGAATTATTAGGAACACCATACTAATACGGTGTTGGACCCCCTTTTGCCTTCAGAACTGCCTTAATTCTACGTGGCATTGATTCAACAAGGTGCTGATAGCATTCTTTAGAAATATTGGGCCATATTGATAGGATCGCATCTTGCAGTTGATGGAGATTTGAGGGATGCACATCCAGGGCACGAAGCTCCCATTCCACCACATCCCAAAGATACTCTGTTGAGATCTGGTGACTGTGGGGGCCATTTTAGTACAGTGAAATCATTGTCATGTTCAAGAAACCAATTTGAAATGATTCGAGCTTTGTGACATGGTGCATTATCCTGCTGGAAGTAGCCATCAGAGGATGGATACATGTTCTCATTCTGTTTACGCCAAATTCAGACTCTACCATTTGAATGTGTCAACAGAAATCGAGACTCATCAGACCAGGCAACATTTTTCCAGTCTTCAACAGTCCAATTTTGGTGAGCTTGTGCAAATTGTAGCCTCTTTTTCCTATTTGTAGTGCAGATGAGTGGTAACCGGTGGGGTCTTCTGCTGTTGTAGCCCATCCGCCTCAAGGTTGTGCGTGTTGTGGCTTCACAAATGCTTTGCTGCATACCTCGGTTGTAACGAGTGGTTATTTCAGTCAATGTTGCTCTTCTATCAGCTTGAATCAGTCGGCCCATTCTCCTCTGATCTCTAGCATCCACAAGGCATTTTTGCCCACAGGACTGCCGCATACTGGATGTTTTTCCCTTTTCACACCATTCTTTGTAAACCCTAGAAATGGTTGTGCGTGAAAATCCCAGTAACTGAGCAGATTGTGAAATACTCAGACCGGCCCGTCTGGCACCAACAACCATGCCACGCTCAAAATTGCTTAAATCACCTTTCTTTCCCATTCTGACATTCAGTTTGGAGTTCAGGAGATTGTCTTGACCAGGACCACACACCTAAATGCATTGAAGCAACTGCCATGTGATTGGTTGACTAGATAATTGCATTAATGAGAAATAGAACAGGTGTTCCTAATAATTCTTTAGGTGAGTGTATATATAACTTTATTTTTTTTAAAAAATTTTTTTAAGGAGGGAATGTAGCGGGTGCTGTCATGGGCTCATGGAAAAGTGATTACCGGTGAGTGTAATCTTATATTTCCCTTATGCCCATGACAGCACCCTTGAGAGAAGACTAGAATAGAAGTAGTCTAGGGAGGGATTACAACCTGCAAAATTTTCCTACCAAAGGAAAGCTGATTTCTGGAGTCTAGATCTAGCTTGTAATGGCGGAAGAAGGTAGAAGG
The DNA here is from genome assembly GCF_905171765.1 of Bufo bufo. Classification (NCBI taxonomy): domain Eukaryota; kingdom Metazoa; phylum Chordata; class Amphibia; order Anura; family Bufonidae; genus Bufo; species Bufo bufo. The sequence goes on from NC_053391.1 coordinate 318,326,470, forward strand.
GGATTTCCAAGTAGCGGCCCTACAGATCTGCTCTAGGGTAGCTTCAGCTCTTTCTGCCCAGGAAGTGGAAATGGACCTGGTTGAATGTGCCCCGAACCCTAAGGGACAAGGCTCCTCTGTCGAGGAATAGGCCAAGGAAATGGCTGCGACAATCCATCTAGATAGTGTTCTGGAAGTGACACTATTACCCTTGTTTCTCCCAGCATACTGCACAAAAAGCCTAGAGGATCTCCTCCAGGGCTCAGTTCTCTCAAGATATTTCAGGAGGCATCTTCTGACAACCAGAGAGTGTAATTTCCTTTCTTTTTCATTATTCCGAGCTTGGCATAATGAAGGAAGGACAATGTCCTGAGATCTATGAAAAAAGGAAACTACCTTGGGGAGAAAAGAAGGGTCCGGCTTGATTATTGCTCTGTCCTCCAGGATCTTACTATAGGGAGCAGAGGCGGAAAAAGCTGAGATTTCACTTACACGTCTGGCCGAGGTGATAGCCACCAGGAAAGCAGTCTTAAAGGAAAGCAATTTAATTGGCAAATCTTGTATAGGTTCAAATGGAGGTTCCATCATTCTGGACAAAACTAAGTTAAGGTCCCATGGAGGGGCAGATGTTCTGGTAACTGGTTTGGTACAACTGACAGCTTTAAAAAATCTTCTCACCCAAGGATGGTTGGCTAGGGAAAAGTCAAAATACGCACTAAGAGCTGAAATCTGCACCTTAAGTGTACTAATCCTCAGTCTTTTGTCCAGGCCGTTCTGAAGAAAATCTAGGATTATCGGCATAGGAGGGGGACATAAAGGGTGTATTAGAACCACAGAAAAAGCTAAGAAGTTCTTCAAAATCCTTAGTTATATAGAAGAGGTGACATCAACTTGCAGGATGACAGGCCGAACTGGATGGACAAATGTCTTTTTTCGGCCTTATGTACTATGTTACTATGTATGTTATATCCTTCCTACATGACAGGAGGGTATTAATCACATCACTGGAAAGGCCCTTCTTCTGGGATAAAACGGGGCGATCAGAATTAGTCTCGTCTTGTGTTGCCTCAGCTTTTGCAGAACCCTTGGAATTAGTCTTATGGGTGGAAAGGCGTAAAGAAGGTCGTCCGGCCAAGGTAGAGAAAAAGCGTCTATGCCAGTTGGAGAATCTTCTGGATTTAGGGAGAAAAAGAGATGACATTTCCGGTTCTGCCTGTTTGCAAACAAATCTACTAGAGGACTGCCCCAGAGGTGGACTATCTGCTTGAACACTGTTTGATTTAAACACCATTCTCCCTGATCTAGATTATTTCTGCTTAAAAAATCTGCTTTTTTGTTTTCTGAACCTTTAAAATGTACCGCTTTTATGAAGGAGACTGAGGGAATGATTATGGAAAAGATTCTTTCTGCTAGAGACATAAGATCCTTTGACCTTGTTCCGCCTTGTCTGTTCAAATAAGACACTACCTTAGTGTTGTCTGAAAAGACTTTCACTATCTTTCCCTTTAATTTTGGAAGGAAGGCTATTAGAGCAAGGAGTACTGCCCTTAATTCTTTTACATTCTGTGAACTCCTTTTTTCTAAAGGGGACCATCTTCCCTGAACAACGTCTTCCTGACAGTATGCCCCCCAACCTGTCGGACTTGCATCGGTGGTGATTGAAATCTGCTCTTGCATACTCCAGGGGAGTCCCTGAGACAGGTTTACTGGATCTAACTACCACTGCATGGACTGAATGACCTGGGACGGAAGATGAAGTGGGGCATCCAAGGGGGATAGAGACCCCTGCCATTCTCTCAGAATCTGCCATTGGAGCTTCCGAGAACGTAGCAAGGCCCATTTGACTGCAGGAATTGTAGATGTCATCCTGCCCAAAACCACCACCCCCTGTCTGATGGTTCTGTGCTTTGATGAAATCAAAGATTGTACTTCTTTCAGAATTTTGAAGACCTTGTTCTGAGGAAGAAAGCAACACAGTTTCACGGAGTCTAGGATTAGGCCCAAAAATGAACAGCTCTTTGATGGGATTAGGTTTGATTTCTCCCAATTTATCAACCACCCCAACTCCCCCAATATCCTGATTATCTCTGAGAGGTGGGAGGACAGAGTGCTTTCTGATTCTGCCACTACCAGTATATCGTCCAGATAGGGTATCGTCAGGATATCTTTTTCTCTCACGTGATCCATCACCTCTGCCATTAGCTTGGTGGAAAGTCTGGGAGCTTATGATACTCCAAATGGGAGCGCTCTGTATCGAAAGTGGTGGGTTTGCCCGTTCATGGATACTGCTACCCTTAGGAACCTCTGGGAGTCTGCATGGATTGGGATGTGATAATATGCGTCTTTTATGTCTAGGGTTGACATTACACATTCCGGAAACAGCTGATTTATTGCTGACTGTATTGATTCCATTTTGAACTTCTTGTACTTCAGGAATTGGTTTAGGTATTTCAGGTTTATTATCATCCGGTTTGGGAACCAGAAAAAGGGAAGAATAAAATCCTCTCCCTCTCTCTGACTCCGGAACCTCTATCAATAACTTTTTCTTCAGGATGATAAGCAACTCCTGTCTTAAGGCGTGTTTTTTTATAGACTTCTGATCCAGGTTTGTAACTATCATCCTCTCCGGTGGGAGTGAGGTGAACACTAGACGAAAGCCGTCTCTTATGACGCCGAGGATTCAAGGACTTGCAGAGATTTTCTCCCAAGCCTGAAGATAAAGAGACAACCTTCCTCCTACCAGAATGGAACTGTCATTGCTGACTGTTTTTAGAACGGCTACTGGACTGGGAGCTAAAAAGGAAATCTTTTTCTTTCCTAGCTTTGTTATTCCTCCAGAATTTCTGCCTTTTATCTTGGTTATATTATCTCTTGTTTTTACGAAAAAACTGACGCTTTTTCGTCTGTTTTGGAGGATGGAAAGCCTTTTTTGTCATCTGCGGTTTTTTCTAATAAATCATCCAAAACTGATCCAAATAAAAAAAGACAGGGAATAGCGCATAGCTTATTTTTGGATCCCGTATCTCCTAACCACCCCTTCAACCATATAGCTCTTCTAGCAGAGTTAGCTAAGGCCGCGGACCTAGCACTCAGCTTTAAGGCATCTGCAGAGGCGTCTGATATAAAATCGACCGCCTTCATGATGGTAGGGAAAACCTCTAGTAACTGTTCTCTTGGGGTTTTGTTTTCTATGTGGGACTCCAAATCCTGTAACCATAACTTAAAGGGAACCTGTCACCGGGATTTTGGGTATAGAGCTGAGGACATGGGTTGCTAGATGGCCACTAGCACATCCGCAATACCCAGTCCCCATAGCTCTATTTGCTTTTATTGTGTAAAAAAACGATTTGATACATATGCAAATTAACATAAAAGAGTTATATCTTACTTGTGTGACCAGAGAAGAGTCATATTTTCAAGCTCTGACTCATCTCAGGTTAATTTGCATATGTATCAAATCGGTTTTTTTTTACACAATAAAAGCACACAGAGCTATGGGGACTGGGTATTGCAGATGTGCTAGCGGCGATCTAGCAACCCATGTCCTCAGCTCTATACCCAAAATCCCAGTGACAGGTTCCCTTTAAGAGATCTTGCTGTGAAAGTAGCCGCAATGTTAGGTTTAAATGCTTGAGTAGAGGCTTCCCAGGCGTTCAGGTATATTTCAGCTCTTCTGTCTATTGGATCTTTTAGCACTCCAAGATCTTCAAACGGTAAGGCTGATTTCTTGGAGATCTTAGATATAGGGGCGTCTATTTTAGGAGGCCTATCCCAGGAAGAACATTCCCCCTTGTCAAAAGGACTCTCTCTCCACTATACTGTACCGGGTCTCCGCTGGAGTGAGCTTACGGCTGAGGAAGACAACGGGATGCTCCTCCCCGTTGACTTCCTGAGACAGTACTGCACCGAGACCTACTTCGGAGGCATCGGTCTGTACTACAAATTCCCTTTTGAAGTCGGGTGTCACCAAAACCGGGGACCTACACAGGGCTGACTTCAAAGCGGAGAAAGCCTCTTCCACCTGGTCATTCCAGCGGACTATCACGGACTTCCGTCCCTTTAAGAGCCCCGTCAACGGAGCCGCAAAAGTGGCAAAATGGGGGACAAACCTCATGTAATAGCCCACCATTCCCAGGAACGACTTTACTTGTCTAGAGGTGGCAGGTCCGGGCCAATTCCATATCGCCTCTATTTTGCTTACTTGGGGTTTGATGACTCCGTGCCAAATGACATACTCAAGGTATTTAGTCTCCTCTAACCCTATCGCACACTTCTTTGGGTTAGCTCTTAGTCCCGCCTTTTGAAGGGAGTCCACTACAGCCTGTACTTTAGGCAGGTGACTTTCCCAGTCCGTACTGAGAATGATAATATCGTCCAAGTAAGCCGAGGCGTACCGCCGATGTGGACGAATATCCAATTAGACGTTGGAAAGTGGCAGGGGCGCCATGCAGGCCAAAGGGTTACACCTAATACTGGTACAGCCCCTCTGGTGTAACGAAGGCAGTTTTCTCTTTGCCAGTACCCTTTGGTGAGGTCCAAAACAGAAAAATACTTGGCTTGGCATAACCTCTCAATTAGTTCATCTACCCTAGGCATGGGATATGCATCGAATTTAGATATTTCGTTCCACTTTCTAAAATCGTTACAAAATCGTAACTTCCTATCTGGCTTAGGATTGAAGACTATAAGACTGGCCCACTCACTTTTAGATTCCTCAATGATGTCTTGCCGCAGCATGAGCTGCACTTCCTCCGAAATTGCTTTTCGCCGAGCCTTGGGTACCCGAATGGATTTAACCGGACTTTGGCCTGAGGAGCAGTGACAATGTCATGGTGGATTACGGAAGTGCGTCCAAGGAGGTCCGAGAACACATCCATGTTCTGACTAATGAACTCCCTGGGCTCCTGAGCCTGTTTAGAGGAGAGGCTGTCAGCAATTTTTATTGTGGCAACCGCTGCCCTTGCATCAGACAGAGAAGCCGGAACCTCTTCCCCTAGAAAACCCGGTCGCGAGCTGTCTTCCGCACAGGTTTCCCCATCCTTCCAAGGTTTTAATAAATTAACATGGTAAATCTGCTCGGGCTTTCGCCTCCCCGGCAGGGTGTACCTTGTAATTTACTTCTCCAATTTTTTCACATACCTCGTAGGGCCCCTGCCACCTGGCTAGGAATTTACTGTCCACAGTCGGCACCAGAACCAAAACCCAATCACCCGGGTTTAAGATTCAGACCTGGGCCTGCCGATTATAGATTCGACTCTGGACTCACTGAGCGGCCTCCATATGCTCCCTGACAAGAGGCGAAACGGTCTCTATCCGCTGTTGCATCTTGGTAACATATTCAAGGACGCTTTTATGCGGAGTGGGTTGTTGTTCCCATGCCTCTTTGGCTACGTCCAACAAACAACGAGGATGTCTGCTATATAGCAATTCGCAGGGCAAGAACCCAATAGAGGCCTGGGGCACCTCTCACACTGCGAACATGAGATAGGGCAGAAGAAGGTCCCAATCCTTTCCATCTTTAGACACCACCCTTTTTAACATGGTTTTTAGAGTTTTGTTAAACCTTTCAACCAGTCCGTCCGTTTGTGGATGGTACACGGACGTCCGTAACTGTTTAATACGCAGTAACAGAGTTCCTTCATGACCTTGGACATAAAAAGGGTCCCCTAGTCAGTCAGGACCTCTTTAGGTAAGCCCACTCGGGAGAACATTTCCATTAGCTCTTTAGCTATAAGTCTCGCCGATGTATGTCACAGTGGCACTGCCTCCGGGTACCAAGTGGTGTAATCAAGGACAACCAAGATATGTTGATGTCCCCTAGTGGACTTCGGTACTGGGCCTACTAGGTCCATAGCGATTCGCTCAAACGGTACCTCGATGACCGGGAGAGGCACCAAGGGACTGCGAAAAAGCTGCTGGGGGCTAGTTGCCCGACAGGTCGGGCAATACTTACAGAACTCATCTACCTCTTTAAACACACTTGGCCAGTAAAACCGTTGTAGTATCCGGTCCTGTGTTTTCTGCATTTCCAGATGACCCCCGAGAACATGCTGGTGGGCTAACTCTAACACGAGTTTGCGATAAGCCTGGGGCACTACCAACTGTTCAGTGGATTCACCTTGCAGCTGATTTACCCGATACAACATATCCTGATGAACCACAAAACGGGGGAACACCGACTCTGCCCCTGGTTGTTGTGGTTCACCATCTATTATTAGTACATTTTCCCAGGCTCGGGATAAGGTTGGATTCCGGTGTTGTGCAGTACCAAAATTATCTCCGGAGACATTGCAGTCCGCCAGCTCAGGCCCCGGCGGCAAGTCCTCCATGTCTCCCACCATTACACTTAGCGGGGTTGTTTCCCCCTCTTCCAGCGAAGTGGCGGTCACCCCTACCGCTGGCCCTTCGGACTCAGGTTCCCAGGGTTCTGGTCTCCCCCCTGAACCGGGCCACTCTTCTAGGGTTACCCCTGTCACATGGGTATCAGTCACTCTCGTAGCCGGTCACAGTGCTGGGAAGCCCGGGAGGTCTCTCCCTATTATAAGTTCATAGTGAAGGTTGGTTGCGACAGCCACCTCGTTGGTCCACCTGCCAGAAACCGTGGACAGAGACACCATAGCAGTGGGGTAGTCTTTTAAGTCTCCATGTATAAACATAACTCCAACCTTATGGCTGGTGTACTCAGCGGAGCATACCAGGGAAGCCCTTACCAGGGTCACCAGACTCCCTGAGTCCAACAGAGCCTCCGCTGGAGTGTCTCCCATCTCTACCTGGCACAGGTGGTTCAGAGACTCCGGAGCACCCACGGCACACAGTTTCCTGGCATACAATGATTGACGGAAGCCATAGTTCATGTCCATGGGTTCCCCCTGGACAGTCCGCTTGAACATGGGCAGGCTCCCGACACTGCCAGCAGACCATTGAAGCGGGGTCCACAGGGGCCTCATCCTGGGTAGGTTTGGTGGGCACCAGTCGCCGGGTCTGGGGCGGAGGGACAAGGGATTTGAGTGCCCCCTCCCAAAAGAACCCTCTGTAAGTTCCGGGTAGCCTCATAGCGCTCCACCAAGTCGACCATCTCTAGCACATTACCTGGGGAGATCTGACCAATCCATTGCTGGAGAGGGGGTGGCAGAGCCCTCCAGAACCTGTCTGCTAGCAACCGTTCCGGCATAGCAGTGGGGCTCAGCACGTCAGGTTGTAGCCACTTTTGCAACAGGTTGAGCAGGTTATAATACTGGGGTCTCACGGGCTCAGCCAGGTTAAACTCCCACTGATGCTCCCGCTGAGCCTGGACCAGGGCCGCTGATAGGCCAGTACAGCTGGCCCAGTTGTACCGGGCCCGGCTGGCAGGGGGGCCCGGGCAGCCTCGACATAACCAAACCACCTCCGGACCGCTGTACGCAGATTCGCGTTCCGGAGGTGGCAGCCCTGCGCTCAGCGACGCATACGCGTCATCTCGCGTGAGCCGGGATTTCCTGTGAACGCGCGCACACAGGCGCGCGCGCTCACAGGAACGGAAGGTAAGAGAGTTGATCTCCAGCCTGCCAGCGGCGATCGTTCGCTGGCAGGCTGGAGATGTGTTTTTTTTAACCCCTAACAGGTATATTAGACGCTGTTTTGATAACAGCGTCTAATATACCTGCTACCTGGTCCTCTGGTGGTCCCCTTTGTTTGGATCGACCACCAGAGGACACAGGTAGCTCTGTAAAGTAGCACCAAGCACCACTACACTACACTACACCCCCCCCCCCGTCACTTATTAACCCCTTATTAGCCCCTGATCACCCCTGATCACCAGCACATTGACTCCCAGTCTTGCCAAAATCTCCCCCTTTACCTTTGGGTAGTCGGCCGCCTGATCGTCCAGCAAATCGAAGTACACGCGCTGAGACTCTGATACCAGGAAAGGAGCAACGATCTCAGGCCACTTTTCCAGGGGCAGCCTCTCCCTGGTGGCCACTTTCTCATACATCGCCAGGTATGTTTTGATGTCAACTTAGGGATCGCTGCACGGACTGGGCATTGTGGACACTTGGGGTTGCTCCTGCTGTTTACAAAGCCATCACGTGTTGTAGCAGCAACCGGTTGGTCTCCTGCTGCTGCTTAATAAGCCTTGCGTTGCTGCAGGTTGGCCTCTTGCTGCTGCAGATTAGCCTCCATGAGGGCCTTCAAAACAGCCTCCATTTTGTCACGTGACACAGGTTTAAATCTAGCAGGTTTGATAAACGACATACACCCGTGTGCAAACCAAAAATATTTTGGCGATCACGCCAGCCTCACTGCGCTTGCCCGCTCCAAGCCACCAATTGTAGGGATTTGCTCTGGTAGGCAGGGTAAGCGGACACAATACAGAGGCAAGACCACGGTTGAAAAAACTAAAGTCTAGTGTTTATTTACACAGAAAAGGCAGAAAAGACAAAAACAATGCATTACAGAGTACTGGAGTTAGTTCACACAGCAAGAGCTCCCAAAATAACATAAATCATCTGGCAGATCCCAGCAGGCTTTAGGGCGCCTGACTCCCAGCAGGCAGCTCTCATGCAGCTCTCAGCCTTGCAGTATGGCAGATCTCTTCAGCTCCCAAAAACACAGAGCTTCCACAGCTCCACTATCACTTGGAGGATCATACCACACCCAGCTGAGCTGCTGGCTGGGTTTTTAAACCCAGCCCAAAACCTGGCCTGGACGTGGGGAACAGCCACCCACCCTGCTCTTTGGCTGCCCCCAATAAGAACAGGCCCGGATTTGCTTTACAGCCACACTAAGTAAATACAGTGTCAGCGAGCACTAGCTGCCGTGACACACAAAATTATCGGTTCTTATCTCACCGAGGCCAGGAGCCTCAGTGACACGTACCTTCCGTCAATGACGGGCCCTTGCGCCTTCCTACAACCCCTATAGGTGTTTTTTGCAAATCTGTACAAATGCGCTTTCCATTATCATAATGACAACTACATGTTGTGGAATAATGTGTTCAACAATATTGACTTTATCCAACTATTATAGGTAACATATACATGATAGAGGGCAATAATAGACCTATAATTTATGTTTTGCTGATCCTATTATTCAGTAATCAGTTAACAAGTGAATTATCATGTATGTAGAGGCATATAAAGTTAACATGTTACGTGGTAGCACTTATTTAACACCAGGGGTCAAGTCCTGGGAAAAAAAGTGTGGGAACTCACCCAAGATCCACTGCTAAACCCGCCCCCCCCCCCCTTCCCCAAAAAAAAATATATATTTCGCTGAAGAATTCAGTGCAACATTTATTGTAAAGTGCCAGTTTACACAAACACTGCAAATTAACATGAAATAAACAAATATATATAGGGACCCCCGCACCTATCAGACAATGGGGGGGCATATCCTAGCGATATGCCCCCATTGTCTGAGATGGGAAAACCCCTTTAAAATACAATACATGTGAATGGCCTTTTGAAAGCTACGTGTAGCGGGGGGGGGAAAAAAAGCACAGAAAATCTAGCATGCTGTAATTTGTGTCACTGAGCCAAATGTACACATTGTGATCAAAACAAAACAAAAACTCCCCTTATATATAATTTACTTACAGTTCTGAAGACTCAGGGGTGCTGGCTGGTTTTGCCTCAGGGGTGCTGACAGGCTTGGCCGGGCAGAAGGAGTGTGAGACTGTGAGGCCTTTTTTCTCCAAGCTGCTCTGGATCAGTGCTCTGGGCAGCTGGGCTCCGGGCTGGAAGTGGGCACAATAAGAAAAAAATATTTTTCATTACACCTCAGGTCAGACCACCAATCAGACCCCCAATGTTAATCAGACCTCAGCTAACAGCCCCAATAAGATCCCCAATGTTAATAAGACCTCAGATCACACCTCAGCTCAGACCCCAATATGAATGACCCCCAATCAGACCTCAGATAAGAGCCCCAGTGCCTCTCATCAGCCCCCCAGTGCCTCTCATCAGCCAGTAATAACAGCCCCCCAATCATGTGCCAGTAATAACAGCCCCCAATCATGTGCCAGTAATACCAGCCCCCCAATTCATGTGCCAGTAATACCAGACCCCCCAATCATGTGCCAGTAATACCAGACCCCCCCAATCATGTGCCAGTAATACCAGACCCCCCAAACATGTGCCAGTAATACCAGACCCCCCCAGATCATGTGCCAGTAATACCTGACCCCCCCAATCATGTGCCAGTAATACCAGACCCCCCCCAATCATGTGCCAGTAATACCAGACCCTCCAATCATGTGCCAGTAATACCAGACCCCCCCAAATTCCCCAATCATGTGCCAGTATAATACCAGACCCCCCAATCACGTGCCAGTAATACCAGACCCCCCCAATCATGTGCCAGTAATACCAGACCCCCCCAATCATGTGCCAGTAATACTAGACAGTCCAGACCCCCCCCCCCCCCCAAATCATGTGCCAGTAATACCAGACCCACCCAATCATGTGGCAGTATTGTAATACCAGACCAGACCCCCCCAATCATGTGCCACTATACCAGACCCTCCCCCCAATCATGTGCCAGTAATACCAGACCCCCAATCATGTGGCAGTAATACCAGACACCCCCCCAATCTGTGCCAGTAATTCCAGGCCCCCCCCAAATTCCCAATCATGTGCCAGCCCTGTATAATACCAGGACCCCCCCAAATTCCCCAATCATGTGCCAGCCCAATATAATACCAGGGCCCCCCCAATTCCCCAATCATGTGCCAGCCCAGTATAATACCAGGGCCCCCCCAAATTCCCCAATCATGTGCCAGTATAATATAGTAAAAAAATAAATAAAAATGAACACTTATACTTACCTCTTTGGAGCGATGCGATGCAGGCCTCTTCCAGCCTGTGTCCTGACTCCAGCGCTGTATGGCTCAGGCCGGCGGCACGATGACGTCATCGCACCGCCTACGCCGGCCTCTGATAGGCTGCCGGCCTAGTAGTGCCGGCAGCCTATCAGAGGACCAGGAAAGGGACACACCTCCCTGCCCTGCTCCTCCGCAGCCTTCTGTTTGTATCGCTGTCCTGAGGACAGCGATATAAACAGAAACAGATCACCATGGAGATGAGCGCTTCGCTTCCACAATGGAAGCGCTCATCTCAGTGCCTGCCCCGCCGCCGCCGCACACTGCCTGCCGCGCACTGCCTGCTGCCGCCGCCGCACGCTGCCTGCCCCGCCGCACACAGACCATGCTGAAAGGGAACGGCGTTCCTGCCATGAAAAAAGTGCAGGAACGCCGTTCCCATGCGTTCCCCCTCGACTCGACCCCTGTTTAACACACATACTGGCATATGAGAAAGATGAAAATCAGCCACATATACATTACAGAATCAGATCCATGTGCTGTTATCTAATAAACAAAGGCCTAGACTATCAGTAATACATGATATAGCTCAATAGACTAAGTACTTACTACCAGCATTTACCGTGAACTGTAAAATGATGATAACTACCATCAAATTACTCTACTTAATTACCACCAACCTCAAAAAATCAAGGATGCATCTATTTTTTTTCATGGACACAGGAAAAAAGTTGCATATTTTTCAGGGACTGCACAGACATTTTTGGACGGTTTGCAATCCTGCTTAGGCCTCACCATAAATGGGTTGGCCCATCTCAGACATTGATGCATATCGCTAGGATCTGCCATCAGTGTCAGACATTTGTGGGTTCCCCCCTCTGGGACCTGCTCCTCTCCAGAAAAGAGCCTCCAAAATGAATGAGAACATTCTGCACATCCGCAAAGTCTTCCAGTCATCGCTATGGGAGGAAGAGTTGGGAGCTATGCTTTCCAGCACCAGAGGCAAGGATTCAGCTTGCCTTTGTACCCCTTCACAGTAATTATGCCCACCTTTTTGCCCCTTCACAGTAGTTATGCCCAAGCAAGCGCACTTAGCTGTTTTTGGAAGTTCTATAGCTGTGATTGGAGAGGAGACTACACAATCGCAGCTCCTCTCCATTCACGGCTATGGGACTGCTAGAAATAGCTGAGCCAGCACTTGCCAATTTTCGGAACTCCCATAGCAGTGAACAGAGGGCGGCCACAGCAGCTCTCCCTTCAATTTGGGGGCCTTGTTCTGGAGATAGGAGTGGGTCCCAGAGGTAGAACCTGCACCAGCCGGAACAGTTAGCTACGCTGCTATTTGAGCCGCTATTTGCTACTTCACCCCGCTTACACCAGGTCTAAAATTCTGGGCGTGGCATTGGCGTGGAAGGGGACGGGCCGACAGGCCCATCTCATTCATGAGATACACAGTTATCAATTTATACATATATTTCTAAGAGGAATAACAAAGCACAATGCAAAGAACAGCACAATGCAGAGTTCTCGAGAAAACATGATCCAGCATAGTTATTTCGTAGGGAATAAAAAAAATCTTAGAAAAATCACAAATTCTAGTTCATTTGTTCCTGCATTGTAATTTAGGCTTTAGCTAATAAAGAATTCTGCTTTGATCCGCACTTTGATTATCACCCAAAGAAAATAGGCCATGCAAATATTTGCATCCTAAGGCCGAATGCACACGGCCGTGTTTCACGGCCGTGAGCGGTCCCTGGTAACACGGCCTGGATTCCTGCTGAGAGCAGGTGCGCACGGGGTCATTGGTTGCTATGACGTCGTGCGCTTCATGCCGCCGCTGCGCTACAGTAATACACTCGTATGATCTATACGAGTGTATTACTGTAGTGCAGCGGCGGCATGAAGCGCACAGCGTCATAGCAACCAATAACGCTGTGCGCTCCTGCTCTCAGCAGGAATCCAGGCCGCGTTACCACGGACCGCTCGTGGCCGTGAAACACGGCCGTGTGCATTCGGCCTAACAGTCAGCATTACTGATGTGCAGTCAAGTTATTCCTTTATAACCATAGGGCCTGGCTGGTCTTGTAGGACTTTTAAATTATCTATTCCTCCCCTATACCATTACTTGTGCAGCAATGCCAGGAATAGCCGGAGCGGTGGATGGGAGTGGCAGTGTGCATGGCCGAGTTTGGGGGTAGATAGGACTTTTGACAGGCTACAGGTCTTTTTCAGTCTGCGGATAGATTGTCCTTATGGCATATGAGGGTAAACAGCAGGGCAGAGAACCAGCTGCAGTATTTAAATGTATCACTGTCTTGAGGACAAACAATAGAATTGAATTCATGGGTTACATCTGAGGCTGCTGGCCATGTATATACACTGATGAGCAAAAGGGTAACAATGTTTTTAAAGTTTTAACTTTCAGGCTCATCTCATCATCCACTAAAGCTTTGAAAGTGCATCATTTTATATAGACAATCATCTTGCTATCTCATACATAAATTGGACTTGCAGCTATTTAGCATATGATTAGTTATGCAGACTTTTGTCATGTAACTGCATTTAATACTTACCTGCGCTGTCTGTGGCCGGCCGGGTCGCTCCTCTTACTGGTAAGTGAAAGGTCTGTGCGGCGCATTGCTTATAGCACAGACCTTTTACTTACCAGTAAGAGGAGCGACCGGCCGGCCACAGACAGCGCAGGAAGTATAATGCTTCTAAAAATGCTAAGTAACCATGGCAGCCAGGACTGCAGTAGCATCTTGGCTCGCATGGTAACCGATCGGAGCCCCAGCGATTAAACTATGGGACTCCGATCGGAACTCTCCGCTGCCACCAATGATGGGGGGGGGGGGGATTTAATTAGGGGGGGGGGGAGAGGGAGGCTGCACTGGCCACCAATGAATTTAATACTGGGAGGGAGGGTGGCCGCACTGGCCACCAACTGAATTTACTACTGGGGAGGGAGGGGGGGCTGCACTGGCCACCAATGAATTTAATACTGGGGAGGGAGGGGGGCCGCACTGGCCACAATGAATTTTAAAACTGGGGAGGGAGGGGGGGGTCTGGCCCCTGCTACCTGGCAGACACCTGATCTCTTACAGGGGGGCTATGATACGCACAATTAACCCTCAGGTGCAGCACGCTGAGGGGTTAATTGTGCGGATCACAGCCGCCTGTAAGAAATCGGGCGCTGCCAGGCAGCATGGGGGGCAGTTATGTACACAGTTCTTAGTATATTCTAACTGAAGCATCCCCTCACTATGGGAACGCCTCTGTGTTAGAATATACTGTCGGATCTGAGTTTTCACGATTCTAACTCAAATCCGATGGTATATTCTAACATAGAGGCGTTCCCATGGTGATGGGGACGCTCAAGTTAAAATATACCATCGGATTGGAGAAAACTCTGATCCGATGGTATATTAATAGGGACTTCTGACTTGACATTGAAAGTCAATGGGGGACGGATCCATTTGCAATTACACCATATTGTGTCAACGTCAAACGTATCCGTCCCCATTGACTTGCAATGTAAGTCAGAACGGATCCGTTTGGCTCCGCACGGCCAGGCGGACACCAAAACGCTGCAAGCTGGTTGTGGACCGTTTTAGTAAATTGGCTCACTTTGTATCGTTAGCTAGTCTGCCCAATGCTAAGACTCTTGCTCAGGTTTTTGTTAATAACATTGGGAAATTACATGGTATTCCCTCGGATGTGGTTTCTGATAGGGGCACACAGTTTGTTTCCAGGTTTTGGAGGGCGATCTGCTCTCGTCTTGGTGTTCAACTTTCGTTCTCTTCAGCTTTTCATCCGCAGTCGAATGGGCAGACAGAGCGTACTAACCAAAACCTGGAGACCTACTTGAGGTGTTTTGTGGCTGAGAACCAGGAGGACTGGTCCTCATTTATATCTCTAGCAGAGTTTGCTTTGAATAACCGTAGGCAGGAGTCCACGGGTAAATCGCCATTTTTTGGCGCATACGGTTTTCATCCTCAGTTTGGTACCTTTTCTAGGACTGGTTCCTCTGGGATGCCAGAGGAGGAGAGATTTTCTTCTGCCTTGTCTTCTATCTGGCGGAGGATCCAAGTTAATTTGGAGAAGATGGGTGAGAGGTATAAGCGAATGGCTGACAGACGTGTGACTGGTCCGGACCTGTGTGTGGGTGATCTGGTGTGGTTATCTACTAAAAATATTAAACTGAGAGTACCATCTTGGAAACTGGGTCCAAGATTTATTGGACCTTACAAAATATCTGCGGTTGTCAATCCAGTGGTGTTTCGTCTTGATCTTCCGCAGATCTGGAGGATCTATGATGTGTTCCACAGGTCTTTACAGAAGAAATATGTGAAACCGGTGGAACCATCGCCATTGCCTCCTCCCCCTGTTCTGGTTGATGGCAATTTAGAGTTCGAGATCTCTAGGGTTCTTCGACCTACACGTGTTCTTCGGGGTTCCCTTCAGTACCTGGTACACTGGAGGGTATACGGCCCCAAGGAGAGGATGTGGGTTCCGGCTGTGGATGTTGGTGCCAGCCGACTGGTGAGGTCACCCGTAGAAGGGGGGGGGGGGGTACGGTCATGCCCTGCTCAGGTTATGTGCGGAGGTCTGCCAGGTATAGCAGCACGTGTGTAGTTTTTTGTTTGTTTTAGGTTTGGAGTTGAGCTGTATCCGCCTCCCTTCAGGTGCAATGAGTGGGGTCATTTGTGTGAGTTTAAATGACGCCCCTTCCCAGTGTCCAGTGCGGGTATCTTGCTCTGTGGAATAGTGGATTTGCTGTTTCTGCTCTGCTACAAG
The DNA here is from genome assembly GCF_905171765.1 of Bufo bufo. NCBI lineage: Eukaryota > Metazoa > Chordata > Amphibia > Anura > Bufonidae > Bufo > Bufo bufo. Next base: position 318,342,044 of record NC_053391.1, read on the forward strand.
ATAAGTAGGTTTTGGTTTCCTTTTTGTGTTCTGTCTAGGCTGTTAGCGAGACACCTGCCTCCTCCAGGACCTGAGGAAGCAGGCTGCCTCTTTCCCCCTTTCCACCATCTCAGGGACTTTAGGGAATCTTCAGCCTTAGGTATGGGGGCACGTTGATTCCCACCTTTAGGGTCTTAACGTGGGCACAGAAGTCCAGGGAGAGCTGGTAGGGAATTGTCAGGAGGTGACCTTTATCCCCAGCTTCTGGCCTAGACGCTTGTTTTGAGTGTGTTTATTGTATCTTGTATCCTACCCATCGTGACAGATATTTTGCCTGGGGGTCCACCTCTTGGCTTTGGAATGGATGGACGGACTTCATTTCGTATTCTTCCAACTGTCATGGCACTCACATGATGCAGTTTGGTAATTTTCTTGGCCGAGATACCAATATCGATGAGCTGGATAATACAGTTTTTCTTTTCTTGGGAAATCTTCATGGCTGCTCCTGAATTCGAACCAGTGACCTTTCACTTGGGAATCAACCTAATAACACACTGAGCTATTAGGGAATGTGAGAACAGGTTGTAGTTTGTAGTATACAAGAAGAAAAAGATTGTTCCACCACCAGGAGCAAGACAGTAACAATGCAGTTACATGACAAGAATCTGCATAACTTATCATATGCTAAATAACTGCAAGTTCAATTTATGTTTGAGATGATTTTCTATAAAATGAAGGTAGTCTCACGTTTGAAGCTGTAGTGCAGGCATCCTCAAACTGCGACCCTCCAGCTGTTGTAAAACTACAACTCCCACAATGCCCTGCTGTAGGCTGATACCTGTAGGCTGTTCGGGCATGCTGGGAGTTGTAGTTTTGCAACAGCTGAAGGGCCACAGTTTGAGGATGCCTGCTGTAGTGGATGGTGAGATATGGAGCCTTTAAAGGGTTTCTACCACCTCATTTGGACCTAATTAGCTGTCAGACACTAGCGATCTGCTAGTGTCTGCTCTACCTAACCATGCTATTCTAAGACCTTTGTGTGCAGCCGTTACACTAAAAAAACAACTTTTATTGCTATGCAAATGAGCCTCTAGGTGCTATGGGGGCGTCTTTTCAGCACCTAGAGGCTCCGTCTACTCACCCAGTATTCCGCCCCGCTCGTCCGTCAAGCCCGCCCATCTCTAGATTGCCAGCCTCCATCGGCCGATTTCTTGTGCCTGCGCTGAATACAGACGCACACGGCGCAAGCGCGAGAATTCGGCCGATGGATGAGATGGAGGCTGGCAATCTAGAGGAGATGGGCGGGCTTGACAGACGAGCGGGGCGGAATACAGGGTGAGTAGACGGAGCCTCTAGGTGCTGAAAAGACGCCCCCATAGCACCTAGAGGCTCATTTGCATAGCAATAAAAGTTGGTTTTTTAGTGTAATGGCTGCACACAAAGGTCTTAGAATAGCATGGTTAGGTAGAGCAGACACTAGCAGATCGCTAGTGGCTTGACAGCTAATTAGTCCAAATGAGGTGGTAGAAACCCTTTAAGTCAAATATTCTAAACATTGTTACCCTTTTGCTCATCAGTGTAATTACCTGTTACTCCCCAGGGTTTATTACAACTGAGAGCATCAGTCATTATGTTCCGGGCCAGGGTCGAACTTGGATTCATTGGGCCCACCAGAGAGAATTTTTCTTTGGGCCCAACCCCCATATCATCAATAAAGTTTTGATTCAAAGAAATTGACTCTAGTAGCAATTTACTGTCTCCAAAGGCAGCTACAAATGTATATGTCCGGATCTTTGGGTCCAGAATCTGGGTCCAACAGAGGATAAGATAGATACAGTGGATATAAAAAGTCTACACACCCCTGTTAAAATGTCAGGTTTCTGTGAGGTAAAAAAATTAGACAAAGATAAATCATTTCAGAACTTTTTCCACCTTTAATGTGACCTGAGGAGGTGGTGATGGTGAGTACAATAAAGGAATTCAAGAGGGGCCTGGATGTATTTCTGGAGTGTAATAATATTACAGGCTATAGCTACTAGAGAGGGGTCGTTGATCCAGGGAGTTATTCTGATTGCCTGATTGGAGTCGGGAAGGAATTTTTTATTCCCCTAAAGTGAGGAAAATTGGCTTTTACCTCACAGGGTTTTTTTGCCTTCCTCTGGATCAACTTACAGGATGACAGGCCGAACTGGATGGACAAATGTCTTTTTTCGGCCTTATGTACTATATTACTATGTTACTATAAACTGTACAACTCAATTGAAAAACAAACTGAAATCTTTTAGGTAGAGGAAAGAAAAAATATAATAATATGGTTGCATAAGTATGCACACCCTAAACTAATACTTTGTGGAAGCACCTTTTGATTTTATTACAGCACTCAGTCTTTTTGGGTATGAGTCCAAGTTTAAGAAAGGCCTTCCAGAAGGCGTAAATACACCTAGAGATACACTTTTGATACCTAAAAAAAAGCAGGAAGGAGATAGGAAGATACGATTCATCACCACATTTTGATGGCTCTACTAAGGAATCTCGAGAGATCCTTGGACGACACTGGCCTATCCTCCTGATGGACCCAGATGTTCATGATGTTCTACATGAGTACCCACAGGTGACATTTAGGAGGGCCAGAGCTCAAGGACTTATTAGTGCACAGCCACTACGCTCCACCTGTTACACCAAACACTTGGTTGAGTCGTCGCCCTATGGGTTGTTTCAAATGCAGCGGGTGCGTGGCCTGTGACAGTATCACCACAGGCAAGACTTTTTTCAGCAGTAATCTTAAACGCAGCTTCAGTATTAGAGACTTTATCTCATGTAGGACTGTAGGTGTCATATATAAAATCACGTGTATCTGTCAAAAGGAGTATATAGGAAAAACGAAACGGGAGCTTCGCAGGCGTGTAGGGGAACATCTTCTGGACATAGAGAAGCGACGAGACACTGCCGTGGCTCGTCATGTATGTGAGTTTCATCAAGGAGACCCTAGGGTCATTAAAGTCATGGGCATTGAAGCCGTTAGCCCCCCTAAGCGTGGGGGAGACTGGCACAAGATCTTATTACAGCGCGAGACGCGCTGGATCTTCCTCCTATGGACAGTTACACAGACAGGTCTCAATGAACAACTCAATTATAGTTTCCTGTGAACCAGTAGTTGTCCTTAGTTACCATCATCATGACTGTAACTTGCTTGATCAGCTATGATTAGCCTCCCAATGCCCATGACTTAATGACCTGCTACATATAGCTTCAGGGTCTTCTCTGTACTAGTGAGTGCTTTTCCTCACTATTGCTTTTTGACAATTTTGTTCTGCTATCATCTATGACTTGTTTATTATTTTTTCATTGGCCACTATTAATGTACTGTTACGGGGAAGACTATTATAATACTTATTCATTAATGCCACAGTCTGTTTTTGTTGTTGGACCTCTGTCCGGTGGTCTATTTTATCTTCACATGATAAATAGCCTCCAATACCTTTGTGTTAATCGGGTCCGATTGTGGGCCGATGTACTCTGGTGGTGAGGTGAAGGTCCGATCATCTCATCTCACCACCTGAGAGTACAACAGGAGCAAGAGGTATTGTAATTGCTTTCGAATGCCGTTGCCGTTTCCGGCTGGCTGGTGGGGTCTCGCGAGATTGAGCAGGAGTGCTGAGTTGTTCAGCACTTCCTTGCGCTCCAAACTCGTTCCTGTCTTGTAATGAGCGCATGCGCCGCGCTTGACGTGCGGGCACGCTCATTGGCCACGGACATCGTAGGTGGCGGCAGCGGGAATCAGGTAACTATTTAAAAGAGGTGGGAGCGCTTAGTTTAGTTGGCGTCCCATGTGCAGATATATTAATCTCTATACTGCACCACCTTTTACCTCTTACTTTGAGGTTGCCCCTGGAGGGTTCCACCATCTTGGCATACCTCCTGACCAGCTGACTTATCACGTCAATTTGTGGTTTTGGATTAATCATTCATCTAAGGATTGATCCATAATACTTTTTCCATCTCCCCTGATGAGCTGCTTTTTGTCCTGGCAGTGAAACATGCGTGCAGGGAGTGTTTCATGCATCTTTAGGGACATATAGATTTTTAGACTAAGGGACAGGTTCCGGACGGGGTTGTCCTTGTTAGGACGAGTGCCCTGTGGTCAGGCTGCTACTCATTATTTAGTATCAGGTTGAACAGCTAGACAGCCATAGGGATTAAACAGGGACCCTACATAGCTGTGTATCACTGTCATCTTTTTTGTCTTCTCGGACATCATTCTTAGATGGGTATATCACGAATATAGCTTGTGGTGAAGAATCTGATGACCGTCCCTGGGTACCGGTAGGACCTGCGGGTTACTAGTGCCGCCGTGCACTTTACCTTTTTTGTATGTTTTTCATTTGGGATACTAATTATTGTACTAATTGGGGGGTCCACTACCCTCTATCCCAATGTTTGTCTTTGCACACTATATTTAGGACCTCTCTATTTTATTAGCAGTATTAATAAATGTTATGTTTTAGGATTACCCTTTTCTGAATAATGTTTTGACTTTAGGTAATCTAGAGCGCAGACATGCATCAGTTCTGACCTCTCACTTAGTATTTAATTGTTATGAGTCTATCAGCATGGCACATTTTGACTTGACAAGATTTGCCCCACTCTTCTTTGCAAAAACACTCCAAATCTGTCAGATTGCGAGGGCATCTCCTGTGCACAGCCCTCTTCAGATCACCCCACAGATTTTCAATTGGATTCAGATCTGGGCTCTGGCTGGGCCATTCCAAAACTTTAATCTTCTTCTGGTGAAGCCATTCCTTTGTTGATTTGGATGTGTGCTTTGGGTCGTTGTCATGCTAAAAGATGAAGTTCCTCTTCATGTTCAGATTTCTAGCAGAAGCCTGAAGGTTTTGTGCCAATATTGACTTGTATTTGGAACTGTTCATAATTCCCTCTAGCTTAAAGGGGTTGGCCACTCTTTAAATACTTTCCACTACTGTGTGGCAGGCAGGGAAAAAATGAAGTTCCTAATATACTTCATTAAACACATCTGCCTGCTTCTCTTTCAGTTATAAGCCACTCCCCCTCAGCCCATCTCTACCTTGCAGCTGAGTTCGTCCATAGCTGCGACATGGAGGAGCTTGAGAGGAAGCTCGTCCATGCGCATGTGCAGTCTGCTCCTGTCAGTAGTCGGCTCCCTGCTGCCCGCTCCAACTCCGACAGGAATCAGCTGCTTGTTCCCTCTCTACAAACAGCTGATTCCTGTCAGAAGCTGGCTGTAGTGAAAACTTTCCGAGTCCCTACTGCAGAAGCTACTTAGTCAATCCCCATCCCCCCTGCACTATCACCACACAGCCGACCCGCTAAGCCACGCCCACCGGTTCCGTTAGACCACGCCACCGGTTCCGTTAGGCCACGCCCCCTGCAACCAACAGGGAAAGCAGGACATCTAGCCAGGAACTATGATTGTGTGTGTGTGTGTGTGTGTGTGTGTATATATGTATGTATGTATATATAAAGAAAAAGTCCAGCGGGAGCACCAGCCAGGATGTAGGTGCAAGGTCCAACGTAGGGTGACGGCAATACCCAATAATATGAAGACGAAAAAAGTAGGACTGCACTCCGAAATAGTGGTGAAGTGAAGGTTTTTATTCACCCATAGTATGGCAAACTTGCGACGTTTCGGCTCACAAGAGCCTTCCTCAAGCATGCTCATGCTTGAGGAAGGCTCTTGTGAGCCGAAACGTCGCAAGTTTGCCATACTATGGGTGAATAAAAACCTTCACTTCACCACTATTTCGGAGTGCCAGTCCTACTTTTTTCGTCTCTCTCTCTATATATATATATATATATATATATATATATATATATATAAATAAAAATTCAGAAAAAATGAGCGGCACTCCAAGGATAAAAGCAGTGAACCCTTTATTCACACCGGTGGTACAACGTTTCGGCTCTAGTCACGAGCCTTCCTCAAGCGTGAGGAAGGCTCGTGACTAGAGCCGAAACGTTGCACCACCAGTGTGAATAAAGGGTTCACTGCTTTTATCCTTGGAGTGCCGCTCATTTTTCTGAATTTATCCATCAGGGAAACCAGTCCATTCCCTTTGGGACGTGCACCCGCCATTTCCCTTTGGAGCCAGTGCCGCCATTTTTCTCTCTCTCTCATATATATATATATATATATATATATATACACATATACATATATACACCATACACCTTTACCTTGGAGTAATGCCAGCTTTTTGGATTATATATATATATATATATACACAAACAAACATCGCGTCCACATGGGTGAATAATCTTTTTTCTATTTTCATCTAATGAGAGTGCTGTTGTTTTGCTTTATATATATATATATATATATATATATATATATACAGTACAGACCAAAAGTTTGGACACACCTTCTCATTCAAAGAGTTTTCTTTATTTTCATGATTATGAAGGCATCAAAACTATGAATTAACACATGTGGAATTATATACATAACAAACAAGTGTGAAACAACTGAAAATATGTCATATTCTAGGTTCTTCAAAGTAGCCACCTTTTGCTTTGATTACTGCTTTGCACACTCTTGGCATTCTCTTGATGAGCTTCAAAAGGTACTCCCCTGAAATGGTCTTCCAACAGTCTTGAAGGAGTTCCCGGAGATGCTTAGCACTTGTTGGCCCTTTTGTCTTCACTCTGCGGTCCAGCTCACCCCAAACCATCTAGATTGGGTTCAGGTCCGGTGACTGTGGAGGCCAGGTCATCTGGCGCAGCACCCCATCACTCTCCTTCATGGTCAAAATAGCCCTTACTTTCATGATGGCCACTCGTTTTTCTTTACTTAGCTGCTTTTTTCTTGCCATAATACAAATTCTAACAGTCTGATCAGTAGGACTATCAGCTGTGTATCCACCTGACTTCTCCTCAACGCAACAGATGGTCCCAACCCCATTTATAAGGCAAGAAATCCCACTTATTAAACCTGACAGGGCACACCTGTGAAGTGAAAACTATTTCAGGGGACTACCTCTTGAAGCTCATCAAGAGAATGCCAAGAGTGTGCAAAGCAGTAATCAAAGCAATAGGTGGCTACTTTGAAGAACCTAGAATATGACATATTTTCAGTTGTTTCACACTTGTTTGTTATGTATATAATTCCACATGTGTTAATTCATAGTTTTGATGCCTTCAGTGTGAATCTACAATTTTCATAGTCCTGAAAATAAAGAAAACTCTTTGAATGAGAAGGTGTGTCCAAAACTTTTGGTCTGTACTGTATATATATAAAATCACAAATACCGCAGCAGCACAGTCAGACCATGTGCACTGGGTGCAATTCCTCACAGAGGTAGGCTTCTCCTCCACGATACGTACTTAGCAAATGACGAGGCAGCACTTCCAGCTTTTGGTGACAGGGTGACAACCCCAAAACTTTATTCCCAGCAACGTTTCGGCCTACTCAATGAGGCCTTTGTCAAGCGTGACAAGGGCTTGACAAAGGCCTCATTGAGTAGGCCAAAACGTTGCTGGGAATAAAGTTTTGGGGTCGTCAGACTGTCACCAAAAGCTGGAAGTGCTGCCTCGTCATTTGCTAAGTATGTATATATGTGTGTATGTATCTATATGTATTTGTGTGTATGTATTTATGTCTAAGGGTCCATTCACACATCCGTGTGTGTTTTGCGGATCCACGGATCCGCAAAACACGGACAGCGGCAATGTGCGTTCCGCATTTTGCGGACCGCACATTGCCGGCACTAAGAGAATATGCCTATTCTTGTCCGCTATTGCGGACAAGAATAGGACATGTTTTAATTTTTTCAGGATCGGAATTGCGGACCCCGGAAGTGCGGGTCCGCAATCCGGATAGGGGCCGCACGTCATGCGGCCCCATAGAAATGTATGGGTCCGCAATTCCTTTCCGCAAAATGCGGAATGGAATTGCGGATGTGTGAATGGAGCCTAAGTATGTGTACATATAAATATATATAAAAAAAAGGGAATAGATGGCGGCACTGGAAAAACAAATACTAGCGGGTGCTAAGTCCAGGGATATAGCTGCTTACCCCATATGGATAAAGACGAAAATCAGACAGCACTCCAAGTAAAAAAGCAATTGGTGTTTATTCACCCATGTGGAAGGCAACGTTTCAGCTCATATTAGAGCCTTTTCTGAGAAAGGCTCTTATATGAGCTGAAAACGTTGCCTTCCACATGGGTGAATAAACACCAATTGCTTTTTTACTTGGAGTGCTGTCCGATTTTCGTCTTTATAAATATATATATATATGAATATACATATATATATATGAATATACATACACATATGTATGTATACATATTTATATACATATATTTACACACGTATGTGTGTGTGTTTGTGTATACATTGCAATGCATGGGTGCCGACAGTGTGTCCACTGTCTGCAGACATGAACCCATTCATTTAAATGGGGTCTGCAATCTGCATCTGACAGTACTTTTTCGCAGTGCGGAGGCCATGGACAGAAAACCCATGGATGCACTCCAAAGGATCCACTCAGAATGCATCAGTTTGCCTCCGATCAGTCACCATTCCGCTTTGGAGGTGGACACCAAAACGCTGTCCGCCTGATGAAACTGAGCCAAACTGATTTCTCTGGCACAATAGAAAACGGATCCGTCCCCCATTCACTTTCAATGGTGTTCAAGATGGATCCGTTATGGTTATAGAAGACCTAATACAAATGGATCCGTTTATGACGGATGCATATATTATGGTAACAGAACCGTTTTTGCAGATCCATTACGGATCCGCAAAAAACACAAAAGTGTGAAAAGTAGCCTTGGGCACGTAGTGTCCCTCTTCCTTCTATTCTAAAGTATGGAGGTATGCTAAAGCACTGATGAAATGACACCTAATGTGCTGTCACTATGGCATCACAAGTAGGCAGAGATGTCATGTAACTACTCCCCTGGAGACGCTTTGCTGTGATGCATGCTGGGATTTTTACTTTCACTTTGCAGCTGCTCCGCCCACACAGCCTCTCATTAATGGGAGCATGCTATGCCGAATGCAGTAGAAAAATGATATATACACAGTATATCTGTCATGATACAAATTCCTCTTGGCTTTAGTTATTGTCTGGGGCACTTTATTGTTTTTATACTTAAAGGGGTTGGCCACCATAACTAAGGCCCCAGTTCCAGCTGAAGAAAACAGCCCCTTGGCATGATGCTGCCACCACCATGCTTCACTGTGGGTATGGTGTTCTTTTGGTGATGTGCAGTGTTGTTTTTGCACCAAACATATCTTTTGGAATTATGGCCAAAAAGTTCAACCTTGGTTTCATCAGACCATAACACCTTTTCCCCACATGCATTTGGGAGACTATAGATGTGTTTTTTGCAAAATGTAGCCTGGCTTGGATGTTTTTCTTCGTAAGAAAAGGCTTTCGTCTTGCCACTCTACCCCATAGCCCAGACATATGAAGAATACGGGAGATTGTTGTCACATGTATCACACAGCCAGTACTTGCCAGATATTCCTGCAGCTCCTTTAATGTTGCTGTAGGCCTCTTGGTAGCCTCCCAGACCAGTTTTCTTTTCGTCTTTTCATCAATTTTGGAGGGACGTCCAGTTCTTGGTAATGTCACTGTTGTGCCATATTTTCTCCACTTGATGATGACTGTCTTCACTGTGTTCCATGGTATATCTAATGCCTTGGAAATTCTTTTGTACCCTTCTCCTGATACCTTTTAACAATGAGATCCCTCTGATGCTTTGGAAGCTCTCTGTGGACCATGGCTTTTGCTGTGGGATGCGACTAAGAAAATTTCAGGAAAGACCAACTAGAGCAGCTGAACTTTATTTGGGTTAATCAGAGGCACTTTAAATGATGGCAGGTGTTTGCTGACTCCTATTTAACATGATTTTAAATGTGATTGCTTAATTCTGAACACAGCTACATCCCCAGTTATAAGAGGGTGTGCACACTTATGCAACCACATTATTATTTTTTTGTTTGTTTTCTTCCCTCCACCTAAAATATTTCAGTTTGTTTTTCAATTGAGTAGTACAGTTTATAGGTCACATTAAAGGTGGAAAAAGTTCTGAAATAATTTTTTTACATCACAGAAACCTGACATTTTAACAGGGGCGTGTAGACTTTTTATATCCACTGTAGATAGATAGATAGATAGATGCTTGGTGATTAAAGCTTCTTTTACTTCTTCACTACTCGGATGTGCTGCGGAGTTCATTTATTCTATATTGTTTGGAGGTGGATCGCCGACTCAGCCGCTGGCACTCCGTCTGTACCTATCAGACAGTGGTGCTGCCCACATTCCTTGGTCTATAGATAGATAGATAGATAGATAGATAGATAGATAGAAGCTCTGTCTGTGTGGCCTCTTTATTACAGATGCCCATCTAGTAGCTAATAGCTGATCTTGGGCTTTTTTAAAATTGGTCCACAGGATCCAGCATGGGCCCACCGGAGGATCCTCTGATATGCTGCTGGGCCAATCCAACACTGGATATGAGATAAATAGACAGACAGACAGATAGAAGGACAGCATTTGCATTTGCCAATGAGCACTTGACATGACATCATTCCATTACATAACAGTGAAGCAGTGACGGATCTAGGGCCTGGTCTCGGGAGGGACACTTCCAGATTATTTTCTGTATGCCGCCACAAAACAATGGTGCTTATAGAACAGACTACACAGTGTAGAGGTATACTGTATATTGTGTGGCACAGTGTATGCTATATGTGTATAATAAACATATTTTACATGAAAACTTACAATTACTTGGCTTGGCCCTTGGGGATCTCGGACACCACTTCAACACTTTGGCTGGGGGGCTCGGTGGAGCTGATGTTGTGTTTTATCCTAATGAGAAATATTTCATAATAAGGATTTGGAGAAGGGGCAGAGGAATAGCAGAGAGGGAGAGGCTCATAATAAGGATTTGGAGAGAGAGGCAGAGGAATAGCAGAGATGGGAGAGGCTGGTGCTGCTACTAGGGGGGTCATATCATGGGGGAGTAATAAAGCCCACTATAATGCCCTCCCCAGTAGAAATAATTCTCCTTATAATGTGACAGTGCAAAAAATACCCCTATATAGTGCCCCAGTAAATGCCCCCATAGTGCTCCTCTCCCCCCTTCCTCCTAGTGCCCCCCCATAATGTACCAGCATAAATGCCCCATATATAGTGCCCCAGTATATGTCCCCCATAATTTGAAAATATGAAATACCCCTTCTTAGTGCCCCCCGTAGATGAGCCCATAGTACTCCTCTCCCCCCTTTCCCATAGTACCCACCATAATGTGTCCCAGTATAAAATGCAACTGTACCGAGCCCCCATATAAAATACCCCTTCTTTGTGGCCTCAGTAGATGCCCTATAGTGCTTACCAATAATGTGCCAGTAATAAGAGCCCCCAATCATGTGCCAGTATAAGTGCCCCCATCATATGCCAGTAACAAGAGCCCCCCCAAAATGCCAGTAACAAGAGCCCCCCCAATGTGCCAGTAACAAGAGCCCCCCCCCCCAATGATGCCAGTAAACAAGAGCCCCTCTTAATGTGCCAGTAAAACTATTGTACATATATAAAAAAAAACTGTTATACTTGCCTCCCATGTCAGCGATGCGATGCAGGTCTCTTGCGGCCTGTGTCCCGCGCTGTACGGCTCAGGCGGCGCGATGACGCCATCTCGCCGCTTGCGCCGGCCTCTGATAGGCTGCCGGCCTAGTGCATGAAGCCTATCAAATGAAGGGGAAGGGACACGCCTCTCCTTCCCCTGCCGCAGCACAGCCATCTGTATAGCTATCCTGAGGACAGCACTCATCTCCCTGTGCCCTGCGGCCGCTGCCCCCCCCATTTCTGAGCAGCTCGGGGAGGGGGGGGAAATTGCCCCGTTGCCCCCCTCCCTGGATCCGCCCGTGCAGTGAAGGTCCTTGTATATGGAACACCAGACACTATGAGGCTACTCATTCCTAGATAGATAGATAGATACATACATAATTAGTTACATAGCTACATAGATAGATATGACATTAGTTAGGCTACTTTCACACTTGTGTTCAGGGTTCCGCTTCTGAGTTCCGTTTGAAGGCTCTCACAAGCGGCCCCGAACGCATCCGTACAGCCCCAATGCATTCTGAGTGGATGTGGATCCGCTCAGAATGCCCTCAGTCTGGCTCCGCTTGACCTCGTTCCGCTCAGCAGGCGGACACCCGAACGCAGCTTGCAGTGTTCGGGTGTCCGCCTGGCCGTGCGGAGCCAAACGGATCCGTCCAGACTTACAATGTAAGTCAATGGGGACGGATCCGTTTGAAGGTTGACACAATAATGGTGCAATTTCAAACGGATTCGTCCCCCCATTGACTTTCAATGCAAAGTCTGGACGGATCCGTCTGACTAACTTTCACACTTAGATTTTTTTTGGGAAATATAATGCAGACGGATCCGTTCTGAACGGATACCATCATTTGCATTATAGGAGCGGATCCGTCTGTGCAGACACCAGACGGATCCGCTCCGAACGCAAGTGTGAAAGTAGCCTTAGACAGACAGAATCCTAGGCTGCATAAGTGGGGAGGGCTGGGACGGCTTCCAGGCCATTGGCCCACTGGGAAATTCCTCTGTAAGGATTTATGGTCAGTCTGTCCCTGATCTAGTAGCTCCTCTTTCAGTACAGTGAGGTACTACATGTCCTATACTGCCCTCTGTCTGTGCCAGGATGAGCTGCAGGTGGCTCAATTTCATTTTTCTCAGACAACACAGGTGCAATCTGTTTACCGCCTCCAAACAAGTCTCCGTGCACGGGTCCTGGCAAAGCAAATCCTGTTCAGAATAGAGAAAGATGGCTACAGCACTTGAGAGATGGTAACAATATATATATAAAAAAAAATCTTCTTTATCGAAACGTTCGTAAAATCATTCTCATGCAGTGTGATACATGAATCCCCCACGAAAACTAGGTCTACGCATATCGAATGCAAACATGGAAACCCTTTCTGCATAGTAGAGAGCAATACCCAAGTAAAATTGTTGTGCAAACATATAACACACATATATCAATAAATATACATTACGGTACATCCTGATGCCTATTCAAACCTACAGGCTCCCTTGTCTGTAGTTAAAGAACCCAAGGGGGGGAGATTTATCAAAAGTGATGTAAAGTAAAATTGACTTAGTTGCCCCTTTTCAAAAGGAGCTCTGAAAAATGAAAGATGAAATATGATTTACACCACTTTTAATAAATTTCCCCCATTATATCTCCCGATTCAAAAGCTTCTTAACATATTCCCCACCTGTGGCTGAGAAACCCGTTCTATCTCCTGAAAGGTAAAACACGAAAACTCATCTCTGTGCACATCTCTGAAATGTTTTGTTAAAGAAGAAACATTAGGTTTGCTTGTAGCAGCATCTGAATGTGCTAGAGGTTTGTACCACATATTGCAAATTGCAAGTACAGCAGGCAGCCAGGTATACCACATGAGAGGTGTTACAATGTATATAACTGCAAATATTAAATGCTATGTACACCGTTGGGGGGCAATTTTCTTTATTATTGCATTGTACTCACTTTAAGGTAGAAATCTTTTTTTTTCCAAATATGGAGCCCTTTTCTTCGTACAGGGCTGAGATGCTCTAGTAGCAGTATCTGAATTTCCACTCTGTTTTGTCGGGAAGCTAAACCGTTGGACTCCTTATCTCTGCTCTCTAACCTTATAAACACTCGTTACAGCTCAGTTCTTATATTACAAATAAGAATATTACTTAAGTGTTTATGACCTCTTAGTAATTTAGAGATAAGGGTTATTAGATGACCAGTACAAAGTGAAAGTAAAAAGTACGATTCACACAGCTAGACAAACAACTAACCCTTTGTGACAGAACGGCCCAATATTTTTAATAAAGACCAATTTAAAAAGTGATTTTAGCTCAAAATGAGTAAAATGCAATCATAAAACATACATGTACATAGCCTTTAAATTCCTCTGAAATGTCACGTGCCCAGAAAGATTCCCACACTCTGGCATATCTGCATGCCTTGCATTTGCGATATCCACATCAATATGAACCATGTTTTTCATCCTTAGATATATATAAACTTGGCGACACAATGTTACCAAGTGTCCTTGCCCTTATAGGAACAAAACAAACCCCCATTTAAAGAATTAGACTCAGGGCCTCATCCTGTTCCAGGATTGGTAAGTATTTATGAACGAAGTACTTTCAAGTATTTTCCAACAATACTAACAATTTGGCAATACTGTCTACTATAAGTGGTAATGAACATTACAGACTGTTTACGATTCTTATCGCTAATGTTACTTTTATTTGCATTTATTATTCTGTTCTACTAAAAGGTAATCTTGGGTCATATGCTGTACTTTATTAACAGCCCTATTCAGAGTGTACCTAAAATAACCTCTCTCCCTTAGTTGTGCAACCATTTTTTTTTTCTCCTTCCCATAAACAACAAAGTTGGTACAATTACGTCTCATATGAACTAGTTCACTATATGGAATGTTTTCTATCACATGTCGGGGATGACAAGACTCTGCAGATAAAATGGAATTTCTTGCAGTAAGTTACCATACCTAAAAGGTGAATTAGTCACTCTTGTACCTTCATGTGACAAAACATCACTCAGAAATGGCATACTAATTGTGTCCAAATTATATGGAAAACTCAAATTCATCTGATACTGATTAATGAAAGATACAACATCCAAAAATGTAGAATATGTAACCTTCCCAAATAAACAATAAACCTGTCATGCCCTGCTCAGGCTATGTGCGGAGGTCTGCCAGATTAGCAGCATGTGTCTAGCCTTTTGTTTTGTTTTGGAGTCAAGCTAGATCCGCCTCCCTTCAGGTGCACTGGGTGGGGTCGTTGGTTTCAGTTTAAATCACACCCACTCCCAGTGTTCCCTGCGGGTTATAGCTTCTGTCTGGCTCTGTGTTTGCAAGGAAGGAAGGATTGGTTGTTCCTGCTCAAAAGATAAGTTGGTTTTTTGTTCTCTTGTGGTTTGCTGTCTAGGCTGTTATAGAGACGCCTGCCCCTCCAGATTCGGAGGGAGCAGGCTGCCTCTATTTCCCCTTTCATCATCTTAGGGATTTTTAGGGTAGTCTCAGCCCAGGCACGAGGACACGTTATTTCCACCTTAAGGGTCTGAACGTGGGCTTAGCAGTATAGGGAGAGCTGGTAGGATTTATAAGGAGGTGACCTTGATCCCCAGCTTCTCGCCTAGAAACTTGTTTATTTATCTGTGTTTCTATATCCTGTCCACCGTGACAAAATCATCGATAAAAAGCCATTCCATTCTGTATGATAACAGGACTCATATCTCCCACATGCTCATAAATATATTAGCAAACAAAGGAGAGAGGCGAGCCTCCATGGAAGCTCCACGAATCAGAAAAAAATATTTCTTAAAAAAAAAACTTCACTGCTAATACCAATTCCTGTAGCTGAGTTGTATACTCACTATACTATCTAAGATGATCCCTAAGTGCTGCCAGACCTAAAGCATGTGGTATTGAGGAGTATACAGACGTCACATCGCAAGTCACCCCGTTCTATGTATTAGGGTACTTTTACACTAGCGTTTTTCTTTTCCGGCATAGAGTTCCGTCACAGGTGTTCTATACCGGAAAAGAACTGATCAGGTATATCCCCATGCATTCTGAATGGAGAGTAATCCGTTCAGGATGCATAAGGATGTCTTCAGTTCAGTCGTTTTGACTGATCAGGCAAAAGATAAAACCGTAGCATGCTACGGTTTTATCTCCGGCGAAAAAAAAACTGAAGACATGCCTGAATGCCGGATCCGGCATTTTTTCCCCATAGGAATGTATTAGTGCCAGATCCGGCATTCAAAATACCAGAATGCCGGATCCATCCTTCCGGTCTGCGCATGCGCAGACCGGTAAAAATTAGAAAAAAGATACAAGACGGATACAAGATCCGATCCGTCCTTGCAATGCATTTGTGAGATGGATCCGCATCCGGATCCGTCTCACAAATGCTTTCAGTCAGCGGCAGATCGGCGGATCCGGGCCAGTTCCAACGACGGAATTGCCCGCCGGATCACACTGCCGCAAGTGTGAAAGTAGCCGTAGACCATTCAAAATCTCTCAATGCTGTCAATACATGTTTTAGTGTCTCGAATATAATTGGGTATTTTGCAAACCAGTGGCTGTAGAAATTGATCCACCCATATGCAAATGTTCACCCAGGGAACCAATTCTTGCCACTATTGGTCTAAAAGGAGGTAAAAACACCCCCTTATGTACTTTAACCCTTTCATGACCCTACCATATTTCACCTTAAGCACCAGGAAGTTTTTTTTGGAAATTTGACATGTGTAACTTTGTGTGGTTATATCTTTGGAACACTTTTACTTATCCAAGCCATCCTGAGCTTGTTTTCTCGTGACACATTGTACTTCATGATAGTGGTAAATTTCAGTCAATATATTTCATTTTTATTTATAAAAAATCCCAAATTTACCCAAAAATTTTAAAAAGTCGCATTTCCAAATTCAATTTCTCTAAAACAGGTAGTGATACCTCATAAAATAGTTATTACTTTACTTATTAATTTCCCATATGTCTACTTTATGTTTAGAACATTTGTAAATGCCATTTTATTTTTGGGATGTTAATGGGCCTTAGAATTTTAGAAGCCAAATCTTAAAAATTTTTAAGAAAATTTCCAAAACCCAACTAACCCACTATGTACAGAAACACCCCACATGTGGTCATAAACTGCTGTATGGGCACACGGCAGGGCGCAGAAGAAAAGGAACTCCACATGGTTTTTAGATGCCATGTCCCATTTGAAGCCCCCTGATGCACCCTTACAGTAGAAACTCCCAAGAAGTGACCCCATTTTGGAAACTAGGGGATAAGGTGCCAGTTTTATTAGTACTATTTTTGGGTACATATGATTTTTTGATCATTCATTATAACACTTTATGGGGCAAGGTGACCAAAAAATTGGTTGTTTTAGCACAGTTTCTATTTATTTATTTTTACAGCGTTCACCTGAGGGGTTCAGTCAAGTGACATTTTTATAGAGCAGATTGTTACGGACGTGGCGACACCTAATATGTATACTTTTTCTCATTTATTAAAGTTTTACACAATAATAGCATTTTTGAAACAAAAAAATTATGTTTTAATGTGTCCATGTTCTGAGAGCTATAGTTTTTTTATTTTTTGAGAGATTTTCTTATGTAGGGGCTCATTTTTTGCAGGATGAGGTGACGGTTTTATTGGTACTATTTTGTGGGACATACGCGTTTTTGATCACTTGGTGTTGCACCTTTTGTGATGCAAGGTGACAAAAATTGCTTGTTTTGAGGGGTTAGGTCATGTGATATTTTTATAGAGCTGGTTTTTACGGACGCGGCGATACCTAATATGTATACTTTTTTTTATTTTTTCTATTTTTAACTTTTTTTTTTCATTCCTTACTTGGGGACTTTTTTTTTTTTACATGTGAAACTTTTTTTTATTTTTTTATTTTCAACCTTTTATTTTTATTTTTTTTATTTTACACTTTTCGTCCCCCATAAGGTCATACAAGACCTCTGGGGGACATTTACTTCACTTTTTCTTTTTTTTTTCACTGTTGATTTCTCCTGTAACTGGGCTGACATAGTAGCCCCAGTTACAGGACAAATGCACCCCTATAGAGGCTGTACAGCAGCAATCCAGCGCTGTACAGCTTCAGAGCAGGGCTGATCGAGGTCTCTGAGAGACCTCACACAGCTCCTGCACACTCCGGTCACGGCGGTCACATGACCGCCGGGCCGGAACAGGAAGCGCACAGCTTCGGTGAGCGCTGTGTCTGCAGCGATCATGAAGGCAGGGACACCTGGGAACTGTCCCTGCCTTGTCTTAGGGTTGCCCTGCTGTCACTGACAGCGGGCAACCCGATCAGCAGCTGCACGATTAGCGTGCAGCTGCTATTTCTGACAGGACGTTTTAAAACGTGCTGTCAGAAATAGACGTCCACCCATAGGACGTTTATAGTCTATGGGCGGACGTGAGGCGGTTAAGGACCAGTTCAGTTATGAAGTCACTGTTGGACTTACATAATAGAAACCACCCATAAATGTCACCATTTTAGAAACTACACCCTTCAAGGTATTTTAAAACTGTAGATGAAATTTTTGAATTTCACTTTTTGGGCCGATTTGTCATTTTAATCCATTTTAATCCATTTTTTTCCTGTAACAAAGCAAGGGTTAACAGCCAAAACTCAATATTTATTACCCTGATTCTCCAGAAACTCCCAAAAATGTACCCCATTTTGGAAACTACAGGATAAGGTGGCAGTTTTGTTGGTACTATTTTGGGGTAAATATGATAGGTAACAAAAAATGGCTGTTCTGGCACCGATTTTTATTTTTTGTTTTTTACAATGTTCATTGTGACTGGTTAGATCATGTGCTATTTTTATAGAGCAGGTTGTTACGGACGCCATATCAAATATGTCTACTTTTTTTGTTTGTTAGAGTTTCATATAAATATTTTGTGTCTCCATATTCTGAGAGCCATAGTTTTTTAAATTTTTGGGCGATTGTCTTATGTAGGGGCTAATTTTTTATGAGTTTGATTGGTATATTTTTGTGGTACATATCACTATTTGATCACTTGGCGTTGCACTTATTGTGATGTAAGGTGACAAAAAATAGTTGTTTTATCACAGTTTATATATATTTTTTTTTACGGCGTACAGGTGACGGGGTGGATCATGTGATATTTTTATAGAGCTGATTGTTACGGACACGCAGTACCCAATACGTCTGTTTTTTTTTTCTTTTCTATTTTTACAATTTTATTTGTTTTATTATGGGAAAAAGGCTTTTTACTTGAAACTTAATTTTTTTATGAAAAACACTTTTTTTTTAATGTTTTTTTTTATTTAATCTTTTTTTCCCCACTCTGGGATTTCAACTTCTGGGGGTCTGATCCCCTCTGCAATGCATTACAATACATCAGCTTTTACACTGACAGTCTGTCTGTGAGACCCAGCCTAAGGGGTTGGATCTCACAGGCTTCCGTAGAAGGCAAGCTCCGATGCGCTGCAGTGACGGGGACCCGATGAGGATGCGGAGGGAACCCGTACCCTCTTCAAAGCCCATGCATGCTGCGTTCAGCTTTGACTGCGGCATACAAGGGGTACATGCAGTACATGTACGGCGCTGGTCCTTAAGTCACGGATCCCAGCGCCGTACATGTACGGGGAAATCGTAAACAATCTGTAACTAGAGATGATCGAGATTTTAGAAAAGTTTAAAAAAATTTGCTTCACGAAGCGCATTTTTTGTAATTTCCTGTAGGTGCAGTGACAGGGAGCTGCGATAGCTCCGCCCCTTCATTGTACCCCTCAGATGCGCCTTCATATATGATCGCAGTATCTGAGTGTAAAAACGGTGTAAAATTAACATAAAATTAAATAAATCAAACTTACCGCCTCCATTTGCTCACGACAGGGCCGGCCGCAGCCATCTTGCTTGAAGATCTGGTGCGAAATCTCGCTCGGCGTGGTGACGTCATACGTCACCACGCACGGGTTTCGGCTAGATCTTCAATCAAAATGGCAGCTGGCGGCCCATAAATGGAGTTTGGTAAGTATAATTTATTTTTGTTTTTTACACTAGTTCAAGTTAAATCGATTTGCTAACACAAAGCACAAGGAAATTCGACTTAGCGGCGAATCGAATTTATCCTGAAATTTGGATCGAATTCCGCTTTGTGGGATTCGATTTGCTCATCTCTATCTGTAACGTTCGTAACCACTTATAGTAGACAGTGACGCCAAATTTCATTTTCTCAAGATTTCAATTTGGAATGGTTTCAACATACAATGGTAGTCCCGGAACCGATTGATATTGTAACTTGAGGGACCATTGTACTTACTTTTACAATGGGAGTAATGAGCAGCTTACTCCACTGTGTGCTTTTACAGGGGCTTACATTACGGTCTTTCATCAGGGGATACGTCAGGCACTGCTCCCAACATATACCTCCAATGAAAGATAAAAGTAAAATGCAGACAGAGCCTAAGATGGTTGGTGTTTCGTGAAGGTCAAGCAACAGATGCACCAATAGGATTGCATAATATCAAACAGTTTATGTGGGTCAATTCAACTAGTTACACTTCAGCAGTAATTCAACTGATCGAATACCAAGGCGGTCACACAGCTACTGTGCATCTTTACTCTTTCTCTCATTTGGTCCCATTCCCCTGCACACATAAACTACCATAATTCAAGTACCTACAGCCACTCATAAACCACCAGAGACGTCATTTATTGCCCCTGTGTATGGGAGGCTTTGTATTATTCTTGTACACAGAGCTTTGCTCTGATCAGATTACATTAGCTAGACATCTACGTAAAAGAAAAAGTAAAAAATAAACAGTAATATTATGCGATCCTTATGAAATCCGTATAGTGTAATAACTGTTGTGTATGAAGTCCTAATAGTACATACTAGACAACCATAAGCCTTGTGGATGTCATAGTGGGGTGTCCAGTATATAAGCCTCCTGTATATTAGCCATACTGACAGATTGTTGCTACTATGTTCTTTCAAATAAACCAGGGGAATCCTCAGGGACATGATGTCCCTGCTGGTGACAATCTTCCATGGACTCCATTGACAAGGGGTTATTTACAAGCATTGGCTACTTCATTAACACAGTTCATGCTGCTAATATGAGAAGAATAGCTGCTACAAGTCATTAGGTTAATGCGTAAGAACAGCTTGTGGTCACATCTAGATTGTGCTCTGGAGGAACGTTGGCTGTCGTGTGAAAGGGATCAAGACTTGTACTGAACATGTGGCATTATCATGTGTCTGGTTGGAGCTGCAGTCCCTCTTTATTGAAGTGAAACGTTTCAGGCCTGATTGGACATGTCACAGAAGTTAGGCTATATTCTCAGGGTGACAAGTGTGATGCGGATTTCCCAGGGCAAACTCCTCACAAAATTGTATGAATTTTGCTGCTGTCTTCATTGCACAAATGTGGCACATTTGCCTCAGATTCCGTCCCCTGCATTGTAAAAGGTGAATGTGTGGATTTCACTGTGGACGCTCTCCGCAGTGTGTGGATATTAAAAATCTCCTCCACTTTCCTGCTACTGTAGATTTACCACACATAAATTCCCACATCCCATATCCTTAATGCCACCTTTTGCATTTTTCCTAAACACTTGCAACTTTTTTATTTTGTTACATCTAACACATTTTTTCTGCTGCTTTCCAAAACAAAAAGAAAAAATTCCTCAAATGTCACATACGAAAAATGCTTTGAATGTACTGCATTTTATGAATCACTATAATCCTTTAAAGGTTTTTTGGCATTGTATCATCACCCTTCAAAACAATTATTTATGGAGGTAGCTGTAATTTTGTAATGTATTTCTTTTACTTTTATTCCTCCTATCTTCCATTCTGCTCTGTGGTCACATGATCATGATGGTGAAAATGGGTCAGGAGAATAAAAAAAATATATAAAAAAATATAAAAAAAAGAACTGAGCCAAAACGGATTCGTCCTGACTTACAATGTAAGTCAATGGGACGGATCCGTTTTTACTGACATAATATGGTGCAATTGAAAACGGATCCGCCTCCCATTGACTTTCAATGTAAGTCAAAACAGATCCCTTTGCATTATCATGAACAAGCATTTTTGTTCATGGTAATGCAAAGGGATCCATTCTGAACGGATACAAGCGTTTGCATTATAGGTGCGGATCCGTCTGTGCAGATACCAGACGGATCCGCACCTAAACGCAGGTGTGAAAGTAGCCTAGGAAGTAAGGAACAACTAAAATTATGACCGTTTTAATTCACTCTTTTTAGTTTCTGTTTCATTTTACATATAGTGCCATTCTAAGGCTACTTTCACACTTGCGTTGTTCTTTTCCGGCATAGAGTTCCGTCACAGGGGCTCTATACCGGAAAAAGAACTGATCAGGTATGTCCCCATGCATTCTGAATGGAGAGTAATCGTTCAGTTTGCATCAGTATGTCTTCAGTTCAGTCGTTTTGACTGATCAGGCAAAAGAGAAAACCGTAGCATGCTACGGTTTTATCTCCGGCTAAAAAACTGAGACTTGCCTGAATGCCGGATCAGGCATTTTTTCCCATAGGAATGTATTAGTGCCGGATCCGGCATTCAGAATACCGGAATGCCGGATCCGTCCTTCCGGTATGCGCATGCGCAGACTGAAAAAAAAGGTGAAAAAATAAATGCCGGATCCGTTTTTGCCGGATGACACCGGAAAGACGGATCCGGCATTTCAATGCATTTTTTCGACTGATCAGGCATTTTAAGACTGATCAGGATCCTGATCAGTCTTACTAATGACATCAGTTAGCATACATTTTGCCTGATCCGGCAGGCAGTTCCGGCGACGGAACTGCTTGCCGGATCTCTCTGCCGCAAGTGTGAAAGTAGCCTAAAAGAGAAAAGTCCTGTAGAAGAGGACAGTGGCAGCAACTGTATGTAGGGATATCCAGCAGCACCCTCACTACTTGTCTAGGCACAGAAAAATGACATCATTGGATCCCTTCTAAGCCTAACCCCAAAGCAGCCTCTCTCTCTATAGCTACGCCCCTGACTTTTATGAATCCCTTGTCTGTGATATCCTGAATCTCAAACACACTTATTTAAGTCATATCAGTGTGACAGGAATTGAACTGAATGAGTATTTATGAAATGTTTAAAGAGTAACTAAACCTTTATATAAAATTTTTAATATGTTCTTCCTAATGCCCTAATAAAACTATCTCTAATATACTTTATTAATACATTTTCTATTTTTACTACACTTTTTCCTACCTAAAGCGCACCATTCCCTGTGCTCTTAAAACTCTGTTTTCTGTACACCGCTGACAGCTCAGCGGTGTATGGAGTATGGAGTACTAATTTTATGAATGGGCAGCAGCAGCGCAGGGAGTATGCTCAGGAGCGCAGATTGCTGCTCCTGCCCATGCTCCCTGGACGATTACTAACTCTTGGCATAGCACATGGGTACCCTGTACCCATGTACTATGCCAGGATTAGCTGAGCGGAGCGGGCTCCTGCTTCTGCCTGCTCCGCTAAGCTAAGAGCTGACATGCAGTTCTCTTAGCTCAACGGAGCAGGCACAGGCAGGTTGCCCGCTCCGCTCAGCTAATCCTGGCATAGTACATGGGTACAGGGTACCCATGTGCTATGCCAAGAGTTAGTAATCGTCCAGGGAGCACGGGCAGAAGCAGCAATCTGTGCTCCTGACCATACTCCCTGCGCTGCTGCTGCCCATGCATAAAATGAGTACTCCATACACAGCTGAGCTGTCAGCGGTGTACAGAGATCAGAGTTTTTAAGCGCACAGGGAATGGTGCGCTTTAGGTAAGAAAAAGTGTAGTTAAAATAGAAAATTAATTAATAAAGTACAGTACAGACCAAAAGCTGGGACACACCTTCTCATTCAAAGAGTTTTCTTTATTTTCATGACTATGAAGGCATCAAAACTATGAATTAACACATGTGGAATTATATACATAACAAACAAGTGTGAAACAACTGAAAATATGTCATATTCTAGGTTCTTCAAAGTAGCCACCTTTTGCTTTGATTACTGCTTTGCACACTCTTGGCATTCTCTTGATGAGCTTCAAGAGGTAGTCCCCTAAAATGGTCTTCCAACAGTCTTGAAGGAGTTCCCAGAGATGCTTAGCACTTGGTTGGCCCTTTTGCCTTCACTCTGCGGTCCAGCTCACCCCAAACCATCTCGATTGGGTCAGGTCCGGTGGCTGTGGAGGCCAGGTAATCTGGCGCAGCACCCCATCACTCTCCTTCATGGTCAAATAGCCCTTACTTTCAACGTTTTCCCCAATTTTTCGGCTGACTGACTGACCTTCATTTCTTAAAGTAATGATGGCCACTCGTTTTTCTTTACTTAGCTGCCTTTTTCTTGCTAATTCTAACAGTCTATTCAGTAGGACTATCAGCTGTGTATCCACCTGACTTCTCCTCAATGCAACTGATGGTCCCAACCCCATTTATAAGGCAAGAAATCCCACTTATTAAACCTGACAGGGCACACCTGTGAAGTGAAAACCATTTCAGGGGACTACCTCTTGAAGCTCATCAAGACAATGCCAAGAGTGTGCAAAGCAGTAATCAAAGCAAAAGGTGGCTACTTTGAAGAACCTAGAATATGACATATTTTCAGTTGTTTCACACTTGTTTGTTATGTATATAATTCCACATGTGTTAATTCATAGTTTTGATGCCTTTAGTGTGAATCTATAATTTTCATAGTCATGAAAATAAAGAAAACTCTTTGAATGAGAAGGTGTGTCCAACCTTTTGGTCTGTACTGTATATTAAAGATAGTTTTATTACGGCATTAGAAAGAAAATATTAAAAGTTTATACAAAGGTTTAGTTACTCTTTAAAGAACAAGGCTACAGACAGCGTCGAACTGAAGGGCCTTGGGCCCCACCAGAGGAAATTATTCTCAGGGCTCACCTACCGTGTATACAGGATCAGTGCATGTCCACTTTTAATATTCTTTGTTATCATTGGACAAGCAGAATTTATCAAACTTGGTTTAATAGTTCTGGTTACTGGTTCCAAGGTCAGCTCCAAATTATTTTCTGCTAAACTTTAGAGGCCCTGTTTTTTTAACCCCTTAAGGACTCAGCCCTATTTCACCTTAAGGACTTGGTCATTTTTTGCAAATCTGACCAGTGTCACTTTAAGTGCTGATAACTTTAAAACGCTTTGACTTATCCAGGCCATTCTGAGATTGTTTTTTCATCACATATTGTACTTCATGACACTGGTAAAATGAAGTAAAAAAAATTCATTTTTAGTTATAAAAAAATACCAAATTTACCAAAAAATTTGTAAAAATTGCAAATTTCCAAGTTTCAATTTCACTACTTCTATAATACATAGTAATACCTCCAAAAAATAGTTATTACTTTACATTCCCCATATGTCTACTCATGTTTGGATCATTTTGGGAATGATATTTTATTTTTTGGGGATGTTACAAGGCTAGAAGTTTAGAAGCAAATCTTGAAATTTTTCAGAAATGTCAAAAACCCAATTTTTAGGGACCAGTTCAGGTCTGAAGTCACTTTGCGAGGCTTACATAATAGAAACCACCCAAAAATGGACCCCATTCTATAAACTACACCCCTTAAGGTATTCAAAACTGATTTTACAAATTTTGTTAACCCTTTAGGTGTTCCACAAGAATTAATGGAAAATAGAGATACAATTTCAAAATTTCACTTTTTTGGCAGATTTTCCATTTTAATATTTTTTTTCCAGTTACAAAGCAACAGTTAGCAGCCAAACCAAACTCAATATTTATGGCCCTGATTCTGTAGTTTATAGAAACACCCCATATTTGGTCGTAAACGCTGTACGGGCACACGGCAGGGCGCAGAAGGAAAGGAATGCCATACGGTTTTCGGAAGGCAGGTTTTGCTGGACTGGTTTATTGACAACCATGTCCCATTTGAAGCCCCCTGATGCACCCCTAGAGTAGAAACTCCATAAAAGTGACCCTATCTAAGAAACTACACTCCTCAAGGTATTCAAAACAGATTTTACAAACGTCGTTAACCCTTTAGGTGTTCCACAAGAGTTATTGGCAAATGGAGATGAAATTTCAGATTTCAATTTTTTGGCTCCATTTTAGGAACTACGGGATAGGGTAGCAGTATTGTTGGTACTAGTTTAGAGTACATATGATTTTTGGTTGCTCTATATTACACTTTTTGTGAGGCAAGATAACAAGAAATAGCTGTTTTTATTTTTTGTTATTTACAACATTCATCTGATAGGTTAGATCATGTGATATTTTTATAGACCAGGAATGTCACGGATGCGGCGATACCTAATATGTATACTTTTTTTTATTTATGTAAGTTTTACACAATGATTTCATTTTTGAAGCAAAAAAATCATGTTTTAGTGTTTCCATAGTCTGAGAGCCATAATTTTTTCAGTTTTTGGGCGATTACCTTGGGTAGGGTATGATTTTTGCAGGATGAGATGACTGTTTTATTTGCACTATTTTGGGGTGCATATGACTTTTTGATCGCTTGCTGTTGTACTTTTTGTGATGTAAGGTGACAAAAAAATTGTTTATTTAGCACAGTTTTTATTTTTTTTACGGTGTTCCTCTGAGGGGTTAGGTCATGTGATATGTTTATAGAGCCGGTCGATACGGACGCGGCGATACCTAATATGTATCCTTTTTTCCCCCTATTGTTTACCTTTTTTTTTTTACTTTATTTGGGGAAAATGACGTTTTTGTTTATTTTTACTTGAAACTTTAATTTTTTTGGGTGGAAAACTTTATTTTTTCACTTTTTTTTTTGTCCCACTTTGGGACTTGAATTTTGGGGGGTATATTCCTTTACAATGCATTCCAATACTTCTGTATTGGAATGCATTGGCTGTATGAGTAATACTGTGTGTATTACTCATACAGCTTCCGAGGCCTGTGAGATCCAGGGGGCTGGATCTCACAGGCTCTTCACAGGAAGGCAGCACGATGCCTTCCTTAGACATCGCGCTGTCTTCCATGCCATCGGGTCCCCCCTACAGCCGCATGGGGACCCGATGGCACCGCCGCCGCAACCGCAGGTAAAACCGCAAACCGCAGGTCTGAATTGACCTCACATGACCCCCCCCCGGCGTTGTGACAGGATGCCCGCTGAATGATTTAAGCGGGCATCCTGTTCCGATTAACCCGCGCCGCAATCGCGGTTTAAACCCATGACGTACCGGTACGTCATAGGTCCTTAAGGACTCGGGAAACATACCGTACCGGTACGTCATGCGTCCCTAAGGGGTTAAGATTTCTTGATTGTGTCAGAGCTTGGAGCCACAGGAGGATCCTCTGGTACTTTGGTGGCCTAGTCCAACTCTGGCTACAGAATGAGCAAGCAGCTCAGCTGGATGATGGAACTCAGGTAAATAGAAACTGTCTGCAGAGACACTCTCAATTAACCCCTGTAGTACAAGAGCTACTGTCAATGTTTAATAAAGATCAATTGATAAAATTATTTTTAGCCCAAAATGAGTAGAATGCAATAGTTAAAAAAAAAAATGCACCAGAGGTGTCCATAGCTTTAGTCTGAATTCATTTTGGGGTCTTATCTGGGGTGTATGCCCCATGCTACATTTTTTTAGTTGCATGGCTAATACTGTATGTGGCACATAGTATTTTTATTGTTTCCCCCCAATCACAGGAGAGGGTCATCAGAGCCTAATGATGCTCACACCCATGACAGATTTTTTTGCAGACAGGTTTCTGCGACTGAAAAACACTTCCATTCACCTGAATGGATCTTGCTTGTTGCCAAAAGAGCACCATTCAAATGAATGGAGCAGATTTTCAGTCGCATAATATTTTCTAGAAAAAAATCTGCTGCGTGTGAAGGCACCATAAAGCTATGTTCATACAGCAGACACCTTCTGCTGATTCCAACAGCATCCGTCTGGGCTCTGCACCAATAAAGGAGACAGAACAGACAGAAAGAGCCTGACTAGACTGAGTACAGCCAGCTTTGGCACTGTGCGAATCTCTCCTTCTCAGCCTCAACATCTTATTAGAAGTAGAGGAGGAGAGACGGGGGCTACTGGCACTGGTCGCCACATTGGACAGAGAGGGAATGAGAATCTGACAGCGTTGGAGGGCGGCGGCAAAAGGTGCAACAAGCCCAGAGCCGAATCAGAGGATCAGAGTGGTAGTGGCTTTGGCTGTAACAATCACAGTGGCTTTTCTCATACCGTTGCTCCTTACGGTCGTGCAGTGAAAAGAAGGGCAAACCATTTCTTCCACCGGGGTACACCTTGGATCTGAGGTTCCTGTCTAAAGGCACCCCAAAAAATTTAAGCCATAAATCAAAAAATAAATAAATGAAACAACCATCCATACACATCGATACCATGCATAACACAATCCACTCATGCCTATGGCAAAAAAGTGTATACCTACAGTACAGACCAAAAGTTTGGACACACCTTCTCATTCAAAGAGTTTTCTTTATTTTCATGACTATGAAGGCATCAAAACTATGAATTAACACATATGGAATTATATACATAACAAACAAGTGTGAAACAACTGAAAATATGTCATATTCTAGGTTCTTCAAAGTAGCCACCTTTTGCTTTGATTACTGCTTTGCACACTCTTGGCATTCTCTTGATGAGCTTCAAGAGGTAGTCCCCTGAAATGGTCTTCCGACAGTCTTGAAGGAGTTCCCAGAGATGCTTAGCACTTGTTGGCCCTTTTGCCTTCACTCTGCCTTCACTCTGCTCGGTCCATCTCACCCCCAAACCATCTCGATTGGGTTCGGGTCCGGTGACTGTGGAAGCCAGGTCATCTGGCGCAGCAATCCATCACTCTCCTTCATGGTCAAATAGCCCTTACTTTCAAAGTTTTCCCAATTTTTCGGCTGACTGACTGACCTTCATTTCTTAAAGTAATGATGGCCACTCGTTTTTCTTTACTTAGCTGCTTTTTTTTTTTGCCATAATACAAATTCTAAAAGTCTATTCAGTAGGACTATCAGCTTTGTATTTACCTGACTTCTCCTCAACGCAACTGATGGTCCCAACCCCATTTATAAGGCAAGAAATCCCACTTATTAAACCTGACAGGGCACACCTTTGAAGTGAAAACCATTTCAGGGGACTACGTCTTGAATCAAGAGAATGTCAAGAGTGTGCAAAGCAGTAATCAAAGCAAAAGGTGGCTACTTTGAAGAACCTAGAATATGACATATTTTCAGTTGTTTCACACTTGTTTGTTATGTATATAATTCCACATGTGTTAATTCATAGTTTGATGCCTTCAGTGTGAATCTACAATTTTCATAGTCATGAAATAAAGAAAACTCTTTGAATGAGAAGGTGTGTCCAAACTTTTGGTCTGTACTGTATATGCCAATTAAAAATTGCCAGACCGCATTAAATATAAATATAATTTTATTAACACCCTTTATAAATGACAATCCATACATAAAACCAAGTGCAGGGAAAAGGCGACATCCACATCAGGAGACACAAATGGTGACTCAATCCCCATTATACATAATATTAAAGTGCAAGGTAGTAGGGGTGCCTGTGGCAGGCGCAGCACTATGAAGTGCCTTTTGCGCTGTTGCATTAGAAGAATTTTGATATCTCTGGCTTTTAATCTAACCAGACTGTCTATTACTTAGGTTTAAAGAGCACACCAAATGCTTCAAATAACTTCTTTATTAACTTCCATGTACAAAACACATGTTGAAAAGATATCCCAAAATGGTGGTATGCATAAGATGGTGGTTCAACTGTTCAATCTTGTCATTGAACATAAAATGGTGGATATATTTCCTCTCTTGAGTATCTGTATTCTCACTTTAAGTTATTTAAGCACTTTATGATCTCTCTGAGAGGTATATCTGAGGTCTAACTAATAGTTCACTTGCAGTATGCAGTTAGCAGTGACTATTTTCAGATTGGTTGAGTATGATCTGGTATGGTTGTATGCAATTTGGATTCCAATATGGAATCTGAATGCTTGCAATTTGTAGCTTGCAATTTGTATTTGCAATTGTATGGTTGCAATTGGTGGAACTGTAAGTAAACACATATATATCTAGTTCAGTATACAGTTCTAAACACAATACTAACAATATGAACATTATATAACTGTTTTAACTACCTATTTTGGCCTCTTGTTCCCATAAAACTCAGCTCTTAGTGGAGTGAATGTCTCTTCAGCTCCTGTCTCTGGTGAATAATGATTCTAGCAGCTCCTGCTAGGGGCATTTCCAGACAGGCTGTGTTGTCGGGAAGTAATTATTCAATTAAGAATTATTAATTATGGTCATAAAAATAATTAACCATAAAAAAATAAAATTTATAAAATGTTATTAAATTCTTAAAATCATGACCTGGTGAATTGTAGACAACCTAATTGATACAATTCACATCTGAGTTCTTTTTGACGTGAGATGACGTTAATGATAAACATGTAGTTCTGCATTATACAATAATACACAGGTATTATAAAAATATGCAGATTTATTGGTTACAAGGTTATAAACATATATAGGTAAATAAACACAATGATACATGCAAATGAATATATATAGCGTTAATATAAAGCATTACAAGCTTAACAATACATGTGAGTGGAAATAACTTGTCACATTATAACCAAGCTATTATTAGGTTAGGATATCAAAATATGAACATAAGTTATATGCATTACTTCTGTTCAGAGAAAACCTCATGATATCAGGATGGGCATGTCTAATGCTAGACTTCTCCTGAGTACGGCGATACCTCATGTGTGACGCTTTTTTGCAGCCAAGATGCGCAAAGGGGCCGAAAGTCCAACGAGTACCTTTTAGGAGGGCATTTTTAGGCATTTGGATTCCAGACTTCTTCACGCTTTAGGGCCCCTAAAATGCCAGGGCAGTATAAATACCCCACATTTGACCCCATTTTGGAAAGAAGACACCCAAACGTATTTCGTGATGGGCATGGCGAGTTCATAGAAGATTTTTTTTTTTGGTACAAGTTAGCGGAAATAGATTTTTTTTTTTTTTTCTCACAAAGTCTCCCTTTCCGCTAACTTGTGACAAAAAGTTCAATCTTTCATGGACTCAATATGCCCCTCAGCGAATACCTTGGGGTGCCTTCTTTCCAAAATGGGGTCATTTGTGGGGTGTTTGTACTGCCCTGGCATTTGAGGGCCTCCGCAATCATTACATGTATGGCCCGCATTAGGAGTTTCTGCTATTCTCCTTAGGCCTCATGCACACGACCGTTGTTCGGGTCCGCATCCGAGCCGCCGCTTTGGCGGTTCGGATGCGGACCCATTCATTTCAATGGGGCCGCAAAAGATGCGGACAGCACTCCGTGTGCTGTCCGCATCCGTGGCTCCGTTCCGCGGGCCCGCTAAAAAAATATAACATGTCCTATTCTTGTCCGCGCTTTGCTGACAAGAATAGGCATTTATATTGCCGGCGCCCGTTCCGTTCCGCAAATTGCGGAAGTCAACACGGGTGCCTTCGGTTTTTTGCGCATCCGCGGTTTGCGGACCGCAAAAAACGGCACGGTCGTGTGCATGAGGCCTTATATTGAGCATATGGGTAATGAGATTTTTTTCCGTTCAGCCTCTGGGCTGAAAGAAAAAATGAACGGCACAGATTTCTTCATTCGCATCGATCAATGTGGATGAAAAAATCTCAAAAGTGATCTTTATAGCGCCGCAGCGATTTTACGGTGTTTTTGGAGTGATCAGAAAAAACACATTTCTGTCACCGAGGTGGGGCAGACTGAACGCAAGTGTGCGCACAAGATCAGGCCTGATCGGGCGAACACTGCGTTTTTTGTAGAGCCTAAGGTGACCCTAATGTACTGATATAGATCTGATTGCGATCAGTCTTGATCACTTACAGATACTATATAGTACTAGTGCCGATTAGCGACAGCGATGACGCTAATCAGCGACTAATCAGTGACTGCAGTGCGGTGGGCGCTAACTACCTAACAAGTGGCTAACTAACTGGCGGTGATAAGGGACCCTTAGGCCCCATTCACACGTCCGCAATTCTGTTCCGCATTTTGCGGAACGGAATTGCGGACCCATTCATTTCTATGGGGACAGACTTTGTCCCGCTCGGATCCGGAACTGCGGATCTGCACTTCCGGGTCCGCACTTCCTTTCCGCAAAAATATAGAACATGTCCTATTCTTGTCCGGACAAGAAAAGGCATTTTCTATATAGTTCTGGCAATGTGCGGATCCGCAAAATGCGGAAAGCACTTTGCCGGTGTCCGTGTTTTGCGGATCAGCCGATCTGTGGATCCGCAAAACACATACGGACGTCTGAATGGACCCTTACAGGGGGGTGATCAGGGAGTTTATATATTATCTTTTTCTGCTTCTGTGAACACAATATATAACAGTTATATGACATTAAAAAACATGATGTCATAGTAAATAATTCTGCTTTTGTCTTTAACACATAAACATAGGAACTGTATTAAGGTTATTAGCAGGTTTAGCTGTATATAAGGCTATACCTAGCAACCTAGGACAGGTCTTAGCTGGCCAGCTACACTCCCACCAAAATTACCTATAATTGTTCTTAGTGGTAGGACTTGAACATGAATTTGAGGAATTTTCTATCAGGTTCTCAACTTTCAAGTGTCTTTTATCACTCTCAAGTAGAACAACTAACTTCTGTATAGGACGTTCCAACTTCAGTGGAGTAGTGGGATGTTTTCCTATTTTGTCAAGTTTTGAGTCTCCTATTTGTAACAACACCCTTCTTACTAGTTTGTCTTAATCCTTTTGAAGTTCTAGAACTTTGGCTAATTTCTATTGACTTCTAGGTAAATCTTCTTTCACTAACACTATGTCATCAACTTGGACATTTCTTCTGGGTGTTTGCCATTTACTTCTTAGCATAAGATTGGCTAAGTACTCTTTCCTCCATCTATTCTAAAACTGTTCTGATAGATATTGAACTCTTCGCCATCTCCTTTTAGCATATAAATCCTCTTTGGTGAACTTGCCAGGCGGTGGCTGTATGTATTCAGACTTAAGGTGAAGTAGATGATTGGGAGTTAAAGGGTCCAAACTTGGATGACTGTTAACAATAGACATTACTTCATAGAATAGGGTCCTAAGTGAAGCATCATCTATTCTTCCGGCATTCTTTTACAACACTAAACTTAAAGGGATTCTGTCACCTTGTTTTAGCTTATAGAGCTGCGGACATTCAAAGCTAGATTGCCACTAGCATGTCTGCAATATACCTGTCCTATAGGGCTGTGTGCTTTTATTGTGTTTTAAAAAATGGATTTTAGAGACATGTAAATGAGCCTGGTGAGGTGCCCAAGGG
Organism: Bufo bufo; assembly: GCF_905171765.1. NCBI lineage: Eukaryota > Metazoa > Chordata > Amphibia > Anura > Bufonidae > Bufo > Bufo bufo. Next base: position 318,374,971 of record NC_053391.1, read on the forward strand.
GCTGTACTAATCTTCTTGGTGCCCAGCCACGCCCCCTTGTGAAGGAGCCCAGCACCGCCTGCGTCCTCCGAATCTCCTCCTTTCTTCACAGTTAGATTGCCGTAATCTCGCGATGCGCAAGCTCGCGCATGCGCAGTTCCAGTATAGTGCTCCTTCCCTGTGCTGGCATCAGCCTCAGGGAAGGAACTGCACATGCGCGATCTCGCGCATCTCGAGATTACGGCAATCTAACTGTGAAGAAAGGAGGAGATTTGGAGGACGCAGGCGGTGCTGGGCTCCTTCACAGGGGGCGTGGCTGGGCTCCAAGAAGGTTAGTACAGGCCCTTGGGCACCTTACAAGGCTCATTTACATATCTCTAAAATCATGTTTTAAACACAATGAAAGGACATCGCTTTATGGGACAGGTACAGTTGCAAGAAAAAGTATGTGAACCCTTTGGAATGATATGGATTTCTGCACAAATTGGTCATAGAATGTGATCTGATCTTTATCTAAGTCACAACAATAGACAATCAATCACAGTCTGCTTAAACTAATAACACACAAAGAATTAAATGTTACCATGTTTTTATTGAACACACAGTGTAAACATTCACAGTGCAGGTGTAAAAAGTATGTGAACCCCTAGACTAATGACATCTCCAAGAGCTAATTGGAGTGAGGTGTCAGCCAACTGGAGTCCAATCAATGAGATGAGATTGGAGGTGTTGGTTACAGCTGCCCTGCCCTATAAAAAACACACACCAGTTCTGGGTTTGCTTTTCACAAGAAGCATTGCCTGATGTGAATGATGCCTTGCACAAAAGAGCTCTCAGAAGACCTACGATTAAGAATTGTTGACTTGCATAAAGCTGGAAAGCTGGAAAGGGTTATAAAAGTATCTCCAAAAGCCTTGCTGTTCATCAGTCCACATTAAGACAAATTGTCTTTAAATGGAGAAAGTTCAGCACTGCTGCTACTCTCCCTAGGAGTGGCCATCCTGTAAAGATGACTGAAAGAGCACAGCGCAGACTGCTCAATGAGGTGAAGAAGAATCCTAGAGTGTCAGCTAAAGACTTACAAAAGTCTCTGGCATATGCTAACATCCCTGTTAGCGAATCTAGGATACGTAAAACACTAAACAATAATGGATTTCATGGGAGGATACCACAGAGGAAGCCACTGCTGTCCAAAAAAAAACATTGCTGCACGTTTACAGTTTGCACAAGAGCACCTGGATGTTACACAGCAGTACTGGCAAAATATTATGTGGACAGATGAAACCAAAGTTGAGTTGTTTGGAAGAAACACACAACACTATGTGTGGAGAAAAAGAGGCACAGCACATCAACATCAAAACCTCATCCCAACTGTGAAGTATGGTGGTGGGGGCATCATGGTTTGGGGCTGCTTTGCTGCGTCAGGGCCTGGACGGATTGCTATCATCGAAAGAAAAATGAATTTCCCAGATTATCAAGACATTTTGCAGGAGAACTTAAAGCGAACCTTTCACCAGGATTTCACCTAATAAACTATTACCAGTACCTTATAGATTATGCTCATTCTGTTTAAATGCATTCTTGTCCCGCTTTCCTGGGATGTATATTGATGAAAAAAACGACTTATAAAGTCCTTGTCTCCAGCTCCTGCAGTCACGGTGGAAGTCAAGGGGGTAGCCCTTCCCTCACTCCGGGCTGTAACTCCCCTGCCCTAACCCCTCCTCTAACTAGTGTAACTGACACCCGGCTCAGTCGCCGGGACCGCGCTTGTATTGGCGGCGCATGCGCCGTTGGTCTCAGTAGCAGCGCGATCCCGTCTATCGCGCGGACTGAAGCGCGATCCTGTAAGTGAATTGCGCATGCGCCGTCCGTCCCAGATGCCTCCCTGTCTTCTATTCAGGCGCGCGCCTGAAGAACAGAAGACAGGGATGAAGATCAGATCACATTTTATGACCAATTTGTGCAGAAATCCATATAATTCCAAAGGGTTCACATACTTTTTCTTGCAACTGTATATTGCAGACATGCTAGCAGCGATCTAGCCGTGCATGTCCGCAGCTCCATAAGCTAAAACGAGGTGACAGAATTCCTTTAAGTTTAGTGTTGTAAAAGAACGCCGGAAGAATAGATGATGCTTCACTTAGGACCCTATTCTATGAAGTAATGTCTATTGTTAACAGTCATTCAAGTTTGGACCCTTTAACTCCCAATCATCTACTTCACCTTAAGTCTGAATACATACAGCCACCGCCTGGCAAGTTCACCAAAGAGGATTTATATGCTAAAAGGAGATGGCGAAGAGTTCAACATATTTAACATATTTCTCACAGTTCTGATTTGTCTTTCCCAAACTCCTCCTGTATGGCTTGCATGTGGAGCATTCATATGAAAATCACACTGTTTCTCTAACAAATACTCAGTTACTTTTTCTTTATCGATCTCTTTTACAGCTTTCTTCAATTCATTCTTTGCTCCGACAAAATTAGATCCTTGGTCAGATCTAAGCTCTCTGACGGTACCTCTAATGGCTATGAAACATCTTAAGGCATTGATGAATGCGTCAGTAGACATATCTTCGAACATTTCCAGGTGAATTGCTCTGGAGCTCAGACATGTAAATATTAGTCCATATCTCTTGTGCTCCTTGCGGTTTTGCTTGGTGATGAATGAGCCAAAGCAATCCATTCCACTATAAAGTCATGGTGGTGATGGGTTTACACAATCTGCCGATAAATCTGCCATTCTTTGTTCTTCTGTAGGTCTACGTGCCTTTCTGCAGACTACATATTTACTTATATACTTTGCTATAATTTTGCTTCCTTTCACAATCCAGTAACCACCTTCTCTCAAACAGCTTTGGGTAAAGCTTCTTCCTTGATGCAAGGATATGTTGTGGTAGTGATCAATAATCAATCTTGTGAAGGTAGAGTTTTTGGGTAGAATTGCTAGATGCTTCACTCTGCTAGGTAACGATGCATTTCAGTATACCATCCTGCAGAACAAGATTAAGCTTGTACAATAGGTGGTTGTTTGGAAGCCTTTTCGGTTCTTGACTAAGTCTCTTCAACTCTTCACTGTAGAATCTCTGTTGAATGAGTCTTATGACTGTTCCTTGAGCTTTCAGTCTTTCTTCTACATTCAATGATTGTTTCTTTCTGATTCCCTTTGCCAAACGTTGAATTCGAGCTACTACGTTTATGACTGTATTCCCTTTTGAACATCTGGCTAGTCTTTCAAGTATGTCATCTTGACACTTGGCAGCAGTACTCAATGTTTGTAAGACTTTTACTTCTGGATCACCCATAGACAATTCTGTGTAACCTTTACTGGGCGTGACTTCCTTTTCCCAAAGGAACTCTGTGCCTGTGAACCAATTAGAATTTTTCAGTTCTGTTACATTCAGGCCTCTTGAAGCATGATCTGCTGGGTTATGCTTTGTGTCAATGTGATGCCAATGTTCTGGATTTATTTCCCAAATTTTCTCAACTCTGTTGGCGACAAAGATATGGAATCTTCGAGCTTCGTTGTTTATGTATACTAGGACAACTTGTGAGTCTGTCCAAAAATATTCTTCATCTATTTCCAATTCCAATTCTTCTCTCAGAAACTTGTTTACTGATGCTGAAACTACGGCTGCTCTCAGTTCAAGTGTTGGTAATGTCTGAATACTGGTAGGTGCGACTCTGGCCTTCCCAATAACAAGGGCACAGTGTATCTTTTCTTCTCCTATTACTCTGATGTAGGAGCACTGACCATAACCATAACTACTGGCATGTGAAAAATGATGAAGTTCTATTTTCTTGTACTTTCCGAAATTATGAGGTACAAAACATCTGGGTATCCGAACTTCTCTCAAGTTTTGCAAGTCTCTTATCTAACTCTCTTACCTTGGCCTCAAATTTTCAGGTATGGGCTCGTCCCATCCCAACTTCTGTCTACATAATTCTTGTAGTATTTCTTTTGCTCTGAGGATTACTTGGGCCAAGAATACCAATGGATCAAATATAGAAGCCACTGCGTAAAGAATGGTACGTCTAGTTGCAATTTTCTCTTCAATAGATACTTCAAAAAAGAACTTGTCATTCTCTGCATTCCATCCCAATCCAAGTATGCTCTGAACTGGAAGATGATCATAATTGAGATCTACATTCTTCATTGTTGCTGCACGTTCAGAGTCACTGATAGATTACAGTACCTCTCTGTTTAAGATGAATTTATGAAGGTGCGGGTTTCCTCTTGCGCATAACTCTTGGCTTTCTTTCACTAGTTTGATTGCAGATTCTGTGTACTCTAGACTTATAAGACCATCATCTACATAAAAGTTTTTCTTCAGAAAATTTGCTGCTGATGGGCAATCCTTTTCATTCCGATTAGCTAAGTACTTCATACCATAATTGGCGCAACCTGGAGATGACGCTGCTCCAAACAAGTGTACTTTCATTCTGTATTCTGCTGGCTTTGTATCTGTATCTCCATCCTCCCACCATAGAAACCTCAGGAAGTCTCAATCTTGATTTTTCACATGAAACTAGTGGAACATCTTTTCAACGTCACACATGACCGCTACAGGATACTTTCTGAATCTACAGAGTACTCCAGGCAGAGCGTTTGTAAGATCTGGTCCTTTTAGTAGATGATCATTCAATGCACCACCATTGTACTTTGCTGAGCAATCAAATACTACTCTAATCTTATCTGGTTTCTTTGAGTGGTAAATATCTTGATGTGGGATGTACCACACTTCTTCTTTAGATTGGTTATTAACTTTCTCTGCATGTCCTTCTTTGAGGATGCCTTCTACGAATTTCAAATAATCCTGCTTGAATTTGGTAGGGCAAGATTTCTGTTATTTGGCAGACAAGGTCGTTCTCTAAAAGGTAAGGGCATTTCAAGATGACCTTGTTGATTCTGCTGAATATTTTCTTCTACAGTGTGTACGAACTATGTCTTCTTAGGATACACTCTTTTCTTTAGAACTTAAATGTGCAAAGTCGGATTCAAGGATCTTGATTACTTTTGCTGGACTTACAGTTGGTAACTCTTGGACAGATATTCGATGACACAATCCTGTCACCTGTCTTGAGTTTGCGATCTGCTGTTTTCCTCCAACAACACCCCATCCTAGATCAGTTTGAACAGCATAGGGTTCACCCTTTCCTCCTGTGATTACCTTTCGTGGTACCAAGGCTTCGGGACAATCCTAGCCTATCAACAGTCCAACACCAAACCCCTTCAGCGGGGACATTTCATGAGATATGACAGGTAGGTGCTCCCATTTATTGGCTGTTTCACAGGTAGGTATGCGATCTCGATCTGGAGGTATATCGTCTTTTGTATAAGCTGGAGGTAGATCTAATGTGCAGTTTGAATGAAGTCCTCTAACTCTCAGTCCTTTGACCCTTTGACTGCTCACTAATGTGTCTCTCCCTGTCATTGTGGTGAGTTTGAGCGTCACTGGTTCTGTAGCCACTTGTAATTTCTTGCAGATTTCTTGATCAATGAAGGTGACATCACTCTGGGCATCCAGTAGAGCATAGTCGTACATCTTCTTGTTCATCCTTTTAGGATTTAAAATGCACACTGGTACAACCATTGATGTGCCATTTCTTTCTCCTTCCCTCATTCTGCAAGTAAATACCGATACTTTCTTTCCTTCTTCAGTATCTTTAGGTATTGAGGATTTATCTTTCTTTGGACATTCTTCATGTAGTGGTGTAGGATGATGTCCTTTGCAAATGCTGCATGTGGCCTTTTTCTTACACTCCTTAGTAACATGGCCTTTTCTTAGGCATCCAAAACACAGTTGGTTATCCAGCACAAATTTTTTCTTTTCTTCTGGGGACTTCGCCTTCAATTGTTGGCACTTATGTATTGAGTGGTTCTCTCCACAGAACATACACTTCAAGGTAGTCTGAAGATTTGTCGGTTCTGTCTCTCTCCTGATCCCAATAGTGACTTTGAACTTGCTTTCGTAGGTATCTGGACCTTTAGCTGCTGTGTTGGTTGCAAAGCTAGTTGCTCTTGCACATCTTATCTCTCTTGCAGGCCTTTCTTCTAAGGATTTTAAGACGTAAGATGATGTTACTGGATTACATGCTATCCGTGCTTCCTCATTGACAAACTCAGAGAACGCTTTAAAACTTGGGAAGTTCTTACCTAGATCTACCTGTTTAGTCACATAGCGATTCCATCTAGAAGTCACTTCAGGTAGCTTAGTTAGCATCCTGTGGTTTTCTAGATAGTCGTTCGGTACTTCCAGTCCTTGAACATGTGGGATGGCATTGCTGCATGCTTGCAGGAAGTCACCATACTTTGAGTCTGAAGTGTTCTTTAGGACTTATTTTAGGCCAGTTATTCAGTTTCTCTCTAAAGGCTCTTTGTACTAAGAAAGGATGACCATATCTTGCATTTCATTTTTCCCAAGCTTGTTTGTAGGCTTCTTCGTCTTTTCTATAGACGTTACCTTCAAGAACTTCCTTGGCTTCTCTTCCGACATATCTCTGAAGGTAGAATAACTTGTCAACTGGACTGAAGGAATGATGCTCAATGATAATTTCAAAGCTTGGCTTCCACTCTATGAACTTCAGTAAGTCTCCTGAAAATACAGTGGATTCCGGAATGGGAAGTCTAGCTAGGACTGTTCTCTATTCCTTTGCTGGGACAATGGTTGTAACACTCTCCTGAGCATTGCCGTGACATCTAGGAATAGAAGCACCCTGTTCTATTTTCTCACTAAGTTCTGAATTAGGTGAGTCCTTTTCTTTATCTTTTCCGGTAGAGATAGAGGGTAAATTCACACACCTTTTTCCTAACACTGGACTAGGCCTCTCTTTGTTTCTATGAGCAGGGATGGAAGGATAATAACTTATTTCTTCACTACATGCTAGAGATTTCCTTCCATTCTCCTGGGCGTATGGAGGAAAGTAGGAGTCTTCGTGTACTCTGAGTCTGGCTTCTATGATCTTAACTTCTTTCTGCCTTTCCAGACTTTTCATCTGTTGGCGCTGTGCCTCGATTTCAGATTCCATTTGATGGCGCTGTGCCTCCATTTGAGCTTCCATTTGATGGCGTTGTGCATCCCTTTCAGATTCCATTTGATGGCATTGTGCATCCATTTCAGCTATCCGTTGGCGCTGCGCCTCGATTGCAGCTCCATCTCAATTTCTGCTTTCTTGACAGCAAGTTGTTCAGCTAATTCCTTTCCTTAGCAATCTAGGACAAGTCTTAGCTGGCCAGCTACAGTGCCCGTAATGTTAGGTGTTTGTATGGGTGCAAGGCAGGGCGTGTTCCCAGAGCAATGGCCAGCATATGTTGTAGGAGTCAGAAAACAATGCCAGAGGTAGAAGAATAAACGTCTCTCTTTACTCAAGAGCAAAATGAGAGTTGTAGTACATAAAATTATAACAGACAGTTCTTACTAATGTCTATATCAGTAGAATCTATGGCGGGCAACAGTACTTGTGCAATAATGGCTGTGGTGTCCACTGTGGAACACAGGGTTTTGAAGGTGCATCTGGCCTGGACATGTCCAAGTGTGAAGGGTGCCTTAACAGTGTCCCTTACTGCAGTAAAGTCTTAACAGCTTTTGGTAGCAGGTTACCTTACTGTCTCCAATGCTCAGCCATGCAAATTCTAGTTCTCTTCTTTCTTTCCCCTTCTCTCTTTCTGTAGATCAAGCAGAGATCGGTGAGACTCTGTGGCTTTCTGGGCCTGAGAAGAGAGAGCATATGGCAAAAGCTTCCCCGATCTCTAAACTCTCAATCCACTAACTAAGCTGAGGCAGATCCTGGATCCCCACCCAACCTCCTGGATCATAGCCATCCATACATGGCTATGATGGGTACATAGATTACATAGCAATATATAACAGTACAATACATTAAAATTAAAAAGAAAAAAAAATACATTTACAGATATCCCCTGCTCTGAATTACTGCACAGGCAGCTCAGGAGACCCCCTTCCCAAAAAAAAAATATTCTGGGTGCAGCCCTAGATATATGTCTATTAGTGGCAGGTGCTTGAACCTGCACAGCAAAGGATCTATCTGTCACTGTGATCTCAAGGGTACTGCCCAGTGTATCCATGAAATTTCAGCAGGAGCACAGATTGCTCGGCAGTAAAAGTGGAGTCGTGAGAAGTCAGTTAGTTGTCAACATCTGGCTGACTTTGATGAAAAACTAAAATTGTGCTAAACTGCCCTGTGTGTATCTGACCGTATAGTAGATTTGCAGTCTGGTGATAAATACGGTACAGAGCATGGCATTTGTGAATATGGATTGTGGATGTGTTGTTTATCACTCCTAATAATGTATTGATACTAGAATTATATGCATTCCTTTAATTGAGGCTTCATTACTATGTGCATTCTGACTATTCCATTACCTCCATATCTCACCCAAGAAAGACCAGCATCATCTCCATCAGCCTACTGTGTAAGATATTGGTATTTTGCTGCCCAGAGTAAAAGTCTGGTGTTGCCATGGCGACTAACCTCAATTACCTGTGGACCTAAGTTTTCAGCTATTCCAAAAATGCTTTCCAGTCTGACGTTTTAACTCCTTGTATTCCACAAAGTAGTGCATGCAGTATTTTTGGTGTGCTGCATAATTATGTCCTAATATAGAAAAAAATAGATGAGGAGCAATGAATAAACCCAGTTGTTACATGCCACATTAAGCACTGATCTATAATGCTTATATTGCTTAAAGTGTACCTCCAATAAGAACATAATATTATTTTTGCTGAGTAATTTCCTATTGCCATAGTGCTCCCCCCACTATGGGGAGCTCATTGCGTACAGACTCCTATGGCTCCCACAGAATTATCAAAATTTATTAGGGTCTGATTTGTGCATGTTTATGTACAACTCTTATTGGCAAAGGATACAGACTGAAACACCTAGTTGATTTTTTAAAATATCGCTCCTGCACCCCACTATGCCCCCCCCCCCCACAGTTTTCCTGCTTAGTATGCTAATACTGAGCATCAGTACAGGAAGGAGGAAAGGCCAGGGTTTCTCAATGGGCGTCTCCTTCTCCCTGGCTGTGCCGCGGTCCAATCACAGTGGAGAGCATCACAGCCAGAGAGAAGGTGAGTTTTTTTTTCTCCCTGGTTGTGACGCTCTCCTCTGTGATTGGATCGCGGCACAGCCAGGGAGAAGGAGAAGGTGCCTCTGGGTGAGAGTCGACCAACTACATGGTGTGGAAAAAATAAATGGATATTGGTGATAAAAAAAAATAATAGATAATTAAGTGGACAAACCAATAACTCATGTGTTAAATATTGTAGAAAACTAAGAAGTGTACTGACACTAAGAGTATTCACATATATACCAAAGTGTACGGGCGATAGAGAAGGAACCAATAGCTGAAATAATAATAGTGAAACATGATTTATTTTCTCAGATACGATCATGTTTCACTATTAATATTTCAGCTATTGGTTCCTTCTCTATTGCCCGTACATTTTGGTATATATGTGAATATCTACTGCTTAAGTGGAAGATCCAGAAAGCTTCCCGATCCAGGAGGGTTCTTACCATTTCCCAACCTTAACCGTGGAATAATCATATCAAAGACAAAAACTTTGAAGTGTTTTATTGACCTATTGTAACAAGAAGTAAAATGTTTCCCTGCGCTAAAGATATTTGGCATCTGCATTTGTGATGTAGTTAATATATTCAGATTTTAAGCCTCCTAGTTATAGTCTTCATGTAGTCTTTGATTCTATAATTCTATATGCCATCAGCATTTTGAAAAAATTTACATAGGACTACAAGCAGGGGCAGACTGGGAACTTAAAGTGGCCCTCAAAAAAATACTAAAAGTGGCCCTGTTTTGTAGTTGGGTCCAAATTAATGGAAGGCAAAGCCAGCAATACCATATTGTGGTACATTATCCCACCCCAGCAGAGCCAAATTCTACAGTCCATCACAAAATACTGCCCCCAGCAGCACAAAATACATCTCCAAAAACTTCCACTGGGGAGGGCTCAGTGGCCCCCCTGGGCATCAGTCCACTGGGAAATTTCCCTGTTAGGTCTATGGTCAATCCGCCCCTGACTACAAAAGAGCATACATTACATGGATAAGATACACATTGGTAAAAGCTTGTAGGTTGAAGCCAGGTCCTATTGGGAGGACACGATGTAGCGACTTGGAGACAAATCTCTACCAAGGGTATGTGGTCTCCTGTAAACGACTCTTAGTATTTCATCTTCGAGTAAAATAGTTTATATATTTAATACTAGTTGTTTAACCCTTTCCTGATTCAGCGATTTTTAGTTTTTCGCTCCCCATCTTCCTGGAGCCATAACTTTAAATTTTTACGTTCACATAGCCATATGAGTCTTTTTTTGCGGGACAATACCACCATTTAATTCTGCATACAATGTAGTGGCAAGTGGTAAAAAAATTCCAAAAACTGTACGGTGTAATTTGAAACAAAACACAATATCACTGTAGTTTTACAGGTTTTATTTTTATGCTGTTCACTATGCTCTAAAACTGACTCGTGCTCTTCATTCTCCAGGTCAGTAAAATTACAGCAATACCACATATGTATATTTTTATGCGTTTTAATTCTGAAGCAAAAAAATAAAAACCTTTGAAAAAATTTGCTTGCATAAAGTGACAAAGTTTAATTTTGTGATGTGTTAGTATAAGTATAGCCCATGTTTTGTTTACCTTGGTGATGTACTGGAAGAGTGTTAAAAAAGTGACACATTGTGATGCTTCATGGTTTAGGTAAATCATTAAATGGGTATTCCAAGTGCTTTTCATTGATTATGCTTTTCATTTACTGGATAAGTCATCAGTATCTGATTGGTGGGGATCCGACACCCGGGACCCCCTGCCAATTAGCTGTTTGAGAAGGCACTGACGTTCACAAGTACCACCACAGCCTTCTCCATGCTCACCAGGCACAGTGCCATACATTGTACTGTATAGTGGCTGTGCTTGGTATCGCAGCTCAGCCCCATTCACTTCAATGGGGCTGAGCTGCGCCTGGGCCATGTGACTGATAAACGTGAAATCACATAGCCTAGGCAAGGCTGAAGAAGGCCGCAGCGCTACCGCAAGCGATTTCTCAAACAGCTGATCGGCAGGGGTCCCGTGTGTCAACCCCCACTGATTAGACACTGATGACACTTTAATGTGAAGACATTAATTTAGTCACTATGGCTACTTAATAGTGCATGTTTATTTTAATTCAAACGGGCTGGCTTTAGCAGTTTTTTTTTGCCTCTAGATGGCAGTATTGTACTTGAAAACATAAATCAGCTAAATCTGAAGTTCTACTTTGTGGAGCATAGTAATATAAATGTTATTTCTAATGGAGGATTTCTTTAATAATTTTGTTAAATGTAAGCAGGTATAATTGAGTAATTCATACATTTCATAGACTGTTGTACATGAATATAGTCTTATTACTGTGCTGCAGAAGATGTCATCACTATACAAAGAACTGATCATAAAACCTAAATATTATTCATATTAATCAAAGGAGCAAAGTAGAACTTCCGTTTGTTTCATGTAAAAATATGAGCTTCTAATGAATCTCGCTTTGGCTGGAACAAAGCAAAATCTGTGACATCTTTCATTATTGTATTTAAAGCAAACTAAGGGGATCATTTATTAGGACTGGCATTTAGACGCCAGTCTTAATAACCCCTAGAGCTGCAATCTGCGCCAGAAATACACCTAATATATATTTCTGGATAGTAAATGACCCCCTTAAGTGCTTACAGACCCATTAATATTCCTTTAGGCATGTGGACATCTTTGTACATTAAATATACAGGGTGGGCCATTTATATGGATACACCTTAATCAAATGGGAATGGTTGGTGATATTAACTTCCTGTTTGTGGCACATTAGTATATGTGAGGGGGGGAAACTTTTCAAGATGGGTGGTGACCATGGCGGCCATTTTGAAGTCGGCCATTTTGAATCCAACTTTTGTTTTTTCAATGGGAAGAGGGTCATGTGACACATCAAACTTATTGGGAATTTCACAAGAAAAACAATGGTGTGCTTGGTTTTAACGTAACTTTATTCTTTCAGGAGTTATTTACAAGTTTCTGACCACTTATAAAATGTGTTCAATGTGCTGCCCATTGTGTTGGATTGTCAATGTAACCCTCTTCTCAAAATGTCAACGTTTTGGTCCCCGAGCCACTTAGTTATCACTTTTGCCTTATGGCACGGTGCTCCATTGTGCTGGAAAATGCATTGTTCTTCACCAAACTGTTGTTGGATTGTTGGAAGAAGTTGCTATTGGAGGGTGTTTTGGTACAATTTTTTATTCATGGCTGTGCTTTTGGGCAAAATTGTGAGTGAGCCCACTCCCTTGGATGAGAAGCAACCCCACACATGAATGGTCTCAGGATGCTTTACTGTTGGCATGACACAGGACTGATGGTAGCGCTCACCTTTTCTTCTCCGGACAAGCCTTTTTCCAGATGCCCCAAACAATCGGAAAGAGGCTTCATCGGAGAATATGACTTTTCCCCAGTCCTCAGCAGTCCATTCACCATACTTTCTGCAGAAGATCAATCTGTCCCTGATGTGTTTTTTGGAGAGAAGTGGCTTCTTTGCTGCCCTTCTTGACACCAGGCCATCTTCCAAAAGTCTTCGCCTCACTGTGCGTGCAGATGCGCTCACACCTGCCTGCTGCCATTCCTGAGCAAGCTCTGCACTGGTGGCACTCCGATCCCGCAGCTGAATCCTCTTTAGGAGACTATCCTGGCGCTTGCTGGACTTTCTTGGACGCCCTGAAGCCTTCTTAACAAGAATTGAACCTCTTTCCTTGAAGTTCTTGATGATCCTATAAATTGTTGATTGAGGTGCAATCTTAGTAGCCACAATATCCTTGCCTGTGAAGCCATTTTTATGCAACGCAATGATGGCTGCACGCGTTTCTTTGCAGGTCACCATGGTTAACAATGGAAGAACAATGATTTCAAGCATCACCCTCCTTTTAACATGTCAAGTCTGCCATTTTAACCCAATCAGCCTGACATAATGATCTCCAGCCTTGTGCTCGTCAACATTCTCACCTGAGTTAACAAGACGATTACTGAAATGATCTCAGCAGGTCCTTTTTTTTGGGATTAAGTTAATTTTCATGGCAAAGAAGGACTATGCAATTTATCTGATCACTCTTCATAACATTCTGGAGTATATGCAAATTTCTATTATAAAAACTTAAGCAGCAACTTTTCCAATTTCCAATATTTATGTAATTCTCAAAACTTTTGGCCACGACTGAACACCTCCCAAGCTACAATTTTTGCAGTTTTGTCTTATAAGATGACATAATTATACGACATAATAAAATCTATTGTATAATTGACCTGTAACGGGGTTCCGAAGGTGCACTCGGTCCCCCATTGCCCGCAGAACTGTTGCTTAGCTTTGGGAATGAGGATCTGTGTTTGACCTCATTCCCAGGGCGGCTTTACTGCTGGGTGGCTCCCTGCCTAAGTCTGCCTTGAGCGCCGAGCTGATCACTGCTCAACTGGTTGGTCTGTTGGTCATGTGACGCTGGCCACGTCACATGACCCTCACTCCCCACTATAAATACAGGCAGCCTGCTAGCCACAGGTTGCCTGTTAATTTCTAGGTTCCTGGCTATTTGTTGGACTGCTGAATACTTACCTGATCCTGTTCCCTGACCATCCTTTTGCCTGCTCCTCCTGTACTGCGCATCCGTCCTGGTATTGTGACCTCGGCTCCCACCTGACTACTCTCTTAGGACTCCTCTTGTACTTCTCTACTCTCCTGGTATTTGACCCCGGCTTCTCCTGACCATTCTTTGCTTTACCCTTTGTACTGCGTGGTTCTGACCCAGTCCGTTCATGTTCCGTATTTTGTCTTGTCTGTCTTCCCTGCACGTATCCTAAGTTAGGGACTGTTGTCCAGTTGTCCCCTGTCATCAGGACTCGTGAAGCAAGTAGGCAGGGCCAGGGTTGAGGGTGGAGCGCAGTGGTCACTATCCTTCCCCCTGTGTGTGTGTGGACGTGACCGTTACATGCCCCTTACAGGAATTTTATCCCCAACATTAAAACTGCCTCTGTGTGGAATTGTGTAACATTTGCTGTAAATCATTTAAGACTTTTCGGATTTTCGGACATTCTGATATTGATGGTCTACCCTCAGAATAGGTCATCAATATCTGATCTGTGAGGGTCAATGTCCAGGACCCCTGCTAATCAGCTGTTTTAAGAGGCCGAAGTACTCAGATGAATGCTCCAGCCTTTTTCTAGGCCAGTGATGTCACGTTCATCCATCACATAGCCTAGGTGCTGCTTCACTTCTACCCCAGGCCCAGTTTTCATCTTCCTGCCCAGACGTATTTTTGCAAATCTGACGTGTCACTTTATGTGATAACTCTGTAATGGTTTACATATCGAAACAATTCTGGGATTGTTTTCTGGTGACACATTGTACATCATGTTAGTGGTAAATTTGGGTCAATATTTTTTCCTTTTTTTTAAAAAAGATGCAAAAATTGCATAAAATTTGGAAAAATTCACAATTTTCTAAATTTGAATTTCTCTACTTTTAAGACAGATACCTCATAAAATAGTTATAAATCAACATTTCCCATATGTCTACTTTATATTGGCATCATTTTGTAAATGTTATTTTTTTTTTTTTAGGACGTTAGAAGGCTTAGAATTTTAGAAGCAATTTTTCAAAACCAGATTTTTAAGCATCAAGTCAGTTATAAAGTGATTTTGAGGGCCTTACAAGTAAAAACCACCCATAAATGACCCCATTTTAGAAACGACACCCCTCAAATTATGCAAAACTGATGTTACCAACTTTAACCATTGAGGTGTTCCACAAGAATTAAAGGAAAATGGAGGTGAAATTAAAAAAATAAAATTTTTGCCTTTTTTTATTTTAATCAATTTTGTTCTTGTAACACCGCAAAGGTTAGCAAAATAAATCTCAATTTGAATTACTCTGATTCTACAGTTTCATAAACACCTCATATGTGGTCGTAAACTGCTCTATAGACAGATGGCAGGGGGGTCAGAAGGGAAGGAGCGCCATATGGTTTTTGGAGTTCAGATTTTGCTACAATGGTTTTTGATTGCCGTGTTGTATTTTAAGAGACCCTGAGGTACCCCTACAATGGAAACCCCCAACAAGTGACCCCATTTTGAAAAATATACCCCGTGAGTAATTTAGTAATGGGTGTACTGAGTACTTTGACCCACAGGCGTTTTACAGAATTTAGAAACATTTGGCTTTGAAAATGAAAAATTTCATTTCTTCCAATAAAATTTTGCTTTAGCCCCAAAATTTAATTTTCCCAATGGATAACAGGAGAAAAAGCACCCCATAATTTGTTATCCATTTTCTCCTGAATACGGCAACACCCCATAAGTAGTTGTAAACTGCTGTAAGGGCACACCGCAGGACTCAGAAGGGAAGGAGCACCATATGGCTTTTGCAGGGCAGATTTTGATGGATTGTGCACAATGTTAGTATTGCACAGTCTCTGTGGTACCAGTATTTTATGACAACCATGTGAGGACTTATTGTTTGTGGGATGAGTTGCCATCATAATTGGTTCTATTTTGGGGCACATACAACTTTTAGATCACTTTTTATTTTGCTAAGTAGGATAAAGAAATCCAACAATTCTGTCATTGCTTTTTGGATTTTGTTGTTGCAGCATACACCACTCCTGTGCCCGCCCGATCATCATGACGTACTATTACGCCAAATTGGGGGAAGTCACTTCTCGCTATGATGTAATGGGAAGTGACTTCCCCCAATTTGGCATAAAAGTACGTCATGGGTTGGGAAGGGATTAAAGTAAATGGGGCTGAGCTGCAATACTAAGCACAACCGCTATACAATGTATGGCAATGTATTTGGTTAACTGTAAGATAAAATAAGATGCCTTTATTGTCACTGTACAATACAATGTAATACAATGTACAATACAATGAAATGTTGTTTGGAGCAATCCTAGATGCCATGGACAGAGGAACAAGAACTGACATTTAAACTAAAGCATTACACTAGAAAAAAATAAAAACATTGCACTAGAAAGCATTACTATTCCCAGTTCACAATAAATAAATATATATATATATATATATATATATATATATATACACTGCTCAAAAAAATAAAGGGAACACTTAAACAACACAATGTAACTCCAAGTCAATCACACTTCTGTGAAATCAAACTGTCCACTTAGGAAGCAACACTGAGTGACAATCAATTTCACATGCTGTTGTGAAAATGGGATAGACAACAGGTGGAAATTATAGGCAATTAGCAAGACACCCCCAATAAAGAAGTGGTTCTGCAGGTGGTGATCACAGACCACTTCTCAGTTCCTATGCTTCCTGGCTGATGTTTTGGTCACTTTTGAATGCTGGCGGTGCTTTCACTCTAGTGGTAGCATGAGACAGAGTCTACAACCCACATAAGTGGCTCAGGTAGTGCAGCTTATCCAGGATGGCACATCAATGCGAGCTGTGGCAAGAAGGTTTACTGTGTCTGTCAGCGTAGTGTCCAGAGCATGGAGGCGCTACCAGGAGACAGGCCAGTACATTAGGAGACATGGAGGAGGCCGTAGGAGGGCAACAACCCAGCAGCAGGACCGCTACCTCCGCCTTTGTGCAAGGAGGAACAGGAGGAGCACTGCCAGAGCCCTGCAAAATGACCTCCAGCAGGCCACAAATGTGCATGTGTCTGCTCAAACGGTCAGAAACAGACTCCATGAGGGTGATATGAGGGCCCGACGTCCACAGGTGGGGGTTGTGCTTACAGCCCAACACCGTGCAGGACGTTTGGCATTTGCCAGAGAACACCAAGATTGGCAAATTCGCCACTGGCACCCTGTGCTCTTCACAGATGAAAGCAGGTTCTCACTGAGCACATGTGACAGACGTGACAGAGTCTGGAGACGCTGTGGAGAATGTTCTGCTGCCTGCAACATCCTCCAGCATGACCGGTTTGGCATTGGGTCAGTAATGGTGTGGGGTGGCATTTCTTTGGAGGGCCGCACAGCCCTCCATGTGCTCGCCAGAGGTAGCCTGACTGCCATTAGGTACCGAGATGAGATCCTCAGACCCCTTGTGAGACCATATGCTGGTGCGGTTGGCCCTGGGTTCCTCCTAATGCAAGACAATGCTAGACCTCATGTGGCTGAAGTGTGTCAGCAGTTCCTGCAAGACGAAGGCATTGATGCTATGGACTGGCCCGCCCGTTCCCCAGACCTGAATCCAAATGAGCACATCTGGGACATCATGTCTCACTCTATCCACCAACGTCACGTTGCACCACAGACTGTCCAGGAGTTGGCAGATGCTTTAGTCCAGGTCTGGGAGGAGATCCCTCAGGAGACCGTCCGCCACCTCATCAGGAGCATGCACAGGCGTAGGGAGGTCATACAGCAAAGTGGAGGCCACACACAATACTGAGCCTCATTTTGACTTGTTTTTTAAGGACATTACATCAAAGTCGGATCAGCCTGTAGTGTGTTTTTACACTTTAATTTTGAGTGTGACTCCAAATCCAGACCTCCATGGGTTGAAAAATTTGATTTCCATTTTAAATTTTTGTGTGATTTTGTTGTCAGCACATTCAACTATGTAAACAACAAAGTATTTCAGAAGAATATTTAATTAATTCAGATCTAGGATGTGTTATTTTTCTGTTCCCTTTATTTTTTTGAGCAGTGTATATATATATATATATATATATATATATATATATATATATATAAAGCAAAAACCCACTGGCAGCACCACCCTGGGAAGTATTGAAAAATCGACGGGTGCAATGTCCAAGTACGGTAAAAGGTGCTTACCCACTTATAGAAAACAAAAATCGGACTGCACTCCAAGCATTTCTTCAAAGAAGTGTGTTTTTTTATTCACCCATCTGGTGGCAAAAGCGACGTTTCGGCTCAAGCATGAGCCTTTCTCAAGAGCAAAGTAGGAAGTGCTTATGAGTATATATACACACTGATCAGACACCACTGCAGACAAGAGATCATCATGGGTTCATGAATGCAGCAGTCACTTTCAGTCTGTGGTAGTTTCTATCCTAGGAAGGGGCAATAGTCTCTGAGCATTTAAGAGACTGATTGCTTTGGGGTAAAAGATGTTCTTCAGCCTAGTGGTGCGGGCGTGTAGGGCTCTAAGACGCCTACCAGAGGGTAGGGGAATGAAAAGGCTGTGGCCGGGGTGAGTTGGATCCCTGCAGATAATTTTTGCCCTGTTGCTGCAGCAACTGTGAAGAGATAGCAGCGCTGACCGGAGCACCGCAGCCTCAACAAACAGTTGATTGTTGGAGGAGGGGGGACTCTCAGGAGTCAGACCCCCAGCAATTTGATATTGATGACCTATCCTGAAGATAAACTATCATTAAAATGTCAGACAACACCTTTAAATACTATATGCTGTATTGCAAGAAATCAGGTGAATAGTAGTGTAAAGTTAAACATATTAAGAACATTGGTCTCAAGTCACAGGAAAACTGTGTCATTCAACAAACAAGAATGGGAATAATTCCTCCTTTGAGAAGGACAGGTGACAACAATTATCAGGACAGTGCAAAACTACAATGCACTCTACTGCTTTTGCGGTAGCATGCATCAGAATTTCTTGACTTACCTTTGAATATATACGGCATACTGTGGCATCCGTCGGCAATAACCTGCTGCAATATTCCATAAAGAAAAAAAAACTGGTATTCCACTGGTATTTATAGATACATTTGGCATATGCACTGGGAGCTTTCTAAATGCTTAGGACAGGTGTAAACTGCAGACAGAATGTGAAAGTGGCCTTACAACTATTAACCTTAAAGAGTCACTGTACTTTCAAACAATTTCACTTAATAGAGAATGGTGTAAGTGGCACATTTCTAAATCACTTCATTTTGCCTGCACCCTACTGAAAAAAAAAGCTGTAGTCGTGGCCACTAGGGGTCTCACTTCGATCTAAGTTGCAGTACACTGCCTGTTGTCCGGTAAGATCCATCCCTGGTAAGGGTAGATTCACATCACTGTTTTGTTTTCCGTTCTTCTGATCCGTCAGAACAGAAAACATTAAAACCAGATTCTTTATTTTGAGCATCCATTATGATCATTTTGCATCCTTTTTAGCCATTTCCATCTGAGATCCATTACTTTAGATAGATGAAAAAGTGCTTTGTGGAAATGGATGCAAAATAACGGTAACAGATGCTCAAAATAAAGGATCTAGGTTTTTTAAATGTTTTGTTCTTCTGACAGATCAGAAGAAAGGAAAACGAAGCAGTGATCTGAGTCTCTGTTAGGGTAGATTCACAAGATGGTTGAAAAGGAAGTGTGGACGTGTCAGAACTAGCTTAGATCCTGAGCTTGATAAAAATAATTGCTTCTACACTACTTCTGAAGATAACAGGAGACTCCTGCTTTTCTGTAAGTGTGATTTATCCCTCTTTATCAGCTTTCTGAGCTCCAGCGCTGAAAACAAACATAGTGGGGAGAAATAGAATTGAGGTCACTGCATACAGTACTAGCAGAAGGGAGACACCCCCTGTTTCTGAGTGATATGCATCTAGCTGTGCAGCTGAAACAGGGAGTGATATGGCTGAAAGAGACTTTAGGGAAGCCCAAACATAACTCTTCCTTTTAATATGGTCAGGATTCCTGATGCAGTTTTGCTAAGCGATATGAGTGGAAAATAAAAGGAGGAAAAACATAAAGGACAGACATGACTTCTCTTTTTGAAATCCACTCCTGTTTTTTTTCTTCCAAAATTGCATTAGGAAACCTGACTTTGTGGCTGCACCATAACAAAGTTGCCCAGGAAAAAAAAACATTGCATTAAAGTGTTTGTCTCACATCAGCAAATGGCATTTATTACATAGAGAAAGTAAATACAAGGCACTTACTAATGTATTGTTATTGTCCATATTGCTTCCTTTGCCGGCTTGATTCATTTTTCAATTGCATTATACACTGCTCGTATCCAGGGTTTACAGCCACCCCTGCAGCGCAGAAATGAGGTGTCTGGGATGGAATTTGCCGCTCATGCATGCCAATGCACACTCCCACTGTCTCGGCCACCAGAGAGACTTGCGCTTTTTCCTATAGTATGGAAATACAACCACCACTGCTGGATTGGAGTGGTCGTAACCCCTGGAAACAAGCAGTGTATAATGTGATGGAAAAATGTATCAAGCTAGCAAAGGAGACAACATGGACAATCACAATACATTAGTAAGTGCCCTTTATTAACTTTGTCTACATGATAAATGTGATTTGCTGAAGTGACACAACCCCTTTAAAGGCCATTACATCTTCTTGCTTGCACTGAAAAAGTACGGGAGCTGAATCTATCTATCTATAAATGTAAAAAATTCCAGGGCGTAAAATCAAAGTAGTTTCTTTTTATTAACCAGACAACAACGTTTCGGTCCACTTGCTGGGACCTTTCTCAAGCATTAACAAAGTGAAATGGTGCCATGTGCATATTTATAGAGGTACACATAATTAATAATCAATCAATATAATTAATCAAATCAAATCTAAAAATATCTATATAACTTGTGTTTTTACACTATTTCCATAAATATCAATGTGATCACATCAGTGTATATTCAAGTGCAGTCATATACATATTAAAAATTATGTTTTGTACCAGTTTCTACCATTATCTAACATATTTCATTAATAACTATACATTAGTGCAGGTGTATATAATAAGAACACTGGAGAGGAAGGCCATAGATTCGGCGGGAATCCAGTCCACATGGATACTGGCGTGCTGTATTGCTAAGTGCGCATGTCCAAGGTAATTCAAAGAGACCTGTCGCGCTTCCGGGTACTCTAGTCACGTGATCGCGAGTCAACTCACGTGATCGTAAATCCAAACACGTGATCGCACTCCCAGTCATGCGAACCCTCCCAGTGGAGTATGTAATGCGTTCCACAGGAAAAAGAGTCCTGGACCGCAAGCCTCACCATGGTAAAAGAAAGACATGGAGCCAGTCCGGTTCACAGGCACATTAAACCAAAGGAAATAGTATGTTCAAATATAATAACATAAGTATCTGCCATGTAACAGGGATAGTTAGCACTATATAACGCAATATCTTGCCTAAAAAGTATAAGGGATATCAAGGGACCGGCTCAGTATGTACAGTACAGACCAAAAGTTTGGACACACCTTCTCATTCAAAGAGTTTTCTTTATTTTCATGACTATGAAGGCATCAAAACTATGAATTAACACATGTGGAATTATATACATAACAAACAAGTGTGAAACAACTGAAAATATGTCATATTCTAGGTTCTTCAAAGTAGCCAGCTTTTGCTTTGATTACTGCTTTGCACACTCTTGGCATTCTTTTGATGAGCTTCAAGAGGTAGTCCCCTGAAATGGTCTTCCAACAGTCTTGAAGGAGTTCCCAGAGATGCTTAGCACTTGTTGGCCCTTTTGCCTTCACCCTGCGGTCCAGCTCACCCCAAACCATCTCGATTGGGTTCAGGTCCGGTGACTGTGGAGGCCAGGTCATCTGGCGCAGCACCCCATCACTCTCCTTCATGGTCAAATAGCCCTTACTTTCAAAGTTTTCCTAATTTTTCGGCTGACTGACCTTTATTTCTTAAAGTAATGATGGCCACTAGTTTTTCTTTACTTTTTTCTTGCCATAATACAAATTCTAACAGTCTATTCAGTAGGACTATCAGCTTTGTATCCAACTGACTTCTCCTCAACGCAACTGATGGTCCCAACCCCATTTATAAGGCAAGAAATCCCACTTATTAAACCTGACAGGGCACACCTGTGAAGTGAAAACCATTTCAGGGGACTACCTCTTGAAGCTCATCAAGAGAATGCCAAGAGTGTGCAAAGCAGTAATCAAAGCAAAAGGTGGCTACTTTGAAGAACCTAGAATATGACATATTTCCAGTTGTTTCACACTTGTTTGTTATGTATATAATTCCACATGTGTTAATTCATAGTTTTGATGCCTTCAATGTGAATCTACAATTTTCATAGTCATGAAAATAAAGAAAACTTTGAATCAGAAGGTGTGTCCAAACTTTTGGTCTGTACTGTAAAAAAGGCATGTTCTTTATCTTCAGATACTGCATATGTTATAATTCTTGCATTTATTTTTCCTTTGCTCCTAGGTAAAGATGACTGAGGTAGAGCCTGTACTGGATTTTTCTTCGTCGGCAAGGACAGGACGTAGAAATGCACTGCCTGATATATTAGGTTCACCAGCAGGTGTAGCTCCCTCTGACCTCCCTCTAAAACTAGCTGAAATGTCTTTAAATACAGGTAAGCTAAATAGCATATTTATATCTTACCCATAGAATAAAGAGTTACATTATTTTTGTTTTCTGTAAGTTATTGCATTGAACTGAGCTCAAATTAAACATGACCTATCATTTCCACCAAATGACCCAGCTGGCCATTAAAGGGGTTGTCCAGCGACATTAAAAGTCCTTGAGTGCTTTGCAAAAGTAAAGTAATAAAACATATTAATATTAAATACTTTAACCTTCCTGGCGGTATTCCCGAGCGTGACTCTGGGTTAATTTTCGCTGCCAGGAGCGGTAACCCCGAGTCACGCTCGGGGTAACATTGCAGAGCTGTCAGCGGAGTCCCCTTACCTTCTCCTGGCGATCCAGCGATGTCCTCTGCTGTGATCGCCGGCGAGAGCGCCGGCCGGCATCTGACTTCCTGGTTCCGTTCCCTGCGAGCAGCAGTGGCGCTTGGGAGCGGAACTGGGCGGGAAATTCAAAAGTGACATAAACATAAAAGTGACACTCTCCCATAAAAGAGGTTATACATTGTAATCTGAGAGGATTACACTGTATCACCTCAGATCTGACACTTGATCACTGTACAGTGCCCCTTGCCTGCCATTTTACTGTCATTTGTGCCCATAAAATATTTATAACATGGCATCAAAAAAACGCAACTTTACTACAAAAGCGCTTTTGGACCAGTTGAGTGACAGCGACCGTGACGCAAAGGTGCTCGCAGAACTGAGCGATAGTGAGTCGTGGGGAGATTTGTCATCTGACACTGACACTGATCTGGCAAGTGACAACGACGATGGGAACTGGTGACCAAAGAGGACATGTGGCAGTTTCTGGGACTCATCATTCTTCAGGGGGTGATGGGCAAACCGCTCCAGAAATGGTACTGGACCACCAATAAGTTACTGGCCACTCCATTTTTTGGCACCGTGATGTCAGAATACCGGTTTTCCATCATCATCAAGTATTTCCACTTCACGAACAATTAAGAATTTGATGAGGCCACGCATCCTGCGCCCAAACAAAAAAAAATCTGGGAGGTATGGCAAA